>NC_137084.1:83296802-83363165 GCF_951640355.1 Cnephaeus nilssonii
AAAAGACTTCTTAGTGTGTTCTAGTGTTTGGAAACTTCACATGCAGGGTGGGCGATGAGTCTGTGTGTCCCCGCACGTGGGCGGAGGCTGTCCCTGGTGGAGCGGGCCGTCCAGGGTGGCCCAGCATCGGGGACACGGGCAGGGTGGGTCCTGACCCCGGGTCTCCTCCAGTCGAAGCCCCAGAAACGGCGGCTTTATCGTGGTTCCCGGCACACCTCTCGCTCATCGCCCTGGCGCCCCCCACACCCCTGTTCTCAGTCCTCCTCGCACCGCGTGACTCCGAGGTGTGATGTTTAACGAGGGCTCCGAGTGCTTCCCGGCGTCTGCCTTGCTCCCATCAGCCCTTTGGAGAAGTGAGCTTGGATTCAGTCCCTGTGGCGGCCCCAGGGCAGGCGCTGACCCCGCCGCGCAGCCCCAGCTCCAGCTGCGGCCGGCCTGCAGGCGGGGAGCTAGAGGGACTTGTTGCCGGGTGGCCCTCCAGGGCGCTCCTCTCCACCCTTTCCCAGGCCACCGCTCACAGGGCAGGAAGTGAGTGCGCAGCCACGGAGGCCTCTGCTCTCTGCTTCGGGGAACGGGCTGGGCGGGTGACCAGGCGCAGGCTGGCGACCAGGCCCCGCAGTGTGCCTGGAGGGCGAAGCCTGGTTCCGGGCGTTTCTAGACAGAGAGCCTGGGAGCTAGTGAGTTCCAAGAGGTGCCGCCAAGGAGACCCCGGGGCCGGAGGGTCCGCGTTGACCACGTGTGGGGGCCACAGCGTCCTGCAGGGAGACTGGTTGCTCCCTGAAAAAGCCCTCCGGCTGCTGAGAGGGGAGGGGAGCGGGGGAGAGGCCATTTGCATGTTGTTTGCATAGGCCTCTCTGGATGTCCAAAGGCTCTGAAATGTCCTGTCCCTCTTCTTTCAGCCTTTCTTCCTACGGTTCCTGTCTAACCCAGGCACCCCTTCTCTCCTTTCCCCTGGTTTTCCTCTCCCAAACCAAGCGCAGACTGGACTATCAGGCTCCAGGGGCTGGCACCTCCCCGCCTCCTCTCGTCTGCCCGAACCCACAAAGCTGGATTCATGGGGCTCCAGGCGGGGAGGAGGGAGGGCAAAGGGGGTCTTTGAGTTCCTGTTCCAGGTCATCTCGTTGAAATGACCTTTGAGCAAGTCAGCGAGAGGAGGACTCAGACTTGCCCACAGAGACTGAGCCCACCACCTTTCTAAGCCCCGGGAGCAGCAGGGGAGGGGAGCAGAGTGGCAGGGTCTCTGCTCTGTGTGATTGTCCTGTGAGCTCGTATGGACGACGCCTAAGTCCCGAGGTTACGGAGGGAGAAGAGAGAGGAGACAGGCCAGGCCCGGAGGCGGGCTGAGTGCCGGCTTTGGAGCCGGCAGGCCTGGTTGAAATCCCTCCCCCTCTGCCGTCTACATTGCTCTCCATGAACCTCAGTTTCCTCTATAGAAGGACCCTAAAATTATACCTTCCGCCCTCGCCAGTGTGGCTCAGTGGATAGAGTGTCAGCCTGCGGACCACAGGGTCCCGGGTTTGATTCTGGTCAAGGACACATGCCCGGGTTGTGGGCTCCTCCCCGGCCCAGGCCCTGGTCAGGGGCATGATGGAGGCAACCAGTTGATGTTTCTCTCTCTCTTTCCCTCTCTCTTCCACTCTCTAAAAATCAATGGAAAAATATCCTCCGATGAGGATTTAAAAAAAAAATGACCCTTCCTTCTCCAGCTGTGCTAAGATGCCCAGCACGCAGCAGCGCTCCTGGCTCACAGGGGCGCGCACAGCCAGTGTGTGCGGGCTGCTGGGAAAAGGAGTGAGCAAAGGAATGAACGTGAGATCAGGCCGGCCCCCTCCCACCCTTCCACATCCGTGTCTGACACCAAGGCTGTGCTTCCAACTGTGAGCCTCCACGTGCCGTCTCTGGAGATCCCCCCACCCTTCCCCACCCCTGGGCCCCAGAATCCCAGGCTCTGGAGCCGGAAGGCCCTGCGGCGTCATCAGGCACATGCTCCCCTGGCTTCTGGGAAACACAGAGAGACACGTAACTTGGCACGTGGACAAGAGAACCAGGTCCCGGGAACTGCAGTCAGAGAGTCAGACCCTCCCTGCACACAGCCATGCAAATGATATGCAAATCGAGATAGGGAAGTCGCAGGCAGGCACACGGAGTACATACACATGTGCTTTGTAGGATGATGGTAGGTGAGGTGCAACTGCAGATCAGAAATGGAGCCCAGGAAGGGGCCCGCCAGCAGGGAGGGGAGGGAGAGGAGACAGCAGGGAGGGGAGGGAGAGGAGACAGCAGGGGAGGGGAGGGAGAGGAGACAGCAGGGAGGGGAGGGAGAGGAGACAGCAGGGAGGGGAGGGAGAGGAGACAGCAGGGAGGGGAGGGAGAGGAGACAGCAGGGAGGGGAGGGAGAGGAGACAGCAGGGGAGGGGAGGGAGAGGAGACAGCAGGGAGGGGAGGGAGAGGAGACAGCAGGGAGGGGAGGGAGAGGAGACAGCAGGGAGGGGAGGGAGAGGAGACAGCAGGGGAGGGGAGGGAGAGGAGACAGCAGGGAGGGGAGGGAGAGGAGACAGCAGGGGAGGGGAGGGAGAGGAGACAGCAGGGGAGGGGAGGGAGAGGAGACAGCAGGGAGGGGAGGGAGAGGAGACAGCAGGGGAGGGGAGGGAGAGGAGACAGCAGGGAGGGGAGGGAGAGGAGACAGCAGGGAGGGGAGGGAGAGGAGACAGCAGGGAGGGGAGGGAGAGGAGACAGCAGGGAGGGGAGGGAGAGGAGACAGCAGGGAGGGGAGGGAGAGGAGACAGCAGGGGAGGGGAGGGAGAGGAGACAGCAGGGAGGGGAGGGAGAGGAGACAGCAGGGAGGGGAGGGAGAGGAGACAGCAGGGGAGGGGAGGGAGAGGAGACAGCAGGGAGGGGAGGGAGAGGAGACAGCAGGGAGGGGAGGGAGAGGAGACAGCAGGGAGGGGAGGGAGAGGAGACAGCAGGGGAGGGGAGGGGAGGGAAGGACAGGCGGGAGGTGCGGAGTGGGGCTCCCTGGACTCACTGGGCTGCAGAGAAGTCTTGGTTGATCTCTTTCCCCAGCCAGAAGAATGGGGGGGTCCCCTCTCGCCCCTCCCCCGTGGGGCGGGGGAGGAGACAGTGTGGCTGTGGAGGGAGGTCTCTGTATCTGAAGATGCACTTCTGGCCCTAGCTGGTTTGGCTCAGTGGATAGAGCATTGGCCTGCGGACTGAAGGGTCCCAGGTTCGATTCCAGTCAAGGGCACGTGGACTTGATCCCCCATGGGAGGCATGCAGCAGGCAGCCAATCAGTGACTCTCTCGCATCATTGATGTTTCTACCTCTGTCTTCCTCTCCCTTCCTCTCTGAAATCAATAATAATACAAAATGCACTTCTGAAGCTCTTCCTGTTACCCCAGGCTGCCCTTCCTGAGAGCTGAGCACTATGGGGGCCAGGAGGGGGGCAGGAGACGTCTCTCAGAGCCACCACAGGGCGCTAAGAACATGGAAGTGGTTCTTTAGTGAAAGGGCAGGCCAGTCTGGCTCCGACAGGAGGTGGCCTGTGAACTGTGCAGAGGGAGCAGAGCAGTGCTGAGCCCGGTGCTCGGCCGGCTGTGTGACACGGGGCCAGTTCCACGCGTTCAGCCTCGCCTGTCCCATCTGTAAAATGGAAACAATAACAGTCCGACTTACGAGTTGTGATAACTAAAGCAGGTGGGTGCTTTACAGCGTTAGTACAGTGCTCGCACAGAGCGAAAGCTCAGCAAATGCTGGGTATTAAACAGGGTGACTGGGGGCTGCGGGTGGAGAAAAACACAGCGCCAGGCCCAGCAGAGGGAGCAGGCCCTGCGCTGGGCGGGAAGTCGTCCCTGAGACGCACCTGCTTGGTAGGGAACCTGTGGGAAGAAAGGGCCCTCCTGTTGGCACAGGGTGCTCTGTGCTAACCAGACAGGCGGCCCCTTGCTTTGGGCACCCCTTACTGAAACCTAAAGCGTGTGTGTGGGGGGGGGGGGGAGCTCAGGTCTATGATGGGTGCAAAGAGCACTGGAATGGGAGTCCAGAGACCTGGTTCCAGCCTGGCTCGGCTTGTCACTAGGGAACTGGGTGACCCTGTCACCTCCCAGCTCTATTGATGAACGAGCCAGCTGTCCCCAGAACCCCTCACCTGGTAAGTGACTTTCCCATCACCCCCTCCTAGAGCTGCAGAGCGACCGAGCCTGCGTCGGGCCGGCAAGGGGCAGTGTCCTTACCTGGAAACCATGACCTGAGCTGGGCCCATCTCAGCCCCAGGTTTCTCAGATGCACTGGGCTGGAGAGCTGGGCCGCCTGCTCACTCCATTCAGAGAGACGCTGGTTAGGGTTTGCACTGCCCCATTGTACAGAAGAGCAAACTGCTCAGGGAGGTGAAAAGCCGTGTTTCACGTCACACAGTGGGGAAAGGGTTGAGAGGGTTCCCAAACCAGATTCTTTCCGGTACACCTATGGCTTCTCCAAACCCCGGCTCCTCGCAGCCTCACACCTCGGGGGTTCCTAAAAGGCCCCCTGGATCCGGAGTCCTGGTCGCCAAGGGCTGGTGCGGCGGGCGAGGCTGGGCGCCCAGGGGTCCCGCGGGGTCAGGACCGGCCCGGCGGCGGCACCTGCCCTCCCCAGCCCGGCTCCCCGTATGCAAATCGCTGCTTTGCCTGGGCGGGGGGCCAGCGCGGGCTGCCAGCGGGCGTGGCGAGGTCCCGCCCCGCTCACCTGGCGGCGGCAGTCCTGGCTGCGGAGCCGCCCGCGCGGGAGAAATTGCGCGGCCGGTCCGGAGGCGCCCAGGCAGCAGCGGTAGGGCCGGAGGAGGGGACCCTGGCTTCGCAGGGGGCCCGGCTGGGGCCCACGCAAGGAGCCTGGGGGGGCGCTGGTCTCGGCCCCGCCTGGGGCAGGATGGTGAACCTGGAGCTCATGCACTCAGGTAGGGAGCAGGAGGGAGCCCAGGTGTGCCTGCGCGGGCGGCCCGGGGCACCCTCTGGGTCTCCCTCCAGGTGGCCGGGAGGGGGGGCGGGGGGTAGGTGTTGGGGGGCCTTGGAAAAGCATGCAGGTGGGGCTACGGGGTTGGAGGCGGGGGGCTCCCGAAGCTTCCCTCCTGGATGTGGGTGTGTGAACTCTGTGGCCCCTGCATGGCCTGTCCACTGATGCAGGCGGGGCTAGCTCACTCGGCCCCGGGGGTGTGGCCTGGGAGGTGTCAGTGAGGAACATACTAGGGCCCACATGTTCCATGTGTGGTGTCCTGGGCATTTGTGTGAAGCGGAGGCAGAGTGGGCATCTGTGTGGTCGGGGGGGGGGGGGGGCGGAGTGTGCCCGGCAATCACAGAGGCGCCCTGGGCAGGTGCCGGCCCCAGCTGAGAGCAGGGCTGCGGGCAGGTGAGTCCGCCTGTCCCCGGGGGGCTGGGAGGTGGTGGAGCCGGCCCATGTGAAGGTGGCCCGCTGGAGGCCTGTGGGCCTTGGCAGTGCTGTGGGCTCCGGGTGTGGGAGCAGGGGCGTCTGGCAGGGCTGGGCGGGGCCCTGGCAGAGGCGCTTCCACTCTGCGCCCCCCCCCCCCCCCCCCGCCATCAGACACGAGCCCTCCTCTCCTGGGTGGGCCCAGCAGACAGAATGCGTTCCCAGGCGTCAGTGTCGCCCGCAGGAGGGAGTGTGCGCCTGGGGGGAGCCCAGGTCCCTCTCTGCCGACCCTCCTTCCCCAGCTGGGCCAGGGCAGGAGGGACTGCCCGCGGGGCGGCTTGGGGTAGGGTGGGCCTTCCGGCCCTCATGCACTCTCCGCGGCCGGCCGTCACTTAGGACTGCAGCGGGACAGGGTGCTGTGACGTCTCCTTCCTGAAGGAGGATGGGAAAGTGGAGGAGGCCCACCCCAACGGGCAGAGCAGGCTGGAGGCGCTGGCCTGTCCTGGGGCCACCAGTCCTGGGAACACGCAGGACCCCGTGAAGGGCAGGCTAGCAGGGGTGCTGGCTCTGAGGGGACCCAGGTGTCAGGAGCTGACCCGCCTGCCGTCAGCCCGTTGGGGGACTGTGTTTCCAGAGCCCGAGGCACCCGCAGGGCCTGGCTGACGGCAGAGTCCCTGTCCCCCTTCACTTCCCACCAGCAGGCCTGGGCTGGAATGGGAGCAGGCTTTAGAAATGCACCCCACCCAGTGGCAAGTCCTTCAGGGCCAAGATCAAAGACTTCCAGGGGTCCACCCCCTCCAGCTGGGTTGGGGAGGGGAGGGAGTGGGGCAGCTGGGACCGGCTTCCTGCCCTCTGCAGGCTGAGAGGATGGAGCAGAGAACAGGAAGCAGGGACGGGAGGTGGGAGAGCTTAGCCCCCAGGCCTTGGTCTTGGAGGAGGCCCAGACACCCCCTCACTCCGGGGTTCCAGGCCCAGAGGGGAGACTGAAACCCTAAGGGAGGGGTGATCCTCGGGGAGGGCCTCCATGCCCCTCCTGGGTCTCCTGTCATCTCTGCCTCCCCTCGGGCGCGGGCCCTCTGCCGCGGGTTCCCCTCCGGGCAGGCAGAGCCCCGGAGGCTGCTGTGGGAGCCCCCGGATCTGTACTTGCAGCTTCTCTTCGCCGTCCCGGGGCGGGCGGCCGTGCCAGCCAGGCGGCCTGGGGCGCTCGGTGAGGGAGGCCCTCTGTGAGTGGCCAGTCTGGGCCCTCTCTAGGCCCTCAGCCCAGGACCAAGTTGGGGGACCTGGTCTTCTGGGCCCTGTTCCCCGCCCAGTGGCCTCTCCTGCTGGCTCCTTGCCAGCAGCGCTTCCCTGTGAATGGAGTCCCGGGCTCTTGGGGCGCCTCCATGGATTCACTGGCACAGGTGGAGTGGGGGAAGGTCGGGGAGCAGGAGCACGCAGAGTGGGCGCAGGCCCCTCAGACAGCGCCGCAGCCCCGTGGCCCTTGAGTCAGCCCGCCCTTCGGCTTGGTGACCGGGTGTAAGCCGGCCCGTCTGCCCCGGCCTCGGCCGTGTGTGCTTCAGAGAGCAGCTCCGCGTGGGAGCGGGAACACGGAGCAGGCAGGAAGTCCCCGGACCTGGGCACCACAGCCAAGGAGGGGCTCCCAAGCTAAACCAGGCAGCGGGGGGGGGGGGGGGGGGGGGGAGTGAGAGGGAGATGGGTGGGCAGGGAAGGAGAGGAGAGACAAGCAGGAGCAGCCAGAGGGGACGGGCTGGCCACAGGCTCCTTCTCTACCTCCTCCTGTGAGCTGCTGCCCTGGGGCCGGGAAGGGGCCGGGACAGCCCGGGGGTCCCTGAGGAGGGAAGGCCGGGGGTCCCTGAGGTGGGAAGGCCGGGGGTCCCTGAGGAGGGAAGGCCGGGGGTCCCTGAGGAGGGAAGGCCGGGGGTCCCTATGGTGGGAAGGCCGGGGGTCCCTGAGGTGGGAAGGCCGGGGGTCCCTGAGGTGGGAAGGCCGGGGGTCCCTGAGGAGGGAAGGCCGGGGGTCCCTATGGTGGGAAGGCCGGGGGTCCCTGAGGTGGGAAGGCCGGGGGTCCCTGAGGAGGGAAGGCCGGGGGTCCCTATGGTGGGAAGGCCGGGGGTCCCTGAGGTGGGAAGGCCCGTAGTGCGAGGGAGTGGATTTCTCTTGAAGGAGAGAGTCTCCTGCAGGAGAGGGGAGCCCTGGCTGCCTCCAAAGTGGAACAGCGGGGCCCCTTGAGTGTTCTCTGGCGGACATGCCCGTCATGGCACCACGGGAGGGGTCGGGGCGAGGGGGGGGGGGGAGCTGGACCCCGGAGGTCTGAGGCAGGGAGGGTACCAGCCTGCCGGGGGAAGGGGGGGGCTGCCCTGGGCCGGCGCCTGCGGTCACAGGCACCCTGGTTCACAGATGCCCAAGGAGGGGTGCTCCTGGGCCATGCAGAGGGCGGGGCGGGCGGGGCGTGCTGCCCCCGCTTCGGCGTGGGGGTGCCGCGCTGCTGGTATCTGCGCCCTCCCCTGAGCAGCGAGCCTGGGGGGGGGGGGGGGTGATGGCGAAGAGCCTGCTCAGCTGCAATGAGATAAGCACCCCTGAGCCGCCCGCCGCGGTCTGGCCGGAGCAGCTGCGGCGCCCGGGGAGTTTCGGTGTTGGCCCATTTTTAGGCTGAGACCCAAGAGCTCGTCCCACCCATCAGCCCAGCTCCTACCGGCAGGAACCGGTTCTTGGCAGCGGAGTCACCGTGGCACTGAGGAGCTCTCACAGGTCACGGCAGGCTGCCCCCACTCAGGCTCAGGCCCGGCCAGCTCAGGGGCCGCCCGGGAGCCGGGACCTGTGACTCCTCCAGACGCCGTGTGTGCCGCCAGCGGGACGGCTCCTTAAGCGCCAGGAAGGGAGGGCCAGGCCTCGGGTCTATTCAAAGGCAGTGCAGGGATGGGTATTGGGAGAGAGCCTGGGTTACGGCATAAAGTGATGATTTAGCTAAAAAAGAGTGCCCTGATTGAAGGTCAGGGGTTTGAAATAAGCTGGTTCCGAGGCTCTGGTCGTCAGCCCAGCCTCACTGAGTCTGAACTCTTCCTGTCGGCGTGAGAACTTTTCAGGCGAGGTCAGAATGTGGAGATGCCAAAGGTGGCAGGTGGGGGCCGGGTTCACACAGAGCTGCGGAGAGTACGGCTGTGTAGGAGCGGGCTCACGTCCGAGCCTGCTCTGTTCAGCTCCTTTGTGTCGCGGGCTGCTTTGTGCCAGGGCACCATTTTATTTGCTCCTCACCGTAACTCTGGGAGTATCTTTGTTCCCATTTTTCAGTTGAGAAAACTGAGGTTCAGGTATGTGGCCAGGATCCTCCAACTCATTGCGAAGGCACTGGGATTAAACCCAGTTCTGTCTGCTGCCCAAACCCAGGCTCTGAATGACGGGCGCTACTGACACAGATTAAAAATCTCCAAGGGGCCCTAGCTGGTTGGGCTCAGTGGCTAGAGTGCCGGAAGCAGACTGAAGGGTCCCGGGTTTGATTACAGTCAAGGGCACATGTCCAGGGTCAAGGGCACAAGTTCAGGTTTGCGGTTTGATCCCCGGTGGGGGTCGTGCAGGAGGCAGCCAATCAATGATTCTCTTTCATCATTGATGTTTCTAACTCTCCCTCCCTCTCCCTCCCTCTCTGAAATCAATAAATATATATATATATTTTTAAAAGTCACCAAAGGGAGGACTCTCCTCCCCCAGTCCTCCTGCAGCCTCTGACTTTTTCTCAGCGCTGCCCAGGATCCCTGTGGGTGGTGAGGGCCAGGCCAGCTCCGGGGCAGTGCTTAGGGGGTGAAGCAGACAGAGCCTGACGTGCCGCTGGCACCGGGAGAGCAGCCCAGGGCTCTGCAGATGAGCCCAAGTGCCCTACACCAGGGCCCTGGTCGGCAAGCTCATTAGTCAGCAGAGCCAAACATCAACAGCACAACGATTGAAATTTCTTTGGAGAGCCACATTTTTTAAACTTAAACTTCTTCTAACGCCACTTCTTCAAAATAGACTCGCCCAGGCCGTGGTATTTTGTGGAAGAGCCACACTCAAGGGGCCAAAGAGCCAGATGTGGCTTGCGAGCCGCAGTTTGCCGACCACGGCACTAGTCAGTCTGCGTCTTCATGCAGGACAGACTCCACGGAGAACTTCACATTGCAGAAAAAGGACTTGGGCTCAGGAAATGCCCTCCTCAATGCAGTGCGCGGGAGAGGGGGCAGGGTGGCTGCGGTCTCCCTGTGGTGACACGCAGGGCAGTGTGGGTCTGGGGAAGTCCGTGCGAAGCTCCAGGGATTGGTCTGGGAATCATCACTTTGGCAGGTCTCCAAAACAGCACTGAAGCCACAGTGGCCCTCCAGGTTGCTTCCTTTCTCCCTGGCTTCTGGGGTGTCCTAAGGGCTGGAGAGCCTCTGGGCTCCCCATCTCTGTCTTGCTAGGCAGGGAAGACCCCCCTCCTGCCCTGTAGTCACTACACCCCCAAGGGCCACAATTTAAATCTCTGCCAGAGCCACACACGTTATTGCTCCCCCCCCCCAAAAAAAAAAATGAGCAGGTTGCTCCCACTTTCCCTGGAGAAGTGGTCCCCCTTTCCCTGCATCCTGATTATGTCCAGACTCTGGGTGGCCAGACTGCCAACTGCTCTGACCTCATGCAAATGAATATTGCCTGCTTACCTGGGATTGGCTGGCGAGCCAGGTATGCAAATGAATACTGCCTGCTTCCCTGGGATTGGCTGGCGAGCCAGGTATGCAAATTGGCTCATGGAGACTTGATCTGGTTTGAAAGAGTTACAGTGCTGCCCCAGAGAAGAGGTGGGGTGAGGGTCCAGGCCGTTTGTGTAAAACACTAGAGGCCCGATGCACGGAAATAGAGGCCGATGCACGGAATTCATGCAGGAGTAGGCCTTCCTTCCTCTGGCCGCAGGCAGGCACCCGGGACCTGGGCTTCCCTCACAGCCCCAACTTCGTCCGGAAGGCCGTTGGGTCTAATTAGCATATTGTGCTTTTATTATTATAGATTCTTCTGGATGTTTACTAAGGAGCGTAGTTAGAGAGTGAGGTCGAAGTGCCTCTTTCCTTCTCTCTCCTGACTCTGGAGGACACTTGGGGCCTCATAGGTGATGGCAGCTGTCTTTGGGGTTAATGTTTAGTTTATTGAAGTGGAGCAGGACAGAGAGGCAAACCCACAGCCCTTGGGGGCTGAGATGGGCCCTGCCCAGGCCTTCCCTTTTTGTGAGGCCCGGACCCATCTGTCGCCCCTGTGTCGCTGGCGCTTCGGAAGTGTAAGAGAGAAGTAAGGACCTCGAAGGACAGGGCTCCAGGGAGACCCCAGGGAGCTGGGTTTCATTCCTGGGGAGTGGCTGCTAACCTCTGAGATCCAGAGGACAGAGGCAGGAATTGGAGAAGAAATGTGAACAGGAGACGCCTTAGTTCAAGGTCCTCTTACCGTCCAGGATAGGGTTATTACGGGGGGAGGAGGGAAGATGGCTATTTCTTATGCTGCTTTAACAAGTGAAATAAATTCCCCTCATCCAAAAGGAAATGAGGATTGAGAATGGCAAGCCTTCTCCCCCCCGCCCCCGCTCTACCCCCACCCCTTGTTACATGTTTACCATGGAGCTTGGTGGTGGGAGGGAATGACCATAAATAATATGAGGTGAGCAACCCCCGGGAGCCGGGGAGGCGGGGAGGGAGGCCAGCGAAGGGAGGCCAGCGTGGAAGGAGCTGTGTGCCGGAGCTTATGAATATGCGAATGGCTGTGGGTCCAGAAACCAGGAATTGGAACGTCGGATGATTGTTGTAAATGACACATTCACTTTGCTGTTTAGTTGAAGCCACATATGTCATAGCAAGAGAAAGTGTGACCTGTTGTTGAAATCAGATGTGCTTTCCCTACAGACACCAAGATGAGTGGGGACGGAGCCCATCCCGCAGACGGTCCCGGCGCCCTCGGCCAGGTGGACACCGGTAAGACGGGGCTCCTCTTCTGGGTGGACAGGAAGACGGAGGGGAGAGAGTTGTTAAAATCTTCCCACAATGTGGTGTCTGTTCTCACTTGGTCTTTTAGCCAATCAGACCCAGAAGGGGGGCCCTAGGGAATGAAGGAATCCCTAGGGACACGGGTAAGCCCCGAGCCTCTGAATGGTGCACCTTGATCTGCAGCGGAACGGAACCTCTAGAACTTGGCTAGAAAAAGGCCAGACCCCTAAAACAAAACAGAAAAGTTAGGGGGGGAGATTCGCATCTTGAGGCTCCATTCCAACACCTCTAAAAGCAGCAGACACGTCCCGCTGCTACTGACGGACAGAAGGCAGATGCTGTCTTCAGTAAATGGAGACCGGAGCCCCCCCCCACCCCGATTTCTCATTGGTCCTCAAGGACCCACCAGACCCGTGTGCAGAGCAGGAACTGGAGAAGGTGAAGCCGTGGGTGTGAGGACTCACAGAGGGAGGCTTCGCCGTGTGAAGAAGAAAGAGGCAGGGAGAATGGGAAGGACGTTTCACACCTGCCTGCTTTTAACTCTCTAGTTCAGGCCTTGCTTTGAAAGCTCCATATAATTAAAAATAACTTAAAGAAAGAGAGTACGAATTGTAACCCCACCAAATAGCTTTAATAGCATCCCAACAAGACTTCAATTAGCCTTTCATCTGGGTCATTGGGGACGTAGAAATTAGAAGTGGAAAGGAATCGGTGACCCCAGAGCTAAAATACCTTCCCAGTCTTCAGGTTGGTCTCCAGGTACCGTCTAGTTCCATTCTTGAAGCTAAAAGACGGGGTAAGGGATAAAATAACTGGGTTCTTGGGGGGCAGGGCGGGGCGTCTGCAGGATGCATTCGCGGTTCACTCTTCTGCCCCCCATTTCATACCGAAACAGTGTCTGTTCGCACAAGCAGAGCGGAGGCTGCTCATTTGGCTTCGTGTGCAGAGACAGCTGAGCTAGGAGATGGGCCAGTGGCATCCGTTTTGCAAGTGATTTATTAGCTGAGTGTGTTTTCCTGAGCTTCTGTGGCGTGAGACACCTGTCCTTCCCAGTCGAGAAGAAAGTCTCTCCAACCTCAAGAACTCCAACGAGGCTTTAAAACCAGCCCCGCTGAGGCGGCCCAGTCCCGGCTCTGCCACGCTGCCCTCGGGAGGAGCCAGAGGAGGTGGTGCCGGGCGAGCGGGGCCCGGCTCCGGGGCGGGGCAGACGGGGAAGGTGTTGCTGACAATCTGAGCGAGGCTGGCCTCCTCGGGGACTGTGGGGCTGGGTGCAGACAGTCGAAGGAGAAAGAATGGAATCTGACGTCATCCCAGGGTTACTGCCAATCAGTGTGCAGCCCGAGCCCAGCCACTGTGCCTCCGCGGAGGCAGGAACAGGTGGCCTGGAGCAGTGGGCTTAGGCGTGACAGAGCGGGTGGGA
Organism: Cnephaeus nilssonii; assembly: GCF_951640355.1. Classification (NCBI taxonomy): domain Eukaryota; kingdom Metazoa; phylum Chordata; class Mammalia; order Chiroptera; family Vespertilionidae; genus Cnephaeus; species Cnephaeus nilssonii. Next base: position 83,309,586 of record NC_137084.1, read on the forward strand.
ACTGCAGCTCTGCGCTTCCCCGTGCGTGATCAATACGTGGATTTAGGTGCGTGATCGATACGTGGGTTTAGCTGTGTGATCAATACGTGGATTTAGGTGCGTGATCGATTCGTGGATTTAGGTGTGTGATCGATATGTGGATTTAGCTGTTATCGATACATGGATTTAGCTGTGTGATCTATTCATGGATTTAGGTGCATGATCGATTCGTGGATTTAGGTGTGTGATCGATACGTGGATTTAGGTGCGTGATCTATTCGTGGATTTAGGTGCGTGATCGATATGTGGATTTAGCTGTGTGATCGATACGTGGATTTAGCTGTGTGATCGATACGTGGATTTAGGTGCGTGATCTATTCGTGGATTTAGGTGCGTGATCGATATGTGGATTTAGCTGTGTGATCGATACGTGGATTTAGCTGTGTGATCGATTCGTGGATTTAGGTGTGTGATCGATACGTGGATTTAGGTGCGTGATCTATTCGTGGATTTAGGTGCGTGATCGATATGTGGATTTAGCTGTGTGATCGATACGTGGATTTAGGTGTGTGATCGATACGTGGATTTAGCTGTGTGATCGATACGTGGATTTAGGTGTGTGATCGATACGTGGATTTAGCTGTGTGATCGATACGTGGTTTAGTCTCCTTGTCCTATAAAGGGACGATTCTGGCTGAGAGCCGGCGGAGATTGTGTAAAGGCCTTAGCACCGTGTGTGGCTCATGGCAGCTGAGACCATCGCTACCTGACCGGCACCGTTGGGATTCTGTGACCCTGTACTACCTGGCGCTTGGGTGCTGCAGCCAGCTGGGGGGCCCTTCTCCCCTTCATTCCTGCCAAGCAGATCGGTCCCGGAGGTTGGTCTTTCTCCTTTTGCCTTCAGTAAAGGGTTCTGTGTGGCTCCTGGACGCCAAGGAGACTGTGAGTCCACGCTGCCTGGCACTTCTCAGCGGCCGGGGTCCAGCTCAGCAGCCGGGGCTCAGCTCAGCGGCCGGGGCCCAGCTCAGCGGCCGGGGCTCAGCTCAGCGGCCGGGGCCCAGCTCAGCGGCCGGGGCTCAGCTCAGCGGCCGGGGCCCAGCTCAGCGGCCGGGGCCCAGCTCAGCAGCTGGAAGCATCCGTACTTAGGTGATCATCAAATTGCTGGTGTTTTCCAGGCAGAAAAAAGAGGCTGCTAATTAAGCAACCACACTTCCTGGAAAGCCGCTGTGACTCAGTTTTTACAGAGGAGCGCTTATTATGCGTCACCATGGTTACCAGCTTGGGTTAATGGCTTTCTTTGGGGTTTTAAGAGGCAGGTTCCTCTTCCCAGCAGGGCATGAATGAAGAGGCGGTTTGTGTCTGGGTTTAAAGGAACTATAAACAGGTGACCTAGAAAGCCCCAGTGCCCCAGGGCACCTTCTGTGTTGTGTGAAATCCCCACGAGGCACAGGTTTGGGGGGGCAGCTGGGAAGAGGAGGCGAGTTTTCCCATCCACACTGGCCCGGGTGGCCAGGCCCAGCATTCCCAGGCCCAGACACAGAGCCCTGGCTGGGGAGACGGCAGGACAAGCTTTTTCCCTCTCGTCCTGCCTGTCAGCGCATGAGGGTGGAGTCAGCTGCCCGGGTCTCAGGATGACAGTTCTAGGGTCAGGGAGGCCCCCCGCCCCTGTGCCTGCGCACGCCCCCCCTCCCCATCCACCACCCCCCCCCCCCCCCCGCAGAGGCTCGAGCCGAGCTGTTTCTGGATTTCTGCACTGTCCCTCTTCCGTCACCCCTCCCATCCCCACCTGCTGCACCTCTTCCTGCCTCCTGGCGCTGACAGCTCATTGGAGTGGTTGGTAAGGAGACACCAGCGCATTCCACAAGCCCCCCGGTGTGTGACTGACAGCCCCACGCACCCCTGCAGCGAACCTACACGTCTGACCGCACTGGCCCAGCGAGCCGCAGTGAGGAGAGGACAGGGAGATGAGGTCCCCACTTTGCAGGTGAGGGTGATGAGGAAGAATGTCAGCTCATTTTCCCAGGACCCAGCACCAGCACCTAGCAAATGACAGGAAACCTGGTCCTCCTAGTGACTCTGTAGTCAAAGACCGGGGACCAGCACAGGGAACCGGAGATGGGAGAGAGAGAGAGAGAGAGAGAGAGAGAGAGAGAGAGAGAGAGAGAGAGAGAGAGAAGCAGGGAGATGAGAGTGGCAGGAGGGAGGGGAGTCCAGCCCTGAAAAGTGGGCGGGTCTTGCTCCAGAGGCAGCGCTGCGGGGGGGGGGGGGGGGGAGGGGGGGGGAGTGGGGAGGGAGGGCAGGGCTGGCCACTCACTCCCCTTCTGTGGAGGGTGAGACTCTGGCCCTCAGAGAACTCTCTCCCTTCTCTTCTCCTGCACCGGCCCCTGCCCACCGGCCCCCACGGTCCGGGGTGGGGCGGGGACAGCCGGACGACAGTGGAGCAGGTGCCTGAGGAGGCACCTTGTCCTCCTCAGAGGTGGGGGGGGGAGGGGGGAGAGGAGAGCCGGGGACCGCGACGGGCTTGGTCAGCTGTCCCTCCCTCTCTGGCTCCCTGGTCCGTCAGTGCGGGGAGTGACTGACGCCTGCCCCACCCTCGGGGCGGCACCCAGGGAGCAGCTGTTTGGGGAACCTGGCTCCTCCCGTCACCCTGAGCTTTCCACGTGAAGAAACGCATGAGCTGTAGGGAGCCCAGAGGTTGGTGATTCTCCAGGGCCCCGGGGAGAGAAGGACCATCTGAGCCAGGACTGGAAGGCCCTTCTCCGTCAGTGCACCCCCGGGGCCTCCCCCCCCCCCCACGCCGGGTCCCCAGGATCACAGGCCGCAGGGAGAGCGGGAGCCTCCTCACGGCCCAGCGGCCGCAGAAACAGGCGGAAGGCTGGGAGCGCTTCTCCGTCCGCTATGATCCAATGAGAGTCCTTCCAGGGACCGGGAAGGCCAGACATCCGGGGAGTCCCGGGAGCCGGAGAGCTGGCGGGAAGTGCAGAGGCCTCCTCTTGGCAGCTCTTCCTAAGGAGGCCTGTGCACGCGCCACACGCACACACATGCACGCGTGCACACGCGCGCTCCTCGCTGGCCCGGGCCCTGGTTGGGGCGTGTGCAGGGGGCAACCAATCCATGTGTCTCTCTCACATCAGTGTTTCTCTCTGTCTCTCCCTCTCTCTTCCGCTCTCCCTGAAAACCCATGGAAAAACACCCTCGGGTGAGGATTAACAGCAACACAGCAACACCGATGCCCTCTATCATTAGGCTGGTGATTATCGGGAACATTCTGGGCTCTGTCCCGAGAGATGTGGGGCCGCCTGCTGTGCTGGGCGGGGTCCTGCGGGGGCGGGGTGAGGGGGCTGCAGGAGTGGGAGGGAGGGGTGAGCCAGGGGCCCCTGGGGTTGGAGCCGTGACTGACCCTGTGCCTCGGCCTGTGCCAGCTCCGCCCCCTCCCGGAAGAGAAGCAGGAAGCCCCAGTCCGTGCAGACATGGGGGGTCCATCCGAAGGCTTGGGGTGTAGGGATTCTGAGGGGACAGCTTGCCCACACCTCTCTCCTCTGGAGACATTTCAAACCAGCCCTGGAGAATGGAGAATGCACTGTTCTTGGGGCTGTTTTTTCCCCGCTAAGAACAGCTAACGCCACAATTTCTCTTTCCTTTTTAATTTTATCTCCTCACCGTCCTCCCCTCTGCTCTGGCACAATCCACTGCTCAGGCTGGAAGGCCCCTCTCCCCGGAGGCGCCCACCATCCTCCGGGGTGGCCCTCCCCGGGCTCTCCTCCGCCCACTGTGTCGGTGCGGTGACGGGAGGGGGTCTCCTTGGCCGCCCCGGCCCCCATGCAGCCCTGTGTGTGGGAGACGCCGGAGCAGCCTGGGTGCGGACCCCATCTGCCGCAGGCCCTCAGAGAGCTGAGCCCACAAACCAGCTCCGAACCGCTCCCACCTCCCAGCTCAGCCCCTGAGGCTGTTCCCACCGATAGCAGAGAACAGCCAGGTGAGAAACCTCAGGTGAGAGCAACACATGATTGGCTGCCTCCTGCCCATCCTGCCCAGGGCCCAGGCCAGGGACGAGCCTGCAGCCGAGGTACCTGCCCTGGACCGGAATCGAACCCGGGACCCTTCAGTCCACAGGCCGACGCTCTAGCCACTGAGCCACACCCGCCAGGGCCACCCTCTACGTCTCGTTCGTAGACGCCCGTAGGGCAGACCAGGCGGGTCCGGGGCTCAGAGGGGCTGTGGGGGCTGAGCCAGTCCCCGGGACCAGCTGCTCTTCCTTTGGGGTCTCTGGGAGGCAGTGCCCCTCCTGCACCCCCTGCCCTCTCTTTGGCGCCAGAAGCACAGGAAGGAACAAATCGGGGAGCCTGGTGGGCGGCCCGTCTCTCCTACAGCCCGAGCTCCCCGGCTCCATCGTGGGCGTTGCTGGGAGCACCGCCGCCCCACTTCCAGGCGGTCAGAGCCCAGTGCGTGTCCGCTGGTGCGCGGCCTGCACCCGCCTCCGCGCTCAGCAGGACCCACTGGTCCCCCGGCACCCACGGGAGAGCCACTAGCTGGTCTGGGGTGCTCGTGCCATTTCTAAAGTCCCACGCCCTGGGCGCGCACGGGCCTCAGACCCTGGCGGACAGACAGCTCGCAGCGCAGCCCGGATGCCGGTGCAGGGAGCGGGCGGGGCGGGGAATCGCCCTTTCCACAGCAGCCTGGGGCGAGGGCGTGGGGGGGCGAGGGTGTGGGGCGAGGGCGTGGGGGCGAGGGCGTGGGGGGCAAATGGTGATGGAAAGCCAATGTAAACAAGTACACAGAAGAGCCTTTTCCCGCGTGCATCCGGGGGCCTTACATTCCTCTTCCCCCGCTGTGGGCACTGTGGGGTGAGGAGAGGGGCGGCAGGAGGGGGCTCCTGGCAAGGGAGGGGGTTCGGGCTACCCTGCTGGCAGAGCTGGCGTGCCATCCCCACACTCAGGTGAGAGAAGTGCTGAGCAGCCTCCAGAGGCATGGGCCCAGGACTGCCCCCTCCCCACGGCCGAGGTGACCCCGTGAGGAAAAGCGCTGATACCGGGGAAAGAATTTAAAGTGAAATGAGCAACCAAGTTAGGGTGTGTCTCAGGATCCTGAGGAACAGCCCAATCCAGGCAACTGAAATATGCAGTTCCGTTTTGTTCTGCCCCCTCCTTCACAGACAGAGACACACAGACTCACTCACAAAGTCAGAACCCTCAGGGAGCCCTGGCCAGTTTAGCTCAGGGGGTAGAGCGTCATCCTGCAGACTGAAGGGTCCCAGGTTCGAGTCCGGTCAAGGGCACGTACCTCGGTTGCAGGCTCCTCCCCGGCCTGGGCCTTGGTCAGGGCTCGTGCAGGAGGCAACCAATCGATGTGTCTCTCTCACATGGATGTTCTCTCTGCCTTTCCCTCCCTTCCACTCTCTCTAAAATCCATGGGAAAATATCCTCGGGTGAGGATTTTAAAAAATAAATGCTTGGAGAAAGCTCGGGGTGCCCCCTGGCTGCCCGGTCCTGAGGGGTTGGGAGGGGCAGAGAAAGGGACTGGGGCTCAGCCAGCACCCAGGGGAGGTCTCCCCCAGCCGGGGCTGCGCCCAGAAGCCCACCGCAGGGAGAGCGCCGGGGAGGCGCAGGGCCAGCTTCCCTCCGCAGGCCCTTGGGGTTGGGAGGCCTGAAGAACCAGCCAGCACCCTCCAAAGGGCAGCTGAGTGAGGTCGCCCCAGCCCGGCCCAGCCCAGCCCAGGCTGCGTCCCCTCGCTGGAACCTCAGGGTCTGGAGGGCGGCCATGGTCAGAGAACGAAGAGGCCTCCGAGGCTGAACTTCATTTCTGGGGCTTCAGCCACTGAACCTCCATGGATGAATGCTGAGGGGAGGGGCCTCCTTGGGTAGCAGCAGGGCCTGGGAGACTGGGGGTTGGGGGGCGGTCAGGCCTTGTACGGAGCCTGGGAAACCCAGCCCAGGCCTCTCCCAATAACCCCCGTGCAATTGACTCAGAAAATAATAGGTGCTCATTTGCATGGCATTTTACATACAGGTTTCAGCTGTGCCTTCACCGGCGGGCGGCCCAGGCCTTCCCTCTCCTGCCCCTCCTGACCCCCCCCCCCCCCAACCCTGACCCAGCCCTGCTCTCCCACCAGCCAGGCCCGGATTCGCCCTGCGGGGGAGGGACAGCCGTTGAGAGCCTGGTGGCCTGGTCTAGGTTTGTCAGAGGTGCAGGCCGGTGGCCTGGCCCATGTGGGCCTGGCTGGGCTCCTGGGTTAGGGGCACCCTACTTGCTTGCCTTCTGCCAACATTCTCCCTACCCACCAGCCCTTTCCACGCCTGCTCGCCGGGAGCCAGGGAGCCCCAAGAGCTGCCGAGAAGAGAAGCAGCTCAGTGGTTGCCATGAAGCAGGGTCTAGCGGCTGATTTGCATAGGGAGGTGATTTCCATACGTGGGGTGAATTTCCATATTCCTGCCTCAGAGCCTGTCCGGGCAGAGAGGGGAAGAGGGAGAGGTCTTTTGAAATTCAAATGAGCATGATTAAGGTTTTCTCTTGGAGGGAAGCCTGGACCCAGGGGTAAGCTGCTGGCTAACGTCTGCCCAGCCTGGGCGGGGCCCTCACACCCTCTCTGAAGCCCGAGACCGGCTGGGGGTCAGGCAAGGCTGCGTAGTAGGGACCACCAGCCGGGCTCCATCCCTTCCAGTCCCTGGACTCAGTTTACCGCCCCGTGTCCCGAGGATGCTCGTGAGGACGCGGAGCGCGCTCTAGTTCTGGGCTCAGGCCCAACTCCCAGGAGCTGTGAGATTAGCACCTCTCAAATGGCCGAGGAGGTGAGGGCGGAGGAGGTGTGAGAGCTGAGGAGGAGGTGTGAGGGCCGAGGAGGAGGTGAGGGCCGAGGAGGAGGTGTGAGGGCCGAGGAGGAGGTGAGGGCCGAGGAGGAGGAGGTGAGGGCCGAGGAGGAGGGGTGAGGGCCGAGGAGGAGGGGTGAGGGCCGAGGAGGAGGTGAGGGCCGAGGAGGAGGGGTGAGGGCCGAGGAGGAGGGGTGAGGGCCGAGGAGGAGGTGAGGGCCGAGGAAGGGTGAGGGCCGGTGATCCTGAGTTCATTCCACCGCTAATCTGTGCCCGTGGACAAGTCAGCGTCCGTCTTGGGCCTGAGGTCGGGCGCTGGACGTGGGTCTGAATGTGAGGGTCTCTGAGGCCCGTTTAGCTCTAAGCTGTGTGGTTGCCGAGCACACTCAGCTCCCTGGACACACCCGTCAGCCTGTGTGAGACACTGTGAACGGGTGACTTGCTTCACCCTCAGTTCCCCTGCTGTGTGGGGGGGCACCTGACGTCAGCTGACCCAGGCGCAGCCGGAAGCCCCTGGACCTGGGGCCGGAGCCTGCGTTCAGGTCCCAGCTGCCCTGCTCACGCCCGTATGGTCCGGCCACTCCCAGCGGTGCTCGGTCCTGGCTGTGAGTGGGGAAGCACAGTGCCTGCCCCTGGGCTCCTGGCCACACACTCACACTCACACTCACACTCATACACTCACACTCACACACTCTCACACACACTCACACACACTCACACTCACACACTCATACACTCACACACACACTCACACACACACACACACTCACACTCACACACTCACACTCACACTCATACACTCACACTCTCACACACTCACACACTCACACTCATACACTCACACACACTCACACACACTCACACTCACACTCACACACTCACATTCACACACTCACACTCATACACTCACACACACACTCACACTCACACACTCACACACTCACACACACACTCACACACACACTCACACACACTCACACACACTCATACACTCACTCACACTCACACACTCACACTCACACACACACTCATACACTCACACACACACTCACACACACTCACACACTCACACATATACTCACACATACACTCACACACACACTCACACACACACTCACACACACACTCACACACACACACCCATACACTCACACACACACTCACACTCACACACACTCACACACACACTCACACACACACTCATACACACACACTCACACACATACTCACACACACACTCATACACTCACACTCACACACACTCACACACTCACACACACATTCACACACACACTCATACACTCACACACACTCACACACACTCACACACTCACACACACACTCACACATACACTCACACACACACTCACACACACACACTCACACACACACACACACACTCACACACACACACTCACACACACACTCACACACACACACTCACACACACACACTCACACACACTCACACACACACTCACACACACACTCACACTCACATTCACACTCACACACACACACTCACACTCACCGTATGTGGGAGCAGGGAGCTAAGGGCTGGCTGCAGGAGCGGCTGTCACAGCTAGTGGTCACTCCACTAGGAGCCCCCTCAGGGTCTGTCCCCTCAACCAGTGTGGGCTCCTGGGGCCCATCGAGCCCAGTTTGCCTTCCCTTCTCAGGAAAGAGGAAGAGCCGTTCCCCAGCTCCTCCAGGACCCAGCACTGAGAGCAGCAGGCTCCCTGGGCGGGAGGGGGGAGGGGGGAGGGGGTCAGTGCTGGGAGAGCCCAAGGCACCTCCCCCGGGGTTTCTGCAGCAACTCCAGGTGAGGGGTATTTGGAGACAGCATGGTAGATTAGACATGGGTTTCAGTTTTCTTTTTTTTATCTTTATTGTTGAAAGCATCACACAGGTCTTCCTTTCTCCCCATTCGCCTCTTCCAGCTAGCTGCTCCCGACCCCGTCACTCCCCCCCCCCCCGCCCTCCCCACCCCATTGTCTGTGTCCACGGGCGAGGCGTCTATGCACACAGGTTCATTGGTTGATCTCTTCCCACCCTCCCCTGCCTTCCCTCTGAGGTCCCACAGTCTGTTCATGAGTATATGTCTCGGGGTCTATTCTTGGTCATCAGTTTATGTTGATCATTATATCCCACATGTGAGTGAGATCATGTGGTACTTGTCTTTCTCCGACTGGCTTGTTTCACTCAGCATAATGCTCTCCAGGTCCCTCCATGCTGTTGCAAATGGTAAGAGTCCTTCCTTTTTCACAGCTGCATAGTATCCCACTGTGTAGATGTCCCACAGCTTTTTAATCCGCTCATCTGCTGATGGGCACTTAGGCTGTTTCCAAATCTTAGCTATGGTGAATTGTGCTGCTATGAACATAGGGGTGCATATATCCTTTCTGATTGGTGTTTCTAGTTTCTTCGGATATATTCCCAGGAGTGGGATTACTGGGTCAAATGGCAGTTCCATTTTTAGTTTTTTGAGGAAACTCCATACTGTTCTCCACAGTGGCTGCACCAGTCTGCATTCCCACCAGCAGTGCACGAGGGTTCCTTTTTCTCCGCATCCTCCCAGCACTTGTCGTTTGTTGATTTGTTGATGATAGCCATTCTGACAGGTGTGAGATGGTACCTCATTGTTGTTTCGATTTGCATCTCTCGGATGATTAGTGACTTTGAGCTTGTTTTCATATGTCTCATGGCCTTCCTTCTGTCTTCTTTTGAAAAGTTTCTATTTAGGTCTTTGCCCATTTTTTATTGGGTTGTTTGTCTTCCTTCTATTACGGTGTGTGAGTTCCCTGCAGATGTTGGAGATGATGGGGGTTTCAGTCTCTACGTGGTGACTTACTCATCAGCAGCCTCGGCAGGTCATGACCCACTTCGAGCTCAGGCTTCCTGTCTGTGTAATGGGGTTAATGGGGCACTACTCACAGGGCGGGAGGGTAAACGCTGTCCTGTGAGTAAATGTTCACTGCCGAGTGTGGTGCGTAGTAAATACTTAATGCACGTCACCTAGTAATTAGTTCTTATTATTTGAAAACAGTGTTTTGCTGCCAAAATGTTTAAAACGCTCTGACCTGTGCCTGGTCTCCTAGTTTATGGGGCGGCGCGTGGGGTCAGCACAGGGACGACTTTCCCAAGGCCGCGGCCTGGCGCTGAGGTTCCTTCCGGAGCCCTGCCCCGCCTGAGGGCGTCCTCCGGCCTCTGGTTTTGCTGTTTTTGGACAAAGCTTCCCCCTCCTCACCCTCCTCGCTCAGCAGTGGCCCCTGCAGCCCAGGAATGTGGGCCGGACGCTGGTGGTCACTCCGCCTGAGGGGAGGGGCTGGTGCGGGACTCAGAAGCCGCTGTGTGACCTCTGCCAAGGCGGGAGCTCCGGCTGCAGCCCTAGCGCTCACTGGGGGGGGGGGGGGGGGGGGGGGAGCCTGAGCGCAAAGCAGGGGAATAAGCCCGCATCTGTGGCGGCCAGGGTGCCAGGTGCCAGGCGCTGAGGCCAAGTCCCGCCCTCTGCTCTGGTGCTGCGCAGCCTCAGCTCCCTCACCTCAGAGAGTGGCGTGAGGAGTGAGCGAAGGGAGGCTGCCGCCTCGCCGCGTGCGAAGTGTGAGCTGCTCTGCAAACGTGCGCTGCCCGCTCTCACCTGAGCGTCTACATACGTGCCCTCGGAGCCCACGCGTCTGGGCCCCGGAGCCCCCCATCGCCCCCACCCCCTGCCCCACTGCACCTGGGAAGCGGTGAGGATACAGGCAGCTGGCCTCCTACTGACCTTGAACCCCTTGGAGCCTCTTCCCCCTCAAGGCTGGGCGAGGGTGGAGGGTGCTGGCCTGAAGGTGACCGCTAAAGGGCCCGGGCTGTTATGGAGGGAGGCGGGCCTCGACGGGAGCTGAGGGATCGGCTCCTGCCTGCTGCCTGCTGCCTGCAGCTGCTCACTTCTCTGGGGGCGCAGCGTCCTGACCCGTGAGCGGCAGTGCAGCGCCGGGCACCCTGGGTCCCCTCGGGCCTGGAGATGTGCTTCTCCGAGGTTGGTGCTGGGGCAGCCCCCCCCCCCACCCGCCAGGTTCCTTTGCAGGTGGATTTCTTTCTTTAAATGTTTTTATTGATTTTAGAGAGAGGGGAAGAGAGAGGGAGAGAGAGATAGGAACATCGATGAGAGAGGAACATCACTGAACGGCTGCCTTCTACACCCCCTATTGGGGATCGAGCCCGCAACCCAGGCATGTGCCCTGACCGGGAATCGAACCAGCGACCTCTTGGTTCCTGGGTCGACGCTCACCCCCTGAGCCACGGCAGCTGAAGGTGGATGTTCGGGGTCTGAGGAGTCCTGACCGGGTGGGGACCGGCTCCCCAGGCTGCACCCGCTGTGTGGCTGGCTCCCGGCCTCGCTTTCTGGAACCCGCACGGTTCCCAGGGTGCTCTTCACTTCGCCCCGACTGTGAAGCCGCTGGGAGGTGGTGCTGACCGCGTGCCCGTGTGTGTCCCCAGAGAGAAGGGGGCCGTGTGGAGAGCCCGAGGGTCCCTTCTGTAGCTCAGACGGAGAGGAATGGGGACCCCATTTCCTTAAAAACTTAGAAGGTGGTGGTGAGGTGCCTTCCACGTATCAAAAGGGGGTCTGGGGAGGCGGGGCTCCCCTGAACAAAGGGGCGCAGGAGCCCTGTCCGCCGTGGCCTGTGCACCACGATTCTGTGGGAGGCGCAGGGCCTCAGGTCCATCTTGTGACCAAACACGTGGACAAGGTCACCAGGACGCTCACAGAGGCCACGTGTCGCGAGGCCTGAGTCAGTCGGTTTGCTCGGTTTTACATCATGAAAACCCCAAACCCACAGCCGTCCAGCGGGAGAGGGACCTGAGCGGTCTCTGGCCTGGGGCAGGAGGGAGAGCGAGGCCTGAGCACTGAGCACTGAGCACTAAGCACTGAGCACTGAGCACTGAGCACTCAGCGTAGGAAAGGAAAGGGGCGGGTCCCCGAGGAGTCCTCCAGGCCGGGCTGCGGGCTGCTGGGTGCCTTGCCGCCCGCAGCGGGAGGTGAAGGGGCCTGGCCAGGACGCAGCGGGTGGGGTCTGGCGCCCAGGCCCCGGCTCCGCGGGCAGTTGTCCACCCGGGTCTCCTGGTCCCGCTCCTCGGCTCCCCTGGGCCCCTCACCCCTGGGGGGCAGGAATGCAGACCCTGTTTTGTTTTCATACTTGAGGGAAACTGAAGACCACCGAGAGGAAGCCCCTGGCCCAGAGGCCCGTGGAAAGCACGTTTCCTGCACTGCCGACGGAGCTCTGAGCCCGGCCGCGCTTCCCAGCTCCTGGTGGGAATCTCAAGTCACAGGAAAGCGAGTGTGTCCGTGGCCCTGGGCAGCTTGTCGCCCGGCAGAGCGGCCGCACGGGGCCTTGGGTGTGGCGGGCTGCCCAGCAGTGTTCCCAAGGTTCGGTGACTCCAGCCACTGCTGTCCCAGCGAGTGCCAGGCAGCTGCCAGGTGGCCACAGCGTGTCCCTGGCAGGCGTGGGGCTCTGCTGGGCGGGAGCTGGTGAGGAGAGGCCACCCGAGGTGGGGAGGCCGGGCCTTGCCCAGTGCCCTGCAGTGTTTACGGCAGAAGCGAACAATCCTGCTCGCACAGTTCTTCATTCCTGTGCTTCCTCCTCCCTCGCCCAGAGAGTTACTCCCCAGGCAAACTCACATCCCCGCTGCCAAAGCCATGCAAATCAGGGGCCTTCGAGCTGCGGCGAGGGGCGAGGCTGGTGCCAGGGAGACGCCTGCATCTGCCCAGGACAGGGGTCCCGCCAGGCCCAGCCTGCCTGCCTCATGTCGAGAGGAGGGCAGAGTGACCCCCAATCGCCTCCTGCACAGCCACCCTTGGCCTCTGTCATCAGGACTCTGCTGGGCAGCAGGTCCATCCTGGCCTCCGGAGACTCATCCAGGGTCCCGGGCTCCCCACTAATTCCGGTGCCTTTCGTCTCTTTTGATCACTAACTGCCATTTTCTATGGACGGGGCCTCCCTCCCTGCCCCTCGCCTCTCACTCTGAGGGAGGCTCTTCAGTACGATGGACGGGACCCACGTGGGACAGGGAGGCGCTGGGTTGGGATGCTAAGTGGGGGCTTTGGTGAGCCCTCCGAGGCCAGCAGGGACCCGTGCTCGGGGGCAGGGGAAGCCTCGCACCGCGTTGGAGGCGTGGGTCTTGTCTCCCTGGGTGCTCGCTCCCCAGACGTGCCCAGGCGTGAAAAGCTCTGCCACTTGGTGCCTGTCGCTGCCCTTGCTGGGGCCCCGCTTCTTCGCCTATGAAACGGAGTGCATGGTAACGCCTCATCGCCCTGGCCGGCGTGGCTCAGTGGATAGAGTGTCGCCCTGTGGACTAAAGGGTCCCGGGTTCGATTCTGGTCAAGGGCACATGCCCAGGTTGCTGGCTCAATCCCCAGTGGGGGGCGTGCAAGAGGCAGCCGATCCATGATTCTCTCATTGTTTCTCTCTCTCCCTCTCCCTCCTTCTCTGAAATCAACTCAAATATATATTTTTTAAATAGTAACGCCTCATCTCCCCAAAGGCAGGCACAGACCCTGATGCCTCCCGAGGCCCCTCCCAGCCCGTGAGTGGGGTCTCAGCGTGCTGGCTCTCCTACTGCTTTTGTGCTGGGATCTCAGGGCCCGGGGTCCCAGGAGACCCCGAGACTCAGAGGCCTAGAGAGACGCCAGCTGGTGGCCCTCCCAGCTCAGCACAGACCTCACCTGTCAGCCCCACCAAGACCTCCAGACTGAGCCCTTTCTCCCCGGCTCCTCTGTCCGCATCGTGTGTGTGTGTGTGTGTGTGTGTGTGTCGAGCAGGACAGAGGGACATGGCCGGGTGCTGTGGTCCTTCCCGTGCCTTCTGGGAGGGAAGAGGAGGCCCAAGTGCATTGCAGTCATTTGCCTGAACCTGAAGACACCAGAGATCAGCCCGGCCGGGGGCGCCCAGTGGCTGAGCGTCAACCTAGGAACCAGGAGGTCAGGGTCCGGTTCCCGGTCAGGACACAGGCCGGGTTGCGGGCTCCATCCCCCGTGGGGGCGTGCAGGAGACAGCCCATCCATGATTCCCTCTCATCACTGATGTTTCTCTCTCTCTCCCTCTCCCTTCCTCTCTAAAACCAATTTTAAAAAGTTATTTAAAAAAAGACTTCAGAGATGGAAGAAATTTCAGAAGTCACCTGCGATCCTCCCTCTTGATGCTAAATGGCCGCTTAATTAAAAGAACACTTCGGTGACATCCCTGAACTAAGCACCCTTTGCTCACTATTCCTTGCAACAGAAGCTCCGTCGATGGGAAAACTCTGCTTGCGAAACGTTTTCCGTGTGAGGAGGTGAAGCCTGCTGCTCAGCGGCGTCTCCGCCTCCCGCTGGCTGCTGCTCCCGCTCAGGCCGCAGGCCGCCGGTGGCTCCCAGGCCAGGGTTTGGCATTGACGCGCGCTGTGTCCGAGGCCCCGTGCCATGTGATTTCAAGGGTTTCCTCTTGAGTTGTTTTTTAAAACCTTTATTTTGAAAAATAAAAATACAGAAAAATAAAAATTCAGACATATAGAAAAGAGAAAACACAGTTTCACAAATAATTAATGATCTAACAATTATTATTTGGCACATTTATTTGCTCCATTTTTGCAAAATACTTTATTTTTAACTTTTAATTGTAGACACTTTCAAATGCAGACAAAAGTAGAGACAAATACACTGACCCCATACACTCCTGGCCTACTCGTAACGACCATCACGCTTCTGCCAGTCTTGCTGCTGGAACATTTTCTCATGCGTTACGGACATGCTTACATGTCAGTCCTCAGTATGGCAGCACGCACCTCTGCAGCGTGCATCCTGTCTCCAGAATACCCTCATCGCTCCCGAACACAGCCTGTCTCCTTCCCGCTCACAGCACTGCCCGCAGGTGTTGCCTGAAGGCCGTGTTCTCTGAGCTACACATCCTCTCTGCCGGGTGGGTGACATCTGGGCTCTCGAACATCTGGTCTTCATGCTCTTTGCCCACTTCCTTCGGGGCCCTTTTAAGAACTGGAGCCTGGACTGGCCTGATGCTGTCGGCGGAATCTGCACCGACCTGCACGCCCGCTGACGCTCGGGATGGTCCCGCCGGCACTGAGCTGTGGTCAGCAGGAGCTCCTTTGTCCGTGCTTCTGAGGCACCAGCTCCCCGCTCCGCCCCCAGGGGCGTGCGGGGCTTTGTTTCCACAAGCGCCCGCGGCCTGCTCCCTGTGTCCTCTAGCGGGAAGCGCGCTAGATTCTCTTGGAGATTCGGCCTCTTTAAAATGTAAAATACAACATGCAGACAGCTGTTCTTCTAGTTTTTGGTTTTTGTTAATCCTCACCTGAGGATATTTTCCCATTGATTTTTAGGGAGAGTGGAAGAGAGAGGGAAAGACAGAAACATCGATGTGAGAAAAATACATCGATTGGTTGCCCCCTGCACGAGCCCTGACCAGGAAGGAGCCTGCAACCCAGGTACCTGCCCTGGATAGGAACTGAACCCGGGACCCTTTGGTCCACAGGCCGGCGCTCTGTCCACTGAGCCACAGCGGCCAGGGCTGCATGTAGATATCTCAATGGTCGAGTCTCTTAAACTGCACGCTTGAACTTTTAACCACCGTGTGTGTCAGCTCTGCTCATTTGTTGTTAGTTCCGGTTTGAGGCGGTTATTGGTGAGGAAACTCATGCTCTAGCCAACAGGCTTTGCCCAGCTCTCTGGGGCCTGCCAGTGAGTGAGGCGTGCACGTCATGGTGACGCGTGTGCACCGTGTGAGAGCGTGCCTCCCGTCCAACTCTGATTCCCTGCACCGCCTCACACCGTCATCTTTTCTGTGTGTGAGAACATGTAAGCTCTACTCTCTCAGCCAGCTTCAGGGGACAACACGTGTTAGCCACTCTAGTCACCGTGTTTACACGGGTCCTCAGAGCGCACTCATCTTACACTGAAAGTCACCGCTCACCGGCCTCCCCCCGCCCCTGGCTGCCACTGCTCTGCTCTGTGAGGCTGGCCTTTTCAGATTCCACACACGGGACACTATGCACGCGTGGCCGGCCGTGTTGTCCTTTTCCGTGTGGCTTATTTCATGTAACATAGTACCCTCAAGGCACATCCATGTTGTTGCACATGGAAGGTTTCCTTACTTTTCATGGTGGGAGAACATGTTACTGTATGTATGCTGTACCGCATCTTCCTCGTCTGTTCATCTGAGGGGGGAGCGTGGTGTGTCTGCATTTTGGCTGCTATGAGTCATGCTACAGTGAACATGGAAGTGCAGGTAGCTCTTCAATAGCCTGTTCGCATCTTCTTTGGCGATGTGCCCAGATGTGGGGTGGCTGGGTCCTATTGAGCAGACTGTAATTTGACTATTGCATTTTACTACCCAATATAAATTAGAAAAGTAGATTTCTGGGTTAGCATACTTGTCAAAACAGAATTCCTTAATTAAAAGAAACATCTTCAGATTACTTTCTTCCTTTCTAATTTTTATTGGGGGCAAAACAACACATAAAATAAAATTTAAACAAAACATAAAATTTGAACATAAGGTTTGCATCTTCACCATTTCTAAGTGTGTAGGTCGCCCTCCCCTGTCTTGTGTTTATAGAGGTGACTTCACACCTGAATGCGCTGATTCCTATCACATTTTATCCTGTGGGTTTGGCCTCTGAGTAGAATCTACCCAAATATTTTCCAACCCTGACCCCGCGTCCAGTTTTCGGCATGAATCTTACTCCGTGCTGCGGGTCACTCCCAACCTCCGTCACCCTCTTCCTGTCCCTGTGCCCAAGCGTCCATTCAGTTGAAGCCGCTTTTCTGCGTTGGGCACTGAACGCAGAGCAGTTACTGGGGGAGCGGTGTGAGGAGAGGGCGTGGGAAGCCCACGTGCCGATGCTGACTGGGCGGAGGCTGTGTGGCCTGGGCCTCTTGACTCTAAAACGATGTCCCTGCGCCCACACGTGCGTGTCCTGCCTGGTTTTCCCGCAAGTGGTCGCTGCCGCCAGAGGCGCGAGGGCGTGGAGGCAGAAGGTGCCGAGGTTTCTGCGAGTGGCAGCCGTGGGCCCTGCTCTCTCAGCTCTCATGGGGTGCCCACGGCCGTTCCTCAGCCATTTGGGTCAAACACAGCCACCCAGCACCCACTCTTGTTGGACACGTTCAGGCCCTCGGGGTACAAGGAGAAATCAGATCAAATAACCCACGTTCCACCGGATGCAGGGCCCTCGGAGCTCACGCCCCTGCGGGAACCGGACTCCCCAGCGTGACGTGCGCGCTGAGAGCTGCGGGGACGGAGGCCCGTCTGCTTGGACCCGCTCCGCGAGGCCGCGGCACTCGTGGTCTGGAGGGTGGCCGTGGGGGGGGCCCCCGGGAACACTGGCCGGCCTCTTCTCAGCATGGGCACTAATTCCACCCTACTCTGAGGAATGTGGACTTCATTCCAACGCTATTGAAGCGCCAATGAAAAGCAGAAGAATTTTCTGATTGCACGTTCTGAATGTATTCACTTGTTCATTAATTCACTCATTAAATCAAGACATTTTGAGCTCCTGTCTTTACCCCATTGTGTATTCTTGCCTCCTTTGTCATAGATTAAATCAATATATTTTGCGCTCTCTGTTAAGCAGAGTGCTAGGCTCTGGGTATACGGTATGTAATAGTCATTTTCTTTTTTTTTAATTTTCAATTACAGTTGACATACAATATTAGACTATGTTCAGTATACAATAGTGATTATATACCTATACATATGCATATTCATATACATATACGTATACGTATAACTTATGAAATGATCACCTCGATGAGTCCAATACCCACCTGACCCTGTACATGGCTATCACATGTTATCGACTGTGTTCCTAATGCTGACTGTGTTACAACTGCCAGTGTGTACTTCTCCATCCCTTCACCCTTCCACCCAATCCTCCCAGCCCCCTTCCCTCTGGCAACCATCAGTTTGTTCTGTGTCTCTGTTTGTTTCTTTTTTGTTTGTTTATTTTGTTTTTAGATTCCACATATAAGTGAAATCCTATGGTATTTGTTTTTCTTTGTGTGACTTTTTCACTTAGCATGATACCCTCTATGTACATTCGTGTTGACACAAAATGGAAGATTTTACTCTTTCTTATGGCTGAGTAATCTTCCATTGCATATATGCACCAGGTCTCCTTTATCCCTACCTCTATCAATGGGTGCTCAGGTTGCTTCCATACCTTGGCTATGTACATAATGCTGCAATGAACATAGGAGTGCATATGTCTTTTTGAATTAGCGTTTTGGATTTCTTCAGATAAATACCCAGAAGTGGAATTTGTGGGTCAAACAATGGCTCTATTTTTAATTGTTTGAGGAAGCCCCATAAAGGCTGTTAACATGGCTGCACTAATGATTCCACCCACAGGGCCCGGGGTCCCTCTCCCACACCCTCACAGCACTGCCTGCTGCCTGCAGACGGCAGCACTGACAGGTGCGCGTGGCACCTCGCTGTGGTAGCCGGCGTCTCCCTGGGCACAGTGCTGCGGACCATCGTTTCATATGTCTGTGGGCCATGCACACGTCCTCCTTGGAAAAGGGTCTGTTCAGGTCTTCTGCCCGTTTTTAATTGGATTTTGTCTTTCTGGTGTTAAGTTGTCTGACTTCATTGCGTATGTTGGACATTAACTCCTCATCAGATGTGTCATTGGCAAATACCTTCTCCTGGTCAGTAGGTGGTCTTTTTGTTTTGCTGATGGTTTCCTTTGCCGTGTATAATCTGTTTAGTTTCGTGGAGTCTCATTTGTTCAGTTTTGCTGTTATTTCCCTGGCCCGAGGACACTCACCAAAACAAACATTGCTGAGAGCAGCGTTGGAGAGCTGACTGTTGGGCTTTTTTCTAAGAGTGACATGGTTTGTATCTTACATTTGAGTCTGAAACCCATTCTGAGTGTGTTCTTACGTGTGGTGTGAGAAAATGTCCAGTTTTCCAAGCACCACTTATTGAATAGACTGCCTTCCCCCTCTGCATAGCCTTGTTGTCACAGACTAACTGCCCGTATTGCTGTTGGTTGGTTTCTGGCTCTGCGTCTACGGCATTGATCTGCGTGTCTGTTCCCGTGCCAGTCCCACGCGGCTGTGGCCACGAGGCTGTGGTACAGTTTGATGCCAGGTGGTGTTCTTTCCCTTCCGGGTTGCTTGGGCCATCGGGGTCTCTTTGGTCCATGTCAGTGGCAGGACTGTTGGCTCCAGTTCTGTGAGAAATGCCACTGGCATCTTGATACGGATTGGATGGACTCCCCCGATGCTTGGAGTGGTATAGACACTAACAATAGTAAGTCTTCCTGTCCGTGAGTACCGTATATGCGTCCCTCTGTTTGCATCTTCCTCGACTTCTTTCTTCAATGTCTTAAACTTTTCTGAGTACAGGTCCTTTGATGCAATTGTACTTCAATGGGGTTGTTTTCTTTTTCTTTTTACTTGAACGTTTTTTAGTTCATTAACCCTCTCATGGGAAATCTGCAGTCACTGCCGATGAAGTCGTGGGAGAACCTTTGCTCCTGTTGTCCAGGCTCCCGCCCACTGTCTGCAGCACCAACGCCGGCCTTTGCAGCCCCCGCCTTTCTCGCTCTGTTCCTGCGTTCCTTTTGCTGTTTTCTTGAGGTCTCCTTCTCAGACAGGCCATGACTTACATATCTATGTTTGGGTTCATTTTTCTTTGCATGACCGAAGGAATCATGAATCATGGCAAAGCTGGTTGTCTTGACAACACCAAAGCGGTTTCTGAATCCAAATACAAAGATGGCATCAGGTGTGGGCTTATGCATTTTGGCTAGTTTTCCCATATTTCTCTCTTAGGTGCTATTGTATGCCCTGGCTGAAGGATGTTAATGGACATTTGTTTCCGTTCAGTAGCCTGTTGTTCATGAACTTCCTGGTCTGGATAGTTGGTGTGTTGTTCATGAGAGTGGCCAATCTTTAAGCAGCCAAGGAGAAAAAGAGGGAAATTGTGTAATTTCTCTTTCTTATAGTTCATAATTGGTGATTAAAATGCAACCAATATCCAAATACCAATTTTTTTACTGAATTCATTTATCAGTTCTTGTAGTCTTTTGGTTGAACCTTTAAGGTTCTCTATGTATAATATCATGTCATCTGCAAATAATGAGTTTTACTTTTGCCTTTCCAATTTGAATGCCTTTTCTTTATTTTTCTCATCTGATTGCTAAGTCTAGGACATCCTCCACTATGTTGAATAAAAGTGTTAAAAGTGGGCAATTTCTTCTTTTTCCTGATCTTAAGGAAAATGTTTTTAGCTTTTCATCATTGTACAGGATGTTAGCTGTGGGTTTGTCACTTATGACCTTTATTATATTGAGGTATGTTTTCTCTCTTCCTACTTTGCTGAGAGTTTTTATCATAAATGGATGGATTTTGTCATATGCTATTTCTGCAACTATTATTATGGTCATATGGTTATTATGCTTTGTTTTATGTATGTGGTTATATTATGCTAATTGATTTGTGGATATTAAACCAACCTTTCATCCCAGGAATAAATCCTACTTGATCATGGTGTTTAATCTTTTTAATGTATTTCTGAATTCAATTTGCTGTGTGTTGTTGTTTTTTAGGATTTTTGCGTCTCTATTCATCAGGAATATTGGCATATACTTTTCTTTATTTTTTTTTTTGTATGCCTTTGTCTGGTTTTAAAATTAGGGTAATGCTGGGTGCATAAAATGAATTTTGGGAGCCTTCCCCCCTCTTCAATTTTTGGAAGAGTTTGAGAAAGATAGGTGTTAAATCTTCTTGCAATTATTTGGTAAAATTCCCCTGTGAAGTCATCTGGTCCAGGACTTTTATTTGTTGGGAGTTTTGTTCTTTTAAATTACTGATTCAATTTCATATGTTCTTGAATATTCTAGTTATTGTTCTGTTCAGATTTTCTGTTACTTCTTTATTCAGTCTTGGCAGATTCTTCCTTCCTTCCTTCTTTTTTCCCTCCCTCCCTCCCTCCCTCCTTCTCTCTCTCTCTCCCTTTCTTTCTTTCTTTCCTTCTTTCTTTCTTTCCTTTTTTGTTAACAAGGCCTATATTTTTCCATTGATTTTTAGAAAGAGTGAAAGGGATTGGGAGAGACACAGAGAGAGAAACATCAATGTGTGAGAGAGACACATTGATTGGTTGCTTCACACATGTGCCCCTACCAGGGCCAGGGAATCAAATCTACAACTAAGGTATGTGCCTTTGGCCAGAATTGAACCCAGGACCCTTCGGTCCATAGGCCAACACTCTATCCACTGGCTAGGGCCAGATTGTATGTTTCTAGGAATTGATCTATTTCTTCTTGATTGTCTAGTTTATCGGCATTTAATTGTTTGTAGAATTTTCCTATAGTTTTTTGTATTTCTGTGGTGGTAGTTGTCACTATTCCTCTTTCATTTCTGATTTTGTTTATTTGGTTTCTCTCTCTTTTTTTCTTGGTGAGTCTGGTTCAATAAATATCAATCTTGTTTATCTTTTAAAAGAACTAGCTCTTGGTTTCATTGATCTTTCTTTAAAATTTTTAAAAAGTATATAGTTTTACTCATTTCAGAGAGGAAGGGAGAGGGAGAGAGAGATAGAAACATCAATAATGAGAGAGAACCATTGTTCAGCTGCCTTCTGAACAGTGGGGATCAAGCCCACAACTTGGGCACGTGCCCTGAACAGGAATCAAACCATGACCTTCTGATTCATAGGTAGATGCCCAACCACTGAGCCACACTGGCCAGGCTAATTGATCTTTTGTATTATTCTTTAGAATATGTTTTCTTTATTTCCACTCTGATCTTTATTCTCTCTTTTCTTCTAGTCACTTTGGCTTTGTTTGTTATTATTTTTCTAGCTCCTGTAGGTGGAAGGTTAGATGGTTTATTTGAAATGTTTCTTATTTCTTAAGGTAGGCCTGTATTGCTATGACTTTCCCTCTTAGAACTACTTTGGCTGTGTCCCATAAGTTTTGAGTTATTTTGTTTTCATTTTTATTTGTTTCAATGTATCTTTTGATTTCCTCCTTGATCTTATTGTTTACATATTTATTGTTTAGTAGCATGCTATTTGGCCTCAATGTGTTTTTCAGTTTTGTTATTGATTTCTAGTTTCATATCATTGTGATTGGAAAAGATGCTTAATCTGATTTTGATCTTCTCAAATTTGTTGAGACAATTTTGTGACCTAACATGTGTCTAGTCTGGAACAGTTTCCATGTGCACTTGAAAAGAATTTATTTCTATTCTACTACTTTGGCATGAATTGTTCCAATAATATCAATTAAATCCACCTGGTCTAATGTGCTATTTAAGGCCACTCTTTCCTTCTTGATTTTCTGTCCATGGACATTGACAGGGTGTTAAAGGCCCCTGCCATTATTGTCTTACTCTTTGTGTCCACCAATATTTGTTTTATGTATTTAGGTGCTCCTACGGTGGGTGCCTAAATATTTACAAGGGTTATATCTTCTTGTTGGGTTGATACCATTATCACTATAAAATGTCTGTCTTCATCTCTTGTTATTGCCTTTGTTTTAAAGTCTATTTTGTCTAATATAAGTATTGCTGCCCCATCTTTTTTTCTATTTTCATAAAAAATATTTTTTATCCCTCTACTTTCAGTCTGAGTGTCTTTCAATCTGAAGTGGGTCTCTTGTGGGCGACAAATGTATTAGGCTTGCTTCCTGATCTAATTAGCCCCGTGATGTCTTGTGATTGGAGCATTTATTTCACCAACATTTAAAGCAATTATTGACAGGTATCTACTTATTGTAGCTTTATTATTCATTTTTAAGTTTTTTCTTCTTAAGTTATTTTTAACGTGTTTTTGTAATACTGACTTAGTGATGGTAAAGTTCTTTAGCTTTTTCTTGTCCAGAATAAATAGTTATTTTCCTTGGCTTTATAAGGAAGGTTGTTTGGCTGCTCCTGCACTAGAAAGCTATGTGCATAAAAAACTTTATTACAGCAAAGAATAGAAATGGTTTCCAAACAATAGCTATATGTTTAAGCAAATTATTGTATGTCTACAGGATGGACTATTATGTAGCCATTAAAAATTATGTGTGCAAGCATAGTTAAATATTTTTTAAAATATTTTTATTGATTTCAGAGAGGAAGGGAGAGAGAGATAGAAACATCAATAATGAGAGAGAATCATTGATCAGCTGCCTCCTGCACGCCCCACACTGGGGATCAAGCTTACAACCTGGGCATGTGTCCTGACCAGGAATCAAACTGTGATCTCCTGCTTCATAGGTTGATGTTCAACCCTGAGCCACGCTGGCCGGGCCACAGGGAAATATTTTTAATGCTCCTTAATGGTATAGGAGAAATATGTGTGATGCTTACTAGAAAACTCATGGTAATAATCAATACAGACTAGTATTTATCAATGAGAAAAAGAAGCATAAAAACAACCATAATATATACAAAATATTAATTACAGTTGCCTCTCAACAGAGTGATTTTCCTGCGACTGTATACTTGTTCTGTACCAGAAGTTTTCTTTATTCAGCACATATTTAACTTTTATTACAAGAGGAAAAAGATGAACAAGGCCAGAGGTGGAAGTGGAGGGTGGAGAGACACAGGACTGCCCCTGTCTGCCTGCCGTGCCTCAGCCGGCTTACCCTGGGGGCTGGGGCGTGGGAGGACTTCTGCCTCGTGGCAGCCCCTGCGGGAGGCCTGGCTGCTGCTTCACTGCTCACCCCAGCACTGGCCGGCTTCTGTCTCGGGGAGTGCCGCGGCCCCTGGGGCCCGCAGGCTCTGACCTGCGCTCTGTGACCTGGGCCCGCCAGTCCACTTGCTCCCTGGTTGTCAGCCGTTCTGGAGGGAATGTTCTGAAGACCTTTCTGGGAAACAGGATAAGCAGGAGGTCCTAATCACAGGAAAGTGGGCGTTCTTTTAAAAATAAAGACAAGCTTCTCTCAACATCCTGTTTTTCCTCTAACCTTCAGTCTCTTCCAATCCTGCTGGCAACTAATATTCGTTTTATCTCTTCTAGGAAATGACCGAAACAGCCTAGATTTCAACAGGCAGGTAAGGACTTTCAAAACAAAACTTTATTCAATTAATTTGGGGGGTCAGTGTTACTACGCCCGATGTGGGAGAAACCAAAAAGATTAAGTGTTTATTCACAGACCCTACATTTGAAGATTGGAAGGGGCATTTAAAGGGCTTCCGCGCCACCCCGCAGCCCAGTGTCTGGGCCTCTCTCACTGTCCCCTCAAAAGAGCGCTGGCCCCGCAGCGCCTCTTAGAAGGGACTGCGAGCCGGACTGCGTCCAGAGTCCGAGACGCAGCTCTTTCCCGGCAGAGCTCCCCGAGTCGCCTCCTGGCCGCGCTTGTTTGCACCGTCTGCCGTGTGGGGGGGAACTTATGGGGGTGCCCAGTGCGCGGTACCTGGATTTCTCATGGAATTCCTGGTCTGCAGGAAGGAGATAGTGGACGAGGAGGGGAAACAGGCACGAGAGAGCTCGGAGGGAGGGAGTGGCTGAAAGATGAAACAGAGGGCCGGAGACCATGGGATACCAGGACACAGGCTTTATTGGAGATCACCCTGCCGCCGCCTTCCTTCTGGAGGGGGAAAGGGAAGAGAGAGAGAGAGAGCGTGCCGGGGTGAGAGTGCCTTTTAAGGGAAGGAAAAGAGGGGACGGGGCTTAGGGCACTCAGCACACGCTGATTGGTGGTTTCATGTAAGGTACGTGGTTAGGGGCCTAGGGAATTAGGAATCAGGGGCTTAGGGTATTTGGCAGGTGCTGATTGGTGGTTCAATGTAGAGTCCATATAAGGTGTTCAAGAATGACCGGCTGCAGGTGGAGTTGACGTCGTATTCCGTCCATCAGTTGGGGGAAGGGAGGATCTATCATTCCAGGCTTTTGCTAATATTAAAAAAATTGAGAGTCTGGGCAGGGTCAGGGGATGAGGGTCCGTCTTCCATAGCTACTTCCTGCTGAGAGGGGGAGTCGTTAGGGGCGTCTACCTGGGGTCTCAAGGATTCTGGTGTTAGGTTCTGAATTCAGTGCCAAATAGATCTCTTCCACCTTCTGGTTGGCAAATGCCTGCATTCTGTTCTGCAAGAGACTAGTGAAACAGCGCATGAGACAGGGGGTAAAGAAATAGACACCAGTTGGCCTAATGATGGGAGGCTGGACGAGGAGTGCAGCAGCATCATTTTAAGGGACTGGTTGGTGAAGTCTTGAGGGCGATCCTGTTGAGTCACTTGGGAGGTAAAAGCTGGTCCTGAGGCTGCCACAGCGTCACTTGTCTGGTTTTGCCGCTTTTCTGTGCCTGGAGCTGAAATACAACTGAGACCTAGATGTTATTTTTAGGGGGGAAAAGAGTAGGTTACCCTGGGGGTGAGGTTCTTGTTTTCCCAGTTTTGCCCCTTGCTGGGCATCCACATGTTTCTTGCAGGTCCTGAGACAGGGTTTCAAAATAGGTAGAGCAGTGGTTAAGCTCCCTGTGGCAGTTCCAACTCCTGCTGTGATGCCGAGGGTTAGGAGGAGAGGGATTATCTGGACTCCTCTTTTGTGTCAGATATGATGGGTTACGGGACAGGTAAAGACTGATTATTGGGGCTGCATCTACATTGGGTGAGAGATAGATGAGAGTACAGGTTCCTGTCCAGCTGATGGGGAGACAGATGTATGTGTTTTTCCCAACAGAGGAAGAAAAATCCCTGTCATGGCGACAAGCTGAAAGGTGTAGGGAGAAGAGGTGGACTAAAGGGTATGAGATTCCTTTGAGAGGGTAGTCATCATGGCGCTACCAATGAGGGGTGACAAATGAGTGATTGAGATTGTATTGCAGTGAAAGTGGGAGGGAAAGGGAAGGAAAGGAGTAGTGGAAGCCAGGGACCCGGATGGTTGGATAAGAGGTTAGACACTGAATATTCTGGTTTAGCTTAAGAAGTATCCAGCAACGTGTCCTGCCAGGCTTGGAGACTGAAGCCTCACTTTCTTGCTCAGAGTTAACTTCTTCCTTTCTTTTTATCTTTCTTTCTCTTCTCCATCTCATCACATGCACAACCTTCACAAAAACCTTCACAATTTCAAATTAGCCTTCAAACCTTCCTTCTATGTCCTTCAAAAATGCATAACCATGCCTCAGACCTTCTATTAAGTATTTCTAAACATGTCTAGCAATCAATGTTTCAGTATTGTATGCTATTTAAAAATATTTAGAAAAGGCAGCGAGGGAGGGAGCAGGCCCCACAGCCGGTTCCCAGGCTAGCCAGGCCTCTAGCCGCTTGAGTCCCAAACCGGCACATTCTTCCTAGAGATAATGATCATAGAGGAGATAAGGAGATAAGGCGTTTACAGTCCAAGGAATGGCTCGGCCTTTTGGGGTGAGAGAATGAAACTGAGGTAGGTGACTGTGGTTTGGGACAACTGGGTTTTATGAGGGGATGCATGGTAGCCCTGGCCGGGCACTGAGGTAGAATGAGAAAAGAGTGAATGGGGGAATTTATTAAGATGCAATATAGACGTGAGGTGGCTAATGGCTGTGAGACTAATCCGTCAACCCCCATAATAGAGACTGAGGAGGGGACAAGGGTCCCAGTGAATTCAGAGAGGGCAGAATAAGTGGCCCCAGTGTCGATTAAAAGGAGATCGGCTTACCTGCCACCACAGTCGTTCCCCGAGGCTCTGTCCTGGTGATGTAAGTCTGAGGGGCCCTGTCAGGGCCTGGGCAGCTTCTTCGGTGGCCAGTCCCAGGAGGTCTGGGAGCTCCAAACCGGATCCAGAGGGCGGCCATGCTGGACTGGCTGAGGCCAGACCCGGAGGGCCAGACTACAGCCTGATTTCCAGTGGCCTTTCCTTCCGCACCGTGGGCAGGGCCCAGGCGGGGGTCTCGGGTTTGGGCAGGACTTGGCTCAGTGTCCTTCCTTGCTGCATTAGAAGCATGGGCCCGGAGGAGGCTCAGCCCCTGACTTACCCGCGGTTGGAGGACCGGCACTTCGTTTGGGGTTTGAAAGCAGTGGCTAGGAGCTGGAAGGCCCCCTACTGGGCCTCTGCCTTGGCCTGGTCTCGCTTGATTTTGGATTTGGGTCTCCTTGTCTCTATTATTAAAGACCTTAGAGGTCAGGTTAACGAGGTCTTTTTGAGGGGTTTGTGGACCTGCAGTTGCGGCGTATGTCGGGGAGTAAAGGTGATCAGGTCAGTGGGAAAAGAAACCTGAGATGCCTCTCAATCTGTGAGGCTGGACATAGAGAATGGGACATGGACTCAGAGTGTGCCCTCAGTTCCTGCTGCCTCCCTCAGGGGTAGAGTGGACGCGAGAGTAGAAGAAGCTGTTGAGGAAGGCAGTCTTTGGGCCTGAGAATGAGTGTTAGATGGAAAGGCTGTTTTGGAGCTCAGGTTCTCAGGATTTGGGCTCCGGGACTGGGGAGAAGGCGGCTGCTGGTTCAGAGGGTCTGAAGAGAAAGAGTCTAGACGTCTTTCAATTTGAGAAAGGTCAGAGAGTGAGAAGGGGATGGCCAGCCACCTGTGAATTTGTTTGCTGGAGGCCACGGGAGCGGAGATTGGCGGAGAGCACAGGGGAAGGAGGGCGGTTAGAATTCTCAGAGGCAGAAATGCCCCATCCTGCCTCCCAAAATGAGGGCGGGACCAGGAGGGACGTTTCAGGGAGACTGAGGCTCAGGAAGCGAACACCCTGAGGGAGAGGAAGGGCCTGTAAATGCAGGTCAGTGGGCGGGACCAGTGTGTGTAAAGGAAAAAAGTTAAACTACTCCCGGAGTCCTCCAAGGACTCCTGCACTCCACTCCGGCGTTGACCGGGGAAAAGAGTGCCTAGGCAGAGAGGGACAGGTGTAGGATTGTAAGGAGGTGGCGGGATGAGACACGTGGAGAGAAACCATCCGCTGGGTTGAAAGAGTCAGAAGACAGGGAAAGGGGTTTGAGAGGACAAAGAGGACTTCCCGAGGAGGGTCTGAGGGGGGAACCTGAGTAAAGCAAGTTGGGAGAGCGGAGGGTGGGTGGGGAGGGGAAGCCTGTTCGTAGGAATCTCAAACGCTTCCCAATCCGGTGGCAAAAATTATCTAGGTCAGGCCACAGAGAGACATTGTATATTGTGGCCAGGTAGAGCTTCTTTGAGGTTACGAGAGGGTTTGGATTGAGAGGTTCCCATGACCGGATGGAAGGGCCAACGAGAAGTTGGGGAGGAAAGAAGAAGCGTCCTTCTTCTCCCTCAACCAACGAGAGAGAGAGAGAGAGAGAGAGAGAGAGAGAGAGAGAGAGAGAGAGACGAGAGAGAGAGAGAGACGAGAGAAGGTTTCAAGGTCGGGGGGGCGGGGTCCCTGAAGCCTACCGGTTAGAAGAAAGCGATGAGATTCCCACGTGTCCTGGCACAGCAGGGTTCGAGAAGTGTTCTGAGCAGGCCAATCGACTCAGAACCATGCCGCCGAGCAGAGCCAGAGCAGGAGTCAGAAGCTCAGGGCTAGGTTCGAGGATAGTCCATGCTCACCCAGGTTCAGCACTATGATGAAAGATGAAACAGAGGGCCGGAGACCATGGGATACCAGGACACAAGCTTTATTGGCGATCACCCTGCCGGCCGCCTTCCAGAGGGGGAAAGGGAAGAGAGAGAGAGAGAGAGAGAGAGAGAGAGAGAGCGAGCGCCGGGGTGAGAGTGCCTTTTAAGGGGAGGAAAAGAGGGGACGGGGCTTAGGGCACTCAGCACACGCTGATTGGTGGTTTCATGTAAGGCACATGGTTAGGGGCCTAGGGACTTGGGAATCGGGGCTTAGGCTATATGGCAGGTGCTGATTGGTGGTTCAATGTACAGTCCATATAAGGTGTTCAGGAATGTCCGGCTGCAGGTGGAGTTGACGTCATACTCCGTCCATCAGTTGGGGGAAGGGAGGATCTATCAGTGGCCGCGCTCAGCGGGACAGTGCAGGTGCGGGCCGGGCGCCTTCCAGGAAATTGGGTTGGGGGGTTGGAGGGTTGGGGTTAGTCAGGGAGGGACTTGGGTGGGGTTAGGCAGCGCTGGATGGATCACAGGGTGGGCGGATGTGGATGTGTGAAGAGAAGGGTGGAGAGGAGAGAAAATACTTTCTCTTAGGGTTAGCGGCCAATGGGAGGCCTGGGTGCAGCGGGGACAGGGAACGCGTCGGGAGCAGAAGGCCTGCGGTTTGCTGGGAGGAGGCTAAGCTGAGACGAGAGGAGCCGTGCTGAGGGTCCTGGCATGAGCCAGAGAGAGGCGAGGCTCGGGCACACAATCAGGAGCCTGGCTTTGGTCCGGTTCCTGCCACTGACCAGCTAGATGACCTTGGTCAGGTCGCTCAGTAGTTTTGGTCTGAATTTTCTCAGCTGCAGAATAAATTTATTTCATAAACTTGGTTGGGTTGGGGGGAATGTGCTATGTCAGGTGTAGGAATACAAAGAAAGTTAAGATGTGGTTCCTGCCCTGGAGGAGTCCACAGTCCAGCATGAAGTATGGGGCTAGGGAAAGAGGGAGAGTGAGAGGGAAAGGGAAGGGGGGAGGGAGCAGGGAACAGAGAAATACTCTTTTTTAAAAAAAAAAAAGTATTTCAATGGTATGGTTTTTTAAATTTATTTTTACAGAGAGAGGAAGGGAGATGGAGAGAGAGATAGAAACATTGATGAGTCAGAAACATCATCCATCAGCTGCCTCCTGCACGCCCCCCACTGGGGATCAAACCCACAACCCGGCCACGTGCCCTGACCGGGAACCGAACCAGCGACCTCCTGGTTCACAGGCCGATGCTCAACCACTGAGCCACACCAGCAGGGTGAGATAGAGACTCTTGAGTGAATACGTATAGTACCGTCTCACGTTTACTACAGATATGTAAAAAGCATGGTGTCATCTGGCCGGCATGGCTCAGTGGTTGAGCACTGACCTAGGAACCAGGAGGTGGAGGTTTGATTCCAGGTCAGGGCACAGGCCCAGGTTGCAGGCTCCATCCCCAAGTGGGCACCCAGGAGGCAGCCGATCAGTGATTCTCTCTCATCATTGATGCTTCCATCTCTCCCTCTCCCTTCCTCTCTGAGATCAACACACACACACACACACACACACACACACACACACACACACACGCGTATTTTAAAAAGCATGGTGTCAAACAGAAATGGGAATCTCAGGCAGGCTTCATGGAGGAGGAATATTTGTGTCGTTCTCTGAAGGGTGAGTAGGCGTTGGTTAGGCAGAGAAAAGTAGACTGGAGGGGGGGTGTCCGTGGGGAAGGGAAGATGGCCCCCAAGTGGTCGTGCATTGGGTGAGCACGGGGGAGGGAGTGGGGAGAAGGAGAAGAGGTTGTTTAGGAGCGGCCTGAGTGTTAGCAGACACGGGAGAGCAAGGATGAGCCGCTGCCCCGGGGGAAGCCTGGCTGAGGCCCCAGCAAGCTGGTGGACTGGGAGCTGGTGGACTGGGAGCTGGTGTGACTGGGAGCTGGTGGACTGGGAGCTGGTGTGACTGGGAGCTGGTGTGACTGGGAGCTGGTGGACTGGGAGCTGGTGTGACTGGGAGCTGGTGTGACTGGGAGCTGGTGGACTGGGAGCTGGTGTGACTGGGAGCTGGTGTGACTGGGAGCTGGTGGACTGGGAGCTGGTGTGACTGGGAGCTGGTGGACTGGGAGCTGGTGTGACTGGGAGCTGGTGTGACTGGGAGCTGGTGGGACTGGGAGCTGGTGGACTGGGAGCTGGTGGACTGGGAGCTGGTGGGACTGGGACTGGGAGCTGGTGGACTGGGAGCTGGTGGGACTGGGAGCTGGTGGACTGGGAGCTGGTGGACTGGGAGCTGGTGGGACTGGGACTGGGAGCTGGTGGGACTGGGACTGGGAGCTGGTGGACTGGGAGCTGGTGGACTGGGAGCTGGTGGGACTGGGACTGGGAGCTGGTGGACTGGGAGCTGGTGGACTGGGAGCTGGTGGACTGGGAGCTGGTGGGACTGGGAGCTGGTGGGACTGGGAGCTGGTGGACTGGGAGCTGGTGGACTGGGAGCTGGTGGGACTGGGAGCCGGTGGTCTGGGAGTTCCACAAGGCGCTGGATAGACTGCAGCCCTGAAGGAGCATGATGAGGGCGGGGGCTCATCGGGCAGCCTCGTGCTCAGCCTGTTAACTTGTTGGTCCCCAGGAAGCCGCCTGGGCCTGTGGGGAGAACTGGGTGATCCACAGCAGGGACACCCCTCAGCCTCAGAGAGATAGGACAGAGTTGGGAGGCGATGAAGAAGGACCGGTCTCTGACCAGGAAGTCAGCGTCCCATTGCCCGTGCTCCTTCTGCCCCTGGGTCGCTGCTGCCTTTATCTTTCTGTGCCTCGGTTTCCCCAAGGAGAACATGAGCTGACTTAGTGCAGGCTGTGTGTGGTCCCCTCACTTTCTCCTGCCGTGTCCTGCTGCTTCGTTGACTTGCCCTCTCCGCTCACTGTTTTTTCATTTGCGGAGACATGAGGAGTGTCTGTTCCCCCCGAGATGGGGAGCGTGAGGGAAGTAGGCAACGTGGACACTGCCCAGCACGCAGGCCCCTGTGTGACCCCGTGGGAAGAAACATCTGGAACTTAGGGACAGAGACAGAAGGACCTAGCAGGCAACATGAGGGGCTTCGGGTGCCTGGTTACCCCAAGTCTGGACAGAGGGAGCCTTTGTAAGACGGGGAACGGCAATGCTGTGCAGTGAGCCTGGGAGGTGTTCAGAGCACTGAGCTCTGGGTTCTGCTGAGGACATGGCTGAAGAGACGGCGTCCAAAACGGGTGACAGCAGAGAAGTCGGGGGGTGGGGGGCTGACTGGCAGAGAGGGGCAGCACGACTGCCAGGCCCTGGAGGCACCGAGAGGCTCCTGCGTGAGGGCGCGGCTGCGGGGGGGCTGGGCGGCGATCAGCCAGGGCTGAGATGGTGGGAGGCGAGGCTGAGCTGTGGGTGGGACCAGGTGATGAAGGACTTTAAATGCCCAGCAAAGAATGCTGCCTTGTGGTCAGTAGGGAGCGTTTTCAAGCATGACTGGCGTCATGTGATGGGTGCATTGGGAGGGTGTGAGCGGGGGGCGGGGGGGGACAGCCCGGTGCAGGAGAGGCCTGGGCAGTGCTGCTGTAGGAGCCGCGGCCATGCCCAGGAGAGGGCCTGGCAGCCAGGTCAGTGTGCCGGCCTGCAGCTAGACTGCCTGCGTGTGGGCGGGGCTTGGCACCACCGGCTGAGTGACCTTGGGCAAGGACTTGAGCTTCTTGTCCCTTGTTCTCATCTGTAAAGTGGGGAGAATACGATACTTATCCCACGGGATTGTTGTGAGGGTCAGGTGAGTGAGTGAGCGGGAGTGTGAGTCCCTCTTAGACAATGGTGTAGAACAGTGATGGGCAACCTTTTGAGCTTGGTGTGTCAAACTTCGCCAAAAAACTGAGCATAACTCGGGTAGTGTGTCACTTTGAGGAAAAAACTAACTCCAAGACTCTAGTCGAAAATGTTTCACCCTCAGGAGCAGCAAATGTTTCATCCTCGGCATGCGGCCACGTGTCATCAGAAATGGCTACGCGTGTCAGTGCTGACACGCGTGTCATAGGTTCGCCATCACTGGTCTAGAACATGTACAGGGTGGGGCAAAGTAGGTTTACAGTTGCCCCCATGTGCCCCTTAGAACATTGAGCCATAAAAAAGATGGGATTTTCCTTCATTTTTTAAAACGGGAACTGCTGTGGCTCCCTGGCTGTGTGTGGACTCGCAGTGTGTAGCTGGCTCAGCGGCTGTCTCTAAACATCAACAGAAGGCAGCCCGGGAGAGGCTCTGAGACCTCACAGTGATGAGGAGGCTGCTCCAGGGAGTCCGGGCAGGGGGCCTTCAGGCTGCAGGGGAGGGCCTGAGTGTTGGCAGGGTTAGCTCCCTCTGCCCTCACCCCGCCCCCACCCGCCCGGAGCAGCTGAGGGGTAGAGGGCAGGGAGGAATTACCTGAGGGCATTTGCCTTTAGTTCACGGATCTGCAGTGAGCCAGTTAGTGAGGAGTCAGCGGGGACTAGCGCATGCTCCCTGGCCACAGGGCACCCCGCTAGGGGGAGAACACCCAGCAAAGGCCGCGCAGGACCGGAAGGGCCCTGCGCCCTGACGATGGCCACGGCCCGCTCAGTGAGGCGAGGGAAGTCCGGCAGGCGGTGGGCTTGGAGCCAGGAGGCTCGGCGCAGTCCCTGTGAGAGGCCTGAGGGTGAGGATGAGGATGGGAGACGCTGGGCCCTCGGCTTGCTTCTCTTTGCCACAGGGTCCAGCTGTGGCTCCACCTTCCAGGCAGAGGCAGGGATATTTGGGGGCAGGAGGGCTGAGAGGGAGAGGAGATGAGGAGCAGTGGGGTTGGATTTTAGAGTGTGAATTCATAATCTCCTTCCTTCCCCCTCCCCCCCCCACTGTACCAAACACAGTCGAAAAATAGGCCCAGGAGTGACAGATATGGCTGCAGGGGCACGTGGTTGGATGTAAGTTCAGAGGCCTCCTCCAGATTAACTACATCCCTGGGTCAGGGGAGCACCCTTCTAGCCAACAGCAGGTCCCGGAGGAGCCAAGCCACCCCCTCCCCCATTCCTTCTAACCTGTGGGTCTTGGCCTTCCCAGATGCCCCTTGCGACAGGGTTCTGTAAAGCCTCTTTAATATCCTGGAATGAAATTTAGAGAAAACAAATAAAAATCAGTGAGATTCTCTAATTGGCATAAAAAGAGAACAAACAGTAATTTAAAATAAAATAACATGTATTTCAATTCAGCAAGTCAGAGTCCTGAGCACACACTTTCCCTCGAGGTTTGACAAGACGGTGGGATGCTTCTGCCGACATGAAGACAGACACACTTACAGACTGACTGGGATCTCGATGGGCAGTTCAAAAGCCATAATTTCCCAAAGTGTTAACTCTTGGTAAACCTCCAACAAAGTAAAAATGTAATCATATTTCCTCAGTTTACAAAGAAAATGGCATTCCTGAAAAAAAGTCAGTGGGTATTAAAAGTCTTCAAAAGATACTCTGCTCATGGGGAAAATGCAGCTGGGTCCTCGGCTCATGTGACGCTACGCAGGCTGTTTAGAACACCACTGAGGGGCCCGCGGAGGGTGAGTGGGTGAGCCGCGTTTCCTAGCTGTACGCCTGCTGCCTCGCAGGGGCCTGCCCTCAGCCCAGCAGGTGCAAAGTACTGAAAGCTAGAAACACCCCCCAGACTCAGAAGCCATGCCCCTGGCTGTCACCCCAGACCCCAGGGAGGTGGGTCACGTCTGCCAGGAGGCAGGGACCTAGAAATGCCGGGCAGTGGGAGGTGGAGGCGGCCCTGGCCCTGGGCAGGGCACTCAGAAACAACACACCGGGCTCTGCCCTCAGACGGAAGTGTCGGAGCACAGGTGTGAGCCCGCGCGGCCTCCTGCCTCCGCCGGGCAGGGCTGGGGACAGGCAGCACACAGCGCGTTCTAGGCCGAGGAGCCGGTGTGATGAGCGGCCCCTTCTCAGGCCGGGTTTCCCCCGAGCAGTTCGATGACACACCCACAGTTGTCGTGACGGGATTGTGCCTGTGTCTGCTTCCCGGTGCTGCGTACGGATGGGTTAGGATGAAGGTCTATAATTTAGAATAGTCTCTGATACGCAGTGACCAACAATAAACATTGGCTCCTGGTATTTTCTGAGGAATGAGAACCCATCATTTTTTCCTCCTCTCTCTCCCTGTGCGGCTGCTGAGCTGGGCTTGTACCCATTTGGATGGGCGGCAGATGCTACGGGAAAGGCAGTGTTTCCTAAGATCCATACTCTGTCCATCGAAGCCCCGCCACCCCACAGCCTGGGTGGGAAGTGGTTGCTGAGGAGGTTGAGGAGTGTTTTTGCTCTTGCAGGGAGCGAGTTTGTCCCTCTTTGCCAGCCGTCCTTGGCTCTTGGCCTGAGGCCCCGATGGTTCGTGGTGGGGCTACAGTCTCCGTGCACACACACACACAGGGTGGCCGAGCCTGTTGAGAACAGGGCAGGGAGAGGAACCGGGAGCAGGGACCTGGGGGCGCTCCAGGCCTGTCTTAGTGAGCCCTGGGAGCAGACGGCCCCCAAGTAGCACCACCAAGCCCTCTGGGTCCGAGGGTCGGTTCCTCCAGGCTCAGCATCTGCAGGAGCCGCCGGGGGCGTGGGGACGAGCAGAGGAGACGGGTGTCTCCCCGCCCAGGGCAGGAGAGCTGAGAGGACGCAGGTGGGATTGGAGCGTGTCTGCACCCTCTCCTGAGTCTGCAGAAGTGCAGGGGGGTTCTGTGGAGACCTCAGAACTGGCTTTGGGCGGATGCAGACTCGGTCCGGTGAGACTGAACCAGAGCCGCTCTGCCCTCTCCGCGGCGCTCCCGACGGAACCTGACTGCTCGGACAGGCCCGGGGAGCTAGCCCTCAGCTTGGCAGGCCCGGGCGCGTGGCTGAGCCCCCGCGCAGCGGTCTGTGTGTTTTGCTCCTTTATTTACATTAATAAATTTAAATTTACAATAGACACCGCGGCTCTCACGGGTGAAGTCGGTGTCAGCGGGCTGCCGCCCTCCTGGGGCTGTGTGGAGGGTCGCCTCCCTCGCCCACCTCTGTGACCCTCCTGGTCCCCTCTGTCCACGAGAGCCAGGAAACCATTAGCCTGTCCCCCCCCCCCCGCCCCGGGGGAGGCAGGACTGTCGCCCACCTCCATGCTCTTAACCTTAGGCACAGCTGCAGAGTCCCTTTGCCAGGTGAGGGGACATGGTCCCAGGTCCGAGGGACAAGGGGACACTTTGCGGGAGATTTTATAATCCCCGTTTCACTGAGGGCCCTGAGGCTGGGAAAGGTCACAGGACTTGCTTAAAGCCAGGATTCAAGCCAAGGATGATGGGACGCGCCAGACACTTTACATAAAGTTGTGTCTTGTGTGATGTTACTTAATCCCCTGCCAGCGGAGGCCAGGTCATCACTCCCACTCCTGAGCCGGGGCCTGCAGCGCAGGGAGGTGAGGGGACGACCCGGCTGCCCTGGGAGAGGTCTGGCTCCTCCCGACACCCCGGTACTTTTCCACATTTCCAGGGCCCCTCACCCACACCGGCTCCCCAGACCTCCCGGCCGGCCAGGCTTGCCGATGGGGGTGGCAGAGATGGTATCGGAGAGGCCGGGCAGGCGGCCAGGCGGGTGGGGCGAGGAGGGCTCCCGGGCCTGTGCGTGAGAAGGTGCCGCGCCTGTGGGCCGCGGGGCAGGGCCGGGCGGGCTCCCCCTCCCCCCATCAGGGCTGGCAGGGCAGCTCCAGGAACCGAGGCTCTCCCAGAGCCACAGCTGCTGCTGAAAGAAGCTTTTTCCACCTCAAGAAAGGGACGCCCAGGGGCCGTGGAGGCCGCTCCGAGGTCCAGAAGCTCCGCAGCCCGAGGTCCCTCCCAGACGGGTTCTCTTTGCCCCGGCGGCCCCTGCACCCACTCGCCCCGCCCAGGAGCCAATCGGTTTCCCTCTGGCCTGAACGGAGCGGGGTGCGGGTTCTCCTTGGACAGATAAACGAACGAGGCTCAAAATGGTAAAAGGAGGGACGTACTCCGTGTCTTTATTCGGTGCCACTCGATCGTAGGCGCCGTGTTCTTCTACTAACGCGCGCGCACACACACACACACACACACTCACACTCACACACACACACTCACACACACACTAACACTCACACACACACTAACACTCACACACACACTCACACACACACACACTAACACTCACACACTCACACACACATACACACTCACACACACACTCACACTCACACACACACATACACACTCACACACACACTAACACTCACACACACTCACACACACACTCACACACACACATACACACTCACACACACACTAACACTCACTCACACACACACTCACACACACTCACACACACACTCACACACACACACTCACAATACACTAACACTCTCACACACACTCACACACTCACACACACACTAACACACACACACTCACACACACTAACACTCACACACACACTCACACACTCACACACACACACGCACACACACACTCACACACACTCACACACTAACACTCACACACAAACACTCACACGCACACGCACACACGCAGCCCCTGACCTCTGCTGCTTTGTCCTGATCAGCTGGCGGGATGCCTCCTCCCTGTGGCCACTGAAATCCCCTTGCCTCCCAACCCGCCCGCATCCTCTGCTCACATCCTGTTTCACCTTTCCTCCCTGGCAGCCCTCCCCCGAGCTGGCATCCCTAAGATTTCCCCATAGACGTCTCTGGCACCTGCTCCTGGTGTCCTGGGTCAGGCTGCAGACACAGTCAGTGTCAGAGTCCAGCTCTGGCATCACACAGACAGACCTGAACATGAATTTTGGCTCCACCAGCAGGAGCTGGGTAACCTCCTCCCTCCTCTCTCCAGCCTCCATTTCTGTGTCTGAAATGGGCAGAAATCATAGCATCAACCTCACAGTGCTTTTAGGAGGGGAATCAATGAGATCTTGAATGGAAAGGGATTGGAATATAGTACGTGTTCAGTTGACATGAGCTATTGTTGCCCTGGCCTGTGTGGCTCAGGATAGAGCATCGGCCTAAGGACCAAGGGGTCCCGGGTTTGATTCTGGTCAAGGGCACCTACCTCAGTTGCAGGCTCCTCCAGGCCTGGGCCCTCCCTGGTCGGGGCATGGACAGGTGGTAACCAATCTGTGTTTCTCTCACATCGATGTTTCTCTTCTTTCCACTCTCTCTAAAAAATCAATGGAAAAATATCTGTGGGTGAGGATTAACAATAAACAAACAAACAAATAAAATTTTAAACATTTACAAACAAGAGCTAGTGTTGCTATGGCAACAGTATCGCTGCTAGCTGCCCGCTCACCTCTCACCTCGGAGTGGCTCCGTCCCCTTTTCTTCCCTCTTGGCCCCGGAGAGGTTCCGGAGGCCCTTTCCTGGAGAGCACCCTCTCGGACTCTCCCAGTGCCGTCCTCCGTCCCTAAGGGTCTCGCCTGTGCCTCCCCGGCTCAGCCCGTCTTGGAGCAACACTGGAGGCCAGGCGGACGGTCTGGGCCAGGAGCACAGGCGTGCCTCTCTGTGCCTGAGTGGTTTCTGAAATGCTGTGCACAAGTCAAAGTTTTGTCAGCTAAATGTCATGTTTCTTTACCACGAGAGCCTGTTATTTAAAGGGATGTTAGACTGCGTCTTTTCAGAGGACAGAGAATGCCTGTTGGTGGTCAGTCAGCCACCGATAGGGTCTGCGAATGGGGGGTTGTGTATTCACCTGCTGCCCCCGAGGACAGCGTCGCAGAGAGTGTGTGAGCCTGGCCAGGGCACTGAAAGTGGCCCGTGGCTGCCGACGGGCCATCTGGGGGCCTGGAGGTGGGTTCTGTAGGCCACGTGGGAGCTGGTGACCTGAGGCCTGGGAGGTTAGAGCTTCGGTCTCTAGGGGTCAGTGTGATTCCTTTGGGGACCCGAGGGGAGGACTTGCCCCTCTTGCTGGTGAGATGAGAGGGGTCACGCCAGGCCTGGGGGGACGGTCAGCTGCCCAGAGGAGGTGTCTTCTTGCTTCCTCTCTCTGAACCAGAACCAACTTCCTCCCTGAAAATTTGGTGCTTCCCCTGCATCAGCCCACGGCCCCGGGGGCAGCTCGTGGCTGGTGGGGCAGCGCCAGCGCCGAGCTTGCCTGCGGCCTGGGAGACGCGTTTCTGGCATAGAGCAAGGTGGCAGGACCTGGAGTGGGACTTCGCCTGCGAACTGGGAGCCTGGCCAGGCCCCAGCATTCTCGGGGGTGGCCCATCCTGCTCAGGCAGGCCTGTCAGGGGACAGGATCTGGGGAGTCCAACTTCACAATAGGGCCTCCAGGTCCCCTCGTCCCCATTCCTAAGGACTTCCAAGTGCCACCTGGGTGTTGTAAGAAACGCTGGAGGGGCCTGGAGCAGGGAGGAGCAGGGGACCGGAGAGGCATTTGCCTCTGATGTGAACAGCCCGGCACCAGCCTCCACCTCACCCTGCCCCCATCTTCCTGTCGGGCTCTTGTTCATCTCTCCACGCAGCCCTTGAGACCAGCGCCCCCCTTCCTCAGCGCGATAGCTCCTGCTGGGCGGGAAGTGTTTGAGGGGAGATCTGTGCTTTATGGTTCTAGTGCAGCAGGGCCTGGCACAGAGTGGGCATTCAACACGTGTGTCCTAACCAACGGCCTGATGGGTAGTTGGAATGAGCCTCCCGGCCCACCCCGCCCTGGGTGCCCACCTCTCTGCTCTGCAGGGTGTCTGCTCCGCACACGGCTCGACTCCCTGCGGTGCCCCCGGCCAGGATCCGCACACACCCTCTTCCCAGGAAGGCGAGCCTGCGGCCTGTGCACATAGCGTGTGCAGAGGCTCCAGCAGTCACTGCGCAAATATGCCACCCCCGCTCTCCTGGCCGGCCCGGAGCTGCTGGCTGAGCGTCTGGGCTGCTGGCTCAGTGGTTGCTCGGGGCGAGGGCCACTCTCCAGGGGTCCCAGCTGCACACGGCACTCTGACCAGCCCGGTTTCTAAACCCTGAGGATGGGAGTCCAGCGGCAAGCGGCTCCGTGAAGCCGGAACAGGTGGCCTTCCCGGGCTGCCTCCTCGGGCCACGTAATGGGGATGGTGTGGCCGGACGTCCATGACCTCTGGTATCAGTGCGACTTTGTTTTTCATAAGCAATGGAGACAGATTTGGGTGAGCCTCTAACCCTGGGGTGAGTCAGAGACACGCAGACTCCCAAGGTGAAGGTCCTGCAGGTCCTCTGTCCTCAGCCCCAGACCCAAGGCTTTCCTCCTCCGCCGTCTGCCCTGTGTACTAACACGCTCACCTGTTCATGACATAATGCCTCAGACTATTGGCTGCAGTGACATTTGAAAAGAAAATGTAGCGCCCTGGCCAGTGTGGCTCAGTTGGTTGAGCATTGTCCCATGAACCAGGAGGTCACAGTTCGATTCCCAG
Source organism: Cnephaeus nilssonii (assembly GCF_951640355.1). NCBI lineage: Eukaryota > Metazoa > Chordata > Mammalia > Chiroptera > Vespertilionidae > Cnephaeus > Cnephaeus nilssonii. The sequence continues at coordinate 83,349,236 of NC_137084.1, forward strand.
ACTGGGCACATGCCTGGGTTTTGGGTTCAATCCCCAGTAGGGGGTGTGCAGGAGGCAGCTAAGGGATGTTTCTTTCCCTCTCCCTTCCTCTCTCAAAAAAAAATAAATCAATAAAAGCATATTAAAAAATATATAAAAGAAAATGTAGCAATTTTTAATAAATTTATATATTCAATTTTTACAACCTGAGATTTTTCTATTTTTAATGTTAAAATGTTCATTGCACATAATTCAATGATAGTCTGAGTAGAAATTAGTTACCTTAATATTCTTATTTGGGCCCAGCTGTGGTGGCTCAGTGGATTGAGAGTCATCCCATGGACCAAGAGGTCCCAGGTTTGATTCCTGGTCAGGGCATGTGCCTGGGGTGCAGGCTCGATACCCAGTGTGGGGTGTGCAGGAGGCAACCAATCAATGATTCTCTCTCATCATTGATGTTTCTAGCTGTCTCTTCCTCCCTCTCTGAAGTCAATAAAAATGTACTTTTTAAAAAATATTCTTATTTGGCAAAATAAAACAATCCTATCTGAACTTCCAAAAGAAAAAAGATTTGCTTGTCAGGAACCTCAAACTCCTAGGAACCGGTGATTCCAACCCAACCGACCTCTGGTACATCTGTCCTTCCACTGACACCCTGTCTCTGCCAAAGCTCCCCCAGGAATTCCAGACTCACTACCCAGAATGCAACCTGCTCCGGGCCTGAGTGGTTGCAATATTGGGGCCATTCTTGTCCCAGTGGACCCCTGACTGACCTCCCTGTGGTGGTCACTGCCTGGGGCAGCCCCAGGTCCTCAGTCCATCCCCTTCACTGGACAGCCCTTCACTATGTGAGGAGAGCCGTCACACTCAAACCTTCCCTTTCTACATAAACTAGAGGCCCAGTGCACAAAATTCGTGCACTGGGTGGGGGATCCCCTCAGCCCAACCTGCACCCTCTCCAATCCGGAACCCCTTGGGGGATGTCTGATTGCCACTTTAGGCCCAATCCCAGGGATCGAGCCTAAACCAGTAGTCGGAAATCCCTCTCACAATCCTGGACCACTGGCTCCTAATCGCTCACCTGCCTGCCTGCCTGCCTGCCTGCCTGGTTGCCCCTAACTGCCCCCCTTGCCAGCCTGATCGCCCCTCACTGCCTCTGTGTGCCGGCCTGATCTCCCCTAACTGCCCCCACTGCCAACCAGGTCACCCCCAACTGCCCCCTCCCTGCCAGCCATGTCGCTCCTAACTGCACCCCCAACAGCCTGGTCACCCCTTACTGCTCTCCCTGCCGACCTGGTCGCCCCCAACTGCCGTCCCCCACTGGTCTAGTCGCCCTTCACTGCCCCCCTTGCTAACATAATTGCCCCCAACTTCCCCCCCTGCTGGCCTGGTCACCCCCAACTGCACCCCCCCTGCTGGCCTGGTCGCCCCTAACTACCCCCCCTTGCCGGACTGGTCACCCTAACTCCCCTCCCCTGCTGTCCTGGTCACCCCCAACTGCACCCCCTGCTGGCCTGGTCACCCCTCACTAACCCCCCCTGCTAGCCTGGTCCTAGGCAGCCATCTTGTGAGGGTGTGATGGTCAATTTGCATATTACCTATTCTTTATATAGAATACCCAGAGTTCCTCACTGAGTCTGCATAGAAACCTCCTGAGGCCTCACTTAGCGCACATATACACATGACACATGAGTACTTCCTTGTGTGGGAAAAAGTCACAGCAGAGATAAAAAAGAAGACTTTTGATCCCTGTTCAGTCTCAGCATGAAGCCACTCCTATTATCAGTGTGTGTGTGTGTGTGTGTGTGTGTGTGTGTGTGTGTGTGTGACTTCTCTCTCTGTGCTTACAGGAATATCGGTACAAATGAAAATGTAGAAATGTTTGTGAAGTTTTAAAAATGCATCTAGGTACATATATGTATACTAGAGGCTCAGTGCATGAATTTGTGCACCAGTGGGGTCCCTCAGCCTGGCATGCAGGATCAGGCCAAAACCAGCTCTCCAACATCCCCCGAGGGGTCCCAGATTGTGAGAGGGCACAGGCCAGGCCAAGGGACCCCACCCGTGCATGATCCGGGCTGGGAGGGACGTGGGAGGTTGGCCAGCCAGAGGAGGACCGTGGGAGGGCTCCAGGGTGTATTCAGCCCTTCTGGCTCAGTCCCGATTGGCCAGACCCCAGCAGCAAGCTAACCTACTGGTCAGAGCGTCTGCCCCCTGGTGGTCAGTACACATCATAGCAAGTGGTTGAGCAGCCTTAGCATATCATTAGCATACTAGAGGCCTGGTGCACGAAATTCATGCACGGAGGGGGGTGTCCCTCAGCCCAGCCTGGACCCTCTCCAATCTGGGACCCCTCGAGGGATGTCCGACTGCCCAGTGGGATCAGGCCTAAACGGGCAGTCGGACATCCCTCTCATAATCCAGGACTGCTGGCTCCCAACTGCTCGCCTGCCTGCCTTCCTGATTGCCCCTAACCGCTTCTGCCTGCCAGACTGATCACCCCCTAACCATTCCCCTGCCAGCCTGATTGATGCCTAACTGCTCCCCTGCCAGCCTGTTTGCCCCTAACTGCCCTCCCCTTCAGGCCTGGTCACCCCTAACTGCCCTCCCCTGCAGGTCTGGCCACCCCTAACTGCCCTCCCCTGCAGGCCTGGTCCCCACAAACTGCTCTCCCCTGCAGGCCTGGGTCCGGCCCAACTGCCCTTCCCTGCAGGCCCGGTCACCCCCAAGTTCCCTCCTCTGCCAGCCTGGTCACCCCTAACTGCCCTCCCCTGCAGGCTTGATTGTCCCCAACTGCCCTCCCTTGCAGACCTGGTCCCTCCCAACTGCCCTCCCCTGCTGGCCTGATCGCCCACACCTGCCCTCCCTTGCAGGCCTGGTCCCTCCCAACTGCCCTCTCCTACTGGCCATCTGTGGTGGCAATCTTGTGTCCACATGGGGGCAGGATCTTTGACCACATGGGGCAGCCATCTTGTGTGTTGGAGTGATGGTCAATCTGCATATTACTCTTTTATTAGATAGGATTATGCTTTGATTGGTTGAACAGACGACCAGTCAACTGGACACTTAGCATATGAGGCTTCTATTATATAGGATATGCATAAATTGAACTATGTGCAACTTTCTTTTTAAACTTACAAATAATGTGTATAGATTTTGCATGGCAGAACCTAGAGAATTATATCATTTTTGTGAATGACCTCATACTGTCCTATTGTTTTAACGTTAAGTTCACTTTTCTGTTGCACTGTCGGTGGCATTAGGTTGCCTCAAGTATTTTTTAACAAAACCATGGTGAGCTCCTTAGACTCGCTTGTGCCTTGCTACCCTTGCATATGGTTCAGGCTGCCAATCACCCGCTTTAGTATCCGCAAGCACACAGCATTCAGTGCTCAGATGGCACCTGAGAGCCCGGAGCACGTGGGACCACCTGCTCATGCATCCGTCTACCCCTCGGTGCATATCACTGAGCAGCGCTGTGTGTTTGTTGTGCCTGGTTCCCGTGGTGCCCAGAGCAGGAAAGGTTCACGGTGGGCCTCTCCTCAGGGTCCCTCCTGTGGTCCTGCTGCCATTAGCACAGTCTCCGCTGCAGGTCCGTAGTGATCATCCACCACCCTCTCAGCTCACTCGCTCTTGGGGTTAGTTAGCACCTCTCCAGTCATTCTATTTCTTTACTAGAGGCCCGGTGCATGAAATTCGTGCACGGGGGTATATGTCCCTCAGCCCAGCCTGCACCCTCTCCAATCCGGGAGTCCTCAGGGGATGTCCTACTGATGGCTTAGGCCCACTCCCCATAGCTCTCTGCTCTCTGTGGGGCCTGCCTGCTCCACACCGCGGCGATGGGCAAGCAGGTCCTGCTGGGTGCTGCCTGCAGGCCGTGCTTGCCCACTCCCAGGTCGCCACAGCTACAGCCAAGCAGGCCCTGCTGTCTGCTGTCAAGCTGCAGTCGCCTGGAGTCGCTGGTCCGGCCCTGCCTGGCTCCCTGGCCCTGCCTTCCTCTCCAGCCCTTGAAGCAGCCTCGGTGGCTGCTGACCAGGTCCTCCCCCAGGGCAGCCGCGCGGAGGCCCCTGCTGCCTCACCCCGCTGCGTGCGCAACCCCCTCCTGTCTGGTCGACCCGTTACGGCATCCCGGTTAATTAGCATATTTCTCTATTATATATAGATAGAGATTTATTTGTTTGTTTGTTTATTTATTTGTTTATTTATTTTTTAATCCTCACCCGAGGATATTTTCCCATTGATTTTAGGGAGAGTGGAAGAGAGAGGGAAAGACAGAGGGAAAGACAGAGAGAAACATCGATGTGAGAGAAACATCCATTGGTTGCCTCCTGCATGTGCCTCAACCAGGGCCCAGGCCAGGGAGGAGCCTGCAACCGAAGTACATGTCCTTGACCAGAATCAAACCCAGAACCCTTCTGTCCGCAGGCCGATGCTCTATCCACAGAGCCAAACTGGCCAGGGCTCTCAAGTCTTTTTAAATATAAAACTGTTTCCTTCACTGGAACAGTTAATGTTCACATTGTAAGTAAAGGAGTTTTACATGGACTCCCATGTTCTATCGTATTACTTTCCGCCATTCCTTTTATATTTCCAAGCTTAAAGAAAACCTCGATGTCTGTGTGCAAGGTGCCGGCTGCTCTGCTCCCATCCGGAGGTTCTCTGAGTGGCTTGAGCCGCTGCGTCTTCCCCACACCTCACAGGTGGCAGTGGCCATGCTGGTCAACCCCGCCTCTGCTCAGATGCCCCTACCTTGACCTCCGGGGATGTTACAGACATACACTATGCAATAATTACAGCATGCACCCCTCTTCATTGCCAGGATCTCCATATAAAAGGAAATGAGTCCGTCATCATGTTTTAAGTCCGTGTGATATGGTAAAAGAGAGTCAATTCTGGATCCGGTCAGACCCAAGTTCAAATTCAAACTCTGTGACTTCCTAGCCATATGGCCTTTGGGAAATCCCTTGACAGCTCTGACACCCAGTTTCCTGTGTTCTAGGATTATTGAATGTGTTTATGCATTATTCGCCATGTATTTAATAAGCACCTTCTAAATGACAGGCATTGTGCTCTGTGCTGGGCAGGCAGAATGAGCAGCACAGGTCTGCCAGGTGATAAATGTGCAGAATCAGTATCTTCATATTGTGTCATTGGAAAAAAGGAAAGCGCTCTGAGGAATAGTTTTTACAGACAGTTAGCCCTAACCGCCGAGACCTGGGCAAGAATCAGAAGTCAGCTCCTTTTCTAAGTAGGGAGCATGCTTTGAGAGAATCCCTCGGGCTCCAGGTCACGTGGGCTTTTGGTCACACATTTGTTAACTGCTCCCCAGCCATAGGGAATTGAGCTGACACTGTCATTGTGTGGGTTTAACCAACCATTGTGCCTGGAGCCCTGACCCAGGCTAACAAGGGTAACAGGACAGCTATGTCCTCACTAGAAATTAAACCAGAGGGCACGCCCATGTCACAGAGAGAGAGAGAGAGAGAGAGAGAGAGAGAGAGAGCTGCTTCGTGCCTCACTGACCTGAGAGCCAGCAGCCTTGCCTACTAGAGCCCAGCCGAGGATCAGGAGGAAGCAAATGAGACCTCAAGCCAAGTCCTTTCTCAGAGCCTTACATTTTATTTCATTTTTTAAATGTGTATATATTTATTGATTTCAGAAAGGAGGGGAGAGGGAAGGAGGAAGGGAGGGTGAGGGAAAGAGATAGAAACATTGGTGATGAGAGAGAATCATTGATCGGCTGCCTCCTGCACACCCCACACTGGGGATGGAGCCCATAACCCCGACAGATAGCCTGGCCGGGAATCGAACCGTGACCTCCTGGTCCATAGGTTGATGCTCAACCACTGAGCCATGCCACCCGGGCCTTACATTTTATTTTAGAAACAGTTGTAAGAGCTTACTTATCTGACTTTTCCACCCTTCTTAGCAAATAAAAGCTGCAAATTTGAGGTGGAATACGGGGTTGCTAGAGGCAGGCATACCAACAGTAGCAGATGAAAACCCTGTTTGTGAGAGAGAAGTTAAAACCCTGGAAAAACAGAGATGCAACAAAAGCAGTTTAGGCCCCGGGAGGCGGCTGGGCTGTCAGTAGCCCGGGGTCGGCGCCTTTGGGAGGAGCCCCCGGTCACGGTCACAGCCTGAGTCAGGGCCTGAATTCTTGCTCGGGTCCTCTTCGGGGGAAAGCAGAGCTATATGCAATCCCTGTAAGCAAGATCTGATTCAAAATGACACCAATCAACATGCATCCAAAACTGAAGCAAAGGCTTGGAGCGGGACGAGAGAGATTTTAGTGACTGAAATCCACTTATTTGGGAAGGCTTCCTCAGAAAATCCTAGGAATTTGACAGATGTGTTGAATTTTAAAGATGACATCGGTTCAGATCATAGCTCTCTTGTTGGTGGCTGTGTGCCGTGGATAAATCTCCCCGCTTTGTGAGCCTCGTTTTCCTCCTCTGTAAAACAGTAACGGCATTGTCTGCCTTTTTTTCTGTTAATCCTCACCTGAGGACATTTTCCATTGATTTTTACAGAGAATGGAAGAGAGGGGAGACCGACAGAGAGCGGGAAACATCGATGTGAGAGAGACACATTGATTAGTTGCCTCCCACACATGCCCCAACCAGGGCTGGGGATCAAGCCTGCAACTTAGGTACATGCCCTTGACCGGAATAGACCCGGGACCCTTCAGTCTGAAGGCCAATGCTCTATTCACTGAGCCAAATGGGTCTCTGTCTGCCTTTTTAATCTCATGGGAATATTCTAAAAATGAACCAAATGGTGTGTTTAAAAGTGTTCAGTAAGCTGTAGAGCATCACAGAACATCTGCGGGAGGCGTGCAGGCCACCTCCCAGGTGTGTCTGCTGAAAGTCAGCGACCCGAGATGCAAGGAGAGAGCTTTGGATCCCCATTATCGTGTTAACGAAAAAACCATTGAAACCTGTAAAGAATTTTAGTGAGTTTATTTGAGCCAAACTGTCGACATATGCCGGGAAGCAGAACCTCAACGAATTGAGATTATGCTCCGAAGAATGGTGGGTTACATCTGTATTTATACATTGCCATCAAAGGAGGGACATAGGTGGGCTACATGAAATTCATTGGATAAAGTCAAACGGTGGGAAACCCCTGGGATTGGACAAAAAGTAAAATGATGGACACATACTTAGGTGGGTACAGGAACAATTAACAGGATAATGAAGGAATTTGAGGCATCTGTCCTGGCGCCCACCACATTTGGTTGTGCCCCAGGGGCTCCAGCAAAAGAAGGAAGTTACAAGTTACCCAGACATCTCACAGATATGTTATCTTAGAGGCGAAAAGGCAAATGGGCTCAGGAAAGAAGATCTAAGTTGATCTTTGTCAGGGAAGATAGCAGCCTAGGAATGACTGCCCACCATAACCTGTTTGTAGTTAAATATTTAATTTTCAGACCATCCTTTGTGGTTATTCCAGGTCTCTGAGTTTGCAAGACTGCCACGCAGGCCTCCCCTGAGCTTGTCAGGTTAGCATGTGGCTCCTTTCGTCCACACATTCCCCTTTTGGTCATAAATCAATCCAAAGGATGCATTGATGACCAACCTTTTGGTTGGATAATGGAGTCCCACGGTGCTAGGAAGGCTCATTCCTAGGATGTCTCAGTGTCAGCATGTCTTGCTGAACAGGTGGACCACTGGGGATGGGGCAAGACCATAACCTTAGATGGCATTTAAGGTCGAATTATATATTTTAAAAAAGGCAGGTAAATGGGAGGCAGTCAAATCCTATATGTCCTTGTTAAAAAGTATTCTGGATCATTTCTAATTTTGAGCCACCATGATCCGAGTCTTTTTGCTGTTTGTCTTACGTTTTGCTTTTCTGCATCTAATATAACATTTACATATCAAGAACAAAAGTAACAATAGTAAACCAATAACACTGATTAGGAACAGAAAATGTCTAATACTAGACAAGGAAAATTCTAAGGGGAACAAGCATCACAGCCAACCGAAAAACCCTTTACATGTATTATCATAATCTTTTATTAAGCTAATTATGCTTTCCTCCTTCATCCACTGTCATTTGTACCTTATGATATGTTTGGCCAAATGAATTAAGACTCTACTATTTCATTATCTAGAAGCTCTAATTTTCTTCTGGCCAATTAGTTCCCATAAAAATGGCTTCATGGGGAGGAGTTCAATTTCCCAATACATTGGTTTTTCAGTATCAATATTATCACAGATTTTATGAACACCAGGCAAAGTCATTCTGACTATAATTTCAGTATTACACCATATTCTAGTATTATTTAATGTAAACTTGGTGATACTACAGTAAAGATTGCTTTTAACCCTTCCCAGCAAAAACGCCCCTTTCCTATATACTATATTGTTATTCGTTGGGGTAGATACAATAAGCCAGGACTGGGTGAATTCAGTATTCCATATGGATTGAGGGCATAACCATTCACTTTTCCAATTTTCAGACAGTGAGATGGGTTCACATTGTTTATTATTTTTAAATATGGCCCATCTACTTCCCATTGGAAGTATTCTAGTATTATTGAGGATGGTCCCTATGCCGGCCAGTTGAACTACTGGGAATTTAAGCCTAGGATTTAACTCGCACCTGGGCTTTTAAAAACACAATATTGTAGATCACATTTCCCATTTAAAATTTTCCAAATGCCTGGGGAACCATATGAGTCCCATAAGTGTCTGGCCTGGGCTTCTGCAGCCATTATAGTTGGCCATTGTTTCATAGCCACTTCAGATTCCTTGCATTAGCATAGACAACAGGCCCAGTTGAATTAGGGCACAAGCATGTTCCCATTGTTGGGTTTGGGCATGAGTTTTTAGTCTGTCGAGCCTGTTCTATCCATTAAACTAAGGCTTTATTATCTTTCCATGCTGCTTCCCACTGTTTTTCCTTCTTCCAGAAACAGCATTCCCTCTATGTGACCTATTTGAGATAAAAATCTTTTTCTAATGAATGACATTCTTCATTAGCTACATACAACTTCAGCTTGTCCCGGATACCAAGGCCAGCCCCTGCTCCTCCAAGTATTCCCCTTTTGCTTCTTTTAGGGGGACCAATGTTGTTGGATCCACCAGGAATGTTGTTGCCATTGTGTAGCTATGGCTTGGGAGCAGTTAGGGTATACTGAGTGGAGCCCAAAATGTTGAGTTTCCCATGCCATAGTTAAATGGGGAAGGTGACCCCCAAATGAGCTAGAGTTTGAGTATTCCATAGGGCTTCCCACAAGCATCCAGGATGCAAGGATGGAGGGGTAATTATAAACATCTCTACCCACCAAATGATGTCAATAATTTCTGAAATGGGATCCATTGATTTCTTTCTTGTTTCACAGACATCCAGCCACAAGAGCATGGCTGGTGAGTCCGAGGACATGGTATGCTATGACAGATAGGACAGGCTGCTGCAAGCCTTTGGCCATCATATCCAGGTGTTTTTCTTAGCTATTCATCACCCATCTCTATAGCCATACAATATTCATCCAGATTACATCCATATACAATTCTACCAGTGGAATTATCAGGGAAATATTCTTGGAGGTATTTGCCTAAGGTGGGTCCTTTATAATAGATAGAGCCAGAAAACAACAACAACAACAACCAAAGCTTATATTGATAGGAGAAGACCAATGTGTGGCTAACAAGGCATTAATTTCACTATCATACCTGATAACCAGAACATCATTGTATAGTAGGTAGGAAAGGTTAGCAGGTATCTAAGTTAAATTTTTCATATCTAATAAAGAAAGAGGTCTGGGGGGGTAGACATTGTTTCCACTAGGGAACCATAAGGATGATAATAATATGAAAATCATTTTATGTACATTCAATCAGTATCAATCAGATGATATAAAAACAAGCTATCAGTTTGTGAGTATACAGGCCTTGTTGACGTCATCTTGGGATAGCTGTCTGCCTCCGTGGTCAGCGACTTCTCGTCCTTGAAAAGTCTGTGATCTCCGCTGCAGACAGAGATGGTGTCAGAGATGGGAGTAGATGTCCATTCACAGTCAGATGCCTTTTTTAAATGAGAAATGTGAATCCATGAGCTAACTCCTTTAAGCTTAGCTGCACATGGGTTAGTTAGTAATACCTGGTAAGGTCCCCTCCAATGAGGTTGGAGAGTTTTTTATTTGGTGTCTTTTCTAAGACAGCAAATCTCCTGGTTGTAAGCCATGATCTTTGAACGCTTCGTCTCCCGGGAGCGCACTGTGAAATGAATCTGTTACCAATTTGTTAGTTCCTATAATGCAGAATGTCTGCTCTTTACTTTTCCCTATATTCAGGAAACAAGAGATTTAAGAGTCAACAATATTTTAAATAGAATCATAAGAATAATTATCTTCAATTCATTTAGTCCCATAGTTGTTTTTGTTTATTTATTCCTTGAAATTCTATAAATCTTCATCCAGTTCAAAATATGACCTGCTTAGAAGCCTGCAAGTTAGAGTAAATCTGAGTCCTTTTCATGGATTTTTCTAGACATATATACCTACAAATGCATCAGAATAAAGCTGTCCACAAATGACAAAAATTTAAAAGTGGCATGGTTATAGATTTGATAAAAACTTTGCTTTTCTATAAAATATAACATTCCAAGACAACAACTTCTTGGTAAGTAATAATCCCTATAAAATGACATAGAGAATAATATAAAATTTGTATACCTTTAGATTCAATTATAATTTCAACATATAAAGAATAATATGTAAGAGTTTAAAATGAGGCACATGGCAATTGCAAGCATTGAAAATAATACATAAACTCCCAATAAGTGAAACGCAAATACCCAGAGTATCACTGGCAGACGCCCCCACAGGGAATCATGACTCTTGGCTTGCCAGTGTCCCTGACTGGACACATGCTACCCTCCTAAAGTTTCCTGTTTGAACTTGGCTCTGAGAATCTCTGCAAGTTCCTTTCTGAAGCAGAGTGCCTTAACAACGCACGTGACCTGTCCTTGCTCTTGATTGGAGCTCAGGCACACGGTCTTTCCCGATTGGCTAATTCAAAGGGAGGGGTTGGCCCTTGCTCTTTCAAGGGAAGAAGCAAACCATGCGGCCAACATGGCGGCTGCCAAGTCACAGTCCAAAATGGAGGCTGTCTAAACTATTCTTTGACAGAGAAGATGATTTGTTTATTCTCACAACAAATAAGGAAAGAGCAAACCAAATCCCTAAAAGATAGACAGCCACAATTATATTTTCAGACAAACAGACAGAAATCTCACTAGCTGTTTCTGGAGGCTGAACCCTGAGAGGGAGAGCAAGAAGAGCCCCCAAGATGAAGAATTCTTGGCAGCTGCTGGGACGTTCTTGCAATCTCTCTCACGCTTTCAACCCCACCACACACAACTAGGCTTCCCCAAAGCGGGAGTTGCCTCTTCTTTCAACAAATTAAACAACAACAAAGAGACACAAAAACATCAACACTCTTATACAGGCGCGCAGAAAACACACTAAGAATTTACACCAGAGAATGTCTAGCATTAAAATTACCAAAGCAGTGTCTTTTGTCCCCAGTTCGGGAACTGCCTCTCTCTAGAATTTCAGTACATTCCCAAAGGACTATTCAAAAATGGCTGTAGACATTTGTTAACTTCAAAATAGTTCTGAAACAGTCTCTGAAAATCTTTTTTATTAATTTCCATCTTATTGGAAGAAAATTTTTTCTTAGAAGCTTCTAGTTTCCAAATCAAGATACGCTTCCCATATACTCATTCACTTTAATTTCAGAGCCGGCATTTTTTTTTTTTTCTGCATGCAAAATATTAACATAGGTACCCCAAACAAACTGCATTTTTTTTTCTTTCTTTTTTCTGGCCATTCCTCAGTTAATATTTTCTAGTTAAATTTTCTCATTTCTGTTAAGTACTTGCAAGTAAAGGCTTCTTATCAGGAGTGTTAAATGAGGGCTGGGGTCTTGGGAGCTTCTAGCCTTGGAGGCACAATTTCCCCTGTTAAATTTTTTTATTTTTGGATATCTGTAGTCTGAGCAAACTTTAGATATGTTATGTAGTAGGTCAAATGTGGCCTCAGTTTCTCTCCCGGCTGTCTAAAACCACAAAAAAAGTTTTGGGGCCCGGGCAGACCAAACCTTATGGTGGCCCCCTAGAAAAGCCATTTAGCAGTTGTGTCGGAACTTCCAGATGGGGCTCCTGCATTTCTGACACTTCCACAAAATTCTTAGTCATCTAAGAACACCTCAGAATCGGACTATTCTTTAAAAATAAAGAAAATGTTGCCCCTTTATCTTCGGAGCTGAATGAGTTCAGCTCATTTATACGGCGAAAGTTACTTTTGCTCAGACTCTCAGCAATTCCAATTGAAAAGCCAAAATCAAAACCAGCCACCCATTTTTTTTTCTCCAGTCCCGCCTTAGCCTGGGTTCTGCCAACCCTTAACCTGGGGTTCTGTCAACCCTGGTTCCACCTCGAGGATTTAAAACAGCTCAAATAAAGTCAGACCCTCTACCAAAGCGAGGGAAGGTCCTGGATCCAAGAGACGACTCACCCACGTTCACCCAATGGGCGGAGAACCGGTGGGCTCAAGGGGCCCTTTGCTGGATCCTAGCTCCAAGTCCAAGTCCATAGGATGATCCTGGGTGAGTTTTCTTTGGAATCCTGCCGACTACGCCAAGTAATGTTAACGAAAAAACCATTGAAACCTGTAAAGAATTTTAGTGAGTTTATTTGAGCCAAACTGTCGACATATGCCGGGAAGCAGAACCTCAACGAATTGAGATTATGCTCCGAAGAATGGTGGGTTACATCTGTATTTATACATTGCCATCAAAGGAGGGACATAGGTGGGCTACATGAAATTCATTGGATAAAGTCAAACGGTGGGAAACCCCTGGGATTGGACAAAAAGTAAAATGATGGACACATACTTAGGTGGGTACAGGAACAATTAACAGGATAATGAAGGAATTTGAGGCATCTGTCCTGGCGCCCACCACATTTGGTTGTGCCCCAGGGGCTCCAGCAAAAGAAGGAAGTTACAAGTTACCCAGACATCTCACAGATATGTTATCTTAGAGGCAAAAAGGCAAATGGGCTCAGGAAAGAAGATCTAAGTTGATCTTTGTCAGGGAAGGTATCAGCTTAGGAATGACTGCCCACTATAACCTGTTTGTAGTTAAATATTTAATTTTCAAACCATCCTTTGTGGTTATTCCAGGTCTCTGAGTTTGCAAGACTGCCACGCAGGCCTCCCCTGAGCTTGTCAGGTTAGCATGTGGCTCCTTTCGTCCACAATCGCTTTTAAAAAACATACACGCACACACACGCACGCGCACACGCACACTATACATATCTGATAGCTGCATGACCATGTGTGCTGACTTAGGTAATGTTCCCCTAACCCTCTGAAGACTTCCCTTTCACCGGCTAAAGAAACGCTCTCCACCACCTTGTACACTAGAGAATTCTATACAGATAACATTTTCAGTGCTTACTATTTTTTAACCTTATTTTTTCTACTTTAAAATTAATGCTTAGCTTTCTACCGTTGAACCTTGCAGAAATGTGTGATCTAGAGAGTGACGATCTTCTAGACCCCGGGTGCCATCCACTCCATCTGTTAGGAGCAGTCTGGCTGGCTGCGTCTTCCAGATTCTTCCCTGTGCTCTTCAGTCCTGCAGGCATTCGACAGCACAGAGTTCCGAGGGAAACGGTCCTTCTTTGTTGTGAAGGATGAACCTTTAGGGCGGAAATACACTTTCTATCCTAGAAACTCTTCCATCTTCCGTCTCCTGCTCCGTTCCTGTTACTCTGGCCTCGGCGTGTCCTCCTCAGCTCTCACCGGGCAATCGCAGGACACAGCTCTCCCACTAGTTCCCTGTGCACAGCCGTCACCATCTGAACTACAGAAATCTCACCTGCGCTCCCTTTACTCACTGTCCTCCCGTAAGCGCCTCTGCCTGGCACAGGG
>NC_137085.1:602500-1100000 GCF_951640355.1 Cnephaeus nilssonii
GGGTAGCCGTGACAGTGACGGCTCCATCCAGGTGGCTGCACCGCCCCGGCCCCGCGCCAAGGTGGCGGAGCGGCCGGCCGGTCTTCACCGACCACAGGACCCCGGTGCACACGGGCTCCACTACGAGGAAACCGGACAACGCGCGCTCGGCCGGACGCTGACAGCTCGGCCCGCCTCCCAGCCGAGGCCACGCCCACACACAGGCGAGAGGTGCGCAGGCGCGGAACTGCGCCGGCGTCGCAGGTGTGACGTCACAGCAAGGCGCCGGAGTAAACAGACGCAGGTGTCCGGAAACGTCAACTCGAAGTCGGGCGCACGCGCAGTGGGGGTGACGAGGGCGCGGCGCACGCGCATTGGCGGCGAGCGCGATGGGCGGGGTGTTGCCCGAGCTGCGATGGCTGCCTGCTGGCGTCCCGAGATCCGAGCCTCCGGCCCCCCACATAGCCCGGCCTCTTGACGCCGCCCGCGGGCGGGGTCCCCCGGGCCGCCTCCGCCGCTGTCATGTATCCGCCCGCGCCGCCCGCGCCGCGGCGGGACTTCATCTCCGTGACGCTGAGCCTTGACCAGAGCGACGACGGCAGCAAAACCCGGCGGCGCCGCTCGTGCTGGCGGGTGAGGACGGCCCCGCGGCCCCTGGTCTCCGCCCCGCACGCCGCCTCGGGCCGGAGGCGCAGGCGCTGGCCCTGGGAGGGGGCCCTGGTCCCAGCTGCACTGCCCACGGGCCGAGCTCGGCGGCCTGAGCGGGGGAGGGCGCCGGACCGGGCGGACGCACCCCCAGCGGGTTCCCTACGGAAACCTGAGGTTCCCCGATTAGCTCTCCTGCGGGGCCGGGAGCGGGAGTGCGGCCACTTTGAGCCCCGGTGCGTTCCCCGCGGTGGCGGGCGCCCACACGCCGCGTCTGGGCAGGGGCAGGTCCGGCGGGGCCTGAGCCTCCACACGCCTTGTGGAGTCGCTCTCCGCGGCCCGTGTGCGGACAGAAGCGGACTCGATGCCCGTTTCCCTCCTCGTCTTACCTGCCCCAGTGCATTCTGCCCCGGCATCCGGCCCAGCCGGTCACCCGCCGCCAGGGAGCTGCCCCCGTTCAGCCGCAATGGAACGGCCGCGGGACCTTCTGAGCTCCTCCCTGTCCTCACCGACGCTGTCCCCGTGGGAGATTCCCACGTGTGTTCTTTCCAGTAAAAGTGCCCCTTCCGCCCCCGCCTTAGACATGGAAGCAGCTGTCCAGGCTCCAGCGGAACGTGATCCTCTTCTTCCTGGCCTTCCTGCTGTGCTGTGGGCTCCTGTCCTACCTCAGCGTGGCCGACCAGGAAACAGGTACCTGCTGGGGAGCGCCGGGGGCCGCGGAGGGGCCGAGGCAGCAGCGGCCGAATCAGCCCCAGGAGCCGTGAAGGGCAGGGACTGGGCAGCACACCAGGTGAAGGGGCGCTGGGCCCCCAGCCTCCTGGCTGGACACGGGCGTGGCTGCGAGTCCTCGGGCTGCTCCCGCGTCTGCCGTGGGCAGGTGTCTGCCCGCCCGCTGCCCTGCGGTGGAGGCTCGTGGTCAGCGCACCGCCCTGTGTCCGGAAAGGACGAAAGGACGGCTGGGAGCTGGGCGGGTGCAGGGACCCTCCGAGGCCCCTGGGCTGCGGGTTTGACAGGAAGCTGACAGGCTGCTGGGGGCACTGTGTCCTTCCCCAAGTGGAAACGTCCAGGCGACGCCGTGGGGCTGTGGGTGGGGGTGCGGACAGACAGCCACGGGCGCGGAGAAGGGGCTCTCTCTCCCCGGCTGTTCTCGGACGCACGTGGGGACCGCCCGGGGCCTGAGGGGTCCTGGGTGAGGAAGCAGGAAGCGCCGTCTGGGTGTCTGTCCAGGGAGCGCTCTGAGGTGCTGGGGGCCTGGGCGCTGTAGCTGAGACTGTTCTCTGGTTCAGCCCCGAACGGCAGGCCGGCGGAGGAGCAGAAGGGGAGGCCCGCACAGCCGCCCGTCTTGCCGGCTCCTCGGAAGGCAGATGCCGATCCGGGACAGGGCCCGCGGCCGCCGCCTCAGGTACTTTCCACGAGGGAGCGTGGTCAGGCTGGCACCGGCTCAGTGCCAGAGGCCTCGGAACAGGACGCAGGGCTCCAACCGATGGCCGATGGCGAGGACGCCTGTTCCCGCCATCTGATGGGTGTCTCACCCTCACGCTCATCCGAGTGGTTGGGCGACCCCTGGGGAGGAGGAGGCGGGTCTTCCCTTCGACCTGGGCTGTGCGCCTGCTGCTGCCGGGGCCTGGGTTTGGTGGTGACCAGAGCAGACCTGTCCTCTCCCTGGGCCAGGCCGCGTCTCTGAGGACAGGACCCGGAACAGCACTGTGGGGGCTGAGGGGTCCTGCCTCTGGGAAGCGTCGAGAGCAGGTCGGGTCCAGGGAGCTGCCTGAGGCAGGGGCTCGGCTCATTTGGGGGCTGAGACCCAGCAGGGCCCAGACAGGAAGGGGCCAACCAAGGCCAGGCCAGGCCGGGCCCTGTGAGTCCTGGGCCTGTGACAGCAGAGACGTTCCGGGCCGGGCCTTAGCCCTCACCCAGGGGGCACCAGCGTGTGCAGTCTCCCCCCAGGTCGGTCAGGGTCAGAAGATGGGGTGAAAGGCCCCCCGATCTGCGGGTCACTGTGAGGAGGAAGAGTCCAGCGCGTGCACAGCCCGGGGGTCGGGCTGATGGGAGACCCGGGGGACAGGGAGCTCCTCTCACCAGTGACCTTTGTTCGTGATGTCCATCTAGAAGCCTCAAAGGCACGTGCGGCGGGGCCCCCCCAACCTGCAGATCAGAGCGCCCCACAGAGACGCGGAGGACAGGCGGCAGGAGGATGGCAGGAGGAGGGACGAGGCGGCGGACGAGGCTCTGCAGGGAGAAGGCCCGCCGAGGACGGTCGTCAGGTAGCAGGAGCCGCAGTGAGCGCCGGGCGGAGGCTGCCCGTGGCGTCTCTTCTGGAAACATCTGGCAGACGTACATCTTCCCTCTGAAGCAGACAATCCGTGCCCCTCCTGCAGGGGCCGGGGGGCGGGTGGACTGGGCCCCGCGGGCGGCCACCTCCTCGCCGGGTCCTGCCCTGTGCTGCTGACGCTCCTCTCCCTGCAGCTGGCGGGGAGCAGTGATAGAGCCGGAGCCGGGCTCCGATGCTCCTTCCCGGAAGGCGGAAGCCCCCGCCCGGCCCTCCCTGCAGGCCCCCAGGATTCAGAACCAACGAGGTGAGGCCCCCGCGCCCTCTTGGGCCCCACCTGGGCATCCTGAGGGCGAGGGCACGTGGACGCACAGATGCGTCCCTGGCGAGGGCGCAGTGCCGGCCATCCCCGTGAGGCCGCGTCCCCTGCACGCGGGGGCGCACACTCCTCAGAGCTTAGGCGGCGACCCGTGGCTTTCCTTTTTCCTAAATGTGTTTTTCTCGATTCCCAAAAGGAAAAGAGGGGGAGAGAGATGGAAACATAATTGATGAGAGAATCATTGATCGGCTGCCTCCTGCACAGCCCCTGCTGGGATCGAGTCCACAACCTGGGCAGGTGCCCTGACCGGGAATCGAACCGATGCTCAACCACTGAGCTACGCTGGCCAGGCAGCAAGTGGCTTATTGAGACCGGTGTCCCGTGTCCAGCCTGTGGCAAAGGGAATGCGTGTAGGAGGCTTGCTCTCCCACCCGTGGCAGCTCCCGGGGCCTGAGAGACGGCAGCTGGCAGCTGGGAGGGTCCCTGCGTGCAGGCCCCGGTGGTTGGGGGCCTGCTGGGTGCTGGCACTTCTGGGAAGGGACGTGGGGCCCAGAGCTGGGCTGGCGGCCAGGCCTGCCGGGGACACTGATGGTGAGGGCAAAGCTGTGGGCTCTGCCCCACAGAGAGGATGCTCGGGGACCTCACGTCTCCTGTGGGAAGGCGCCAGGTGCGGGTTCATGAGGGGCGGGTGGTCTGGTCCTCGTCACGGCACCTGTCACGATTGACGTTCCCGCGCCCGCGTTGCCAGCGCAGCCAGCGTGACTGTTCTGTGGCCTGAAATGCCTTTGCTCGCCGGGACTCCCTGTGGCCCGGCAGGTGGACGGGACAGGCCTGGTGGGCGTGAGTCCGAGCTGTCTTATGAGGCCCCAGTGCCTCTCCACCTCCACAGCCCTGTCCAGCCCTGAGGGTCTCACTCGGGCTGTTCCCCGACCTTCATGCTGCCCACTGCGGCCTGTGGCCCTGGTCAGTGCTCCCCAGCTCATCAGCCGCCCTGATTGGGGGCCCCACGGGGACTCTCCTTCCTGACCAGGTCCTGACCCGCTTCCCCCTGCAGCCTCCCCTAACGAGCGCCAGCAGGCCGTCATAGACGCCTTCCGCCACGCGTGGGCCGGATACCGCAAGTTTGCCTGGGGCCACGACGAGCTGAAGCCCGTGTCCAAGTCCTTCAGCGAGTGGTTCGGCCTCGGCCTCACGCTGGTCGACTCCCTGGACACCATGTGGATCCTGGGTCTGAAGAAAGGTGGGCAAGTGAGCTTGCGCGTGTGACGGCGGGCAAGTGAGCACGCGTGCCCGGAGGTCCTGCCTGCCGTGTCCGCCGACATGCCTCTCCTTGCCTGGGGGACAGGAGTGGGCGTGCTGGTTGTGGGGACTCTTGTCACTCACATCCAGACGTCTGGGGGCACCCGGGGCAGCAGAGAGGCCCCTGCCGAGAGCCAGGTGGACCCTGGTGGGAGTCCAGGGCATTCCCGCTGGGTTTCTGCTGCAGCGGGAGGCCCGCGTGGGAGGTGGCACGTGGTCTGATGTAGCTGCCGGCACCGGCGCCGTCCTCGGTGCCCACCTTGTGCTGCAGCTGGGGGCCACCTGGGACTCAGTGTCATCGGTTATTTCCAAACCGACGTTTGCTGAAAAGGTTGGAGGCTGCCGCTGAGCCACCCCCGGGTCCTCGTGCCGTGGCCTCTGACACCGACCACTTGTGCTCACAGCTGAGGTGGCTCCCGGCCGCACGCTGGCCTGTCCTGCTCAGACCCGAAGACTCGGGTTCCTGCCTTTGCACCCTCAGCAGAAAGGGGGACAGGAGCACGCGTGTCGCCCGGACTGGGGGCCCTAGGGCAGTGCTGGACCCGTGAGCGTGTCCTGTGCCTCTCCCTCTCCCGTTCGCGTAGAGTTCGGAGAAGCCAGGCGGTGGGTGTCCGAGAAGTTGCAGTTTCAGAAGGACGTGGACGTGAACCTGTTTGAGAGCACCATCCGCATCCTGGGGGGCCTGCTGAGCGCCTACCACCTGACGGGGGACGCGCTGTTCCTGCAGAAAGCCGTGCGTGCCCGCCGGCCGGCCGGGCCGGGCCTCGTCTGCTCCCCGTTTCCTCTCTCCAGGGGCTCTGGGCGGGCGGTTCCACTTCCCTCCCCTCGAGCCCACGTGTCTGTCTTGGCAGGAGCTGAGCCGAGCGCACGCCTGTCCCCTGCAGCCCCAGGGCCACGCTCGGGCTCGGAGCCCAGCCCCTGGCTGCCGTGGAGGGCGGGCTCTGAGGGGTGGGAGCGGGTGGCGGGCCCGCGCTGTGGGAGGGCGACGCGCCTCTGACCGCCAGCCCTGACCTCGCCGTGTGTGTATCAGGAAGACTTTGGGAATCGGCTGATGCCTGCGTTCCGGACGCCCTCCAAGATCCCGTACTCGGACGTGAACATCGGCACTGGCGTGGCTCACCCACCCTGGTGGACGTCGGACAGCACGGTGGCCGAGGTGACCAGCATCCAGCTGGAGTTCCGCGAGCTCTCTCGTCTCACGGGCGACAAGAAGTTCCAGGTACGGCCTGGCGTCGGGCGGAGTCTGGCTCGGCGCGGCGGGTGCCGACCGTGGGGACTGGTCCCGGCCGCCAGGCCCTGCCTCTTCTTCACGCCTCACTCGAGTCCTGTTTCCTCACTGATGCCAGGGCTCAGGCCTGGGAGGCACTGCTGGCTGGTGAGACCCCTCCTGCACCCCCTCCCCCGCCTGGTGTAGCACCTCTTTCCGGCCCTGGCAGAGCTGGTGGCTGGTGGTGCAGGGCTGGTGGCACCGTGTCCCGGCGCCTCGGAGGCAGCATGCAAGGCCCTGTCACGGCTGCCTGGGTCAGACGTGTTGATGTGCTGGTGACATTGTGGTTGTCCCCACTGGCGGTCTCCGTGGCCAGCAGTGGCCCGTGGATCGGGGCCGAGCCCACGTTTCGGTGCGAGTGCCGTCTTCGTGTTGAGGTGGAGTGGCAGCCTCAGCATTAGCTGTTTGCTGCTGAGATGGCTTTGGGCCGCGTGCCGCCAGGCGTGTGCGCTGAGATGGCTTTGGGCCGCGTGCCGCCAGGCGTGTGCAGCCGCTGGAGACCAAAGGAATCAAGAGGAAGTTAGCAGTCGGGACGGGGACGTGCTGGGTAGAGACCCAGAAAGCGCCCCGTGAGGGGTCCTGACCTCGGAGAAGGTGCACAGGCCCGTGGAGCTCATGCATGGTGCCGCCCTGGGAGGTGTGAGCTCAGACGAGCTCGGCTGGTGGGTCTGGAGGGGTGAGTAGGCGTTCACTAGGGACAGGAGTCGGGGTAGTCGATTGTCAGCAGCAGCCCTGGGCTCAGGAGAGCCGTGCCTGCCTCCCCCCAGGAGGCGGAGCAGGTGCCACGTTGGGCGGCGTCCTGGGGACTGGGTGTGGCCTCAGGCCCATCCCTACAGGGGCCCCACCTGCCCAGAGGACAGGCCAGCCCTGCGTCAGGGCCTGTGGTGGCTGCTGGCCCCAAGGAGGCCATGTGTGCGGACAAGCAGGGCGCTGTGAGGTGTGGGCCGGCCGGGGCAGTGGCCAGGAGCAGCGTCCAGGACACAGGCCTTGCTGCCCGGGGAGTGGATGGTCAGGGCGGAGGGCACCAAGCCCTCTGGCTGCCCGGCGCCCTCGCTCACCCGCCCTCCCCCGTCTGCCCAGGAGGCCGCGGAGGAGGTGACCCGGCACGTCCACTCCCTGTCGGGGAAGAAGGACGGGCTGGTGCCCATGTTCATCAACACGCACAGCGGCCTCTTCACCCACGGAGGCGTGTTCACCCTGGGCGCCAGGGCCGACAGCTACTACGAGTACCTGCTGAAGCAGTGGGTCCAGGGCCAGCGGCAGGACACGCGGTGAGGCCGCTCTGCACTGTCCCCTCTCCGGGCGCCCGTGGGGACGCAGTTGCTCTCTGCACAGCATGTGCCAGGGCAGGGCTGGCCCCGAGCTGGTGCTGAGCTGGGGTCTGGGTTGGCTGCGGGCCCCGCTCCCTCCCGAGGAGGGTCCCTCTGGAGAGAGGGCACCAGGACCCCTGGGCTCCCTCCGCGGGTTCCTTGGAGCTAGTGGGCCGCTCCCTACAGTCAGCAGCCCTCAGGGCGTGGGAAACCCAGACACCCCTGGGGGGGGCCTGGCGTGGCTGCCCCTCCCGCCGGGGCTTCCCCATCAGGGAGCCGCCCTCCAGGGCTCGGGCTGGTGGGAAGGGACAACCTGTTTGGGAAGCAAAAGGCACTGCCCTGCCCCGCGGCTGACCCGCCCCAGGCCCGGCGGCCAGGCAGCCCTTAGGGTGTGAGCACCCCTGGGGCCTGCACCTGGGCAGGGCTGTGCGCTCTCCTGTCTAAGGCAGGGTCTGCTCTCAGGTTGCGGGATGACTACCTGGAGGCCGTCGAGGGGATCAGGAGGCACCTGCTGCGCAGATCGGAGCCCAGCAAGCTCACCTTCGTCGGGGAGCTCGCCCACGGCCGCTTCAGCGCCAAGATGGTGCGTGCTGCTGCAGGCAGGCCCTGGCCTCCCCGGGCCTCGGCGTCTGGGCCCCGAGTTAGGGCCAGGAGAGCACAAGGAGGTTGTGGCCCAGGCAGACTGGCTGCCTGGCCGGGGCCGTGCCCACAGTGGGGGGGTGACCCGAGGGCCACAGGCCCTGCCCCCCTGCAGCCGGGATCCACTGTGGCTGGGGGGCAGGGAGAGGCCAGGCCAGGCTGCTCCGGCCGCGGGTGTCCTGCTCCTGGCGTGGAGGCCCGAGGCTCCTGGGAAGGGGCGGCCGGCTCCGTGGTGGTGAGGAGGCCCTTCCCTTTCAGGACCACCTGGTGTGCTTCCTGCCAGGGACGCTGGCCCTGGGCGCCCACTACGGGCTGCCCGCTGACCACATGGACCTGGCCCGGGCACTCATGGACACCTGCTACCAGATGAACAGGCAGATGGCGACGGGGCTGAGCCCCGAGATCGCGCACTTCAACCTGCATGCGCAGAAGGACCAGAAGGACGTGCAGGTCAAGGTGAGTGGGGCCGGGGCAGGGCGGGAGGCCCAGGGCCCGGTGTGGGCCTCACGCCGCCTGTGCCCCCAGCCGGCCGACAGGCACAACCTGCTGCGCCCCGAGACGGTAGAGAGCCTCTTCTACCTGTACCGCCTCACGGGGAACCGCACCTACCAGGACTGGGGCTGGGAGATCCTGCAGAGCTTCAACACCTACACGCGGGTGAGCGCCGGCCCGCGCCTCACGCCCCTTCCCTCCGGCCCCTTCCCCCCCAGGGCGCCATGTGCGGAGGGTCCCTCCCTGGGCCCGGGCAGCCCTGTTCCCCCAGACGGGCACCAGGACCAGTGTCCCCTGTCCTCAGACCACAGCGCAGAGGTCACGCCCTGCCCAGGGCGCACCACGCTGGGCGGAGCTGGGAGTGGCCTCAGCAAGGCCTCCGCAGGGCTCTGGAGGCCGCATTCCCGTCAGTCACCGGGCAGCTGGCACCGCCCGGGGCACCAGTCCCCTGTGGCCCTCGGTGCCCTCATCCCAGGCCCCGCCAGGCCATGCAGCTCCCCTGAGGAGGGAGCAGGCTGTGCCCACGCAGTGACCCTGCCTCGGCTCCTCCAGGTCCCCTCGGGCGGCTACTCCTCCATCAGCAACGTCCAGGACCCGCACGACCCGCAGCCCAGGGACAAGATGGAGAGCTTCTTCCTGGGGGAGACGCTCAAGTACCTGTACCTGCTCTTCTCCGACGACAGGGACCTGCTCAGCCTGGACGCCTACGTGTTCAACACCGAGGCCCACCCCCTGCCCATCTGGGCCCCCGCGTAGGGCGGGTCCGTGGGGCGCTGCTCTGGGGTCTCACTTCTGGTGTTGGAGGGGCCTGGCCCTCCTTTGACCTTGGCCGTGTGGTGTCGGCCCAGCTGGACGACAGGCCAGGAGGCAGCGGGGCCGGGCCGTACCGGGCTGTGAGGAGCTGGCTTGGCCGCGGGCAGCAGGTGTCTGCCCAGCGGTGGTTCCCTCGGGACATGGTCAGGGACCAGGAGGGAGACCAGCGCTGTGTGCAGGGCCCCGTGCACGGCCTCTCCTCCTGAGGATCCGTCATGGCTCACATTCCTGAAACCTGGACGCCCCGCCAGCCAGCACATGGGCTTTGGGGGCCCGGCTCGGGGGGCCCCAGGTCCATGTGTTCAGGGCAAGAGCGAGGGACCAGAGTGCAGCTCGGCCTCGGGGTCTGTCTGTGGCCCTGTCCTGTCCGCGGTCTCGGGGTGTCTGTGACCCCGCTGACCGGGGCTCCTGGCTGGCTGTGCTGTTTACGTGGCTGTTGGACTCAGGGATCCCGCGGGGTCGGCGGGCAGGTGGCAGGCGTGCCCTGCGCCCGGCCTCCCGACGGGACGGACCTTCACTCGGGATAAAGCAGATCTGCTCCGACGCTGCCGCGTGTGCGTGCATGTGTGTGCGTGTGCGCGGCCTGCGCCTGGCATGGGGTGGGAGGGGCATTGGGCTGGTCACCCCCACTGTCTGCTGAGCTCGGGACCCGCTGGCACCTCACACCCCCATGTGCTGCTTTCCCGGGCGTGGTCCTGAGGTGGCCCGCGGGGCCTGGGGGTGTCCTCTCCCTCCCGCTCGTCGGCCTTAGGACCGACCCGTTAGTGTCTGCAGAGACCACCTGGGCCTTGCCTGGCCCTGCCCCCAGCACCAGGGGACCTGGGACGGGGCTGTCTCTGCCGTGTTAAGTGTTCAGCCTGTTGCCCTCAGCAACTGTAGGAAATCCACTTCCCTCTGAAGCCACACCTCTGCCAGGGTCTCCCGGGCCTGGGCCTGGGCCTTCAGACGCGTGCCCTTGACTCCCCACAGGCCCAGGGCCCAGCCCGCCTCTCCTGGGTGGGAAAGCTGCAGGCCTGGCCCTGAAGTGACCTCTGGCCCCGCCCTGTGGCTGCCGCACCTCTGAGGGTGGGCTCCTCCAGGCTATGCAGCAGGACTGGCCTTGCCCTCTGCTGCAGGAGGTTGGGCCTGAGGCACCTCTGCCCAGGCCCAGGGCCCCCAAAGATGGAAGGGGAGGGTGGGAGGGGCGGGGCTCCCTGGGGCACATCACTTGGTGACACTGAAAACACGGAGAAGGGAGGTGCAGTCGCTGGGGTGGCCTCTGGTTTTTGGTATCACAGTTCAGCTGGCCCCATGAAAGCAGGCCCCCATCATCCACAAACGGCAAACTTGGGGTTCAGGACATTTATTGTGGCTGATGGCGAAGGTTGGGCACGTGTGCACTGTGTCCACTCCCTCCCCCACGGGACTTGGTGAGGCCCCCACATTTGCTCAGCCCCTCCCTCGGGCACGGCCCACCCTGGAGTCTTCGCCGTCCTAGCGCGGGGAGTGCCCCTCAGCCTCGGAGACTCTGTGCTGCGTCTGCCTGGCCTCCTTGACCCACTGGTCGATGAGCGTGGCCTCCAGCTGGCGCGCCTCCCGGACGGACGGGGGGTCTGCCGGGTGGGATCCCCTGAGGAGCAGGTTGGGGGCGGGGGTCAGCACCCTGCCAGGGCCAGCCGTGGGCCAGGCCAGGCGCAGCACCCTCCCAGGCAGCCCACCTGAGGTCCAGGTGATGTGCGCCCCCTCGGATGGTGATGGCCAGGACCGAGGCACTCAGGTTCCTCTGGATCTGTCAGTCAGACGCCCGTCAGGTGTGCGGAGGGGGCTCCGGCAGCCGCCCCCAACCCTCCCGCGCAGCCTGCACGCCCGCCGAGGGGTGCAGCTCGAGCAGTAACGAGGTGTGGCTGCGCAGCCTTGACTGGCCTCACTGGAGAGGGGGTTACCCAGAGGCCTGGGCCCACCAACCAGGAGGGGGGAGGAGGGGCAGGCCCGGGTTTGGACGTGGCCCAGGCCCCACGGGAGCCCTGCATGGACTCACCCCGCCCCCTGCCCAGGGGTCCAGGTCCCCGTTGGAGAAGATGATGTTGCTGGCGGCTCTGAGGTCTGGAAGGGACAGAGCAGGTTGGGGGTACCAGGTGGGACCCCGAGTTCAGTGAGCTGTGGGGCAGGCAGCTCAGACCCCAGCTCGGCCGCCCCCCACCCGAGCCTCACCGGCCCCCCCGAAGCTGGTGTGCAGCCAGTCCCGCCGGGGCCACACGCCCCAGGTGTCCAGGCAGTACTGCTGGCGGAGCTGCTCCGTGAAGGGCAGCGCGGGGAAGAGGTCCGTCTCGTTGTTGCTGGAGAAGGTCAGGCTCATCTCCGTGCAGGCCTGCGGGCAGCCCCACTCAGCGCCCAGCCGCAGTCCCCGCCCCCAACCCCGCAGCCCCCGTCCCCCCTCACCCCATAGCCCCCCGGCCCCCCTCACCCTGCAGTCCCCCGTCCCCCCCTCACCCTGCAGTCCCCGTCCCCCCTCACCCTGCAGTCCCCGTCCCCCTCACCCCATAGCCCCCGGCCCCCCCCCCTCACCCCCATAGCCCCCGGCCCCCCCCTACCCCCATAGCCCCCGGCCCCCCCACCCTGCAGTCCCCCATCCCCCCTCACCCCCATAGCCCCCGACCCCCCTCACCCTGCAGTCCCCCGTCCCCCCAACCCCCCCACCCCGCAGTCCCCCGCCCCCCACCCCCGCAGTCCCCGGCCCCCCCACCCCATAGCCCCCGACCCCCCCCTACCCCATAGCCCCCGACCCCCCTCACCCTGCAGTCCCCCATCCCCCCACCCCGCAGCCCCCGGCCCCCCTCACCCCCCCGGCCCCCCCCCACCCCATAGCCCCCCCCCACCCCATAGCCCCCGGCCCCCCCCCACCCCATAGCCCCTGGCCCCCGCCACCCGCAGTCCCCCGGCCCCCCTCACCCCCCGGCCTGCCCCACCCTGCAGCCCCTGGTCCCCCCAACCCCGCAGGTCCCAGCCCCCACCCCACAGTCCCCCGCCCCCCCTCTCATCCCATAGCCCCCGTCCCCCCCACCCCACAGTCCCCTGTACCCCCCCTCACCCCCATAGCCCCCGACCCCTGCCACCCCGGAGCCCCTGGTCCCCCCAACCCCGCAGTCCCAGGGCCCCCATACCTGGTAGTCCCAGGCCTTGGCGTCGGGGCCAGGCCACAGCCGGTGGGGTCTGCGCAGGCCTGGTACTGCCGGTAGATGTCGTAGCAGGGCTCCGTGCCCGAGGCGTTGTACACCAGCCCTGGGGAGAGGGGGCTGAGCCGGTGCCTGGACACCCCCCAGCTGCCCACTCAGGACCTCCTGTGCCCAGGAGGGCGAGGCCCCAGGTCTGCAGCAGCAGCGCCTGCCCTCCCGGCCGAGACCTCCCACGGCCCCTGGGGCAGTGGACCCAGGCTGGGCCATGGGGGAGGAGGGGGGTGATGTGGGGGTGTCCTGGGCCCCGAGGTCCCCCAGGATCCTCACACCAACATCGGGGCCCCCCCTCTCGGCACCAAGGCCCAGGGCCGAGGGTGGACGCACCTGCCAGTGCCCGGAGCCCTGCGATCCTCTGGCTCTCGCTCAGCAGCCGGTCGCAGGCCACCTGGGGGCAGCGGGGAGCCTCAGCCGGAGACCCCCACGGCCTGCACCCCTCCCGCTCGCTCTGCCCCGGCCCCAGGCTATGTGGGGTGGCGGCCCTCGGGTGGCTGGCGTGGCCCACCCTGGGAAGCTGGCCAGGCCCTGCCTGCCTGGGGGGCTGATGGGGGGGAAGTCCTTGCCTTGACAGGGTTGGCGGGCAGGCGCCCCATGAAGTCGGTGGGGTACGGGTAGTCCATCATGGCCAACATGGTGAAGGCGTTCCGGGCAAACCCGAAGAGCTGGGCCAGGTCCTTCTCGCCCCGACAGCGGCTGGCAGGTGCCGAACGCCCGGCGGACCGTGTCGTGTGCTGCGGGGGTGGCGGGGGGAAGGGGGGTGGGAGACAGGCCTTTGGGGGCTGCTGACCGGGAGGGGGGTACCGCTGGGGGGCAGGGCAGGCCTTTGGAGGCTGCTGGGGGGGAGGGGGTGTGGGGGTAAGGCAGGCCTTTGGTGGCTGCTGGGGGGGGAGGGGGTGTGGGGGTAAGGCAGGCCTTCGGGGGCTGCTGGCCGGAGGGGGGCGGCCTCCTCACCTCCCTGCAGGAACAGGTCCTTGATCTGCCGGAAGGCGTCCCGCACGCCCTGGGCACACTTGGGACTCTGGGCCTCAAAGTCCTGGAGGAAGGACAGGTGGCTGCAACCGGGGCCACGCCGGGAACCCCATCCCCACCTCCAGGCCCCAGCCCCCCTCACCCCCCACTCACCGCGGAGACAGCCCGGAAGAACTGGTGGGCGTCGCCAAGGCCCGCCACGGACACCACGGGCGCGCTGGCCGCCAGCGCCCCGGCCACCAGGTGGGGGTACTTCATCCTCATGTAGGCGGCGAGCATCCCCCCGTAGCTGGTCCGGAGGCAAGACCCAGGCTGAGCCCCCCCCCCCCCCCCCCCCCGACAGCCCCTGCCGCCCGGGGCGCCCCCCGGCCCCCTGCCCTCCGCTCCCCCACCCCGGGGCCGGGAAGGACCTGCGAGGTCTAAGGCCCTTGGGTCCCCGGAGAGAAACGGAGCGGCGAGGACCCACCTCCCGCCGAAGGCAACGGCGGGGACGTCCTGGGCCCCGAGGTCCCGCCGCAGCGCCTGCAGCAGCCGGGCGAAGTCGGCCAGCGCCTGCTCCACCGTCAGCAGCTCCGTGTGCCCGCGCTGCGTGGACCGCTCGCCGAACGGCAGCGACTTCCCGTAGTACCGCTGCGGGCGGGCGGCGCGGGGCAGTGACCTCGCCAAGGCCCGGCCCGCCCGCCCGCCCGCCGCCCGCCGCCCGCCCGCCCGCGGCCCCCAGCCCCGCGCTGCCCGGGGCGCCCCGGACCCACGTGCTCCGCGAAGACCACCAGCGCCGCCCGCTGCGCCGCCAGCTCCAGGATGAAGCCCGAGTTGTTGGCGAAGGACCACACGTCGCCCCTCGTTGCCCGTGTAGAGGAAGAGGGGGCCGGCGCCCCGCCTCCAGAACCGCTCTGCGGGCGAGGGGAGGCTGAGCCCGCGCCGGGCCGGGCCGGGGGCCGGGGGCCGGCGGGGGGGTCCCGGCAGCTCACCTGACACCAGGAACCGCTGCGGGAAGGTCTTGTTGCCGAACCTCTCGAAGTTGAAATGGTCCAGGAGCTGCTCGAAGTAGCCCTCCCGGAAGCCGGGGTCCGGGGCGCTGTGGGCTGGAGGGCACCCCGCTGAGCGGACCGGCTGCCGGGGGGGCCCGGGGGCCGCAGGGAGTCCCCACTTACCCGCCGCCTCCAGGCCGGGCAGCCCCAGCGCCAGCAGCAGGGCCAGGGCCCCGGGCAGGGCGCGCGGGCGCAGGGGGCCCATGTCCGCTGGGCGCACCGCACGAGCGGTCACATGACCGGCGGGGCCCTCACGTGGCCGGTGGGCGGGGCTGGCCGTCCTCAGGCTTCCGCAGCCACCGCGTCGCCATGGAGATGGGCGCTGCGGAGCGGGCGGAGTGGGGGCTCGGCGCTGGGACTGGGGGGTGCGCGCGGCCGCTGAGGGGCCCGGCCTGCTCCCCGCCCCCCGCCCCCCGCTCCCCGCCCCCCGCTCCCCGCCCCCCGCCGGTCACCGGACGGTCCTGCTCATGCCAGGTCCGTGCCAGGTCCGTGCCAGGCGCCAGGCGGGAGGGGTGACCAGTGCTCCCGAACCGGCCTCACGGCCAGGTCCCCCTGCAGACAGGCCTGGGGGGCGGGCAAGGGGAGGGGGCGGCCAAACGGGAGGGAGGGAGGGAGCCCTGGAACGTGGTGGGGGGTGCCCCATGCCGCGGGCACCTTCCCTGACAAACCGGGGCCCAGGCAGGGGTGGGGCAGCCAGGATGTCGCTGCTGAAAGCCTGGGGGGGGGCAAGGCCTCTGCCTGAGGACAGAGAGGCCCCCCGCTGCCCAGCGCCCAGTCCCGGGCCTGGGGGAGGGCCAGACCCGCAGAGCCGCCCCTCCCCCACAGGCTGCAGAGGGGAGGGGCGACACCCCGCCCAAAGCTGCCCCGGCTAGCGTGACCCGCTCTGCCCAGCCGGCCCGCCTGGTGCTGGGGGCTGGCTGGGGAGGTCTGGCCACGGGGGGCCAGGGTCCCAGTCCCAAGGCCGTCACTGAGGCAACAGATGATGACAATGAGCCCACATCACACCAGCCACGGGTGTGGCCCCCTGGCCGCCCGGTGCCCCCAGTCCCTGCCCGGCCCCCTCTCCATGTCCTCCTGCTCCCCCTGCCCCTGTGTCCCCATGTCCCTGTGCCCCTGTGTCTCCGTCCCCGTGTCCTCCTGCTCCCCTTACCCCCCGTGCCCCCGGGTCCCCGTCCCTGGCTGCCCGTCCCTGTGCTCTTACCCCTGTGTCTCTGTGACCCCGTGCCCCTGCTCCTGTGTCTCGGTCTCCGTGCCCCCGTGTGCCCCGTGTGCCCTGTGTGCTCCGTGTAACCCGTGTAACCCATGTAACCCGTGTAACCCGTGTAACCCGTGTCACGTCCCCGTCCCCGTGTGCCCGCCCCCGTGCCCCCGGCCCTGTGTCCCCGTGTCCCTGTGCCGTAACCCCTGTGTCCCTGTCACCACGTCCCAGGCCCTGTGCCCCTGCCCCCGCGTCCCCGTGTCCCCGTGTCCCCTGCCCCGCGTCCCCGTGTCCCCCTCCTCACGTCTCTGTGTCTCCAAGTACCAGTGTCCCCGCATCCCCGTGTCCATGTTCCTGTGTTCCCGCGGCTGCACCCAGGGCTGCCTGTCCTGTGTGAAGTAGGCAGCCGCCCGCTCAGGGCCCGTGGCCTCGGCAGAGGGGGGGCCGGGCAGAGACGAGGACGCGCAGCCTCTCCCCCGACGGCCGCCCCCTCACTGCTCCTGCTCCAGCCCCCCTCAGCGCAGGCGCCGGCCCGCGGGCTCCCAGCAGGCCCCAGCAGCTCTCCACCCAGGGGTCACCCGGAAGGCGTGTCCTGTTCCCTCTCGGACGGTCCTGCCCCACGTGGTAGCCCTGAATGGGGGGGGGGCGTCTGGGGTCCAGAGCCTCCCCTCAGAGCCTCCCCTCAGAGCCTCTGCTCAGAGCCTGGGGCCAAGAGCTCTGGGGACAAAGCTGGGGCCTGATCCCCTCCACAGTTTGCAGATGTGGGAGCCAGGCCCGGACCCCAGCACCCCTGCTCTGCCCGTTTAGACCTCCAGGCGGCAGCAACGGGAGGTAAGGATAGGGGGTCCCAGGCGCCTGTTGCGCTCCACCCGGTTCCCCTGGGAAAGCTCACGCAGCTCCTCCGGATCCCTCTCCAAAGCGACGTCGTCAGCCCGGACACCTGGCCGCGCCTGACAGCGCCGCAGGGCCGTGTCCGTGGCCCGGTGTGTCCGTGGTCTCACCCGTGTCCGTGGTCCCGCCCGTATCTGTGGTCCCGCCCGTGTCCGTGGCCCCACCGTGTCCGTGGCCCACCGTGTCCGTGTCCCAGCCATGTCCATGGTCCCTCCCGTGTCCGTGGTCCCGCCCGTGTCCGTGGCCCCACCGTGTCCGTGGTCCTGCTGTGTCCATGGCCCGGCCGTGTCCGTGGTCCACCTGTGCTGCTGACCTCACAGGCGGGGGTCTGGGTGTCTGTCTTGTTTCACAGCATCATGTCTTCAAGGTTCACGCGTGTCCTAGCGTGTGTCAGAACGTCCCTCCTTTTTAAAAATTTTTTTTTAAATTTCAGAAAGAAAGGGAGAGGGAGAAACACCAAAGATGAGCCCTGGCTGGTGTGGCTCAGTGGATAGAGCATCGGCCTGTGGACAGAAGGGTCTGGGTTCGATTCCGGTCAAGGGCACGTACCTCGGTTGCAGGCTCCTCCCTGGCCTGGGCCCCGGTTGGGGCGCATGCAGGAGGCAACCCGTTAGTGTGTTTCTCTCACATCGATGTTTCTCTGTCTCTTCCTCTCTCTCCCACTTTCCATAACAATCAATGGAAAATATCCTCAGGTGAGGATTAACAAAGAAAAAAAAGTAAAAAAAAAATGAGAGAGAGAATCATGGACCAGCTGCCTCCTGCACGCCCCCCACTGGGGATCGAGCCTGCAACCCGGGCACGTGCCCTGACCGGGAATCGAACCCTGACCTCGCAGGCCCGGCTCTTGAGGGGCTCTGCCCATTTCTGAATCGGGGCCAGGCCGCCCAGGTGGGCCCTGTGCTCTCAGCTCGGACCCGTGGGCGGCAGGGGAGGCCACGGTCCCTGGCGTGTGCTGCGTCGTCCGTAAGGCAGCGTGCCCGTCGGTGAAGGTGCTGTTGTTGCCTGGTGTTGAGCTTTAGGAGCTTTTCACAAGGCGCTCTGGTGTCCGCCTGGGTCAGAGGAGCGGTCGGAGCGCACCTCCCGTCCCGGGTTCCCCCTCTCTCGGCAGGCACCGTGCTTGCCGCCCAGAAGCTCCTATTCGATGGTGTCCAGCGCGTCCTTTGCTGCTTGTGCTCTGGGGGTTCGTCTGAGACCCCGGTGTCCACTCCAGGCCACGACGCCAGACACTGTCCCTTTCGGCTTGTTTTCCAGAAGCAACGCCACAGGCAGCCTCCGCCGGCGCTCACTGCGGCTCCTGCTGCCGGACCGACCGACTGACCCGGTGGGTCTTCTCCCTGAGGAGCCTCGGCCCTCCTCCGCCTCCCGCCGCCACCCTGCCGCCTGTCCCCCGCGTCTCCGTGGGGCGCTCTGATCTGCAGGTTGGGGGGCCCCTCAGCCCCCACAGTGCTGTTCCGGGTCCTGTCCTCAGAGACGCGGCCTGGCCCAGGGAGAGGACAGGTCTGCTCTGGTCACCACCAAACCCAGGCCCCGGCAGCAGCAGGCGCACAGCCCAGGTTGAAGGGAAGACCCGCCTCCTCCTCCCCAGGGGTCGCCCAACGACCCGGATGAGCGTGAGGGTGAGACCCCATCAGATGGCGGGAACAGGCGTCCTCGCCATCGGCCATCGGTTGGAGCCCTGGGTCCTGTCCCGAGGCCTCTGGCACTGAGCCGGTGCCAGCCTGACCGCGCTCCCTCGTGGAAAGTACCTGAGGCGGCGGCCGCGGGCCCTGTCCCGGGTCGGCATCTGCCTTCCGAGGAGCCGGCAAGACGGGCGGCTGTGCGGGCCTCCCCTTCTGCTCCTCCGCCGGCCTGCCGTTCGGGGCTGAACCAGAGAACCGCCTCAGCTCCAGCGCCCAGGCCCCCAGCACCTCAGAGCGCTCCCTGGACAGACACCCAGACGGCGCTTCCTGCTTCCTCACCCAGGACCCCTCAGGCCCCGGGCGGTCCCCACGTGCGTCCGAGAACAGCCGGGGAGAGAGAGCCCCTTCTCCGCGCCCGTGGCTGTCTGTCCGCACCCCCACCCACAGCCCCACGGCGTCGCCTGGACGTTTCCACTTGGGGAAGGACACAGGGTCCCCAGCAGCCTGTCAGCTTCCTGTCAAACCCGCAGCCCAGGCGCCTCGGAGGGTCCCTGCACCCGCCCAGCTCCCAGCCGTCCTTTCGTCCTTTCCGGACACAGGGCGGTGCGCTGACCACGAGCCTCCACCGCAGGGCAGCGGGCGGGCGGACACCTGCCCACGGCAGACACAGGAGCGGCCCGAGGACTCGCAGCCACGCCCGTGTCCAGCCAGGAGGCTGGGGGCCCAGCGCCCCTTCACCTGGTGTGCTGCCCAGTCCCTGCCCTTCACGGCTCCTGGGGCTGATTCGGCCGCTGCTGCCTCCGCCCCTCCGCGGCCCCCGGCGCTCCCCAGCAGGTACCTGTCCCCTGGTCGGCCACGCTGAGGTAGGACAGGAGCCCACAGCACAGCAGGAAGGCCAGGAAGAAGAGGATCACGTTCCGCTGGAGCCTGGACAGCTGCTTCCATGTCTAAGGCGGGGGCGGAAGGGGCACTTTCACTGGAAAGAACACACGTGGGAATCTCTCCCACGGGGACAGCGTCGGTGAGGACAGGGAGGAGCTCAGAAGGTCCCGCGGCCGTTCCATTGCGGCTGAACGGGGGCAGCTCCCTGGCGGTGGGTGACCGGCTGGGCCGGACGCCGGGGCAGAATGCACTGGGGCAGGTAAGACGAGGAGGGAAACGGGCATTGAGTCCGCTTCTGTCCACACACGGGCCGCGGAGAGCGACTCCACAAGGCGTGTGGAGGCTCAGGCCCCGCCGGACCTGCCCCTGCCCAGACGCGGCGTGTGGGCGCCCGCCACCGCGGGGAACGCACCGGGGCTCAAAGTGGCCGCACTCCCGCTCCCGGCCCCGCAGGAGAGCTCCCCGGAACCTCCATGGGGTCTCAGAAGCACCGGGGCCGGAGGTTTTTCCAAATTCCGCCTTTTGGCCGAGGACAGACAAAGCGAGGCCACGGGACGTGACTGTGATACCGAGGTCTCCCGCCGCGGGGATTTTGTGGATTAAACACGTGTGTGCACCGAGGCTGCGTGCCGCTGGGTCCGGTGTGACTTCCTTCCGTCCTACGACGGGCGGCTGAGCCTTGGACCCGGCGGTGGCTCAGGCGGCGCCGTTTAAGAACCGGCCGGCACCCTGGCTGATTGTAACACGGGCAATTGTCAGAAATAAAGTGATGGTTATTCTTTGTCGTAGGTCTTGAAGCCAAGGCCCTAGATTGGAGATCAGGCAACGAAACAGGTCCCAGAACCTAGCTGGTCTGTGTTAGCGAGGCAGGGAGCGTCCTCCCCTCACTCCACCGCTCCGTAAAATCCATACGCTGTATAGATATTTTATTGATCTCAGAGAGGAATGGGGGGGGGAGAGAAACCTCAATGATGAGAGAGAATCATGGACCAGCTGCCTCCTGCACGCCCCACTAGGGATGGAGCCCACAACCTGGCACGTGCCCTGCCCGGAATTGAACCCTGACCTCCTGGTTCATAGGTCGACGCTCAACCACGGAGCCGCGCCGGCCGGGCCTGTTCCGCGTTCCGCGTTCTGCGTTCCGCGTTCCGCTTTCCTGAGTACGTGACGCTGCACTCAGTGGTCTAAGGTCCTCGTTTGCTGGCCGGATGAGTCGGGTCTAACTTTTCCGCTGCTGCTGCCCAGCCCTTAGGGCTGCGCCTGGCGCACAGTAGGTGCTCAGTCAACGCCCGTGGGGTGAGTGAAAGGTGACGGGTCTTGCCCACGTGGGACGTGTGGGGACCCTGTGATGCTGGGAAGATGGCCTCCCGGGACAGGGGAGTTGGAAAGGCAGCGAGGAAGGGACCCACGGCGGGGCAGGCGGTGAAGTGGTGCGGACAGGTGTGCGCCTGGACGTCCGCACGAGGGCACGCGAGGCCGCACCGCCGGGGTCTGCAGCTGCTCTGGGTCGGGAGGCCCTCGGGTCTCCCCAGGTCAGGGAACAGAGACCCCGATCAGGCCTGCTGGCAGCCCCCCCACCCAGTTTGGAGTGGGCCCTCCCAGCAGGGGGCTCGGGAGGAAGGCTCATCCCGGCCCGGGAAGGTGTCTGAGCATCGTTCCTGCACACCTGCCAGGCCCGGCCTGTCGGCATCCTCGCCAACTGGCTCCCTCTCGGCAGAAATGTGTCTCCCAGCGGCTCCTGAGCCCTGTCCTCAGGGACGCACCCCCAGGGAGGAGGCAGACATGGGCTCCTGCCCCAGGTTCCCATCTGGCTAAAATCCTAGGGAAGAACCCGGAGTGGCCTGCCTGGGTCATGTGACGATCCCTCAGCCAATGGGCTGAGGCCAAGGAGGGGCTGTGTTGATGATTGACAGCCCTCACTGGAGCTCTGGTGGTTGGAGTGAGGGAGGGGCGGGAGCAGGTCCCTCCACGTGCTGTTGGGCAGAATGAGCCAGCACTGGGGTGGCCGTGCACCCCACGAACACCTTCCCACGGGGAGCCCTGGGGCAGAGGCCAAGGCCCAGGTCTCCTTGGGCCTCCCCACAGACTCTGCCTCCCCAGCATTCAGAGGGGCCCCTGTCTCAGCCAGTTCATCTGTCACAGCAGGGCAGCCAGTCAAAGGCCTCCTCCAGCCCTGGCCAGTATTCCCAGTGGTGAGAGCATCGGCCTATGAACCAGGAGGTTGAGGTTCGATTCCCAGTGAGGGCACAGGCCCGGGTTGCAGGCTCCATCCCCAGTCTGGGGCGTGCAGGAGGCAGCCGATCAGTGGTTCTCATCATTGATGTTCCTACCTCTCCATCCCTCCCCCTTCCTCTCTGAAATCAATTTTAAAATATGTATTTTTTAAAAAGGCCTTCTCTAGCTTCACCCCAACCCATGATGGGGGGGTGGAGGAAGCCTCCAGCTCAACACGGGAGCCTCACTCCTGCCAGGAGCCCGCGATCTGGGGGCAGGCACGGCCTCCCCGCTCCCCTGGGTGTTGGGGACCTTGCGAGGGGCTCCAGGCAGAAGCTGCAGCCCCCGGGGCTGGGGAGGCAGGGGGTGCTGACGACCCATTTTGACGGAAAGAGGGCCCTGCTGTGCGGGGTTCGGCGGCTTCCCTGGATAAACACTCCCACCAAGCCACTTCAGGCTCCCCGCTGGGTAACCCCCAGCTCACAGGCTCCTGGATATTTAGAAATTGCTTCTCCAGGTCAGTGGAGCTCCCACTGGAGGAGGGGGTGGGCGGGTGGGGAAACAGGCCCGCAGCTCGGCCCCAAACCCGCCCCCCGCCCCAGTGCTGGCTGACCCACTGGCCGTCCACCCCCTGCACCCAGGCAGCCTCCAGGCTGTGACCTGCCAGGGCCAGAGACCCTTTGGAGATGGGGCCAGCTCTGGGCCCTTGAGCGCACCCCGTGTGCCCTCCGGTGAGCCCCGGGAGCAGTAAGCATCCTCAGGGCTGGGGTCTCCCCGCTGTGAGCCTCCATCGCAGGGAGAGGCGGGTGGGGCTGCAGCAAGATGTGGGCCCATCCACCCCCCCCCCCCCCGGCCCCGCTTCCCCTCACTGAGGAGAAAGGGCTGGGGAGGGAGCCCGCCAAGCTGCAGCGCCGACTCCGTGCCAGGGCCTCCCGCCCCGCTTGGCTCGGGGGCTCAGCCCGGTGGTGAGAACGACAGGGGGTGCGAGGGGAGGGGGTGCCTGCGGACCAGGCCTGGACCTCCCCTCTCCACTGCTCAGCGTCACTGAGGAGTAGGGACGACCTGCTTTGTCCCCACTGGGGGCTTTCGCTGTTGGGAATGCAGAATCCTCGGTTGCTATTGGAAACGGTGATGTCACGGGCGGGGGCGGAGCTTCAGTTATCCTTTTGGTTTGGGAAGGGGAGCAGGTCTGGGAGTGGAGGGGACAAAGAATTAGGGTCACCGGGACCAGAGGGAGGAGAGGGGCTCTGGAGAGAGGCAGGATGGGGGGGTGCTGGGAGGGAATTAGGAGGCGCCTTCGGGGGCGGGGGGGGGGAGCAGAAGACACACGTCTACCCGGCAGGTCCCTCCTGGGCAGTGCCTCCTGGTGTCTAACCTCAGTCCCATCTGCTGCCGAAGCCACTGCTGGACTTGGTCTCCCCACAGCGGGGTTGGGGCCAGACCCCCAGACTCTGCTGGGGGGTCCAGCTCACCCCGGGCAGCCTGTCATCCTTCTATTCTCTTCAGCCTTTGAGGGGGGGGGCGTCCAAGTCTCAGGGCCAGGCAGATGGAGACTCACTCATGTCTGAGCTTCTGGAGAAGAGAGCCCCCCGCCCCCCCTCCACACCCCTGGGTCTCCAGCCCCAGAATCGGTCCCGAAATATCCCTGTGGAGGAGGACTCGTGCCCGCGGGCGCGCGCGCGCGCACCCAGACAGGCGCACACACGCACGCACCATGCGGTCATGTTCAAAGCCACCCAGGGCTGCGCACGGTGACGCGGGAAGTCCCCCGCACTCAGCTCCCCGCAGGTCGCACACAGCTCGGGCCCTGTCCCCGCGACGCCTCCACGGAGCGCGCGCACTCGCACCCGCACCCGCACCGCCGGGCTCCCCCGCGCGCGCCCCGCGCTGGCAAAGGCTCGCAGACGCAGCGCTCGCTCCGGCGCGGGAGGCGCCCCCTCGGCTCCGTGTTAGGAAGCGGGGGCGGCGGGAGGGGCAGGAGACGTGGGTCCCGCTCCAGGCTCTGCAGCTGCCGCAGTCGCCGCAGCGTCAGGACCCGCACCGGCCTCGGCGCGAGGCGGCGGGAGCCACGCCGGGACCCGCGTCAGCACCGCGGACAGCGCCCGCCGCTCGGTGCCGGAACCCGCGAGCGCCCGGGACGGTCCCCTCCGGCCGAGGCCTCCGGATCCCCCTTCCCGCCCGAAGACGTCCTGGGCGTGAGGCTCCTGGGGACCTGGCGCCCCCCGCCCGCGGGATCGGGTGCGCGCAGGCCGGCCAGGGCGCCCCGCTGGGGCCGGGGATGCGCCCAGGGCCCCGCGCCCGAGCCGCCCGCCCATGAGCAAGATGCGCCTGCTGACGCTCGCCCTGCTCTTCTCCTGCTCCTTCGCCCGCGCCGCCTGCGACCCCAAGATCGTGAACATCGGCGCGGTGCTGAGCACGCGGAAGCACGAGCAGGTGTTCCGCGAGGCGGTGAGCCAGGCCAACAAGCGGCACGGCGCCTGGAAGATCCAGCTCAACGCCACGTCCGTCACCCACAAGCCCAACGCCATCCAGATGGCCCTGTCGGTGTGCGAGGACCTCATCTCCAGCCAGGTGCGCCCCCGCCCCCCAGCTCTCCCCTCCCTCCCACCTCCACCTCCCCTCCACCCCCGCCCGCGTCCCGGCTCCATCCACCTCCCAGCCCTCCTTCCCCCGCAGAGAGACCCCCATCAGCTGCCTCGGGCTGGGGAGGGCTGGATTCATTAGCAGCCAGCGCCCATCTGGGCCCCCAGACTGGCACCTGCCACCGTGGCCAGTGACCCCTCAGCAGGGCTCCAGGCCCTGACCAGTGTGTGCAGACGTGTGACAGGCATTTGGCGTGTGTGTGGCGGGGGGTGGGGGGGCCTCCGGGTCACAGCAGAGGGCCTGTCCCCGTCAGAGAAGCAGGGCTTTAAGCAGGATGGCGCCCGGGGCATCGTTGCTCCGGCTTCTAGTCCCCCTCCCCTTCCTCCCCGCCTCGGCCCCAGGTCTGCCCGTTTTGGGAAATGCCAGGTGCTGGAGGGCAGGAGCAGGGCTGGGGGCGGGGGGAAGGCAGCGGGCACAGCAGGGGAGCTGGGCAGCCAGGCTGCGGGGGAGGACACGACTCAGGGTGGCGCGCTGGGAGCCATCCGCCGGCTCGGGCGCTGAATGCCAATGAGGCTGCGGGATCGCCGCATTGCAGCCGTTTATGTAAGAGCAGGGCCGCCCTAGACCCTGCACACCCTGTCTGTGCGGGGGCGGGGCCTCACACCCCTGCTGTGCGGGGGGCGGGGCCTCACACCCCTGTCTGTGCGGGGGCGGGGCCTCACACCCCTGCTGTGCGGGGGGCGGGGCCTCACACCCCTGTCTGTGCGGGGGGCGGGGCCTCACACCCCTGACTGTGCGGGGGGCGGGGCCTCACACCCCTGCTGTGCGGGGGGCGGGGCCTCACACCCCTGCTGTGCGGGGGGCGGGGCCTCACACCCCTGTCTGTGCGGGGGCGGGGCCTCACACCCCTGTCTGTGCGGGGGCGGGGCCTCACACCCCTGCTGTGCGGGGGGCGGGGCCTCACACCCCTGTCTGTGCGGGGGCGGGGCCTCACACCCCTGCTGTGCGGGGGGCGGGGCCTCACACCCCTATCTGTGCGGGGGGCGGGGCCTCACACCCCTGTCTGTGCGGGGGGCGGGGCCTCACACCCCTGTCTGTGCGGGGGGCGGGGCCTCACACCCCTGTCTGTGTGGGGGGCGGGGCCTCACACCCCTATCTGTGCGGGGGGGCGGGGCCTCACACCCCTGCTGTGCGGGGGGCGGGGCCTCACACCCCTGCTGTGTGTGGGGCGGGGCCTCACACCCCTGTCTGTGCGGGGGGCGGGGCCTCACACCCCTGTCTGTGCGGGGGCGGGGCCTCACACCAGCTCATATCACAGTGCACACTCAGTGGCACACTCACACCACCTGCCCCCACGCAAAGCCCCAGACACACGCATGCATGCGCCACACACTGCTTGGCACACCCAGGGCACATGCAAACACCTGCTCACACACGCCAGGCTCAGGGACCCTCCAAATGTACGTAAACACAGACATGTTGGGTACAGTGTGCACACGCATCCCTGGCAAACGCTCCCAAACACCCTCATGTCACGCACACACACGCCGATGCCAACACTGACCGGGCACCTCTGGTGCAACGAGGGGTGCGGGAGGGCCAGGGACGGGAGACCAGTCCCAGCAGCTCACCGGCCAGTGACCCCCAGCATTGCTCCGAAACCTCCCTCCCTCCCTCCCTTCCTCCCTCCCTCCCTCACCAGCCACTCCCACGCCCGCCCGGGGCGCTCCTTCCGTCACACGCTGTGTGGGAGGGGGAGGAGCAGTCAGGGGTCCAGCTGGGGCCCTTTCTGGGGGTCACCCCTCCAGCCCACAATTTTGCTGTCTGGGCCCTGTCTCCCCAGAGAACAGGCCGCCCCATGGGCCGAGGTGACAGCAATCGCTGGACCTCGCTGAGCACGCCCCAAGGGCCAGGCTGAGCGCACGGCCGCCGCTGCCTGCATGGGGGCCGTGCACAGCACCCTCCGCTCACAGAGGCAGCGGGTCTGTGTGGCTCAGAGAGAGGAAGGCAGAGCTGGGGGCAGGCACAGGCCCTTTATGCATGTGTGCATATATGTATGTATGTATGTATTTACGAGAGGCCCGGGGCATGAAATTCATGCACTGGAGGGGGGTCCCTCAGCCCGGCCTGCCCCCTCTCATAGTCCAGGAGCCCTCAGAGGCGGGAGACGCCCCCATCACACCTCTGCTGTTGACACGGCCAGCAGCGAAGCCTCGGCCGGCCCTGCCTGCCTGAGCCTCAGTCAGTGGGGGCTGCAGGAGGCCCCGAGGCCTCCGGCGGGGCTGAGGGGACTCTGGTGGCAGGCGCAGAGCAGCCGGCCCCGCTCCCGCTGTGGGCACCACCATCTTGTGATGGCGTGATAGTCGATTTGCATATTACCCCTTTATTATATAGGATATTTCAGAGAGGAAGGGGGAGGGAGAGAGAGAGAAACATCAGTGATGAGAGAGAAGCATTGATCTGCTGCCTCCTGCATGCACCCAGGGAGGATCAAGCCCACGACCCAGGCATGTGCCCTGACCAGGAATCGAACCTCAACCTCCTGGTTCATAGGTCATTGCTAAACCACTGAGCCACGCCGGCCGGGCGACACCAGTCCTTCTCATGTGAGGACAGCGTGGAGCCGCCCAGCTGTCTGCTCCCCGCACCTGCACCCTGAGCCTGGACACTGGGTCTCGTTCAAACTGAGGGAGCCCAGCTGGCCCTGGAGGCGTGGGGAGCTCCACCCAGCCTCTCGCGGGCGCTCGGCCTCTGGGGCGACAGCCCTGAGCGGATGAGGGACAGGGTGTGGGTGTGACTGTCCGCTCGGCCCCGGACCAGCCTCCTCCCAGGCACTCTGGGGGGACTCGTACGGCCGGGGACGGGCCTTCACCCTCCCTCTCAGCACACCCTGGAGGCAGCCCCTGCAGCGTGAGGGCGGCCAGGGCCTGGGGCGGGGGCGGCGTGAGCCAGGGCCGGTCGCCTCCCTGTGTCTTCAGCGCCACCAGCCCGGCTCTGCCTCTGACTCACCCGCGATTTGTGATCTCAGCGGGGTGCTGGGTCCTGCCTGTGGGTGTGCTCCCTGTGCCGTGTGTGCACAGATGGGGCCCCTGCTGGACACGGCCCGGCTCAGGGCACGGCCCGCCCACACTCACGCTGACGCTGTCCCCGTCCACAGGTCTACGCCATCCTCGTCAGCCACCCCCCGACTCCCAATGAGCACTTCACCCCCACGCCCGTCTCCTACACGGCCGGCTTCTACCGCATCCCCGTGCTGGGGCTCACCACCCGCATGTCCATCTACTCAGACAAGGTGAGCCTGACCCCTGGCCGCCCGGGGCCCCACCCTGCGCTGAGACCCACGGCGCCCACCCTGGGGCCATGGCCGCTGCCTGCGGGGCACACGGGCAGGTGCTCAGACCAGGGGCCTGGGCTCAAGGAACACAGGGCGATACACGAGCACATGCAGCTGTGCAAGCTCACACTCACACCCACACACTCAGTCTACCACACACACATGCACATGCACATCAATGGTACAAGCACACACACTCACAGGTACAAACAAATCCACAGTCTCTCACACCGGCACACACCCACGCTCATACACTCACACACGCATGCTCACACCAGCACATGCTCACACACATCCACACGCATGCTCACACCAGCACATGCTCACACACATCCACACGCAGGCTCACACCCGCACATGCTCACACACATCCACGTGCATGCTCACACCAGCACATGCTCACACACATCCACATGCATGCTCACACCAGCACATGCTCACACACATCCACATGCATGCTCACACCAGCACATGCTCACACACATCCACACGCATGCTCACACCAGCACATGCTCATACATTCACATGCATGCTCACACCAGCACATGCTCATACATCCACATGCATGCTCACACCAGCACATGCTCACACATTCACACTCACACACCCGGCGGAAGGCCCGTGAGAGGGTCAGGCACCAGAGCCCAGAAGCAGAGCTCCCTGGACTGTGGGAGGTGGGGCTCCTTCCCTGCCTCCTGGCCCGGGGCACCAGCCTCCTCAGCTGCAAAGAGGAGAAACATCTCTCGGGGAGGCGGGAGAGAGGCTGGGAGGAGGGGAGAGGCTGGGGGGGGGAGAGGCTGGGAGGGGGAGAGGGAGGAGAGGGAGAGGCTGGGAGGAGGGGAGAGGCTGGGAGGGGGAGAGGGAGGAGAGGGAGAGGCTGGGAGGAGGGGGAGAGGCTGGGAGGAGGCGGAGAGGCTGGGGGGAGGGGGGAGGCTGGGAGGGGGGAGAGATTGGCAGGCAGGGGAGAGGCTGGGAGGAGGGGAGGGGCTGGAAGGAGGGGGAGAGGCTGGGAGGGGGGAGAGGCTGGAAGGAGGGGGAGAGGCTGGGAAGGGGAGAGGCTGGGGGGAGGGGAGAGGCTGGGAGGAGGGGGGAGGCTGGGAGGGGGGGAGAGATTGGCAGGCAGGGGAGAGGCTGGGAGGAGGGGAGGGGCTGGAAGGAGGGGAGAGGCTGGGGGGAGGGGAGAGATTGGGAGGAGGGGAGAGGCTGGGAGGAGGGGAGGGGCTGGAAGGAGGGGAGAGGCTGGGAGGAGGGGAGAGGCTGGGAGGAGGGGAGAGGCTGGGGGGAGGGGAGAGGCTGGGAGGAGGGGAGAGGCTGGGAGGAGGGGAGAGGCTGGGAGGAGGGGAGAGGCTGGGGGGAGGGGAGAGATTGGGAGGAGGGGAGAGGCTGGGAGGAGGGGAGAGGCTGGGAGGAGGGGAGAGGCTGGGGGGAGGGGCCGGCTCCCAGGGCACAAGCCCTGCCCACCACATGCCCCAAGCCCAGATCCAGACTGAGGCCCAACTCTCTGGTCCAGTGCGAGGGCAAGCGTCGTGGCCACACCGACCGCCAGCTGCCCCGACCCCACTCCTGGTCCCAATCCACAGCCACGCGCTGCCCGGCACGGACTGGAAGGCCTGGCTCAGACCCCCGAGCCCCCAGCTGCCGCCGCGCAGCCCTGTGGCTGGTGCATGACGGACAGAGGCAACGGCGCTCTTATTTCTCTTTTTTATCCCTCCCTCGAGGACCC
This sequence comes from Cnephaeus nilssonii, assembly GCF_951640355.1. NCBI lineage: Eukaryota > Metazoa > Chordata > Mammalia > Chiroptera > Vespertilionidae > Cnephaeus > Cnephaeus nilssonii. Next base: position 631,189 of record NC_137085.1, read on the forward strand.
CCTCCCCCACTGATGTGTAGAGAGTGGAAGGGAGAGGAGGGGGAGAGGGAGGAAAATGGCCACAGGAGAGCGACCCGCTGCTTGGTTGCCTCCCGCACGGGTCTCTACCGGGGCTGGGACCCTGCAGTGAGGTACGTGCCCTTGACTGATCATTGAGCCCAAGGCCCTTTGATCCGTGGGCCAAGCTCTAACCAGTTGGCCACACCAGCGAGGGCCAAAGGGCCATTCTTGTTTTTTAAAGTATATTTTTATTGATTTCAGAGAGGAAGGGAGAGGGGGAGAGAGAGAGAAACATTCATGATGAGAGAGGATCATTGATCAGCTGTTTCCTGCACTGGGGATCGAGCCCACAACCAGGGGATGTACCTGACTGGGAATCGAACCCACGACCTCTTGGTCTGTGGGCCGATGCTCTAACCCAGTGGTCGGCAAACTGTGGCTCGCGAGCCGCGGTTTGCTGCTCTGTTGACTAATGAGTTTGCCGGCCACTGGGATAGGGGCTTAATCACAAGGAACAACAACAGCCTGTAATTACTGGAATCGAGAGTCTAGGTCAGTGGTCAGCAAAGTCATTAGTCAACAGAGCGGCAAACCGCGGCTCTAACCACTGGGAAGACCAGCCAGGGCTGAAGGGGCATTCCTGCCCTGGGGCTCCACGGCACTGCCCCAGCCACGGGGGAGCAGGTGGAGAACAGTCTGGAGGTCTCAGGACCACAAGGTCAGGGGTCACAGAGACACCAAAGGGGCTGCCGGTGCTGCCTGGACAGACCGGGGACGGCTGGGAAGGCGGATCCCCTCCCCCTTCCCTCCCTGGAGATCCTGAGCCCAAGGGCAGGGCCAGGAGGCACCGCCTCCCTGACATATCCCGGTCACCTGACGTTGGGAAGGACCGGGGGGGGAAGCCCAGTGGGGCTCTTCGAGAGGCCGGATGTCAGGGAGCACCATATATATACACTAGAGGCCTGTTGCACGAAGATTCGTGCAAGAACAGGCCTTCCTTCTCCTGGCTTCACTCCCAGCCGCCGCCCCGGAGCCTTTGCAAGTCTTCGCTCCCGGCCGGAGTGCTGCTCCTGTAGCTCCTTCTGCCCCCCGCCCTCCCCCTCATAGCAGGCACCCCGCCCCACCCGGCCGCTCCACGTCTGTGTATGCAAATTAACCCACCATCTTTGTTGGGTTCATTTGCATACTTACTCCTGATTGGCTGGTGGGCGTTGCGGAGGTACGGTCAATTTGCACATTTCTCTTTTGTTAGTGTAGATACTAGAGGCCCAGCACACGAAATTCGTGCACTGTGGTGGGGCCCTCAGCCCAGCCTGCACCCTCTCGCAATCCGGGAGCCCTTGGGGGATGTCCGACTGCCGCGGAGGAGGGAGAGGCAGCCATGAGCCCGGCTTCTGGCCGAGTGGAGCTCCCACTGTGGGAGCGCACTGACCACCAGGGGGCAGTTCCTGCGTTGAGCGTCTGCCCCCTGGTGGTCAGTGTGCATCTTAGCAACTGGTCGTTCTGCCGTTCAGTTGATCTGCATATTATCCTTTTATTATATAGGATATTATTGATTTCAGACAGGAATAGAGAGAGAGAAACATCAATGATGAGAGAGAATCATGGCCGGAACCGGTTTGGCTCAGTGGATGGAGCGTCGGCCTGCGGACTGAAGGGTCCCAGGTTCGATTCCGGTCAGGGGCATGTGCCTTGGTTGTGGGCACATCCCCGGTGGGGGGTGTGCAGGAGGCGGCTGGTCAATGTTTCTTTCTCATCGATGTTTCTAGCTCTCTATCCCTCTCCCTTCCTCTCTGTAAAAAAATCAATAAAATATATTTTTAAAAAAAAAGAGAGAGAGAATCATGGATCAGCTGCCTCCTGCAAGCCCCCAACTGGGGATCAAACCCGCAGCCCTGACCGGGAATCGAACCCTGACCTCCTGGTTCATAGGTCAATGCTCAACCGCTGAGCCACGCCGACCGGAGTCAGGCTTGGGGAGCACTTTCTGAGCCCAAGTCGTCCAGCGGCGGCAGCTGGTTGGCTGTGGGGAGGTGGGGGCTCATCCCACCCACACACACCTGCCGGCTCCGTGGGGTGCTGTGGGCAAGTGCGGCCGGTGCGGGAGGAGGGAGGAGCAGGGGGAGCCCGCGCCCTTAGCTGCCCGCCCGCCCGCCCGCCCGCAGAGCATCCACCTGAGCTTCCTGCGCACCGTGCCGCCCTACTCCCACCAGTCCAGCGTCTGGTTCGAGATGATGCGCGTGTACAGCTGGAACCACATCATCCTGCTGGTCAGCGACGACCACGAGGGCCGCGCGGCCCAGAAGCGGCTGGAGACGCTGCTGGAGGAGCGCGAGTCCAAGGTGGGCGCGGGCGGGCGCTGCCCGCCGTCTCTCTCTCCATCCTGCATGGCCAGCACACCTCGTCCGGCGCCCGCCCCGGCCTGTCCTCGGCTCATTTCACTCGCTTTTGCCATTGAGTCCAAATCTCCTTTGTGTCCGTCCCTGCGGGCGAGGCAGGACCACCTGGAGCTCCGCAAACACCCCGCCCGCCGCCCTCCGGCCCCGTTCCTGGACCTCCTTCCTGCCCCTGCAGCCCCCCCAGCCACTCTCAGAACTTGGGGCGCTCCTGCCCCCTCCCCAGCGGCCCCCCCCCCGGGGCGCCCTGCTCAGGGATGGCCTCCCAAAGGGCCTGGCTCCCTCCCTGCTGCCACCTGTTCAATGGCCCCTCCCTCCACTCGCACCGCCTCCACCTCACAGCGCCATCACCCTCCCCTGACCCCTGTCCCCGGGCGTGAGCCACCCCCACCCCCACCTGGATTCTGCCCCCTCAGGCCCCCAGCCCCTCATCTCACCTCCCCCCACAGGGCTGGCTCCGCCTGGAGATCATGTGACACCTGCTTCTGGGGTACACTGACCCCTCCCAGCCCCGCCCCCACGCTGTAGGGCTGCCGAGAGACAAGAACGGCGATCTCTGGGGGTCCAGGTGACCCCCCCTTCACTGCCCGCCCACTGCCACCTGGTGCTCACCAGAGGCCCAGGGAGAGGCTGCCCAGCCCAGAGCCTGGCCCTCAGCGCTGGGCCCCGGCCCCGGGGGGTGGAGGCCAAGCTGGGCAGAGAGGGAGGGAGGCAGCGAGGGGGGGAGGCAGAGAGGGGGGGGAGGCAGAGAGGGGGGGAGGCAGAGAGGGGGGGAGGCAGGCAAGGGGTCGGGGGGAGCATGTTCTCTGGGAGTCAGAGGGGGCGTCAGCAGGCTTAGTGCCAACCCTGGGCCCCGGGCGCCATAGACCCCGAAGGAATAGTGGGTGCTGGTTGGGGGGTGAAGCCTGAGAGCAGACCCAGAGGGCCTGCGGGTTCCTATTTGGGGATCAGCTGAGGCTGGGAGGGAGGGCTGGCTGCCAGCGCCTTGGGGAACCCCCGGGACAGCACCCCCACACCGGGCAGGCAGGTCCTCCGGGTGAACCCACCCCGGCCCACACACACTCACATGCCCAGTGCACACTCACACTCACCAGACACCCCCCCACACCAGCCACGCGTGCACACCCTCACGGTCACTCCACACCTCCCCCAGACCCTTCCCTCAGGCCGCCAGGCACTCGGGCACAGGCGTGTGGCCCATGGACATGCTCACTCACCAGCTCACACACATGTGCCTGTGTACACACACACACACACACACACACCCGCCCTGTGGCTTACGTAGGCTCACACTCCCAGGCACGTGCCTGCCCCCCTGTGCACACGTGTGTACACAAACCCCTCTCGCTCTCCAGAGGGCAATGGGTGTGTGCACCCCAGTCAGCGAGGACAGAACACGGGCCCCTTAGAAAGGCCCCGGGAGGGTGCGGGGAGGCGGGGTGTCAGGGCAGGGAGAGGCTGCTCACCCCCATTCAGGACTGACATGGGGCACAGCAGGTGCATGGCGGGCGGGGCGGCAGGGGGCCCCTTGGGATCCGTGTGGCCTGGGCGGGAACAGGGGCGCCGTTCTCCCAAGTATGACTGATTCGAGAGACAGCTCCGTGGCCCCTGGGCCCCGCCCCCAGCACCACCCCGGCCCCGCCCCGCCCCGGGCCCAGGTGTTTGCGAGCTCCAGGTACGTGCCATCTGCAGACGTGCCGAGGAGGTGGTGTGATTGCTTTCGCGCCGTCATTTTCAACCGTTTATAATCTTCTTCTGTGTCTGCATATTTTCTCTGTGCACATTATTCATCAGAGTAAAAAAAGGAACTATGACAACCTCGACCAACTGTCCTATGACAACAAGCGCGGACCCAAGGTATATATGCATGGACTGCACGCCACCCCCCGGCAGGGGCTTGGCCCGGCGCCTGGCCACGAGGCCGTCCTCCGGCCCAGGCCCAGGCGAGCGCAGGCCGAGCAGTGAGCAGAGCGAGGTCAGGAGCAGGCAGCCGCAGGCAGGAGCAGGCAGGAGCGGCCGCGTGGGTCCCCACGGCCGGCCCATCGCGTGGCCGGGGCCTGCGTGAGAGCAGGCGCGCCGCAGGAGGAGCCGCTCTCGGGAAGTGCATGCGAATCTCGGGGACCCCCGGGTTTCCTCGTGGAACCCAGGAGGGAGCCCACCCGCCCAGCCGCCCGCCTGCCTGCTGGGGTCCGGGCGGCTCTGCAGGGGCCTGCGGAGCCGGCCTGAGAGGATCTCCCGCGGTTTGGGCAAAGTCCGCCCCGTCTCGGCTCCCAGTTGCATTCCAAACCTCGTCCGGTCTCAGTCCGCTGCACGCTCTCTGCGTCTCGGCCCATCGGTTGCATGCTCAGCGCACAGAGGACCACAGTGACAGGCGGAGAGAGCCGTCCGAGAGCAGGCGCAGCGCAGGCCAGCGAGCAGGCGCAGGAAGGACGAGCGAGGTCAGGCCGGGCCAGGCGCCCGGAAGGCGAGTGGACAGGGCAGGTGGCAGGTGCAGGCCCAGGCGGTCCTAGCGGCGCTGCCTCGGGACTCCTGGTGGCTGCGGCCCAACTCTCGCCCCCGAGGCGCCATGTCCCCGGCCCGGCCGCCTGCTAACGCTCCCGCTCACACCACAGGCGGAGAAGGTGCTGCAGTTTGACCCGGGGACCAAGAACGTGACGGCCCTGCTGATGGAGGCGCGGGAGCTGGAGGCACGGGTCATCATCCTCTCGGCCAGGTGAGGCTGGGCGCCCCGCCCCGCTGCACCCAGGGCTGCACCTGGGCCAGAAGCCCACCCCCTGGGCCAGGGCTGAGGGTCCCACGGGCCCTTGCCACAGAGAGCCCTCCACGGGGACCTGGGGGCCTGGCGGCCTGGCAGCCTGGCAGGGGCACGCCTCTCTGCCCACCCCCCCTGGCTTTTCCCTGCCACGGTCACCACGCCCCTGGCCCTGAGCTGGGCGTGGGTGGCGTCTGGACAAGTTCCTGCCCTGAGGAAGGCAGGTGGGGTAACACTGCCGCTGGGACCGGACTCAGGGAGGAGCGGTGGGAGGAGGCGGCAGGGGAGGGGAACACTTAGGGACAGTGGACCCGGGCTGCCCGTGGCAGGGCCCGGCCCCACACCTCCCCCCCAGCGACCAGAGACAGTAAAAATCGCCCTTTGCCAGGGGCGGGGCCTCCTGGGAAGGGAAGGCCCAGGCCCCCAGAATAGCACCGGGAAGAGGCCGCCAGGCGCGTGCGGTGGGCCCACCGCTGCCTGCCCCACGCGGAGGCTCCGCTGGGCTCCAGCCGCGGGCAGAGAAACAGCAGGAACACCCGGTCCAGAGGACGCCCCAAAGCTGCTGCCCTGCAGGCCAGTGGGCGGCTGCACACTGAGTCCCAGGCAGGGACCGTTTGCACGTTCCGTCAGCAAACCTCGGGCTCAGAGCTAGGTGCCCCTTACAGGGGCGAGCATGGGTCTCAGAGTCACGAGTGGCTTGCCCACGCTGACCATCCAACTCTAGGCCCCGTGGCGGGGCGGGGGGGGGGGGGGGGCTTCGGAGAAGGGTTTAAAGACCTGCCCTGGCAAAGTCAAGAGGGCACACAGCCCCTCCCTGAGAAAAACCCACCTAGAGCAAGCCCAGCCTGGACCTCCCGCTACCCAGAGAAAGCCCCGCCCAGGACAAGCCCCGCCCAGGGAAAGCCCCGCCCAGGATAAGCTCCGCCCAGGGAAAGCCCCGCCCAGGACAAGCCCCGCCCAGGACAAGCCCCGCCCAGAGAAAGCCCCGCCCAGGACAAGCCCCGCCCAGAGAAAGCCCCGCCCAGGACAAGCCCCGCCCAGGGAAAGCCCCGCCCAGGGAAAGTCATGCCCAGAGAAAGCCCCGCCCAGGACAAGCCCCGCCCAGGACAAGCCCTGCTCAGGGAAAGTCATGCCCAGAGCAAACCCCGCCCAGAGAAAGCCCCGCCCAGGGAAAGCCCCGCCCAGGACAAGCCCCGCCCAGGGAAAGTCATGCCCAGAGCAAACCCCGCCTAGACCCCCTCCTTTATTTCCCTATTCCTTACACTCTCACTGGTCATAGGGCTGGAGGGAGCTGGGAGGCTGTGGTGGTGGAGGGTGGCTGGTGGGTGCACCAATGGGCAGACAGGCCAGTGGACAGGAGACTAGATCAGGCCCTTCATCCAGAGCACACCAAGGAAGCCGTGACCCCAAACTCAGCTGTTCAGCTGTGGTGCACATTGGCAAAGGCCAAGGTCGCGCTAACCCAGGCCTGCCCCTCCACACACTGTCATCGGAGTGGCCACCAGGACACGAGCCAGAGAGCCACGCGTAAAGCCAACCTGGGACCCCACCACCCCAGGTCCCGGAGGGGGGAGGGGGCGTCTCCACCGTTTCCCTCTGCTCCCTGGGACCCTGCACCACGCGCAGCAGGCATGGAAGGGGAAGGCCCAGGCACGCCTTGGGAGGGTCGTGTCCTGTCACCAGCCCCGGGTCAAGGACCAGTCTGCCAGATGTGGCTCCGCAGAAAGGTAACGGTCAGCCCAGAGAAGGGGACATGGTCACAGCAGAGAGACACTCCCAGGAACTGTGTGCACACCACACGCACACAAGCACACACCCTGTACACCACATGTACACACATTATATGCACACCACACGTGCACACCCATGTGCACACACCATGCATGCATGTGTGCACGTGTGCACAGCATATTCACACCATTGTCACACACATGCATGCCATGTGTTTTCTCACACACCACACACATGCAGATACCACATGCACACCATACACAATACACACCAAACACGTGCACACACAAGAACGCACAGCATGCACATACTGTATACATGTGCACACAAACACACACCTATAGACATGTGTATGTGCACTATACACATCACATATAATGTGTCCACATGCTCACACACAGGCACCATATAGACACCATACACATGTGCACACAAGATATTGCATGTGTGCATAAGCAGGCACATCACACACACAAATGAATACATAGACACACAGTCGTGTGCACACCTATATGCAAGTACATGCATGTACTCCATTGTAACACAGCATACATGTGTGTGCATGCTGTGTGCATAATCCCATACACCATGCCACATGCTACCTATATGCACACATCCCGCACAGGTAGGTACACTGCCCACCAAGGCTCAGCACTCACAGCAGCCACCACCCACCAGCACCCTCGTTAGTCCACCCAGGCCAGGCCTCCGGGCTGGCAGGCCCCTCCCCTCACACGCTGGCCTCCTTGGGGCAGAGGCCAGTCCCACCCAGAGGGCCGACCAGCCCCAGCGCCCTCCGCCCAGAAGCCCAGCGGCAAGCCTGTCCTCCACTGTCCCCTGGGAGTCCAGCGCCAGTCTCCTTGATCCTGCACTCCGACCTCACACATTTTGGCTCCTGCTTCTTGCATTTTGTAGAGAAACCCCATCAAGCCAATCTTCTTATTATTATTATTTTTAAAAAATATATTTTATTGATTTTTTACAGAGAGGAAGGGAGAGAGATAGAGAGTTAGAAACATCGATGAGAGAGAAACATCGACCAGCTGCCTCCTGCGCACCTCCTACTGGGGATGTGCCTGCAACCAAGGTACATGCCCTTGACCGGAATCGAACCTGGGACCTTTCAGTCCGCAGGCTGACTCTCTATCCACTGAGCCAAACCGGTTTCGGCTTCTTCTTCTTATTTTTACCAATTTTCTACCAAGCGCAGAGAATTCATTTCCAGACATTTCCTTTTTCTCTTCTGGGATTTTTGCCGCAGCCGGCTGTCTCCATGAACCGGTTTGATGGCCTGGCCAGGCTTCTGTCCACAGCTGTGTTACTGATGAACCATTTACACGATACACGCTTAGGTGTGTCATTACACCTGACCACGTCGCGGGCCCTGCCAGGCTCTATGGGCACGCTGCGCCCCGACACGCACAGTTTGGTACTGCCGGTGATGGTGGCGGGATGCTCTCGTTTAGGCCACCAGTGTGCCGCTGCCCTGCTCGGCGCTGCTCACAGCTGGCGCTGCCGTTGCCGTTTAGAGCGAAGGCTTTTCTATCTCCACCGGCTAATCCTTGGGAACATGCGGGGCAGACCCCTTAGGCAGCTCAGGGCCAGCCACTGTGACCACAGCTCAGCCCCCGGGCGTCTGCCCATCGCCTTGGCACCCGCGCCTGCACCGGCCAGGTCCATGTGGGGCCAGGCCCAGCCCGGCAGGACTCCCAGCGGCCCCGCAGCCCCACCGGCCCAGGGTCCTGGCCCTGACCAGACGGCCCAAGCCCCGGCCCATGGGGATGAGGAGGCTCCGAGGTCTCGGGAGCACGTGTGTGCCCAGGCGTGGCCTGTGCTCTGTCCGGCCAGGGGCCCGGCCCCGGGTGGCAGGCAGGGCGCGGCTGCTTGCGCAAACTCCGGAAGGGAGCACAGCAGCCCGCCTGTTCGCTGTGGCTTCTGCTGCGATGCTCAGGGCAGTTCGCAGGTCCCACCAGCACCGGACCGACCTGGAGAGCCCCCAGCCCCTCACTCCCACGCGGCCGGTTCAGGAGCTCACAGGAGCAGGGGCACGGGAGTGAGCGGCTCAGGCCCAGGCCTGACTCAGCCCCTCATCACCACTCACGGGCCCTGGGTGCCCCCGTCTCCCCTCCTGACACAGGGGTAGTACCAACGCCTGCCCCCTATGCAGCACTCAGAACAGTGCCCCCTAACGGGTGACTGAGTGACCAATAGAAAATGATCCATCGCCATCCCGGCTACCTGCTGGGCAAGGGCAGGGGGCCAGCAAGAGAGGCCTGGGGAGCTCTAGGGTGTGGGCCCACCCCGCCTCACCTCTGTGGGGTCCCCTGGCCCAGATATGGGCTGGGGGCAGGGCTGGCCCTATCACCCTGCGGTGCTTCCAGGCCCCCCTCCAGGGGAGGGGATGGGGGAGAGGCAGGGACAGGAGGGGGACCTAGGAATCGAGAGTAGCCGCTCGCCAGCCTCGGGAGGGGAGGGCGGGAGTCCCGGCCCGTCACCCCCCTCTGCCCCACAGCGAGGACGACGCTGCCACCGTGTACCGTGCCGCCGCGATGCTGAACATGACGGGGTCGGGGTACGTGTGGCTGGTGGGGGAGCGCGAGATCTCCGGGAACGCCCTGCGCTACGCCCCGGACGGTGAGTGCTGGGCCTCTCTGGTCCCGGCGGGCGGGGTCCCCCACACGGGGTTCCCCACGGCTCTAAGCCCTCGCTCGCCCCAGGCATCATCGGGCTGCAGCTCATCAACGGCAAGAACGAGTCCGCCCACATCAGCGACGCGGTGGGCGTGGTGGCCCAGGCTGTGCACGAGCTGCTGGAGAAGGAGAACATCACCGACCCGCCGCGGGGCTGCGTGGGCAACACCAACATCTGGAAAACCGGGCCGCTCTTCAAGAGGTGGGCGGGGCCGCTCAGTGTGGGCGGGGCCGCTCAGTGTGGTTGGTCAGTTCTTCAAGAGGTGGGCGGGGCCTCTCAGTGTGGTTGGTCAGTTCTTCAAGAGGTGGGCGTGGCCGCTCAGTGTGGTTGGTCAGCTCTTCAAGAGGTGGGCGGGGGCCTCTCAGTGTGGTTGGTCAGCTCTTCAAGAGGTGGGCGGGCCACTCAGTGTGGGCGGGGCCTCTCAGTGTGGTTGGTCAGCTCTTCAAGAGGTGGGCGGGGCCGCTCAGTGTGGGTGGGTCAGCTCTTCAAGAGGTGGGCGGGGCCTCTCAGTGTGGGTGGGTCAGCTCTTCAAGAGGTGGGCGTGGCCGCTCAGGAGTGGGCGGGGCCGCTCAGTGTGGTTGGTCAGTTCTTCAAGAGGTGGGCGGGGCCTCTCAGTGTGGTTGGTCAGTTCTTCAAGAGGTGGGCGGGGCCTCTCAGTGTGGTTGGTCAGTTCTTCAAGAGGTGGGCGTGGCCGCTCAGTGTGGTTGGTCAGCTCTTCAAGAGGTGGGCGGGGGCCTCTCAGTGTGGTTGGTCAGCTCTTCAAGAGGTGGGCGGGGCCGCTCAGTGTGGGTGGGTCAGCTCTTCAAGAGGTGGGCGGGGCCTCTCAGTGTGGGTGGGTCAGCTCTTCAAGAGGTGGGCGTGGCCGCTCAGGAGTGGGCGGGGCCGCTCAGTGTGGGTGGGTCAGCTCTTCAAGAGGTGGGCGGGGCCGCTCTTGAGATGGACAGGGCTCTTAGGAGGTGGAAGTAGCGGCTCTTCAGCTGGTCCTGTTCAGCCGGCTGCCCACAAACTACAGTCACAGTCACCTACTCACCTACCCCAGGTCCCTCCTCTCCCCACTCCTCCCCTCCACCCCCTGCTCCACTTTTATAATCATCCCCCCCATTTCCAACACACACCACGGCCCTGCCGTTGCCTCCACAGCTCCTGCCCCCAGCTTTCAACACTGCAACCAACCCTGAAACCCCACCCCACGCCCCAGGTGGCTGACAGCCTGCTGCGGGGCGGCGACTGGGCGCTCCCAGGGACCCAGGCGTTCAGACATGAATCCAGGGATGGCACCCGAACCTGTAGAGAGAGAGCCAGGGTGGGCCACAGACCCAAGGAGAGAGCCACCGTGGGGCAGGCGTTAACTCGCAGCCCTCAGGTGGGCAGGCCCAGCCCATCACTAGGTCCCACCCCCAGCTGAGCAGCAAGCCCTGAGTTGCACATGCAGAGCCACAGCCCACCGTGTCCACAGCAGGAGCATACACAGCTGCAGATGTAGGGCAGATGTACACATGTGCACAGACCCAGAGAGACATGAAGCACACACACATGCCACATGTACGTGCATGGGGTTGCATACCAAGGATCACGCGTGCATACAGATGGTCCCGATGGGTATGCCACATGCACACGCATGGTGTGCACACGCAGACAGACAGGACCTCACCCTGCCTTCCCCATGGCAAACGGGTCACTGTCCTTTCGGGCGTGTCTGCCTCCTGGGCAGTAAAGCGAGGGCAGGGCTGTGCGGATAGAATGTCCCAGCCCACAGGGAGCCCTCAGCACCGGGCTGGCTCCAGGAGCAGCTCCGCGGCCATGGGTGTGCTGCCCACCAGCTGCAGGCAGACCTGCGCGCCACCCGCCAGGTTCACAGCTGCAGGGGCTGCCAGGACTGGGGCCGAAGGCTAGGTTCAGGCAGCGCGGGAGGCGGGGTCAGGGCCCTCGGGAGGCGGGGTCAGGCCCGCAGAAGGCGGGGTCAGGCCCCTTGGGAGGCGGGGTCAGGCTGCGCAGGAGGCGGGGTCAGGCCCCACAGGAGGCCCCGAGAAGTCACGGGGAACCCACGCTGCCCCCCCAGAGTGCTGATGTCTTCCAAGTACGCGGAAGGGGTGACTGGCCGCGTGGAGTTCAATGAAGACGGCGACCGGAAGTTCGCCAACTACAGCATCATGAACCTGCAGAACCGCAAGCTGGTGCAAGTGGGCATCTACAACGGCACCCATGTAGGTGGGGGTCATGAGGGGGTGGGGGCTGGGGCCTTAGGGTCCTGGGGCCAAGACCCCTGCGTGGCCACCCTCCATCTCATACTCCCACCCCCAGGTCATCCCCAACGACCGGAAGATCATCTGGCCGGGCGGAGAGACCGAGAAACCCCGAGGGTACCAGATGTCCACCAGGCTGAAGGTGGGGCCCGCCGCCCGCCCTGCCCCGCACCCTCACCCTGGACACCCCCTCCAACCCCTCAGACCCCGGGGAGGGCCAGTGCGGCCAGTGAAAGTGCCGGAAGGAAGCGGGGACTGGACAGCACCTGGCTCCCAGCACACACCTGGCTCCTCACAGGGAGCCCCGAGGGGGGGGGGAGCTGCCAGCCCCCATCCCGTGGCTCTCCAGGGCCCTGCTGACCAGCCCACTGAAGTCCGGGGACACTGAGGGACAGGACTTCTCTGAGGATGAGCTGCTGGGACACAGGGCAGGGGGGTGGCCACCCTGTGGGCTGCAGCCTCAGCCCTCTGTCCGAGTTCTGGTCCCGGAGTTGCCCCGTCCACACTGCTCATCTCTCCTGTGGGCGACCCTAGCCAGCCCCACCCCAGCTTCCTGCCGTGACCAGATCACACGGCCCTCTCCACCCTGGCCTCCCCGCATTCCCTGCGGGGGCCACTCCCTCCTGGGCTCTCCCTGGGCCTCAAACCTCACAGCTGCTCTTCCTCGGCCTGACGCTCCCCAGAGACTTCGGGCTCCCTCCTGCGCCCCTTCCCTCCTGCGGTGGCTCTGCTGGAGGCCCCTCCCCTTGCTGACCCACACCGAGCCAGTGTCCCTTTTCTAAAATACGTTTTTATTGAGTTCAGAGAGGAAGGGAGAGGGAGAGAGAGATAGAAACACCAATGATGAGAGAGAATCATGGATCGGCTGCCTCCTGCACGCCCCTACAGGGGATCAAGCCTGCAACCCGGGCCTGTGCCCTTGACTGAAATCGAATCCAGGACCCTTCAGCAGCAGGCCGACGCTCTATCCACTGAGCCCCACCAGCTAGAGCCAGGCCAGTGTTTTAGATCACCAACCTCCTCCTCCCAGTGTCCCAGGCCCTGCCTCTCGGCCCTGCCTGTGTGCTGGGCCCACCCGCCAGGCCTCGCACGGGAGCCCTTGACCAGCACCGGCCTGAGGGTCACCACCTCCTCAACAGGCCGAGGGGGCTCTCCCTGAGGCTCAGGCCCCACGTGCTGAAACGTCTGAAAACACCAGCGGTCAGATGGTCCCATCTGGGCTGCCTGCTTTTTACTTTGTACTTTTTTTTCCCACTGACTTTCATTTATTTATTTTAAATATGTTCTTAGTCGTTTTAGAGAGAGAGGAAGGGAGAGAGAGAGAGGGAGAAAGAGCAATCAGTTGCCTCCTATGTGCACCCCGACCCAGGATTGAGCCTCCAACCTGGGTGTGCCCTCACCCGGAATTGAACTGGCGGCATTTCGGAGCCTGGGACCCACTGAGCCACACCAGCCAGGGCTCCCCTGGCTTTTAAAAAGCATAAACATGTATCGTTGTTTAAGAGAAAAACATGGTGAAAGTTTAAAAACTCACCAAGCTCCTTCAGGGACTCCCAGTCCCCAGGACGAAAGCCAAATGCTGCCTTTGCCCTGAGGCTAGGCCTGTCCCCGCTGCAGGCCCAGGCTCCTCCATGTCCCCAGCAGAGGGCGCCGCAGGGGTCCCTGCTCACCGCAGGCTCAGCTTCAATATCGCCTCCCTTTGCCCCCGTCACCCCTCTGCCCGGATCTGTCCTCCCCACCCCCAGCCTACAATTCCCTGCAGGAAGGAGAGAAGAGCCCAGCATGAGCCCCAACGAGCCCGGACGGAAGAGGCAGGCATGGCAGGGAGGGTGGCGTCAGAGGGGACACAGGAAGGAAGGATGGATGGCCAGACCAGGACCCGCTGCTGGGGAGGCTGAGCAATCAGACAAGGGAACTGCGGGCCCTGGGTCGGGTGCCGGCTCTGAGGGATGTCAGGGACACGGCCCTGTCCTCATGGGGCAGGATCTGGGCTGGGACAAGGAGTTCCTCATCCCTGAGACGTCAGAGAAGGTGCCCGGGACAGACCAGCCATTCCAGCGCTTCTTTATGGAGGGAGTGAGGTGGGAGCCGAGAACCAAAGGGCAAGGGGCCAAGAGAAGGGCCATGTTTTAGGGGGCCACGTGCCTCCTGCGTGCTGGGTCTGGGCCCCTCCTGAGGGCAGCAGGGAGGTGGTGCTGACGGCCCCAGAGAGCAGCAGGAGGGGGGACGTGGGGATGTGGGATTTGGAGGGGCTCCAGGAGAGTCTGGGCGCTGAGAAGAGGACCGCGCCGCCCCCACCCCCCCACTCCCAACCCCCACCCCCACCTCCCACCCCCCGCGGCCGAGGGCAGGCAGTCCAGACCTGGTCTCCGCCTCCCCCAGATCGTGACCATCCACCAGGAGCCCTTCGTGTATGTCAAGCCCACGCTGAGCGATGGCACGTGCAAGGAGGAGTCCACAGTCAACGGGGACCCTGTCAAGAAAGTCATCTGCACGGGGCCCAACGACACCTCGCCGGGCAGCCGTGAGTGGGGGCCGGGCGGGCACGGGGGCCGGGCCGCTCCGAGGGGAGCCCGGTGGTCACCGCCCCTTCCTCCCCGCAGCGCGTCACACGGTGCCTCAGTGCTGCTACGGCTTCTGCATCGACCTGCTCATCAAGCTGGCGCGGACCATGAACTTCACCTACGAGGTGCACCTGGTGGCCGACGGCAAGTTCGGCACGCAGGAGCGGGTACGCGGGCCGCGGGGCTCCCGCGCAGGACCTTGCGGGTGGAAGGGGTTGCTACCGGTAGGATCGTGAGTGGGCGGGGCCTTCAGTCTGGGCGGAGTCAGGGGTAGACAGAAGCTTCCTGTTGGGCGGGGTCTGGAGTGGGCGGGGCCTCCATGTGGGCGGAGTCTGGAGCGAGGGGGCCTTCAGATTGGGCGGAGTCAGGAGTAGACAGAAGCTTCCTATTGGGCGGGGTCTGGAGTGGGCGGGTCCTCCCTGGTGGGCGGAGTCTTGAGCGAGGGGGGCCTTCAGATTGGGCGGAGTCAGGAGTAGACAGAACCTTCCTATTGGGCGGGGTCTGGAGTGGGCGGGGCCTCCCTGTTGGGCGGAGTCTGGAGCGGGAGACCCCTGAGGTGCACTAGGGCGGGAGTGGGGCCAGTGGTGTCCGCACCCCCACCGCTGTGTCCCCCGCAGGTGAACAACAGCAATAAGAAGGAGTGGAACGGGATGATGGGCGAGCTGCTCAGCGGCCAGGCGGACATGATCGTGGCCCCACTGACCATCAACAATGAGCGCGCCCAGTACATCGAGTTCTCCAAGCCCTTCAAGTACCAGGGCCTGACCATCCTGGTCAAGAAGGTAGGCAGGCCCGGGCAGGAGGGGGGGAGGGGGTCCTGGGAGGGCCCCGGCGACGCTGACGCCCCCGCCCGCAGGAGATCCCGCGGAGCACGCTGGACTCGTTCATGCAGCCGTTCCAGAGCACGCTGTGGCTGCTGGTGGGGCTGTCGGTGCACGTGGTGGCCGTCATGCTGTACCTGCTGGACCGCTTCAGGTGAGCGCGGCCGGGGGCCGGACACCTCCACCTGCGGGGCGGGCGGAGCGGGCGAGGGCGGGGCGGGGCTGCCTCTCCCGCCCTCTCCCGCCCGCCCTCTGCGCCCCGCAGTCCCTTCGGCCGGTTCAAGGTGAACAGCGAGGAGGAGGAGGAGGATGCGCTGACCCTGTCTTCCGCCATGTGGTTCTCCTGGGGTGTCCTGCTAAACTCGGGCATCGGAGAAGGTGAGGCGGTCAGGCCCCGCCCCGGTCCTGCGCCGCCGCCCGCCCGCCTGCCCCACGCGGCTGACGGTCTCCGTCCACAGGCGCCCCCCGAAGTTTCTCCGCGCGCATCCTGGGCATGGTGTGGGCCGGCTTCGCCATGATCATCGTGGCCTCCTATACCGCCAACCTGGCGGCCTTCCTGGTCCTGGACCGGCCCGAGGAGCGCATCACAGGCATCAACGACCCACGGGTGAGGCCTGGCCCTCCAGGGGGTGGAGGCGGGAGGCCTGCGGGGGTCGCCTCGAGTGGGGCTGGGGAGCCGCCGCGAGCCCGCCTCTGACCCGCAGCTGAGGAACCCCTCGGACAAGTTCATCTACGCGACGGTGAAGCAGAGCTCGGTGGACATCTACTTCCGGCGGCAGGTGGAGCTGAGCACCATGTACCGGCACATGGAGAAGCACAACTACGAGAGCGCGGCCGAGGCCATCCAGGCCGTGCGGGACAAGTGAGGGGCGGGGCCTGCGGGACAAGTGAGGGGTGGGGCCTGCGGGACAAGTGAGGGGCGGGGCCTGCGGGACACGTGGGGAGGGGCCTGCGGGACAAGTGAGGGGCGGGGCCTGCGGGACAAGTGAGGGGCGGGGCCTGCGGGACACGTGGGGAGGGGCCTGCGGGACAAGTGAGGGGGCGGGGCCTGCGGGACACGTGGGGGCGGGGCCTGCGGGACACGTGGGGGCGGGGCGGACTGGACACGCAGGCGTCCACCTTAAAGGAAAAGCGAGGGTCCGGCTGGATGGGAACCATGGGGCGCAGACAGAGAGGAGGCTCCGGCTGGCAGGACAGCATGCGATCGTGCGGGTCGAGGGTAGCCCGGCTGTGCGGGGCTCCCGTGACCCCCGCCCCTGCCTGCAGCAAACTGCACGCCTTCATCTGGGACTCGGCGGTGCTGGAGTTCGAGGCCTCGCAGAAGTGCGACCTGGTGACCACGGGCGAGCTGTTCTTCCGCTCGGGCTTCGGCATCGGGATGCGCAAGGACAGCCCCTGGAAGCAGAACGTCTCCCTGTCCATCCTCAAGTGAGTGGGCCCCGCCCCGGCCCCGCCTCGCCCTCAAAGAGCCTCCCCTCCGGTCCGCAGCAGGGGCGGCCCCGCCCCCACCGCTGCCCCGCCCCCACCGCTGCCCCGCCCCCAGGTCCCACGAGAACGGCTTCATGGAAGACCTGGACAAGACGTGGGTGCGGTACCAGGAGTGTGACTCGCGCAGCAATGCCCCTGCTACTCTCACCTTCGAGAACATGGCAGGTGGGTCTCCCCGCGCCCCTCAAGACACTGGATGGGGTCTCCCCGGGGCCCGCAGCCCAGCCGGCCGACACTGAGGCGGGGCCTGGCCCGCAGGCGTCTTCATGCTCGTGGCCGGGGGCATCGTGGCGGGGATCTTCCTGATCTTCATCGAAATCGCGTACAAGCGGCACAAGGATGCCCGCCGGAAGCAGATGCAGCTGGCCTTCGCCGCGGTGAACGTGTGGAGAAAGAACCTGCAGGTAGGGCAGGCCACCCCCGGAGGCCTGGCGCCCACGGCCCAGCCCGGCCCCAGCCTCCTCCATCCCCACAGGCCGGAGCGCCGGCCCTGGCTCCCGGAGCCGTGGGAGCAGGACTGGCGCTAGGAGCCACAGCCAGGGCAGCGTCGGTAGGGGGCCAGCTGCAGGCGGCTGCCCACTGCCAAGCCAGGCCACGTGCCCTGCTCCGAGCCTCTGCCTGGCCTCTGTCTCCAGAGTCGCCCGCCGGCGCCCAATCGGTAGGAAGGCAGACTGAGGCAGGGTAAGACAGGGACCCACCTGGGTGTAGCACGTGAGTCTCAGACGCATCTGCCTCTCCGCCCTTGCCGCCCGCACCCCTCCTCAGCGCCCGCCCGGGCCTCCTTCCTGGCTGCCTGCTATGTCCTGTGCTCCACGGGGTCCAGCTGGCCCTGCCTGTTGCCCAGGCCGCGTCGCTGGGAATTTGCTGCCGGCAGGGGGCAGGCTGCATGAGGGGCAGCCATGCCCACCTGGGGCGGGGCAGGCAGTGGGGCTGGCAGAGGCCGTGGCTCCTGCCCACGGCCCAAGGTCGGTCTGTGCATCTCTTCTCTTTCTCTGGGTGCCTCTCTGGAGTCTGTCCTGGGGTGAAGCTGGCAGAGCAGAGAGGGAGGGCCTTGGGGGGGATGGTTGCCGGAGCCCCCCCACCTCTCATCTGCCCCCTCTTGCTCTTAGGACCCGGTCGCTGCTCTTACTGGCGGGCACAGGGCCAGCCTGGCCATCAGACCCGAGGCCAGGGTCCCGGAGTGCCTGTGTCTATCGCTCCAATTCATCCGGACGCCCACCTTTGGCCCCGCGGCCCCTTCCTGAATCTTGCGGGGGGGCCCCCTCAGGGTCAGGACGGCTGGAGAGCCCGAGGGCCCCCCCCCCTCCTGGGCCACCTGAGAGCCAGGGAGCCAGGCGACCTCCCAGGAAGAGAGCCAGACGGGACCCCCCAAGTCTAGCCCCGGCACGAGGAAGGTCAGGCCCAGCCCGGGCCGGAGCGGAGGCCGTCGGCCCGGCGCAGGGAGGCAGGCAGGAGCCAGGGCCGAGCGGCCGGCCAGCGGCCCCCGAGGAGCAGGCGAGGGCAGGTGTCGCTGTCCCCTTAGCTGTCTAATCACTTATACATATTCATTTTAGGATAGAAAGAGTGGTAGAGCAGAGCCCGACCCTAAAAAGAAAGCCACTTTTAGGGCTATCACCTCCACCCTGGCCTCCAGCTTCAAGAGACGTAGGTCCTCCAAAGACACGGTAAGGGGAAGAGCGCCCGTCCCCGTCTCCGACTCTTCTCTCGCCCTGCGTGTCTGTGTCCCGTGCATCAGGCGTGCCCTCCCCCTCCCTCTCATCCCACCCACCCACCCCATCCCAACCGCTGTGGCTCTGCCCTCATCTCGACTCACTCAGCACACTAGGTCTCTCTCTCTCTCTCTCTCTGACTCTCCGGGCCTCTCCCGCCGGCCCTCACGGTCCTCGTCCCCCTGTGTCTCTGCGTGAGCCCCCCCCCCCCCCCCATCCATGAGCCACGCGCCATCTTGAAGCTGTGTCATGTCGTTGGTCAGCCAGTCAGCCTCGCCGCCTCGGGGCCGCGCCCGGGGCCCTGGGAGCCCAGAGCCGCCCGGTCCGGGGCTCCTCACACCGCAGGCGGCCGCCCCACCTCACTGTCACACCAAGTTGCTCGGTCTCTCCCGGGGCCCGCTGCCCCCGACTTCCGTGGAGGGGTGGCTGTGACGTCCCATCCGTCCATCTGTCTGGCTGCCGGCCCTGCCACCCAGACACCGTCTCACCTGTCTCACCAGAGCCATGCCTGTTGCATCCCCTCCATGTGGTCTCTGTGGGCCGGGCAGGGGCCGGGCCTGGCTCCTCGGGGTGGACGGTGGGGGCCTGGAGTTGGCACAGGCCCCAGCCACAGGGGACCCTCAGGCAGGCAGTGGCTTGGACCAGAGGGGGCAGCTCCCACCCCAGGCGGAGCAGGGGCCCCACAGGAGGCGCACCGGCTGCCCCCAGAGGGTCTGAGGATGGGTGGGGGTGGCCTCCAGGGCGTGGGGCACAGAGGCCCCCAGACAGAGGGCCAGGAAGGGAAGGCCTCCCTGGTGGAGACCAGCACTTCAGCTCCTGACCCACAGGCCACGTCAGAGCCAGGCCTTCTGCCTGAGCCCAGGGCTCCCTGCCCTCCTGCCTTGGGCATCTCGTCCCCGCAAAATCTGTGCGCATTTGGACCAAAAGCTTCCCAAACCGACCCAGTCTTGCTAGGCCGAGCCTGGTCCCAGGAGGGAAGGGGGCCGTGCAGGGACTGAGCCCACAGGAGCTTGCTCCAAGGTAGCAGTGGGTTGGCACCCTGCCCCGTGCACAGGTCGAGAGGCAGGCCCCCAGGACACAGCCAGGGCTTGGCACAATGTGAATTCAAGGTGAAGCCACCAGAGGGCACCAAGCGCCCCCCCCCCCCCCCCCATGAGGCCCGTCTGCCCCTCTTCCTCAGGGGCTGGGTGCAGGCTGGTGGGTAGATAGCGAGTCGGTGGGGCTGGAGCGCAGGCTGGGCTGCCCAGGCTCGGGAAAGGGGGCAGGGCACAAGCCAGGGCACCACCAGGCAGGCAGGGAGAGGAGGGGGTGCACAGGCCCACAGAGTGGTGGGGGTGGGCAGTCCAGGGGTGCAGGTGTCACCCCCCCCCCCCGACAGCACTTTGGGAAGGCAGCCGCAGGAGCACAGTCCCACAGTCCCACAGTCTGTGCTGCTCCCCCGCCCCCCAGAGCCGGCAGGCTGGCCCCTACCTGGTCCAGGTGCAGCTCAGAGACTCGCAGGGCCTTTCTGGACACACCCCGACTGGAGGCCTCCCCCGAGCCTCCCTGGGCACCAGGGACCACCCCCCAGGCCAGCTCTGGCCCCCTGTGGCATCTGGGCCTGGCCCTTCCCTGCAGGGGTGACGGGGGAGACGGGGGCGGGGGGAGGAGGGCAGCCCCGCTCCCACTCGGCTTCGGGCTGGGCACCTGCTCGGAGGGAGGCCTGGGTGGGGGGGGGCTCTGTTGGGATGGGGGGGTCGGTCCGGCTGCTGAGATCCTCTGCCCCTGTGTTGTGGCCGGTCCGGGCCAGGGTGGCACTGGGCGCTCAGGGCGGGGTCCCTGGTGGCCGCGGGGCCAGCAGGTATTGATTGTTGGTTCTTATTTATAGAGCACCGGGGGTGGACGCGGCGCTTTGCAAACCCAAAAAGACACGGTGCTGCCGCGACGCGCTATTGAGAGGGAGGAGGGCCAGCTGCAGATGTGTGCCCGTCATAGGGAGAGCTGAGACGCCCTGCCCGCCCTCCTCTGCCCCCTCCCCCGCAGACAGACAGACAGATGGACGGGACAGCGGCCTGGCCCACGCAGAGTCCCGGAGCACGACGGGGTCAGGGGGAGGAGCGCCCTCGGCCTCCCCCAGGCCGCGCCCGCCTGCCCGCCGGCCGGCCGGCTGGTCCACCCGTCCAGGCCCCGCGCGAGCCCCCGAGCGTCGGGCTAATGGGCCGCCTTGTCTGTGTATTTCTATTTTGCAGCAGTACCATCCCACTGATATCACGGGCCCGCTCAACCTCTCAGATCCCTCGGTCAGCACCGTGGTGTGAGGCCCCCGGAGGCGCCCACCTGCCCAGTTAGCCCGGCCAAGGACACTGATGGGTCCTGCTGCTCGGGAAGGCCTGAGGGAAGCCCGCCCGCCCGAGACTGCCCACCCCGGGCCTCCTGCCCGCTCGTCTGCCCTGCTGCCCGGCAGGCAGCCCTGCTGGACCCAGACGCGCCAGAGCTGAGCTGGCTGGGCAGGGCCGCGGGGCGCTCCGGCAGAGGCAGGGCTGGGGTCTCTGAGCAGGGAGAGGGGCGGACCTGGCCCCAGGCAGAGAGGCTGGGAGCAGAGACTGAGCCCCCTTCTTCCCCGGCCACGCCCAGAGCCCCAGTGGGGGCCTGTGGCCCCTGGCGGCTCCTAGCAGCCTCGGCTCCCCCCTCTCCTCTTCTGACTCCCCCTTCTCCTCCTGACCCCGTTTGCCAATCGGCCCTGCCCTTCCCTGACTGCAGACCCTGACTCCCCAGCTGGCAGCCCTCCCAGGGGCTCCCGCTCGCTTCGACCTGCTCCTCCAGACTGACTGCGCCTCCCTCCGCCGCCTCCGGCACGCAGCCCTGGACGGCTTCCCACCGCTGGCTCGGGGCTGCCCTCAGCCCTGCCCGCCACTTGTACAGGCCCAGCCGTCCGCGTCCCAGTGCGTGCGCGCCTTCCCCCGCAGCCTGTGCGCGGATGCGCGCTGACCCTCCCCCCAGAGCCCGGAGCGCAGCGCACCGCTCCCCCGACCAGTGTGTGCAGTGGTGATGCCTAAAAGAATGTACGAACAGCTCGGTCTGTGTTGCTTGTTGACGCCCGGAAGGAGCGCGAGGAGGGCGAGGGGTGGGGGAAGGTTGAGGGCAGCCGCGCCCACTCAGATCCCGGCGGCGGCGGCGGCGGCGGGGCTCCCAGGGTCCGCAGGCGGGGCCCCGCGCGGGCTGGGGTTCTGAGGTCTCCTCCGCGGGGCGCGGGCGGCGGCGCGTTGGCGGCGCGCGTGGCAGGCGGTGACCACCAAGCCCAGCGCCAGGCAGGCGGCCAGGCTGGCGAGGAAGGAGAGGGGCCCGAGCACGTAGATCACCACCAGGTCCCGCGGGGCGAGCGGCTGCGCGCAATGGCTGAAGGCGGCGTCGGGGAAGGCAGTCAAGGGGCTGAGTGTCAGGCGCCCCGGCGACACGCAGAGCAGCGTCTCAGCCTCTGCGGGACACGGGCACGGCGTTACGCGGTGGCCGGGCAGCAGCGGCGGCCGCCCCGTCCCGCCAGCGCCCCCCGGGCTCACCTGGCGCGGGCCGCGGGTGACCGCGCAGCCAGGCGCAGAGCGGGCGCAGCGCGCAGCCGCAGGCCCAGGGGTTGCCACGCAGGCGCAGCGCGCGGAGGGCGGGCAGGCCGGCCAGCAGCCCCGGCGCGAGCGCGGACAGCTCGTTGTCCCGCAGGCTGAGCGCGCGCAGCAGCGGGAGCGCGCCCAGCGCCGCGGGCTCCAGGCGCGCCAGTCGGTTGCCCGCCAGCGAGAGGTTGCGCAGCGCGCGCAGCGCCGTGAAGGTGCCGGGCGCCAGCGCCTCCAGCTGGTTGGCGCCGAGGTCCAGCTGCTGCAGGGCGCTCAGGCCCCAGAAGGCGCGCGCGTGCACCCAGCGCAGCCCGTTCTCGCGCAGGTCCAGGCGCAGCAGCGCACCCGCGCCCACGAAGGCTCCGGGCGGCAGCGCGTGCACGCGGTTGCGGTCCAGCAACAGGTCGCGCGCGCGGGGGCTCAGGCCGTCGGGCACCTCGGACAGCGCGCGCCCCGAGCAGTTGACCTGGCCGCCCGGTGCGCACGCGCACGCCTCCGGACAGGCTCGGGAGCCTGGGCTTCCCACCTGGGTCCCCGTCGGGGTGGCCGCTGCAGGTGCTGGAGCCCGGACTGGCCACGGCGACAGCAGCAGCAGCCACAGCGGCGGCCAAGAGAAAAAGGGGCTCGGCATGGGGGCAGCCGTGGGACCTGCGGGGGAGCGC
The DNA here is from genome assembly GCF_951640355.1 of Cnephaeus nilssonii. Taxonomy (NCBI): domain Eukaryota; kingdom Metazoa; phylum Chordata; class Mammalia; order Chiroptera; family Vespertilionidae; genus Cnephaeus; species Cnephaeus nilssonii. The sequence goes on from NC_137085.1 coordinate 653,827, forward strand.
CCTCCGCTCGTGTGTTCCCGGAGCCCGTCCGTCCCTTCTGCGCGGCGCAAATATTACCTCTCCCGCCCCAACGCCGGCAGTTCCTGTCCCGGGGCCGGGCCCGCCTAGGGCGGGCGCTAGGCACAGGGCCAGGGCCCAGCGCTGCCGGCCACCTGTCCCGGAGCTGCCGGCTCCTCTTGGCCCCGAGCCAGAAGCGGCGCAGGCGAGGTGTCCCCGCCCCCTGAGTCGCCCAACACCCCGAGCTCCTCGGAGGCCTGAGCAGCTGGACCCCACACACAACACCCGCCGAGGAGGCGACGCCCCGAATGGCAATGGGACCGAGAGCGCCCTGCTCCTCACCCGGGTCTCTCCCAGTTGGGGGCTCAGTGAAGTGACCCTTGTGCAGATACACAGTCCCGCCCCCAAGTGGGGATTTTCTTCCCCAAAGTGCCTGACTGGTATTGCAGGAGCACAAGAGGGGGCGGGAGGGGGAGGAGCTGGGGGGGGGTGCTGAGCCTGGGGGACAGGCCCAGCGGTGGAGGGAGGCTGCTCACCTGAGGCTGGCGAGACAGGCCTGCCTCACCCCACCCCACCCAAGGACTCTCCTGGAATTTCAAGGAGACAGTGTGGGCGGGGCAGGGACACCGCGAATTATCATAGCTGATTGCGCTCCCTCCAGAACGGCCCGCCCTGGGGTTTTCTGAGGGATGGGCGGGGCCAGGGCCCTCCAGCTTCAGGGTTGGGCTGAGGCTCCGCTGGGGGAAGTAGAGGACCAGGGTGTGGCTCCCAGCCCAAGGGGGGGTGATGGACCCGCAGGTGCCTGGAGTTATGCGGCCCACCCCATCACAGAGGAGGGGACCGAGGCCGCACAGACCCTCCCCGGCCCGAGGCGCTCCCACAGGCGTGAAGAAGACCGAGCAGAACAGTAAATAGGATTTCATTTCCCTCCCCCGCGGCCACCGCCTACTCGGGCAGCGGTGGGCAGAGAGGCTCCTCCAGGGCCAGGGAGGGGTCCATGGGCATGGTGACCAGGCCCTGGTCCTCCGGGGAGAGCTCCAGGCTGGAGTCCATGAGGTGGGACTCCACGTGCACCGTCTGCAGGTCCAGGTGGTCCTCCTGCACCAAACTGCGCAACAGGGGCCGGTCAGTGCCCCGAGCAGGGAGCAGGGAGCAGGGGCACGCTCACCCAGGGTACCCCAGCATCACTCACCTGCTGTCCATGGTTCCAGCGCATGTCTCACTGGGGGGACAAAGGCGGGTGTGAATCCCAGAACGGGCTGGACTCCAGGAGCCCAGGTGCCCCCCACGCCTCCCCCAGCCCCGTCTGGGCACGCCAGGCCCAGCCCCTGTGACTTCCCGTCCTGGGGGCAGGAGGCCCCTCTCGGGGCGGGACCCAGGGCCCGGGGCAGGCAGGGGGCCCTCCCTCCGGCCGTGGGGCGCACACACCCCTTGGCTCGGATGACGCCGACCACCACGATGACCAGGGCGAAGAAGCAGCTGGCGCTGATGCCCACCAGCACCACCAGCAGCGCGATGAGGGCCTCGCGGCTGAGGCCCAGGCTGCAGTCACAGTGGATTCCAGCTGCAGGGACAGGGGCCGGGCGGCAGGGCGTCGTCAGCCCCCGTGAGGACCCCCGGCCACCCCCAACCCCGTGGCCACCGACTGGGACAGGGGCCCGCTGGGCCGGCCTGGACGAGGAGGGGCCCTGGCGAGGGTGGCGCTGGGGCAGGAGCAGCACCTGCAGCCGGGATCAAAAGGGTCAAGCACGTCAGGCCCAGGGGGCTGCCAAGCAGGCAGGCGTCAGGCTGCGGCCAGGAGGCCATGTCCAGCCTCCAGCCGACCACGCGCCTCTGGACGGAACTCAGGGCAGGCGCTGACCTCACAGTGGGCCCGGGGGCAGGGAGGGTGGGGGCAGGGCTCAGCCTGAGCCTCACTTGCCCTTGGGTGTGGGGGTTGGGGCAGGGAGGGTGGATGGGCCTGGGAGCCCTCAGGGTCTCAGTCAGGCGACCTCAGCTGGTGGGGGGGGGAGGCGTGGGGAGGGGCCAGAGCCCTGCATGGGAAAGGGGGAGGGGCAGGCCCTGCACTGGGGACAGGGTGGTGGAGACGTGCCCCAGACCCACCCGGGCAGCTCACCGCGGCTCCCACAGCGCTCCCAGGCGCTTCTCTCAGAAGGACGGCCGCTGCTCAGGTGTGGCCTGGTGGGTCTGGGGTACGGGCTGGACAAGCAGAGGCCGAGGATGGCCAGGGAGTGGCCCTGTGCCCTCTGCCCTCGCACGGGCTGTTTGGGGGAGGGTCCGGCCCGTACCCCAGTGATGCCCAGGTTTGGAGGGCCCCCAGGGGGTCCCCAATCACCCAGAGGAGGTGGGAGGCACTGCCCACAGGCCAACCTCCTCTAGAGGCCGGCGGCTCAGAAATGGCTGCGGGCAGTGTCCTGGGCTCAGGATTAAACCCCATGGGGCTGCCTGCCCGCCCCTCGGAGGGTCTGGTCCCTGCCAGCCCCCTGCAGCCCAGGCGAGCCCTGCCCAGGGGACTCGCCTGTGGGCTGGCACGGTGGGGTTCACCTTGGCCTCCTCCCCACCCGCCTACACGGCCCTCAGCCAACACCCAGGCAGCAAGAGGAAGGGCCCGCCCCACAGTGGACCCAGGGGCCGGGGAGGCACGGCTGGGTCCCAGCTGGCCCCAGGCCATTTGGGACCTCCCTGACCCGACACAGGCGCCCCCCTCTGGTGGGGCCCTCGGGGACCTCCTGACACCTCTACACCTGCTGAGCGAGGCTGTGACCTGCAACACAGGGTCACACCGCACTCTCCAACAGACGCAGGGCAGGTGTGCAGGTGGCCCGTGCCCGGGGCTGGCACTGCCACCGGCCAGGCCGGTCCGGCAGGTTTGCATCCTGGTTAGGATGACAAAGGCGCCCAGCCCAGTGCCAAGCAGATGCTGTGGGGAGACTCGGGGCCGCTGGGCCTCGGAGCGGGTAGCCCTCTGCTGACCGCAGCTCAGCGGCTCGCACGCATGGGCAGGGTTGCTGCGTGACAGCCTCCAAGGCAAGCGCTCTGAGCCCAAGCCCACCCTGCCCCCGAGAGCCCGTGGCAGGCAGAGCTCAGAGGAGGGTCCTGAGTCGGAAATGCCACTGGGCACCGTGCGAAGCCGGCCGTGTGCGGAGGCGGGGAGGGCGCTGGGAGGGGGCCTGTGGGACCCACGGGGTGTCTGGGCCGCAGCGGCTCCAGGCCGGGACAGTGGGCACACTTGTTCTGAAGGGACTTTGTTGCCTGTGGGGCAGTGCCAGGCTCGAGCGGGTCTTGGCACCGGAGGCTGTGTGCCCAGAGCAGCTGAGGCCGGGCCTGGCCTGTCTGCACCCGGGCTCCTGTGTGGCCCTGTGCGCTGGGCCAGGTGCACCCTGGCCACACTCGGGGGTGGCGGTAAGGGGCCTTCCTGGGGCCGCTGGCCTTGAGGGTGGGATGGGGACAAAGGTCGCCCCTCTCACCTGGAGGCCATGTCCCAGGCAGCCCCTCCCGCTGGGGATGCAGGAAGGTCCCGGCTCAGCAGGGATGTGCGGCCACCTGCCCACCCAATGGTCCGCTCATCCAGCAGTGGCCCTGGGACTCGGCGCAGCCTCGGGGGCTGGACCCTCAGGCCGGGCGGAGGGAGGCACTGCAGGCCCCTTCCCAAGGCCAGAGGAGTGAGGCTGGAGCTGGAGGCCTGGCGGGTGGGGGTGGCTGAGGGCCCGAGCTGGGCGGGCTCCCTCCGCCTGGCTGAGGGCCTCAGGCATGGCCACGGGCAAGAACACCTGCAGGCAGAGCCCAAACGCAGGTGTGCACCGGCCTCTCCAGGGGCTCCATCCCCCCGCCCCCCCCCCCCGCCCCGGGAGCTGGGCCTGCTGAGTGGAGCAGAGAAGCTTCCAGAAGGTCACGAGGGGCCCACAAAACCAGTGGCGCAGGGAAGAGATGAAGAACCAGCTGCTTTACTCTGTCCTCTGGAGACCGGGCAGGGGTGTGGCCAGGGGACAGGTCACAGGGTGGGGGGAGGGACCAGCAGGGGCGTGGGGGCTGGGCAGGGGGCCGCTGTCCATCCTGAGGCCGCGGCAGGGGCCGGGGCGTCAGCTGCAGCTCTTGGGCAGGCGGTAGACGCCGGCGGCGAAGACCAGCTGCTGGTCGCGCACCTTCTTCTGCAGGAAGGCCTGCAGCTCCTGCAGGTCGATCTCGGCCAGCGCGGGGCCCGTGACCACGAACATGCGCAGCATGCTGTAGATGCGCTCCAGCGACAGGCTCTCCAGGTTGGTCAGCATGGCCTGGATGTACGTCCAGAAGAGCTGGGGGACAGCGCAGCGTCAGCCAGGCCACCTCGGCTGCCGCCCGCAGCCGCCCGCAGCCCAGCCCGCCGCCCGCACCAGCAGCTCCTCCTCCTTCTGGTCGGCCTGCGAGGCCATGCCCGAGTCGCTCTCGTCGTCGCTGTCGATGAGCACCATGTTGTCGCGGTCCTGCGGCCGCTCCTCCTCCACCACCGAGAAGGTGCCGGCGGGCTCCTCGCGCAGCACGCCCTGCTGCAGCCACACCGCCATCCGCCTGCGCAGCAGCGCCACCGGCATCTTCACCGCCTTGCTCAGCGCCTCCAGGGTCCAGCTGGCTGAGGGCGGGCGGCCAGGCACGGTGGGCGGGCGGGGCCAGACCCATCCTCTGCCCGTCACCCCCAGGCCCCGTGGGGAAGGCGCTGCCCAAGCCCTGCCACCCTCCGGACAGCGTCAGGGCCGGGCCTGAGGGGCGGCTGCTCACCTTGGTCCTGGAAGTACAATAAGACCACGGCCTGCACGGGGGTCACGGCCACGGACAGCGTGCGGTCGGCCAGCTCCACGTCCATGGTCACCAGGCCCAGGGTGTGCTTCCAGCTGAGGGTGCGCATGGCCTGCGGAGGGCGGGTGAGTGCCTGGCCCAGGAGCAGAGGCCTGGCCTGCGCCCGCCCCCCGCAGCCTGCCAGGCAGGGCTCTGGGTCCCCCCACCTAAGTGAGCACCCGCCAAGGATGCTGCTGGAGGCCGAGCTGGGTCTCGGGTGGCTTCACCCCAGGATCCAACTCAGACGCAGGCCGCTGCACGTGCGACTGGCCAAGACGAGCTCATCCTGGGAGCCTGGGCCATCACGTGACATGACCGGTGTCCTCGTACGAGGAAGCACACACAAGACGGACACGGGAAAAAGCCACGTGAAGACAGTGACGTGGCCACAAGCCAGGAAGCGCCGGGGCTGGCCAGCACGACTCCCAGGGCCCTGACGCTCGGGGTCACCCGGCCTCCAGACCACCCCTGCTGCAGGCCCCCGGGTCTGGGGCTTCGCTGTGGCAGGCACAGGGATCGGTTAGGGTCCGGGAAGAGGTGCTGCTCTAACAAATGCTGACACAGGGCGTGGCCGTGAGGGGTGGGGAGCGATGGAGTTTCACGCACGGACTGCCTGAAGGGCCAGGTGCCAGGCACACGACAGTGACGGCCGCCCGTGAGCCTGTGGGGACGAGGGACACGCTGCGGATCACGGAGGAGAGGGGGCGGGACCTGGCTGGTGGCGCTGGGTGGGTGCAGACCTGCAGGTGCTGAGCTTGGAGGCTGAGCTGCGACTCCCAGGCCGAGGGCGGGAGGTACGGCCTGGCCTCTCGTGTAAGAGGGGAAGCCGGCACTGGGTGCCACGGGCAGGGCACTCCTGTGAGCTGCAGACAGAGCCAGAGCGGGGCCCAGAGCTGGGCTGTGCGTGCGGAAGCCACCAGCCAGACAGCCAGACGTGAGGGCGCTGCCTCTGGCGTGGACGCCCCGTGTGGAGCCAACAGGTGCTGAGAGTTTGCTCCCTGGGGAAAGGCTGCCCGGACTGAAGGGGAGACAGCAGACCAGTGCTCGGCGGGCAGAGCCAGGCCCCCCCGCGAGCCGAGGACGGCACCCCGCCATCAGCCTCGAGCCTCAGAACCAGGTGTCAGACATGCTCCTCCGTCGGAACGAGGGCAGGTGCCCGCCCTCACCACGGGGCAGGGCCGGCCGCTCCTGTCCGTCAGGGCTCGGCCTCACCTGACTCAGATGGGGGTTGATGCTGAGAGCGGGACTCGGAGCTGGTGTTTAATGAGGTTTTGAACTCAGAGTGGGAGCTGGAGGAGGTAAGACTTTGGGGGTGCTGCATGTGTGAGAGGCATGCGTTTAGGGGCGGAATTGGGATCCCTGAGATGTGACGTCCTGACCCCTGTGCCTCGGGAGGCGGCCGCACTGGGAAATGGGGTCATTACAAACGCAGTCAGGGGGTCACACTCAGCGTGACTGGTGTCCTCAGAGGGCGATGTGGGCCCCGGGCCGGAGAAGCCATTGGTGGCAGCACAGGCCGGAGGGCGGCGCCTGCACCGGGCACTAGAAGCTGGGAGAGGCAGGAGGGCCCCTCGTGGACTCGGGGCAAAGCCCTGTGACCCCTGGTTTTGGACCCTCAGGAGGCAGAACTCAGGCACCAATCCTGGTGTTCTGAGGCCCCGTCTGTGGTGGTGGTAGGGCCGACCCCCGACCCCGGGACAGCTGCTCTGGGCCAAGTGCTGCTCCTCGTCCCTCCACCATCCCCTCAGCCGGAGCGGGAGGCGGGCAGCCCGGCGGCCGTACCTTCAGCTTCTCGTACTTCCGGCAGTAGACCTCCAGGGCCTCCCGGATGTCCTCGGGCACCTCCAGCTTCTCGTCCTTGAAGGGGGGCCAGAACTCGCTGGACAGGATGACGGCATAGACCCCGAACGGCGGCTGCTCCTCCAGGGGCCGCTTCTCATCCTCCTCGCGGATGTTGGCGTTGATGCGGCGGGAGTCGGCCATGTCCTGGGGGGGCGGTGGGGGTCTCACCAAAGGCCAGGGGGGCGGGGAGGGGAGGCAGGGCTGGGCACGGCGCCCACCTTCAGCATGACCTCGCAGAAGTGCATGGGGGCCTCGCCGAACCGCAGCTTCAGCAGCTCCACGTTGCGGATCTCCCTAGGAGGACGCGGCTCAGGGCGGCGCCCAACGCCCCCACCGTGGGGCCACGCCCAGGCCTCCCAGGGCAGCCCCTGGCTGGGGACCCAGGTCAGATGGCCACACACTGGGGCCAACGAGGGTCCTGCGCCCGCAGCGCCTGGCGCCTCACCGCTCGGGGCTGAAGCTGAACTGGTGCAGCAGGCGGTCGGCCAGCAGCGAGCGGTACTCGTTGATGAACAGGTCCTTGCTGCCGTAGATGCTGACCAGCAGGCTGATGATGTCCGAGGAGCGCCGCTTGGAGCTGGACTTCCCTGCAGACGCGGGAGGGTCACCGCCGGCACCTCCGGGACGGCAGGCCCACCGCCGAGCCGGTGAGGCAGGACGGTGCCGGGCTGGGAGGCCACTGACCTCTGACCCCTCAAGCCTCAGGGCCACGTGGCAACAACCTGGAAACCAGAGCAGCCACCCAGCCGGACCCTCCCGCATGCAGGGCCTCCCCGACGCAGAGCCGGTGGGCTGGGGTGCGGACCTGGGTCAGCGTCCACAGGGTCGGGGACCCAGTCCTCGGGCTCCCCGGAGTCGTCCTCGCTGTCCTGGCCAGTCTCCAGGCTCGCCGGGTCCGTCTTGGACAGCTCGACGGCCAAGTCCCCGGTCCCGTCCGAGTCCCCCGTCAGCCCGGCCACGATCTGCCGCACCGTGTCCTCCCGAGTCCTGCCAGGGTGTGCACGGGCCCTCAGGAGCCTCCCGCCTCCACCGACCCCCAGTGCTCCCTCCCGCCCGCAGCCAGTCCCGCCCGCAGGTCAAAGACAAGCATCAGGCCTCTGCTCAAAAAATAAAACAAGGTAAAGTACAATAAACGAGGACTGTGGGAGCGGCAGGAGGGAGACGACCAGGAGACCCGGCCAGCCCTTCCCGGCCGAGGCCGCAGGCGCGAGTCAGGGCAGCGGCAGGCGCCCACAGCCCCAGCAGCCCCAGCCCCGCTCGGCCCCTCCACTGTGGCCCGGCTCTGCCCGTCAGCCTGGGGCCTGGTCAGAGGCGCCGCCTCTCTGCGCTGGAACCGGGCGGGGCGGGGCCCCGGGAGCTGGGCTGCAGGAGAGGAGCCGGGGAGCCCAGCGCTCACCTCAGGTAGCGGCGGACGGGCTCGCAGGCCACCTCCAGGATGACCATGGAGGGGTCCAGCACGCGCAGCGCCTTGATGGCCGAGATGTAGAGGGTGATGATGTCACACGTGTTGACGCCTACAGCCGGGAGAGGAGGCTGGCGGTGACGGCAGCTCCGGGACGGCCACCAGATCTGAGCCCCCCGCCCCCAGCAAGCAGTCTGTGCCAGGGCCTTGTGCACCACCCCACCACCAGGCCAACACCCTCAAGGGCCCCCCAAAACTGCTCCTTACCCACCACCCCCAGGCCCTGCAGGTGGCTGGGAGACTGGACTCTTAGCCTCGGTTCTGGGCCCTGAGGTCAGCGGGGGGTCGGCCCGTACCTGGGTGGAGAAGCCGCGTCTCCAGGGCGGCCTTGAGGGACACGAGCAGCTGCTGCCGCTGGTCCGTCCGCTCCAGGCAGTACTTGAGGTCCTCCACGGCCGGCCGGGAGTCGGGGAAGTCTGCAGGGAGAGGCCGGCCTCGCACCCAGACACACCCCCAGGCGGCAGGGCTGGCGGGTGAGCAGCCATGCCCACGCCTGAGGAACACCCACTGGGCACCAGGCTGCCTTCCGCCTTCACTGCCCACGGGTCCGACTGCAGCGGCCCCGGGCAGACCGCGGGGCACCGTCCCCCACCCCCACCCCCACACCGGCTGGGGAGTCCACCCTGGAGCGGGAGCCGCGGGGGCAGCTCTGCCCCAGACAATGCAGCCCAGGTACCCCACCACCCTCGGGAGCGGCAGGGCCGGCGGGGGCCGACCTCGGATGATGCTGAAGAGCTCCTCGATGCGCAGGCCCGCGTACGTGCGGTAGAAGAACCTCTGCGCGTGGCAGCGCCAGCGGCGCAGCGTGGGGCCGACCTCGGGGGACGCGGGCCGGGCGGGGCCGTCCTGCAGGAACACCTTGCCCAGCCAGCCGACCACCCTCTCGATCCACTGTTGGGAGAGCACAAGTGGGCGGGGGACCCGGAACGGAGGCGGACAAGCTGCACCGACAGCACCCTGTCGGCCGGGCCCTGGGCAGCGCCCCCAAGGCCACCTGCTCTGGGGCCCAGAAGGGGGCGACGTAGGCCCACCATCAACGCACCCCCTGCCCCTACCACACCCAACAGCGGCCCGAGGAGGGCGCAGGGCACGGGCTCACCCCAACCTGAGAGGACAGACGCAGGCCCACCGGGGACCACACACAGCCAGCCTCCACGTGCAGCTGCTCAAGCGTAGTGAGCGTTTCTGAGCATGAGCAGTACACATACCAGAGATCCCGCCACACGGACCCGGACACACACCCCATCCCCACAGACGCCCAACCCCGAGAAGACCACCCGACACTGCACCTGGGGCAGCACGGCTCCCCGAGCCAGGCCCCCAGGCCACGCCCACTCAGACCACTGCGCGGGACACCTGCTTCGAACGCCCCCCCACCTGATCGCAGCTAATCGGCACCCGCAGGAGTGACACTAGGACACGGGGTGGGGAGGGCAACTAGGAAGTGGGAGCAGCTGGGTGATCTCACGGTTGGTCCCAGCTCCTCCATGAAACCCAGAGCAGCACCCAGGACCAGACCCCAACAGCGTGGGCGCCCCGAGGCCCTCACTGGGCCACACCAGACCCGGGCACGGCCTCCATCCCCACGACTCACACCGACCTGCTGAGCAGGCTGTCACCAAGGAGCCCGTGAGGACTGCCTCCACCCGGCACCAGGACAGCTCAAGGAGGCCGGTCCCTCAGGTCCCCACGCTCTGGCAGCGTCAGGTTTGCCAGAAACCCCTTCTCCTGCCACAGGGGCCCTGCCCCGGGGGGGCCTCACCTTGTGGAACTCGCGCAGGAAGGAGCGCTCGTACTCGCCCCGGCAGCGGTCCTCCATCCTCTCCCGGGTCACCTGGTGCAGCGTGATGGTCACGGCCTCGGCACTGACCCGCTCCAGCAGACTGAGCCTGTGCCTGGAGGAGAGCCCTGCCTGTGGAGCATGCAGAGCACACGCACGCACACGCCCCCACCCCCCCCAGCGCACGCCTCCCCACGACCCTCCTGGCAGGGCACGACCCCACTGTGCCCGGGGATGCTGGGAGGACAGAGCACCGGCACCCCACCCGCCCCAGCGGGCCGCGCTGCCTGGGCTGGGACACTGACTGTCCCACGCCAACAGCACGTGTGGCTCTCAGGGTCAAAACCTCCTCCCAGAAACAGCCACCGTGGCCACGGACAGATGCCACTGCTGGTGGCCGTTAGCCCAAAGCCTGGTCTGTGATGGCAAAGGGACCCGTGAAGAGATGAGAAGGACTGCTTCTGTGTAATGTCACCTGGGACGAATCCCTCAGGGCCCCCCGACACCTGCTGGCACAGGGCATGCCCTAGGTCCCGCTACAAGACCCTGCCTAACGGCCACCCTGCTGCCACCTCATTCAACGGGACGAAATCGTCCTGAGTGGCCATAGAAGGGGGAGGCCATACGACAGGACCTGGCTCCAACAACAAGTTCTTTCCTCCTCAAAGGACTGGAGAGGCACCTGCTCGGCCAGCCTGCCGGCCTAACCTCCAACTTGTGCCACAGAGAAACAGCAGCAAGCCAACTTCTCGCAAGGACAGGTAGGATGCACACCTCCCTCCCCCGGAGCCTACAAACGGCAGAGCTGGGCTCCGCAGGGCACCTGGAATCCTGCAGACTCAAGCAAGCAAAGCGGGAAGCCCGGGCTGGTGCGAATGACGGAGAGATACACCCTTGTCCAGGGCAAAAGGTGCTATATTCACAGCACAAGGACCTGGCAGCCCTCCCTCAGCTGTGGCCATGGCTGTCAGGACAGACAGCACAGACCCCGGCCAGCTCGCCAGCTCTCTGCAGAGGCCAGCGGGACCCAGGGGAGCAAGCCGGAGTCAGGAGAAACGGGGGCGCGCGTACTCACAGGACCTGGCTGAGCTGGTGGAACTGCTCCAGGGCCTGGCGGCACCAGCACTGCTGCTTGTCACTGCCGCACCCCGCGCACAGGGGGCTCTGCAGGAGCCGGTAGTACCGGCGGCGGGCGTACCGGCTGTCCAAGTCCCCCTCCAGTTCAGGGTCCGTGCCCCCTTCTCCTTTCCTCTTACTCTGCATGTACACTCTCAGGAAGCGCCCATAGAGGCGCTGGACCATCTCCTGGAAGGTTCTGGGAGTGGAGAAGAACAGGACGCCCCGCAGCGTGGTGTGGACCTTGTCCCGCAGGCCCTGCGCGCCGGTGCCCATCAGCAAGCCCAGGCGGGTCCACTTCTCCAGGAGCTCCAGGCTGCGCAGGTAGGGGTCCAGGCGGCTCTCCAGCAGCCCGAACGCGTCCAGCAGCAGCAGGAGGCACTGCGGCTCGTCCGCGCAGCTCTCGCGCTGGGAGACGGCGTTCCAAAACTCCAGGGAGATGTTGGCCTGCAGGTCATTCTGCAGCACCTCGATGAACCACTCCTCCAGGACCGAGTGCAGGCCGTGGGCCCTCAGCACCTCCACCGCCGCCCGCAGCTCCTCCTCCTTCGGCGGGACGGCGCCGCTGGTCCGGGAGGACGCCTGGAAGGCAGAGGACGTGACGGAAGTGAACGCAGCGCACAGGTGAGGAGGGCGGCGACAGGTGGGGGCACGTGGGGAAAGGACACGGCGGAGGAGAGGCTGCGGAAGCCCCGCTGCGCTGCCCTCGCCCGCGGCACGGGCTGCTGGGGGAACCGAACCGGGCGGGGCTGCGGAGGAAGGAGCCAGGACCGAGGGGGCGACGGACGCTGCCCTAGCAGCCCGAGGGCGCAGGCCCAAAGCAGCGCGCAGGGACCGGGAACCCGCGCGGCCTCACCAGCCCCAGCGCGGCCGGCGGCACCAGCCCGGTGCTCACGGTGTTCCAGGCCCCGCGCAGCTCCAGGGCCGGCCCGGGGGGCCCCTCCGCCGCCGTCGCCGCCATCTGCGCCCGCTGCCTCCCGGAGCCGCCGGGCGCCGCGCGCGGCGATGACGCATGCGCGCGGGGCGATGACGCACGCGGAGGCGCGCGGCGATGACGTCGCAGGCGGGCGCCGGGCGGTGCGCAGGCGTGGGCGCGAGGCGGCGCGGCGGTTGGGGCGGCGGCCGGCGGCCGGCGGCAGCGACATGACCCAGCAGGGCGCGGCGCTGCAGAACTACAACAACGAGCTGGTCAAGTGTGAGCGCCGCGCGTCGCCCGGGGCAGGCGGGAGGGCGCGGGCTGGCCGGCTCGCAGGCCCGGGCGGCGGCGGCCCGCAGCGCACGGCCGCGTTTGGGGTCCTGTCGGTGCGGCGGGGGCCGGCCCGGGCGGCGCGGGGGCCGTTGGGACCTGGCCCGCGCACCGCCGTGGTGTGGCGCGCCGTGCCGGGCGTCTGCGGAGGGAGCCCAAACGAATGGCTCGAGCACGGCCCGCCTCCAGGCCCCGTGCCCGGTGGTCTCGTGCGGTGCCTTGTTGAACCCCGAGTCCCTGGGAGGTAGGACACTGGCGTGGCTCGTGGCAGGTGGCCCAGCCGCACCGGGCCCCCCCTCCCCCTGGTGTCCTCCGAAGCAGTGGGGTCCAGAGTGGGGGGACGTGCTCCCCTGCCGCGCCCACAGCCTGCCCCTCGCGCCCCAGGCATCGAGGAGCTGTGCCAGAAGCGGGAGGAGCTGTGCCGGCAGATCCAGCAGGAGGAGGAGGAGAAGCAGCGGCTGCAGAACGAGGTGAGGCAGCTGACCGAGAAGCTGGCCAGAGTCAACGAGAACCTGGCGCGCAAGATCGCCTCTCGGAACGAGTTTGATCGGACCATCGCGGAGACGGAGGCCGCCTATCTCAAGGTGGGGCTCGGGCCTGGGCGCCCCCACGCAGAAGTGACAGGACTGTGGCGTGGCCAGGCCCACGGTGGAGGGATGGTGTGGCTGTGGGTGGAGCCTGGTGTGTCCCAGGTTCCGTTCTGAGCGTGTGCTCGGTTCTGGAGCAGCGGAGTGGCAGCAGGGGCCAGAGCTAACCCGGCTTTCCTGGGTGTGAGGAAGGGGCTTTGGGCTAGACTCAGGGAGGGGGGGGGGCTGCTGACCCTTCTCCTCTTGGCTGCTCCTGTCCCCCAGCCCCTTGGCCTGGCCCTGGGGGGACGTGGCTGCGGGAGCTCCAGCAGGACCCCAGTGTGTCTGTCCCCAGATCCTGGAGAGCTCGCAGACTCTGCTCAGCGTCCTGAAGAGGGAGGCGGGGAACCTGACCAAGGCCACAGCCTCGGAGCAGAAGAGCAGTGCCGGCAAGGACAGCTGACGCTGACGGCGGGTGGCCGGGCGCCTCCCCTGCTCCCTCCACAGGCCCCTCCCCAGCCAAGCGCCTTGTTCATGGCAGCAGCTGCCTTCCGGTGGAGCCCCCGCCTCCACTGCCCCGGGGCACAGCCTCCCAGGTGGGGTCCTGTCCATGCACTCACCCAGGCAGTGGGGGTGCGGGCTCTGGGTCAGCTCTGCTCGGGGCCTGTCTAAAGCCCCACACCCCCCTGGACTGCAGGACAGCCCTGCTTCTAGTCTCCGCCTCACGGAGTCCCTCACGCTCCTCAGCCAGCAGGTGCCCAAGCTAGGCCGACGGGGGCAGGGCCTCCTTCACCTCAGAGCTTGCCCGAGTGGCCTGTGATTGTCAATAAAGATTATCTTTCTCAAGATCCATGCCTCCCTGCTGCCTGTGTCCCGTCAGGAGAGGGGCTCCTCTGTGGGGTGGGTGTGGGGAGGGCCTCTACCCTGGGAGACAGCTGAGGGTGTCCCTGAGCATCTCCTGTGACCCTCACCCCCCTCCGCCTCATTCCTGGCCCTTCACCTGACTCCAGCACACGCAGCCTGTCCTCCCTGCGGGCTCTGCCTGCTGGTGCTGGTCCCGGCCACCCCTGGTGCCCACACAAGGCCTGACCAGGGAGCGGGCCTGGATTCCAGTCGCCCAACAAGGCCTGTGCCTCGACTCCGTGACTCCATCACTGCCTCCACCTTCCCTGCCACCCACCAGGCATGCCCACGTCCTCTAGGTTCATCTGTCAGCCTGTCAGGTCCCGCAGCTGCTTCGGGGGTGGGGGAGGTTGGCAAGTAGGTAGGTTGAGAGTCCAGAGACACCAGGCCTACCCCTCCCAGGAAAACACTCCTCCCTCCCAAGCCTGGGCTCCCGGGGTCAACCTCCCAGTCCAGGTGTGGCCCTGGCCCCAGGACACAGCTGGGCAGGCAGCTCTGCGTCTCCTCACCTCCCAGGATCCACTGGGTTCCCCTGCCAGCCGCTAGCACCAACCCCACGGGAGCTCCAAGGCTCCATCCCCTGCCCTGCCCTCGGTCCCTTCAGGGAAACCCCTTCATACCCAACATCCACAGCACCCACCCTGCCACATGCCGTCCAGGCCCCTGGGCACAGTCCCAGCCCGCTGTGCCAGTGCTGGTGGGAGGGGCTGCCCCAGGATGAGGCACGCACAGGGGGCCCCCCTCCTGGGCAAGGGGGTGCTGTGAGGGCAACAGGCTGTGGGGAGTGAGAAGCAGCACTGCGAGGTGTGGGGGTCCCCGCCCCCACCAGGCACAGAGGTCCAAACGGCCCCATCACACCCTACGTGGGCTCCTCCGCTGCCAGCACCTCCCGGGAGCCCTGCGCACCCTGCTCAGGCGAAGGACCGTGCGAGGAGGCGGCTGGTCCAGTGCGGTTTATTGAATCCATCAGAGGTAAGAACAGGCTTCCGTTCATCGCAAAGGAGGCTGAGCTCAGACACGGGGGTGCAGGGGGCTGAGGGGGCCTGTAGTCCTGCAGGGGACAGGCAGCTGAGTCAGTCCTTCACCCTGGACACACCCAGCCGTCACTGGGCATGGCTGCCAGCAGGACCCTGCCCCCAAATCACGGCTGCAGAGCGAGACCCCCAGGGAAGGAGTGGCCCCTGGTGGCCCAGGCTCAGGCCTGGAGCAGCAGCATGGTTCTGAGGCCCCAGGAATGGGGTGGGCTTTGGGGGAGCAGAGCTGGCAGGGCAGAAGGGGGTCTGCAGAATGAGGGTGGAGCCCGGCCATCCTGGTGGGACTGGCGTCAGAAATACAGGGCTGGCTCGCTGCGGAAGTCCGAAAGGTCGTTGTGGCTGGCGGGGGTGAGCTGAGGGGTAAGAAGGCGGTCAGTGGGGGGCACCCAGGCCTTAGGAACCGGCCTCCACCCAGTGCTGGGCACCCTCCTGCCCCACTCACCATGACCTCCTTCAGTGAGGGCTCCACTTCCCCCGGGGCCTGTGCCGGAGGCTGCTCCTGCCACTTGCTGAAGGCCATGGAGTGCTTGGGAGTGTAGCTGGACAGGCCTGCAGGCCAAGGGCACACGTGGACATGTGAACGCGCGGACACGCGGCCCAGGCTACCAACTGGGCTGTCCACCTGGACAGGCGGGCACTCACCTGAGCTGCCGTCTGGCAGGCGAGGGCTGTCGGGCGCCACGCTGTTCACGAAGGTGGCTCGGGGCAGGAATAGCGCAAAGGGCTTCTCCACCGCCCCGTTCAAGCCAGAGCCGTCCTCCTCCTCCTCGTCCTCCTCCGCCTCCTCGCCCTCGGCCTCCGCCTGGGCCTCCTGCACCAGGGAGCTCTCGGATGGGTACTCAAACGTGGTGTGCAGGCTCTTGTCATTGAAGGAGATCTTCATCTGGGGGCAGAAGGCACATCAGCCAGGGCCTGCGCCAGCCACCACGATGCCCGGCCACCGGGCCCTCCCGCTGGACCCAGTGCACCGTGACCCAGGGGCACAGTGGGGGCTGTCAGACCTGGGCTGGGCAGGACATGCCATCAGCCCTTCAGAGGCCGAGGGGGGGGCTGGCTCTCCTCAGAGAAGACCCTCCACCTGAACTCTGCAGGCCCCCAGGCCCCGGGTCACATCACCCCAAGTGACCCCCCCAGGGACCAGGCCCAGCCAGCACCCTCAGGGTCTCCAGAAGCCTCTGAGGCAGCTCAAAGGGTCAGAGGGAACCTCCTCCCACTTGCTGGCTCCGCACAGGAGCAGAGTCCAGGTCAGGCTGTGCTGGGCCCCACCTCCATGGGGCCCCACCTCCTCAGCTCCTAGAGAAGCTCCTGCTGTTGGCCGGGCCTCTCTCCAGAGCCGGTTCATCACGTCCAGCTTGCTGGGCACCTGGACGGTGCTGCCCACCCAACTCGGCAGTGACCACCACCGCTGGGCCAGGTCCCCGGGGCCGCATGAGGTGCAAAGCCAGGTGGCTGCCACAGGCCAGCACAGGAAAGCAGCCCCAAGGGCCGGCACCCCATTTTACAGACTGAGGAGGCGCCTGTCAAGGCTGTACCAAGTGCAGGGCCAGTGACCCTGTCCTCCCCGCTGCCTGCCGGCCCTCGTCCTCCCTGCCCCTTCAGACTCTAGAATTCACATCGGAGCTGAAAGCCCCCGGGCCTGCTGGGCAGGTGGGCCCGCCCGGCGGTAATGAATCCTCGGCCACGCGCCCGCAGCAGATGGAAGCAGCTCTGCTGGAGCTCGAAATATTAAACTCCCGGGCACAGGACACCAGCAGCCAGCTCAGGTTCCTCCTCCCCTGGAAGGAGCGGAGCCGTGGGGCCAGGGACAGCAGGACGGGAGGGGCCTCGGGACCCAGGCAGGACCACCAGCGTTCATGACCAGGGCACACACTCTGGCCGCTCCCCCCTCCTCCCTCGGAGCCCTGCTCAGCTGGCACCCCACCCGCCCACCCAGCTCCGGGCTCCCCACCTCAGCCCGGCTCACACAGACACCTGCTGGGCAAGTCCAGGCCTGGCCCACTGCCCCTCGCCCCAGCCACCCACAGGCACGGGGCAGGGGCAGGGGCAGCTGCCCGTCAGGCAGAGCCAGGAGCGAGATGGCTGCTGCTGTCCCTGGGAGCCAAGGGCAAGTCCTGGCACCGGGGTGATCAGCAGAGCCCACAGATGTCCACGGCCAGTCGGCTTGGGGATGGAGCCGCTAGCCCTCCGAGACAGATCCCCCAGGAGCCCCAGGCGGGATGGAGCTGTTAGGCCAGGGCTCCCCTCCCCCACAGCCCCACAGGGAACAGGGCTCCCAGTCACCCCCAGGAACATGGCATTGTCTCTGAAGACCCTGAGTCCTCCAGCCCATCCCCCAGCGGAAGACACAGGGAGAGCCAGTGCCAGGCCAGGCCGGATTAGCGTGCCCTCATTAGTCCACATGACTGGCTCCTAGCGAGAGACGGGGGCTGGGCGCATGCCTGCTCCGAGCCTGGCACAGGCTGGCTGGGTGGGGCGGGGCAGTGCTCACAGGCCCCTCCAGTCCCCAGGATCCTCACCAGCCCCCCCCACGGGGTGCCTGTCTTCAGGTCACAGGATGCCCCGTGACTCATACTGGGGGGCCGCCCCCAGACGCAGGCAGGCAGGAGGGCAGTGAGGGGCTGGCACTTGCACACACCCAGTCACTTGTCTCTGGGGACTTTGCCCGATGCGCAGCCAGCAGGTGGGTCCCGGCTCACCCCCCTGCCACTCTCACTGGGCCTTTGTGCCTCTGGCCCCGCCCACCCACGCAAGGCCACCCTGGAGTCTGGGCTGACTGGACTCAACCAGCCCCAGCTGGGATGAGGGCCCCACCCTCACTCTCCACACCTGTTGGCCCCCATCCCCCACCCAGCCCAAGCTCTGACCCCCCCAGGCAGACCCTCTGCGGGTGGGGCGGGGGTGGGGTGGGAAGGAAGCTGAGCAGAGCAGGGTCCAGACCTGCCCCCGGGGTCTGGGTTCTAGGGCGACCTTAGGGGGCACCTGCAGGAAGCTGGGGGGGGCGGGGACGACAGGGCAGATGAGAGGCGAAGCCAGGCACCTGGTATCCGCCCCACATGGTAGGAGGGTGCGGGCTCCACCCTGGCAGTGAGGTGGTGGCGGTGGTGCCTCGGGCCATGCCAGTGGATTGGGGGTTGGGGTGGTGGTCACCAGCTTGAGGGGAGGGCAGAGGACCAGCAGGCGAGGAGATGACGAGCGAAGAGGAGGAAAAGGAGCCTCAGACAGGCCGGAGCCTGGCGGCCCCTCACAAAGGGAGGCCCAGCGGGATCCCAAGGGAGGCGGGTGTGGAGCGCTCAGGGCAGCCCCACCCAGTGGCCTGGGGCCGGGCAGGGGTGAGGGATCAAGGCCGCAGCAGCACCCCTTGTCCCCCGGGAGAGCGATAGAGCATCTGTGATTCTGCAGAGATAACTAAGTGGGGACCTGTGCCCGCCAGGCAGGCCGCCCAGTGCACAGGCGGGCAGGGTGCCCCCCCCCACCCAGGGCACAGCACCCTCCAGGGAGGTGCCAGCCAGGGGCAGGCTCCCCGAACCTGCTGCCCCGACAGCCCCCTGGAGAGACCCCCCGAACCTGCCCTGGAAAAGGCACCACCACCTCCCTCCACTGCCCAGGGCAGCAGCCACTCGGGGGTCAGAGTGCGCGTGGTCAGCCCCAAGGTCCTCCGGGCCTGCAGCCCACCGTGTCCCCGGCAGGGATGAGGGAGCAGGGCAGTGGTCAAACCACAGGCTGCCTGGAGTGGTCGAGGTGAGGACAAGGCCAGTGGCCCAGGGCCTGGAGGGGCCCCCAGGGACCACAGACAGAAGAGACAGGGGCAGCCCAAGGCTGATGGGGTGCTCTAAAGGGCTGGGCAGCCCCACACCCCACCCCACCCACCCCACCCTCCATTTGTCTGGCCTTTCCCGGGCAGGGCAGCTGGTGCATCCCAGGCAGAAAGTTGCTGCCAGCAGGTTGCGCTGCTCTGGCCGGGCCCCAGCCAGGCCACTTGGTCATGCCAGGCATCCTCCATCTGGACCCAGGACCCCTCAGGATGGCCCGGAGCCCAGATTTGCTTCCTCTGATCACTTCTTCCTGCCCTGCTGGCCCTAGGCCCCGGCCCTGCCCTTCTCCACCCACGAGTGACCCCACAGCTCTGTACCCAGCTGGGGGTGGACTGAACAGGCTCGAGGCTGCAGCTTCCAGCCCCAGGAAGGAGCCAGGCTCCGCGCAGCTCTGGGGACAGGGCCCACCCCGTGAGCTCCATGACCTCACTGTCACCTGCAGAGCAGGAAGTGCTATCACTTCCAGTCTCGCCTCACGGGGAGTGGAGGTCAAGGGTCAGAAAGCAAAGAGGGAGGGGCAGACCAGGGCCTGTAAGTACGGGGTGGGGCTGGGGCCATGGCTACTGGGTGGATCCCAGGCAACTGGAAGGAGAAGAGCAGGGAGGGGAAGGGGAAGGGGAAGGGGGGGGGCAGATCATGGCCTGTGGCCCCAAAGACAAGGCGAGGCCGGGCCGGGCCGGGGCACTTGGGGAGCCAGCCGTGGCCGCCTGACCCAGCAGTGGGAGCTGGCCGGAGCGCAGATGCCCTCACCAGGGGAGGGGAGGCGGTGCCAAGGCCACGCCGAGGCAGGAAGTCCAAAGGAAGCAAACGGAGGAGGAGGTGGCATGTCCGGGCAACTGAGGCTGGAGCAGAGGTGGCCTCAGGGCCCTAGACCCCAGCAGCTAAGGGAGAGGCCGCCGGAGCCAGCACTGCGCCCGCGGTCCCCAGGAAGGGCATCTGCCCGCTCCTGCCAGAGGGTCACGGGAGCGGGCCTGGAATTCGCCTCCGGCCGATGCAGGCGATAGAGTGACCAGAAGAATCTGAGGAACGTAGTCCTGTGCCCAGAGGGTTCCAGGCCACCAGGCAGGGCAAGGCTAGGGAATGAGGCTCCCGCCCTGTACCTGGGTCTCTGCCCTCAGCCCCTCCCCCAACAAGGTGGGGTGTCCTCCTTTCCCCAGCATCACACCCCAGCTTCAAACTAAGCCTGGCACACGAGCTCCAGACACACTCTCACAAGACCAGGTCCGACTGCGCGTGGGCTGGGGTGCCTCCTGGGGAGCTGAGAGCCCCCTCAGCTGACCGGGAGGTAGGGTTCCACCCCCTCGCAAATCAGCCCCCTGCCACTTCCCACTGCCGCCCTGGCACTTGCTGCCTGAATCGGCGGGGAGTCCAGGCGGTCATGCCAGGGCCACCCCGCTGTTACCTGGTGGCCAGGTGGAGCCGCAGGCTCACACTTTCCTCCACACGCCCTCAGGGAGACGGCCCTGCCCAGCCAATTCCAGGCAAAGCCTCAAAGCCAACTGAGGCGCTGGCTGGGCCGCCCTCCACACCAGCCTTTCCAGGCCGAGTGGCGAGCGGTGCCCACAGCCCCTGGTTCACTGGGCTCTACGGGGCCCAGGTCAGGGACCCCCAGCCCCGGCTCTCCTCTGTCTCCATCGAAGCAGCCCCGGCCCAGGCCAGGGGTCCTCCTGGCTGGGGACCCTGACCCACCACGTACCTTCTTTCTCGAGGAGCCCGCCTTGGTGAGGCAGGACTTCTGCAGGGCCAGGTAGCCGCCGATCACCTCGATCTCGTGCACGGTGGGGTAGCGCTTCTTCAGCGCGGCCCCCAGGCCAGCAGGGAGCTCTGGCAGGCGGTCCCCCTCCACTTCCTCCGCCTCCAGGGGGCCCGGCTCCCCATTGGCCGGCAGGACCCCTGGCTTCCTCTTGGGCACCACCGTGAAGGTGTGGCCACCCTGGTGCAGGCGCTCCGATGGGTGGTACTGGGGAGGCACGCTGGCCCCCGAGCAGGGCAGTTTGGCTTCTTGGGGGACCTCATCCTCCGAGTCCACCTCATCGATGAAGGTGACGGGCAGCCCTGGCCTTCCAGGCTCCCCGCCATTCTTGGCCAAGCCGGAAACCCCGAAGCCCTGGGAAGGCTCGGCTTCGGCGGCAGCCGGGAGGGATGGGGGCGGCGAGGGTGGCCGCTGCCACCTAACAGCCTGGTCCACTAGGGCAGTGGCCGGCCTGGGGCAGGCCCCCTCCTGGGCCCTCCAGGGGCCCCTCTCTTGGGCAGGTGCACCATCAGCCCCAGACGCCAGCTGGGCTCCACGCTGCGGGCGCTGGGAGGCCCAGACAGCCTCGCCCTCTGGCAGCCTCCCCGGCTGCCTCCCTTGGGGCAGAGGCGCCCCGGTGGCCTTGCGCTTGGGGATGAACACGAAGGAGTTGCGGGAGTTCACACGGAGACTGGCCAGGGCCCGGGCCTGCAGGTCCCCCGCGGGAATCGTGTCCATGTCTGGCTTGGAGGCCGGCCGGATCTCGAAGGAGTCGTTGGCGCTGGTGGCCGAGGAGACCCGGTGGCGCTGGCTGGGAGTGGCACTGGCAGGGCTGGGCCTGGGCAAGGCCGGGGGCGAGGCTGGAGTGGCACTGGGGGTCCCGGGGCTGGGGGGCGGGTGGGCGGGAGGCTCCCCCGACTCCACCTTTGGCTTGTACTCGCCCGGCCCGGGGCCGGAGCCCGCGATGCCGTTGGCAGCGCCGGCCGGGGACTCCGGGGCCGCGGGCCCGTTGGGGAGCGGGCGAGCGCCCGCCCCGCGGTGCAGGCCCCGAGGGTGGACGGTGAACGAGTTGTTGCTGGTCTTCTGCAAGAAGTCGCTGCGCCGGGCGCCGGGCCCTGGGCCGCGCCGCTCGGGCTCCAAGCAGGCGGCGCGCTCGCCCACGCGCGGGGCGGCCGGGCGGAGGACAGGCTGCTGGGGCGGCGGCGGCGGCAGCGGGCGACTGCGCTCCGGGCTCCCGCGACGGCGCGGCGCGGCCGGCGGGTCGAACTTCTGGAGCAGGCGGCTGACGCGGCCGGGCGACGGCGGCGCCTCGTACACGAGCACCTCGGCGGCGCGGATGCGGGCAGCCAGGCCGGTGGCGGGGTCGGGAGCGGCGGGTGGGAAGCCGGGCACCGACTCGATGATGAGGATGTTGTCGGCCCGGATGGTCCGCACGCCCGGCACCCGGCGGTACAGCTCCAGGAGCTGCTGCACCGGCCGCGCCCCCGCCGCGCCCGCGCCCCCGCCGCGCCGCGCTCCGCGCCGCCGCTCCGACTCGAGCCGCATGAACGGGTTCTCGCACAGCGGGCCCAGGCTATCGGCCAGCACGAGCCGCTCGCCCGCCGGCTCTGCGGGTCCCGCCGCGTCCGCCCCGGTCCCCGGCGCCGAGCCCCCGGTCAGGGCCGCCAGCTTGGCCCGCTTCCGCTCCAGGATCTCCCGCTTCCAGGCGGGCATCCCGGCGCGGGGCCCCGGGCCCGGCCGCCCCAGGCCGGCCATGCTGCGGAGCGGCCGCCAAAGCCAGCGCGCGCTGGGAACTGCGGCAGCCGCCCGCCGGTAGCCCTCGCGCAGCGGCCACGCCCACTCCCGCGACCGCCGCCCATTGGGGAAGGCGCTCTGAGGCCCGCCCCACGCCCGGCAGCCCCACCTATGACAGGAAAGGATGGCTAGCCGAGCGGATTGGAGGACGCTCTCCCTGACCCCGCCTCCCCGAGGACCTCATTGGATAGCGTCCGCCGCCGCCGCCGGCTTCCATTGGGAAGGCCCCTTTGAACACGCCCCGGACACCTCGCGCTGCTCATTGGCGGCCCTCACTTCCGCCTCTGCGCCCCGCCCTGGATGCCCTGGGGGCGGAGCCTGGCGGGGGCGGGGTCCTGGCGGGCCGCGGTAGTTGGACCCCAGCGCCCAGTGTGGCGGGTGACCTTGGCCAGGCCAGGTGACTTCCTCTTGGAGCCAGCGCCCAACCCAGCCCGCCTACTCCCCCGCTGGGAGCGCAGTGGAGGGAGGACCCGCCCAGGACCGGTAGGCTACCCCGCTCCTGTGGGCGATGCTCAGGCTGGCCCATGCCTGCGCACCTGCGGCCCAGTCCCTGCGGGACTTAGCGGAGATGCCGATGCGGGGACCCCACCAGTGCTGAGGAATCGGTTTCTCAGGAACCCCTGGCTTTGCCGGGCCCCAGAACTTGATTGTGTTGCTCAGACAGGTGGGAGCTCTATCCCACACTTGGCCATGCAGGAGTATGGAAGCTGCGAGGAGGCACCAAAGCTGAAAGAGACTTCCTCACCGTACACAAGCAGGCCCAAGCTCTCTAAACCCAAAGAGCCACAAAAGCCAGGCCGTGTGTCCCGCCCCTTTACCTCCCCAAGCTACTACTGAACTTCCCTCATCCCGAGGCTGCTGGGTTCCCACCGGCCCTGAAGACACAGCTTCCCTGCCCTCGTGCCAGGAGAAAGCCGATTCCCCTATGGCTGCCCAGTGCCCACCACATTCCTTTAGGTCCACGGACTCAGGGGAGAAGGGGGAACTGGGGAGCACTGACACAGATGCCGCCCGCAGTCAGCAGTCACTCAGGCTTGACACTGCCTCCCACAGCACTCGTCTTTCAGGGAAGGAGCTCCGAGGCACCGGGGCAGGCTTCGGCCTGAGGGCCCTTCTCTGCTTCTGATGCCGCGGCGGTAAATTGCCTTTCCGAAGGGAAGTGAACCTTCTTATTCTCGTCACTTCTACAGCAACAGAACTCCCTAATTCTGAACTAACAAAATAAAACGGAGGAACAACAAAACAGGCAACCTAAAAATGACGTTAATCGGAAACTCACTCCAGCCCTAGGTGGTTTGGCTCAGTGGAAAGAGCGTTGGCCGGGGGACTGAAGGGTCCCGGGTTCAATTCCGGTCAAGGGCACGCACTTCGGCCGCCAGCTGGATCCCCTGCCTTGGTGGGGGCATGTGGGAAGGAAACCAATCGATGTGTCTCTCTCTCCCTAAAAATCAATGGAAAAATATCCGCAGGTGAGGATTAACAAACAAACAAGGAAACTCACTCCAAACGTTCAGCTTGTGTTTGGCTTTGGCACAAGTTACGCCATGCCTGGGTAGGAAACATTTTTGTAGCTGTGGTTCAGACCAGACCAGACCCGTCTCCATCCAGCTCAAGCATCTCAGTGGCCTCGCAGCACACGTACGCCCTCAGCAGACGGTCACAAAGCTGCTGCGCTAGAACGAGGGTCCACAAACCTGTTCCGTAAAAGGCCAGACAGGAAATATTCTAACCCACTGGTCCTCACCGGGGGCAGTGTTTTCTCCCAGGAGACCTGGTAATGTCTGGACACACTTGTGGGTGTCACAAATGAGAGATGCCACTGGCATCTAGAGAGGCAAGGCCGGGGATGCTGCTCCAGTCTCCACTGCTCAGGAGAGCCCTCCTGGCACAAAGAAGACCAGCAGTGCCGAAACGGAGACCCTGTACACGGCAGGCACATTGGTTCTTCTGTTTCCGCACCCCTCCCAAGATTAGGGTACAAAAACAGGCCTCAGGCCATAACCTGCTGGCCCCTGCTCTACAGTGTCAGCAAGGTCCACAAAGACCACACGCTGGCAGGATGCCAAGGCTCGGATGCCACACAAACTACTCACTAGGATCTCAACATGGCCCTACCCCATGTCTTCATGCGGCTCCCAAGGCAGGAAGTAGGAATTCTCTGAGGGACACCTTCCCCCTCCACCCATGAAGCTCCCGCAGGTTCCAGCCCTCCTACAACCTCAGCTCTGCCACCAACTACCGCGCACAGGCGGGAGCGTCTCGGCACCCATTTGATTTCACTCCCCCTGGGTCAGGCAACCACTGCGTTTCAGCAAAACATTCTATTTTATTTTTATCTCAGCAAATGTTCTCGTCCGGCACCTGACTGGTACCAAACCAAAGCCCTCAGGTCAACAAATGTGAGCTGAGACCATCTGCAAGCTTCCGGCTGGCAGGTCTCAAAGCCTCTGAGCATCCGAGCACCTCTTCCCCTTTCCGGCCCCTTAGTGAGGCCTACATCATCTCAGGTGCGCTAACAGTGCTGGCCACCAGGTGGCGGGAAAGTCCTCACACCGCAACCTGCTGGGACAGGAAGCCAAGCAGAGCCTTGAACGCAAAGTTCTTTTCGCAGGTGCCAGGGCTCCAGGCAGGGTCCTGATCATGCTTATTCGACACCTTCCTGGGTGCCTTGGCTGGAATGAAGAAAGGGCCATCTCTCCCCCGTGGCAGGGGAGGAGATACAAGCTGCTTTACACTTTTTAGAGCTCAGACATCTAAGGAAGTCTTGTCTGGGTGAATGGGACAAAGAGCTCTGAGGTCAGTGATGCCGGCCGACTTTGCAGCCGGGGCATAAAGGGTACTTTCCCAGGATCCATGAAAATACTGAGCCCGCTAGGACGTTTTGCTTATATGCCGTTTCCAGCTGCCAGAGGAGTTCAGGCCTGTCACGCTTGGGTCCTTCTCAAGATCTCAATTCAGATGCGCTATTCAAAGCATGAAATAACAGGAAATAGGTTTTAAGGATCAAGGCTGCTCTTTTCATCCCTGCTGAGGCAACAGTTTCAGACATGGCCGGCATAGAGAAAACTGAGCACTCTGCAGGGTACAAGTTGAAGTTGCTTTCAGACCCAGACTTCTCCTCCGGTGCGGTGGGAGACGGCGTCCTCACACTTCCGGGGTGGTCCTCAGCTTTGGGTCCAGCACTCTAGCTGAGGAGAGCTCCCTTTCCGGCCCCTCTGCGAGGCTAGTTGACCCGGCAGGCGCGGATCATGAGCAGCTGCAGGAGAATGAAGACGGGAGACGTGATGAGGCCGAACCAGAGCTCCCGAGTCTGCTCCACCAGCTTCTGGCACAACAACATCTCGAACACGAACTTGAGGCTGAGAACCGTGAGGATCCAGAAGAGGCGGAGCACGGCCAGCCGCTTCTCTCCGTCCTGGAAGAGACGCACCGACACGATGGTGGTGAAGTAGGTGCTGAGCCCGTCAGCGGCGAAGAAGGGCACGAACACGTTCCACCAGGAGAGGCCGGGGGCCAGGCCGTCCACGCGCAGCGCCAGCAGCACGGAGAACACCAGCAGGGCCAGCAGGTGCACGAAGATCTCGAAGGTGGCGAAGCCCAGCCACTGCACCAGCTCCCGGAGCGAGAAGAGCATCGCGCCGGCGGAGCGCGGGCCCGGGCCCCACCGAGCGCCTCAGCCGCCGGGCCGCGCCTCTTCTCCCCACGGGCCTCGCCCGGCGCCCGCCGCCGCGAACGACCGGCAACGAGCGGCCCGCCTGCCCCGTTCCTCGGCCCCGGCGCGCCGCCGATCCCCCGACCCCAGCCCGGGACCCAGCACAGGCCGCCAGCGGACGCCCGGCTCGCACGGACGCCATGCCCCGCTGGACGCAGCCCCAGCGCGTCACTTCCGGGCGACGCCGGAAGCCGGAAGTCAGAGTCGTTCCCGGCCGCCAGGGCTCTCAGGGCAACTTGCGGGTCGTGTTCCCGGGCGCAGGGGTCCCCGGACGCCCTCACGCCGCCCTCCCCCCACACACACACCCGATGCCGAGCCCACGGCTCCTGGTGCTGTTCGGCAGCCAGACGGGCACGGCCGAGGATGTGGCGGAGCGGCTGGGCCGCGAGGCCCGGCGTCGGCGTCTTGATTGCCGGGTGCAAGCCCTGGATTCCTACCCGGTGGTGAGGGCTCCCTGGGCCTCGGCGGGGAGACCGGGCTGCCTGGGCGCCGGCCCCCCGAGCCCTCGGCCCCTGGGCGCCGCGTTTGGTCTGAGAGGACCCTCCTCTTATGGAGGATTTGGGGGGCGGGAAAGCGTGGGAACAGCGGCGTGTGGAGGAGGGGCGGGGGAGCCCGAGGGAGAAGGGAGGCCGGCGGCCCGCGGGTCTCCCTGAGTCCCCGTGCCCTGCCACCAGGGCACGATCAGGGCTAGGAATTGAGCTGTGAAGCCAGTGACCACATGTCCACCCTCACGGGCCAAGCACAAAGCAGAAGCACCAGGTTTAACGGGCAGGGACGTGCCAGGAAGTACGTGCCGCCGGGGAAAGAGCCAGATGGAGTGGGAGCAGCAGGGAGGGATGCCTGGTCAGTACAGCCCGAGGCCTTACACGTGTGTCTTTTTGTTGAGGTGAATCTGATTAACGAGCCCCTGGTGGTGTTTGTTTGTGCAACTACAGGCCAAGGAGACCCCCCTGACAACATGAAGGTAAGGCTGCTGGAGGCGGCTGCTTGTGCTCTGGGCAGAAGATCCCTGCCCTGGACCCTCACCTCCTTGTCAGTGCCCTGGGGGCGGGGGCGGGGTGGGGAGCCTGAGAAGCACAGTGAGTCCTTGCCCTTTGGCAATGCTGCGGGCGTCGGCAGCTGTGGATGTGAGAGGAGCTGGGGGTTCTGGTTTCCTCCCAAATAAACTCTTCCCAGGGCACCATGGTTCCCTCTCCTGCTGTTCCGGGGCGTGTATGACTCTCGTCTGGGTCTTATGTGTATTTCAAAACTGTTGGACTTTCCAGGAACATCCTCAATTCTTTAACCATCATTCGGGCACAC
Organism: Cnephaeus nilssonii; assembly: GCF_951640355.1. NCBI lineage: Eukaryota > Metazoa > Chordata > Mammalia > Chiroptera > Vespertilionidae > Cnephaeus > Cnephaeus nilssonii. The sequence goes on from NC_137085.1 coordinate 680,934, forward strand.
GTCATAGTTCAAGCATGATCCAGGGCTAGGAACTGAGCTGTGAAGCCAGTGGCCACGTGTCTGCCCTCACGGAGCCACCAGAAAGCAGAAGCAGCGGGTTTCACAGGCAGTGCCAGTGCCAGGAAGTGCATGCCCCTGGGGAGCGTGCCAGGTGATGTGGTTGTAGGCGAAGTCCCGAGGATAAAGGGGGGCTACCCAGGCCCCAGCAGAGAGCGAGCAGCCCTGGTCCGGGAAGAGCGAAGAGCGGCTCAGGACGACAGAGCCGAGGCACGTGTTGGGGGAGGAGGGAGCGGAGTGAGGAAGCGAGGCCGTCTGAGGAGCCTGCTGAGGCAGGGGGCCTTGACGTGAAGGGCTATGGGCCTCACCGGGTGACTGTCACATTTACGTTCTAGCGAAACCACCGCTTGTCTGGGGTGGGGGGGCAGGCTGTCGGAGAGCAAGGACAGTGCGGGGGTGGGGGTACCCAGCGCAGGCAAGAGACTAAAAGTGGATGCGTCCCCGGGACGTTAAGGAAGACTCGACAGAACACAGAATCAAACGGATTTCAAAGATGAGAAAGAAGGTGGTAGGATCAAGACAGGGCTTCAGGCTCAGGTACCAGGATGGATGGTCGTCGCACGCAGGGAAATAAACCAGCGAGGGCCCCGTGCCTGGGACTGTCCAGGAGGAGATGGGAGGTGGCTCTGGAGCTTCAACCAGGGTCCCGGGTGGAGGCAGGTGTTGGAGAGGCCACAGTAGGAAGCTGAGGAAGGAAGCTCCCGCCTCCCGCCCCCCAGGACAGGCCGTGGCAGCCAGAAGAGGGAATGCAGCGTCTCCACGCCCCAGGGCGGGAGGTGCCTTCAGAGGAAGGTGTCTGCTGGAGCTGCAGTAAATGAAGTGAGATAAGGCTGGAGGCATCCGTGGGGCTTATCTGCGAAGAGACTGGTGACCTTGGGGGAGAGGCTGGATAAGAGGGTCACAGGCAACTAACGAGGGGGAGGGACTCTTTTAGGAATGTCTACTTTAACCCAGAAGGGCTTGTGGCTGTGCGTGGGGCTGAGGGTTTAAAGGAAAGGAATTTATAAGATGGGAGAGACCCGGCCAGTGGACATGCTGGTGAGGACAATGGCTGAAGACTAAAGAACAAGATGGGGTGGGGATGATGTGGGAGACTCGGGGTCTCCAGGACCCCAGCACAGGGTCTCCTCAGACAGGAGAGAAGGCAGGTTGGCGGGGATCAAAGGCAGGAGGTGAAGTGTGGGAGACGCAGGGCCCAGACCGGAGGGGTGGGTGCCCTCCATCAGCCCGCTGGGCGGTCAGGGCAGAGGCGCAGGCTCAGTGTCGGAAGCCAAGAGCACGAGGGTGATGAGCCCGCTGGGACGAGGGTGGGTGAGGCAGGCCCAGTGCAGGGCTCTGCAACCCCCACGGAGGGGGCCCCCCCAACCACAGCAGGGACTGGAGGCAGGGGCATGGCTCCTGCCGAGAACCAGGCGCAGCGAGCAGCTGTGTGCTACACAGGAAGACGCCAGCCTCCGCGCCCCGTCTGAGCACGCCGTGGCCAGGTGTGCACCAGGCACGGGAGACGCACGCGCGCTCAGAAATAATACCAGGGAGATTGAAAAGACAAAGTTGAGACGTTCTTCCAAACGGAACAGAATATAAGAGCGATGTTAGAACTCAGTTCGTTCCAGGATCCTCGGAATGAGAAGGTAGGGGGGAGGCGTCAGGGAGCGTTACACCCTGTCCCAGGCTGGGGACAGGCCTCCGGCCTCAGGCCCTCGAGTGCCAGGAAGGGCCCACGGGGCGCGCGAGGCCCCCTGACCAGCGCACGTCCTCGTGGGGGTCAGCTGTGGGGACAGCAGGGCTGAGGGACACCAGCTCCTCAGCAGTGACACCCCCTCCCCCTGCTCAGAACAAAGCTCAGGTTGGGGGGGGGGAGGGGGCGGGGGGATTTCAACCCAAACTCTCCCAGTGGCCGGTCAGGGTGGGGAGAAGGCAGTGGAGCGTGCTCCAGCCTCGGCGACAAGAGGGTCACCTCCCCTGGATCTCACAGGAAGTGCGCCGGGAGGAACCCACGCCTCACCTTGGAGGCTGCGCAGGCAGGGTCCCCCTGGGGCCCAGGCCGCCAAGTCCCTGAGAAGGGGGGGTGGGGGGCGGCGGTCCAGGGCCAGCAGGCAAAGCTGTGCCTCAACAGGGCCAGGGTCGGTCCGCCCCTCCCACCCCACCCCACCCCCGTGGCCTCAGGTGGGGGAGCGTGACACAGAAGGGGGCGGATGTGAAGCCTGGACCAGGCAGAGGTCCGTGTGGCGGGCTGGGTCAGCACAGGGAGGTGCTGGCAGGCTGAGCCTCAGAGGCAGCTCTGCAGACCCTGGTCCTCGCCCTCACAGCTCCCGCACGGCTCAGCCACCAGGAGGGGCCCCGGAGGAAGGAAGGTGCTGCCCAGGGGGGCGGGGTGAGGGCGGGCTCAGCCCAGAGCTGCGCTGTGGAGGCCCAGGCCCCCCAGAGGGACCCGGGGACGTGGGACTCTTGGTGTGAAGAGACGAGAAGTCTCCCAGGGAGGAGCGGGCCCTCCCTCCAACCTGGGGAGAGTTGGGGGTCAGCTGCAGTGCCCGCCCAGTGAGGCCTGGCGGCCCTCCCTCTGTGCCAGCCTCCCCCCACCCCCCACGCCCCAGCAGTGGCTCTGGGGCAGCCTTCCTCTTCCGAATGCCTCGCCTTCGTGATGGAACGGAAGGCGGTCTGTTAGCAGCTGGGGCAGGAGAGCGGGCCTGGGAAGGCCGGACCAGCCCTCCCGCCCGCCCTGGGCTGGGGTGGAGCAGGCCCCTGACTCGGGTCTTTGGGGCAGAGCTTCTGGAGGTTCCTGTTCCGGAAGAACCTGCCGTCCACCGCCCTCTGCCAGGTGGACTTCGCCGTCGTGGGCCTCGGGGACTCCTCCTACGCCAAGTGAGTGGGGCGCCAGGCTGCGGGCCGGTGGGCTGTCCTCGGGGCTGGCGAGGTGTCCTGGGGGAGGGACAGGCGCCCCAGCCTCCAGGGCTCCCACCAGGCTGGGCCCTCGCCCCACCGGGGCTCCCCAGTGGGTGCCTTTGTGGGTGAGCAGGGTACAAACAGGGGCCAGGCCCAGCACCCCAGGGGACTTCCCGGCTGACGCCAGCCAGCGCCAGGTGTTCACAGGACAGCACAGCTCTCGCCCCACTTTTATAGAAACGTGCCGTGAGGTGTTCGGCCTGTTTCAAACCGGGCAGAGGCCCGCACGGGGGTGGGCAGTGGGTGCAAAGGGCCCAGGCCCAGGAGCCCCGTGGCCACCACTTCCCCTCCATTTCCCTCCGTGTCCTCACGACACACCTGGGTCCTAGCAGAGGGCCGTGGCTGCACGTGACATTAGGTCACGGGTGTCGGAACCCTAACCGTCCAGCAGGGTCAGGGCTGAGGGGGCCCACGCCTCAAAGTCGGGCCCCGTGCGAGGAGGGCACGCTCACTGGAGGGAAGGAGAGAACAGGTGACTGACCCTGTGCTTACAGCGTTCCCGGGACGGCTCCTTCCAGGAGCTGCGCTGGCCAGACGACCCTGGGAGATGGGGAGACATGGGGCTGCCCTCTGCCCTCTGCCCTCTGCCCTCTGCCCTCTGCCCTGCAGGGCTGGCTGGGCCGCTTCCTCACCTCCCGCCCGGCACCCAGCAGCCTCCCTCTCTGCACAGGTTCAACTTTGTGGCCAAGAAGCTGCACCGGCGGCTGCTGCAGCTGGGGGGCGCCGCGCTGCTGCCGGTCTGCCTGGGCGACGACCAGCACGAGCTGGGGTGAGTGTGGAGCTGGGGTGAGTGGCGGGAGGGAGCGAGCGCCTCCGGCCCAGCCCTGAGCAGCGCCCTCACAGCGCCCTGCCATCTCCAGGCCTGATGGCGCCATCGACCCCTGGCTGCACTCACTGTGGGAGAAGGTGCTGGGGCTGCACCCCGTGCCCCCTGGCCTCGGCGTGATCCCCCCTGGAGTCCCGTGAGTGTGGGCCTTGGTTCGGGGCCCGCGGGTGCACCAGAGCGGCCTGGCCACCGCCTCGCCGTGGCCTCCTGGGCCTGCGGGTCTGACGGGCACCCCTCCACAGCTTGCCTTCCAAGTTCACCCTGCAGTTCCTTCAGGAGGCCCCTGGGCCGTGCCCCTCGGAGCAGCACGCGGCCCAGGCAGACCCCCCGATCCCCCCTTCAGAGCTGCGGCCCTTCCTGGCGCGCATGGTCACCAACCAGCGGGTCACCGGCCCCACCCACTTCCAGGACGTGCGTCTCATTGAGTTCGACATCGCGGACTCAGGCATCAGGTAAGGAGTCCGTCCCGGGCACCCGGGGGGCAGGCCATGGTGAGGGGCCATGGTCCTCTCCCAGAGCCTCGGCAGCAGGCGGCAGCCCGGCGGCAGGCGGGCACCTCAGTCCCAGGGCCCAGCCCTCCCTGGACACCGGCCTTCATCTTCTTTGGCCGCCTCCGCCCCCGAGTCCCTAGCTCCAGCCCACGCCCTCCATGGCTTCCCACCAGCTTTGTGGCCGGCGATGTGGTGCTGATCCAGCCCGAGAACACGGCCCGGCACGTCCAGCTCTTCTGCCAGGTGCTGGGCCTGGACCCTGACCAGCACTTCACGCTGCAGCCGCGGGAGCCAAGTGAGTGCGGGCCGGCTGCCACCCTCACTCCCACCCTCGCCCAAGTCCCTGGCCCCACCACCTCCTCTCCCTGCTTCAGATGTCGCCTGCCCCGAGCGGCTGCCCCAGCCCTGCTCCGTGCGGCACCTCGTGTCCCGGCACCTGGACATCGCCCGCGTGCCGCGGCGCTCCTTCTTCGAGCTCCTGGCCTGCCTGTCCCCCGACGCGCTGGAGCGGGAGAAGCTGCTGGAGTTCAGCTCGGCCGCCGGCCAGGAGGCCCTGCACGAATACTGCAACCGGCCCCGCAGGACCACCCTGGAGGTGCGGGCGGCAGGCGTGGGGGCCGTGGCAGCCTGGGCCGGAGCCACCCGTGGCCGCTGGCTGCCGCCCTGCTGAGGCCGTGTCTGTGCAGGTGCTGTGTGACTTCCCGCACACGGCGGCGGCCATCCCCCCGGACTACCTGTTGGACCTCATCCCCCCAATCCGGCCGCGTGCCTTCTCCATCGCCTCCTCTCTGCTGGTGAGCGTCCGCTGGGGCTGGGCATCTGGGGCTGGGGGGCATGCCGGCTAGCCATGTGGGCAGGTGCCCACCATCCCATCCCCCAGGCTCACCCTTCGAGGCTAGGTTCTTATGGTGGGCAGGTGCCACCATCCCGCCCCGACCCTCCCACCCCCACCAACACGCCCCCCCATCCTACCCCCACCCTCTCCCCCAGGCTCACCCCACCAGGCTGCAGGTGCTCGTGGCCGTGGTGCAGTACCAGACTCGCCTCAAGGAGCCCCGCCGGGGCCTCTGCTCCTCTTGGCTGGCGTCCCTGGATCCTGGGCAAGGTGATCTCTGCTCTCCAGCAGGTAGGGGTTAGGGCTAGGGCCCTGGCCCTCCAGGCCTCTTCATGCCACCTTCCTCCTGCCGTAGGCCCTGTCCGGGTGCCGCTGTGGGTGAGGCCTGGGGGCCTGAGCTTCCCACAAGTACCAGACACGCCTGTGATCATGGTGGGGCCTGGCACTGGCGTGGCCCCCTTCCGAGCAGCCGTCCAGGAGCGCGTGGCCCAGGGCCAGACAGGTGAGTGAACGGGCAGGGCGAGGCGGGCCGGCTGCGGCTGCGGCAAGTCCAGGCTCGAGGCCCCTACGCCTCCCCAGGGAACCTCCTGTTCTTCGGCTGCCGCTGGCGGGACCAGGACTTCTACTGGGAGGCCGAGTGGAGGGAGCTGGAGAAGAGGGGCTGCCTGACCCTGGTCACAGCCTTCTCCCGGGAGCAGGTGGGTGTGCGTGGAGGGAGGGGGCAGGGCGGGGCGGGGCTGGGGTGCGCTCACCCACCCATCCGGCGTCCGGCAGGAGCGGAAGGTGTACGTGCAGCACCGGCTCCGGGAGCAAGGGCCGCTGGTGTGGGAGCTGCTGGACTGCCACGGCGCCTGCTTCTACCTGGCAGGGTGAGCCGGGGGCGGGGGGAGCCCGGGGGCAGGGGGAGCCCGGGGGGGAGTGGGGGGGGCAGGGTGAGCCGGGGGCGGGGGGAGCCCGGGGGCGGGGAGCCCGGGGGGGGAGCCGGGGGGCAGGGGGAGCCGGGGGGCGGGGGGAGCCTGGGTGTGGGGCCGGGCACCAGGCAGCACTGAGCCCGGGCTGCCTGTCTCCCAGCAACGCCAAGCACATGCCAGCAGAGGTGTCTGAAGCCCTGGAATCTGTCTTCCGGGAGGAGGGTGGGCTCTCGGGCCCTGAGGCAGCCGCCTACCTGGCCCAGCTGCAGCGAACCCTGCGCTTTCAGACCGAGACGTGGGCCTGAGGAGCTGCCTGCCCGCCGGGCCCCTCAGGCTGGCCCTGCCTGACCCAGGAGGGCGACGGCCGGCTCCCCGGTGCGGCCGCCTGCGTCCGGGGCCTTCACTCAGCTGCCCCGTCCCTGGCTCCAGCTGGCCTTCCCCACTGGCCCCAAGTTAGGTCCTGCTCGGTGACCCAGGAAGGCACCCTAGCCTGATGGGCATCCGGGAGCTCCCCAGACACCAGATTCCAAACAGCACAGGAACCTGGGGGTGCAGGGTTCCTGGGAGGGCCGAGGTCCCCCTCCTCTGCCTGGAGGCACGCCAGCCCCCAGGTTCCCGGGCTGTGGGACTAGGTCACCATCCTTGCCTGGCTGCAGGAAGACTCAGCAATAAACGCCGGGCTCAGGTGCTGCTTCTGACCTGTTTGTTCTCATGCTGTTTCGATGCCTCAGGTGGGGGTGGGCCCACAGCTCCTGGGACGGGGACAGTGCCCCTGGCAGGGACACGGCCATGGCTCATCACCGTGGCTGGAACACTTTGGTGTCTGATTCTCGCCTGGTGGGTGTGGCTGTTGGCCCACCTTGTACAAGCTCTGCCCTGGCTCTGACGAGGCGGGGCAGTCTGGAGAGGACCCCAAAAGGGTGTGGGGAGTGCCCGGCTAGGCGGTTAAGGACCATTCCTTCAGCCCAGGGAGCAGCAGCCTAAGGCCCAGGAGGAAGGGGGTGTGGCCTGAGCCAGGAGGGGCGGGCAGGCGCTGTCACCACCTGGGATGGGCCTTCCGGGCCGAGGACATTCCTGTTGGGGCAGTTGGGCCGGCCGGCCTCCCCACACTGCGGGCCTGGGCCCATCGTCAGTCAGGTGCTGACACGGGTCAGTGGTGGCTGTGCCGGGCTCGGGCGGACCCAGTGGGGCAGCCTGTGTGGGCCCAGGAGCGGCTGAAGCTGGCACCGTGCGGAGGCCCCAGGGAGTTCACTTCCCGTCGGGGCGAGGAGCCCGAGGAGGCAGTGGCTGCTGCAAGGTCAGTGCCAGACGCTGCCCCGGCCCGAGGGCCAGTGACCTTCACAGCCCCACCACCCACTGCCGCCCTGGGGTCCCGGTCCCCCCATCCTGACTCCTGCCCCGGGGCCCCTACTCATGGCCCCGCTGACCTTAGCTCGGGGCTCCCCAGTCTGCCTTCAGCCTGCCCGGGTCCTGAGCACCTGGACCCACTGTGCCAAGTGCCGGCCGAGGAAAGGTTGGACGGCCAGGCCCTTGGGAACCCTGGGGGTGCCAGGTCTCCGGACAGCGAGCCCCTGCTGGGGACCACAGCAGCAGCGCCCCCCTGGGCTGGGCCCACAGGGGAGGAAGAGGAGGAGGAGGAGTGCCCCATCTGCACAGAGCCCTACGGGCCTGCTGGGCACCGCCTGGCCCTGCTGAACTGTGGCCACGGCCTGTGCTCGGGCTGCTTGCACCAGCTGCTGGGCTCGGCCCCCAGCGCCGACCTGGGCCGTGTGCGCTGCCCGCTCTGTCGCCAGAAGACGCCCATGCTGGAGTGGGAGATCTGCCGGCTGCAGGAGGAGCTGCTGCAGGCCGACGGGCCCCCGCGACCCCCGAGCCCAGTGCCCCCTGCACCGCCCCGCCGGGGCCCGGGGCCCTGGGCCTCCCTGGAGCACCGCTACCGACTGCGCTTCCTGGCGGGGCCCGTGGGCGTCCAGGGCTGCCTGCCCTTCCTGCCCTGCCCGCCCTGCCTGGGCGCCCGGCTCTGGGCGCTGCGGGAACGGGGGCCCTGCGCCCGCCGCCTGGTGCTGCTGGGCCTGCTGGGCCTCGAGCTGCTGGGGCTGCTGCTCGTCTTCACGCCACTCATGCTGCTGGGTCTGCTCTTCATGCTGCTGGACCGCGCCGGCCGCTGAGCGGCCACGAGTGGGGCCTGTGCCTCTGCCCCGCACCCCGCCTGAGGCGCCGACGGGCCACGTCCTGCGGGCCTGGTGCGCAGGGCCTCGCCGGGAGGAGCACCTTGCCCTGAGCCTGGTGACCAAGGCTGACCGGGCCTCGCCTTCAATCGAGACCCAAGCCTGGGCCCAGGCTCACCCAGGAGCCTGTGTGCAGCCCCTGACTCCAGACCACTGCTGTCCAGACAGTGGCCCGCGGCGCCCAAGGACAGGGCTGGAAGGTTCGTGGCCAGGGCCCCAAGCTCCCCTCGGGGACAGGCACCGCCCTGCCGGCCTCCCCCACCGCACCCGGCGTGGCTGAGAGGCCCAGAGGACACAGTGACCAGCGGCCTGGCAGTGCGTCCATTCCTTGGAGGGTGGGGCCCGGGCAGGGGCGGCCGGCCTCCCCACCCTCTCCTGCCGCGTCCCAGATCAGGGCCCATGTGTGTCCCTGAAGGTCGGGGCAGCCGAGAGGAGAGGCCCGTGCTCTGCAGACTCAGCCCACGAAGGGCCTCCTCGCCAGCCAGCTCGGGAGCCAGGGGGCGCCAGGAGGGGCCAGGGCGGGCACATGCCCCTGAGCTACAAGGGACAGAGGCCAGCCCGGCCTTGGTGCTGGAGGGCGGAGCCGAGCCCCCGCCTGCGGCAGCCCGTGTCATCGAGCCGGGGCCTTCACCTGAAGGACGGACCCAGCCGGTCCCGGCACCGCCTCACGGGCTGGCGACGTGCTGTGTGCTGTGCCGGCCCAGGAGACGCGTCTCAATAAACAGCAGCAGCCGCTGGAACCACTGCTCCAGTGCCGTCCTCCCTGTGCCCTTGTCCCGTCCAGCGGCCCTGCTCCGCCCGCCCCGCGTCCTTCCCAGATCCAGGTCGTGCCAGGGCCAGACAGGAGGCTCCTAGGCCCTTGTTCCCTCCACCGTCTTGGCCAGAAGTGCCGACCCCAGTCAGACTGACCCAGAGCCCTTCCCACACGACCTCAGAGGGTCAGGCGGTCCCCCACCCAGCCACCCCATGTCCGGTGGCTCCTGCCCCCTCGGGTCCTCTCTGCCCAGCTGGGCCCATTCTGCACATCCCTGCTTGGCGCACGCAGGCAGCTGGCTCTGCACACATGTGTGAGACAGTCACACGTATGTACGCATGTGCACACACACACAGCCAGGCCCAGTCACCTGAGCGGCATGCCCGGCCCAGCTTGGCCACGGAGCGGTGCTGGGCCTCCCCTGGCCACGGGGACCCCGTCTGGGCTGCAGTCCCTGGTGCCCACCCCGGCCCAGCGTGGAGGCCACAGCAGCGGCTGCAGGCCAGGGACAAGATGCGAACTTTGGCAGAGTTTTAATGGCAAAGTTGTTGCAGCGACAATGCCACACGGGTGGGGGCCGGAAGCTGTGATGGGCGCGGGGTCGGGGGGATGGGCAGGGCCGGGTCCCTGAAGCAGCAGCGCGAGGACCGACCACAGGCGGTGGCAGGGACGGCGGGCGGCGGGCGGGCACTACATGATGGAGCAGGCGGACAGCGGGTTCCGCACGTGGCAGGTGCAGGCGGCCCCACAGTACTGCCGGAAGGTCTGGTAGCAGCTGCCCTCGGGCTCACCCCCCCACTGGCCACCAGACGGGGCGGTCAGCGCCTCGGGCGGCAGGCGGCTTAAGATGGACGTGTTGACGGCCAGCGCGGCCAGGCCGTAGTCGGTGAAGAGCACAGTCTCGCGGCGGCAGGTGGGGCAGGAGATGAACTTGTACTTGGGGCAGGACTCGTAGAGGATCTGCAGGCACTGCTCACACACGGAGTGCAGGCAGGACAGCACGCGGGGCCGCCGCTGCGTGACGTTGTACGTGTGCCCGCAAGTGGGACACTCCAGGGGCTCCCCGGCGGCGGCGGGCGACGGCACTGTGGGGGGCCCCGAGGCCGTGGGGCCCGGCGCCCGCATCACGTACTGATTCACGATGACCTCGTCCACGGGCGCCACGCGGGGGAAGCCCAGCTCTGCGCTGCCCTTGCGGGGCCGGCGTGGCAGGGGTGGGGTGCGGGACGCCCCCTCCAGGGCAGGCATGTCCCCCCCACATGCCTGGTTGACGATGATCTCCGTGTCTGAGGGCCAGGCGCGCTTGGGTGCCAGAGCTGGGGTGGGCCGGGGCGCAGGTGGAAAGCAGGGGGCGGCCGCCTGCAGCTCGGGGAACTTCTCGGGGTGGACGATCTTCATGGCCTCCATCTTGAGGATGACATGGGGGCCCTTCAGGCAGGACATGAGGAGGCCCGGCCAGCCGCTGCCCGCCTCGGGCCCAGGGTCAGCCGGCATCCGGCTGTCTCCAGTCAGACAGGGTGTTAAGGTGGGAGGGGGCGTTGGGTGGGGCCGGGGGGGAGGAGCAGGGGCAGCATCCTGGTCCCGCCAGGCCTGGTGGGGACCCCAGCCTCCCCGAGGACTCTTGGGGGCGACTGGCGAGAGCTGGGGGGGCAGGGCCCCTCCCGGTGGCCACAGTGGCTTCTCTGGTCCAGTCCGAGGAGGAGGAGGAGGAAGGGGTGGGGGGGTGGGAGGCAGGCAGGGGCAGAGGGGTGCGGGAGGCTGCCTGGGGCTGCAGGTCCGGCCCAGGGCCTCACCCAGGGTCTCCGGCTGCGGAGGCTGGCGAGGGGGTTTGGGGTGGGCTCTCCGTGCAGCCGAGGTCAGCAGTGCCCGGGCTGGGCCATCCGGGCGGGCGGGGGCTAGGTGGGCCCCATGGCTCCAGGGCAGGGTGCCCAGGGAAGGCAGGTAGCCGGAGCCCTGGCTGCGGGCGGACCCGGGCCGCAGGCTCGGCGGTGGCGGGAGCAGGGAGGAGGCCTGGACCAGGCCCGAGCTGCAGGTGAGAGACAGCGTGAGCGCAGCGCCGGCCCACCCTCGCTCGGCACAAAAGACCGGGCGCCCGACCTCTGACCCTGACCCTCTCCGGGCGCGCAGCCCAGCCCCCTCCCCAGTCCCCGCCCCCGAGGCCCGACCGCGGCCGTGCGGGGGGAAGCGAGGCCGCCCGCCGTGCCCGCTCTCACCTGCCCCAGCCTGGCGTCCCCGAGCCGCGCGCCGCCGCAGAGGTTGTCTCAAAGGCAAGCCCGGATGCGGCGCCCGCGCCTCGGCCCGGCGGCTCCGGCGGCGACCTGGGGCGATGGCGCGGCCGCGGCGGCTCCCGGGGGCGCGGGGAGCGGGCTCGGCGCGGCGCGGCGGCGGCAGGTGCGTGCGAAGCGTGGCGCGCTCTGCGGCGGAGGCGCGGGGACCGCAGTGCGCGCGGCGCCCGCCTGCGCCCGCAGCGCCACCCCCCGTCTGGGGACCCGCGCGGGGTCCGCGGGGCGGGGCCAGCCAGGCTCTCGGCTGCCCCTCGATTCGCAGAGGGCCCGGCGCCCGCTCCCGGGGTCACCCGGCGCCCGCGGACCGCGTGCGGGTGCCAGTCCTGCATCGCCCCTCCTCCAGTTCCCCCACTGCGTCCCCGCCTGGCGGACCCGGAGTCCTAGCCAAGCCTCCCTCCCCCGGACCCCCATTCTGGAAGGGAAGTCTTTTCTCAGCCCGAAGCCTCGGTGCCAGAGGGAAAGGAGAGGGGCCCAGAGGTGACCCCTGGAGAGCTGGTTCCCGGGCTCAGCCCTGGGACCCCCTGTGCCCCCCCCGCCCCGCCCCCGCCCCGGAGAGTCAGGGTCTCTGCTTGTCCTTCCACTCAGGCCCAGCGTGAGCGCCCTGGGGTTTTCCGGCTCCCAGGGGCGCCCAGCGCCTGCCCAGCGCCGGGCTGAGGGCAGTGTGGCCGTAGAGGGGAGCAGGGTGGGCGGACACCGGAGGAGTGGACGGAGGGAGGGCCAGTTGGGAGAAGTCTCCCGGGACCAGGACGGCTGGACCGGTGGGCGGGTGAGGTCAAACAGCTGGATAGACAACACACACCCACCCAGGGTGGGGTGGCCTCCCGGCACCCCAGGCAGCACGTGCCGGCTGTCACAGCTGAGCGCTCACCGGACCCCACCCAGCAGGAAGCCCCATTCCTTTCTGCTTCCTCCTCAGGCCAGGCTTCCCTGTTCCCTTGGGCCTATGGGGGGCCCGCCCTCGGTGACAGGGAGGACAGAGGACATGGTGGCAACCACAGGGCAGGGAACCAGGGCACGGAGGCGCTTGCCGTCCTGTGGCAGCGCGGGGCCCTGCCTCTGACCTGGACAGCCCCGGCCCCTTCAGGCTGCACCTGTGTGCCCAGGCCCTTCAGGGCCACGGAGCCCAGCGGTCGGTGCTCCTGGAGAGGGAGCCACGTGGGCACATCCGGCTGGAGGAGAGCCCCTGGGGCCGCACTTGGCGGCCTGTGTGACCTCGGGCCGGTGTCTGGGCCTCAGTTTCCCGTCAAGCCGCAGGAGCAGGTGTGAGAGGTGCAGGGACGGCCTCAGGGGGCTCTGGCATGAAGCGGGAGCAAGGGAGACCCGCGGGCCAGTGGACACGCGGGAGCCCAGCCTCAGCCTCGGACTCCACGCAGCTCCCCTACAGACCCGCGGGGCGCGCACCAGCCACAGGCCCCGCCCCTCCCGAGGCCACGCCCCCAGGAGCGAGGCCCCGCCCCGTTCAAGCCCCCTCCGGAGTCCGCGCCTCGAGAGCTCCGCCGTTCAGAGCTGGGGCGGCCCACGGCGGGTTCGGAACGGTCCGGGGCCAGCAGACCCCGAACCGGGTCTTTAAGGAAACCCTCGAGCGCGGAGGCTTCTGGGGAATAAGGTTCCCACCGGCCGCCTCAGGCCTGTTTTCGCGCATGCGGCCTGGCCGCCTCGCCGCGAGGGGCGGGGTCTGCAGGAGCGGTGGGCGGGACTCACGGCGCCTGCGCACGGGCCTCCGCTCTGGGCCTGGGAAGTTCAAGGCCGCGGGCCTGGTCCCCGTGGAATCGGATGCTGCATCGGTAGAGCTCGTGTCCGGACCGGTCAGACCGGCCCCGCGCAGGCCACGCGGGTCACCCTGGCCTCTGGGCCACGTCTGATTTGATCCCGCCCTTCCTGGGGCTTCCCCCGGCCACCAAGGCCTGGGGTGGCGGGTCCTGGCCGCACCCTACCGCCCCGGGTCGCCCCAGGGGGAGCTCGCCGGTTCCAGGGTGCACAAGTGTTTACCTCTGTTGTCACCCCTGCACGCAGCCACCCTGTATGGCAAGTGCTAAGTGCCACCTTCCAATCGAAGGTGGGAGGGGTTCGAGGGCCCAGGCGGGGGCGCTGGAGGGGAGACTGGCGGCCCCAGGCGCCTCCCAGCAGAGGGACGCTGGCTTCAGAAGGGAGCTAGACTGTCACTGGGTGTAGGAAGCGCGTGTCGCCAGTTGTAAGATAAGTTTTATCAGCAAAAGTGTGTAAATCAATTTTTTTATCAGTTAAAAGGCAAGCCTCTGAGTCAGGGGCGGGCGCCTTTTTCCTGCAGGAGCCATTTGATATTAATAACCTCATGCGCGGGCCACACAAATGACCGGCTTCAGAGCTACCTGCTCTGTCCGCTCACACATGTCATTAACTCCCCCTAATGCCTTGGCAGGGCCGGACCGAATGGCTTCGCGGGCCTCCCACGGCCCACGGGCCGGACGTTCCCCACCCCTGCGCGCAGGAGTCCACGCCTCAAACAGCTCCGGTCTCGTCTGGGGCAGAGGCTGTGGCTGCAGCGCGGACCTCCGCCCTCTGCCGAAAAGCAGGGGCTCCGAGGGGCGCGAGTGAGGGCCAGAGTCCCCGGACCACCTGCCACTGGGGTCTGAGGACTGACCCCAGTCCCCTCCCGGCCTCCTTCCTGGGCCCAGGACGTGCCTGGCGTGTGTCAAGGCTGAGTCACCCTGGCTGGCCGTGCCCCTCAGAGCCCGGGCCATGGCCACCGCCCACCTGAGAAGGAAGGGTGGGTGCCCGCTATGCTGGAGGAGCTAGAGCCTCCTGGGAACTTGGGAACCCCATTGTTGAGGCCCGCCCACGGCCCCACCCCTCCCCAGGAGGGAAAAGGCAGCTGCCAGTCGCTCAGCTCACAGGCACTGGCAGGACCAGAGGACAGACAGCGGTTGCCACTCCAGGTGGGTCCTGGGCCCTCCCTGCACTGGGGCTCCCCGGTAGGGCCAGCCCTGCTGTGCCTCCAGACCCCCCCACCCATCCCAGCTCCCCCAGGGGACTGCCACGGGGGGGCAGCTGGAGACCGGCCCTCACGCTGGGTGAACCCAGGCACGCGCACCCTGGCACCTGGGCAGCGCCACAGCCTGGCTTTCCCTGGGGTGGGCACTTCCTCTCCACAGAGCCAACCGTCTGCTCTGCCCCCCCTGCCAGGCCGGGCCATGGACCCCCACGAGATGGTGGTCAAGAACCCGTACACCCACATCAGCATCCCCCGGGCTCACCTGCGCCCGGACCTGGAGCAGCAGCTGGAGGCCGGTCCCGGCCCCTCGGAGCTGCAGCCTCTGTCTGGGGGTGCCTGCGCCCCGGAGCCCAGCCGCCTCCTGCAGCCCGTCGAGGAGGTCTGGGGGCCCCAGGGGGCCAAGGGCGCCAAGGGGGCCAAGGGAGCCAAGGGGGCCGCCCCTGTCCAGGGCCAGCAGTCCTGGCAGCAGCCTGGCAACCCCTCCTGCAGCGGGCAGCGCCCGGCGGGACTGACCTACGCCGGCCGGCCGCCCATCGGGCGCGGCGACGACATCGCGCACCACTGCTGCTGCTGCCCCTGCTGCTCCTGCTGCCACTGCCCCCGTTTCTGCCGCTGCCACAGCTGCTGCTGCGTGGTCTCCTAGCCCGGCCCTCCCGGCGGCGGCCCGGCTCGGCTCAGGAGCCGCGGCCGCGCGTGGACATTGGTGGCACCCGCCGGGCCATCGACACCACGGGTGCCAGCCACCTCCCACCCTAGGCAGGGACGCCTGCGTGCCACCAAGGCCCACCAAGGCCGACAGCTCAGCTCGGGCCTCTGGAAAGGGGGCCCCGGGCGCTGGCGCGGCAGCCAATACCCTCGACCCCCTCCTCCCAGACCCCCTCCTCCCAGGCCGGAGCCTGGTAATAAAGCAGTGAGCGTCCTCAGGCGATTCCTTTCGGAGGGGACCCGGGCTGGAAGGCACATGGCCCCCCCGCGGCCGTGGGACATTTGGGGGCGGGGAGGCCACGGCCGATTCTCTGACCTGCACTGCAGGTCTCTGGTCTGCCCTGAGGATGGGCAGGAGGGGCCGGAGTGTGTCCCGGGCCCCGGCCAGGCCTGGGTTCCAGCTAGGAGACACCTCAGTCTGTGGGTCCGACAGGAGGCCATGCATGGAATCTGGGGAGCGGAGCCCCAAGAAAGGCCCCCAGGAGGAGGCCCCGGCTGGAGGGAAGGAGTGGGTGGGACTGGTGCCGGCAGGTTCTGGGAGTGGGAGCCCAGGCAGCCGGGACCGAGCCCAGCTCCCACTGTGAGTCACGGCCCTACCTCCGCCAGGCATTCTTCTTCCCACCAAACACCCCATTCCTGCACCTGCCCTGGGGCGCCCGGCCCTGCCGCTCCGCCCTGTCCAGACTCCAGGGCCTGGGCTTCCTGGAGGAGGCGGCAGCGAAGGTGCTGGCTGGGGGAGGCCCCGCGGAGCCCCTGTCCCCCCGCAACCCCCCTCCACCCCCGTCTGCATGCAGCACGGCATGCCTGTCGGAGGGCATGCCTGTCGGAGGGCGTGCGGGCAGCTCCGCGGCGAAGCCCGGCATTGCCTCACTGCGGGGTGAGGCCAGGATGCCGGGGCGAGGAGTCAGCGGAGGCCGGCACCGAGCACCCGGTGTTTCCGGGCTGGGCCCAGAGCTGAGGGAGGAAGCCGAGCTGGCCCCGCAGGACAGACAGGTCCTGTGCCCGCCCTCCCTGACCCGTGGTGACTGGCCACACGGGTGTGGACGGACATGTCACTGGCCTGACTGTGCGGGAACGCGGGGTGCCAGACTCCTGGCCCCTGCCCCCGGCCCGCCCCCACCCAGGCCGGCCCCAGAAACCTGTCCGATCAGTGCAGGAGGCTGCACACTGCCCGCGATGGGAGTAAGGGGGCTCTGGCCTTGGGCTTCCTGCCGTCGAGGTGGAGGGGTCTTGGGGATCCTGACCCTGTCTCAGCCCTTCTCTACGCACCCCATTCTGCCGTGTCTGTGTCCCTGGGGCCCCGGCGGCGGGGGCTCTGATGGGCGTGTCCAGGGCTGCCTCTGGGTGGTCCGTGTGTCTGTGTGAGGACCGCCTTGGGGCCTTTCGGGACGAGCCACCCCCCCAGGACGAGGGCCGGGGTGAAAACGCTGGCCTGACCTACGTGCACCCTCACACTGTGATTGAACTGGGTGGAGCAGGGCCCTCAGGCTCTGGGCCAGTGGGGTCCGGGCAGGCTTCCTGGAGGAGGCGACACCTGAATGGAGATGAAAGGCCCATCAGGTTAAGACCAGGAGCCGCTCCAGCTGGGCGGGGAGTGTGAGGGCGAGCGTGAGGATGGGGGCCGGGAGGGGGTCTGGGTGAGCAGGTGGGAAGATGAGCCTGGAGGAGCGCAAAGCCAGGCCTGGGTTGGGGGTTCCTGGAGCTGGGTCTGGCCACGAGGGGGTGGGGGCGGGGCAGAGTGGGGGGGCACGGGTGGATCCAGTTGCAAGTGCTTTGTGGCTGAAAGGGGAGCCCGCCCGCCCGCCTGCAGCCACCACCTGCCTCCCTGCTGACTCGGGCTCGGCCAGTAACGTGAGCCCCAGGGAGGGAGCCGCAGGGTGCCCTGGGTCCCCCCACCCCCGGCCACCCTCTGGCCGGCGCAGTCGCCCCGCAGAGCGAATGCAGGTAGGAGGCCTGGACCCGGGCAGGCGGGGTGGGTGGGGGCGGGGGCCCGGCAGGAGGGCCACGGGATAGGGCCAGGCAGCTGGACCGGACGCTGGCCCCGGGGACCCCGGCTGCGGCCCGACCCCGGCGTCTGCAGCGGCCTGGGCTCCTGTCCCCTGGGGCGGGCTCCCCGTGCCAGGGCCCTGACCGGGCAGGACGGGGGCAGAGGCAGGCGGGGTGGCTGTTAGATCCCCGCACGCCTCCCCCAGGATGCTGCAGCCCGAGGGTCCCCCGGCCTCGGAGGAGGGGACGGCCGCTGGGACTCGGCGGGGCGACTGCATCGTCTGCTACTCGGCCTACGACCTGGCCGGGCGCCTGCCCCGCCGCCTGTACTGCGGCCACACCTTCTGCCAGGCGTGCGTGCGGAGGCTGGACGCGCCCGCCCACGAGCAGCGCTGGATCCCCTGCCCGCAGTGCCGCCAGAGCACCCCCACGCCCCGCGGAGGGGTGGCCATGCTGGACCTCGACCTGGCCGCCTTCCTGGCCATCAAGGCCGAGCGGGAGCCTCCCCGCGCGGAGCCCCGGCCCCCCGCGCCCCTCAAAGGCGGCCCCGCGGTCACTCAGCAGCCCGCCGTGCTCTGCCCGGCCTTGGGCCCCCAGCCCCGCTTCCCCCAGCCCCACTGCTGCTGCTGGGGCTGCGGCCCCCTCTGCTGGGCCCCCTCGGGCAGCCCCGGGGTCTGAGCTCCGGCCACGGCGCCCCTGGGACAGGGTGGCGGCTGCCTGCCGGGCGCTGGCCTCGGAACCTCTGCTGGGGCACAGCCCGCCCAGAACGGCCTGGGGACTCAGGGTCCCGGGGGCCGCCCCCCACGGACACCCGGGCCACAGCCTAAGGCGGGGGCTGCGGCCTCGGCACTACGAGGCTCTGCAGGGATGGCGACTGCCCGCCCGAGCCGCAGGGATCCCAGGCCCCGAGCTGGCCCGGGTGCAGGGGTGGGGGCTGCTGTGGGAGCCTGTATGCCCCGCCCTGACCCCTCCCAGAGGTCCCAGCGGGCGTGGAGGGAGGCCGCCTCCTGCTTCCCTGGCCCACGAGGCAGCCTGTGGCGTTTTCACTCAACAAAGCTCCTGAAACCCACCCGTGTCTGTGCCATGAGGGGCGTCCCTGCCGGCGTGAGGTCACCGCTGGGACAGGTGTCTGCAGAGAGGATCAGCTCCAGGCCCAGAGAGGGTGGGGGCCTGCCCGAGGTCACACAGCACACAGGCCCACGCCCACCCAGGCCTTGCTTGTCCCTTAGCTGCCTTCTGCCCCCCAGCGGCCACACACAGACCCTGTGGAGGGGCCACCGCAGCTGCTGGCGGCTTTGGGCCCAGACACCCCGAGGCTGGGCTACAATATTCCCACCCCCCACCCCCCGAGAGGCGCTGCGCTCAGAGCCCCTGGGAGGGACGCCAGGCGCCCTGGGTGCTGGGTGGCAGGCAGGGGCGGGACGCGGGAATCTGCTGAGAACACTCAGAAACCTGCTCCGCTCCCGGGCAAAGTCCCCCGGCTCGGGGACGGGTGGGCAGGGCAGGGTGCGGGTCAGCAGGCCCCTGGGGAGACCCCGCCCGAGGGGGGCTGGTCCCAGCATCCCGGGAGCAGGAAGGGGAGTGACCCCAAGGGGAGGCACCCCACAAGCAATGAGGCCTGTCAGGGCTCAGCTGTGGAGAGAGGCTGGGGCCAGGCCTCCGGGGCCACGTGGGGTTGGGTGGAGAGCTGGGCCAGAGCACGGCCTTGGGGGGTGCCCTCCGCCCGTCCCTGCTCCCTCCACCTGCAGTGGGGGACCTGACACCCTAACCGTTGCTGGCCACCCCCGGACCCAGCCTGCAGAGAGCTCTGCCCAGCCCGGCCCCGAGCCAGGTCTGAACCGCATGACCTCGGGCCGCCCTCCCGCCTGGCTGGTACAAAGGGCTTCCCTCCCACCACCTGCCAGGCAGGGACAAGCCGACCCAGATAAGTTCTGAGGGCTCAGGCAGACCTCCCGGGCCCCCGGCCCCCCAGCCAGCGCCCAGCACACTGCTCCGTCCCGGGCGGGCAGTGGCCCCTGTCACAGCGGCACACGGGCACCGGCTGTGGAGGGCCAGCACGAAGGGCCGTGGCCCGGCCACACGAGGCCCTGGGCCTGGCTCGGGGCCGGGAGCACCTGCCGGGGTGACAGTGGGACCCGGGCAGGGCAGGTGCCTGGGGCTCTGCGGGGTACCCCCGGGGGCCTCGCTCCTGGGTAAACATTAATGGGGCTCAGCCCACGGCAGGTCATGTGTGCGCCCAGCGGATCTTTGACCTGCGGCTGCGCCCGCCCTGTGTCTCCTCCCTGCAGGTGCCCCCTCACTACCCACACAGGTAGGAGCTTCGAGTACCAGGAGGGGCCCAGGAACATGGGGGCCAGGGCTGGGGGGCCTCCAGGACAGAGACCGGCCTGTGGGCCAGCAGGAGGGAGGGTGACAGAGCCCCCCAGGACCGGGCCCGGGGACGGGAGAGCTGAGGCAGAGAGCTGGGGGGGGGGGCCCAGACCCTGCGGGCTGAGGGGGAGCCCGAGACGGAGCGGGCTCCTCCGCTCCCTGCCCTGCCCCCTCCGCGGGGGTGGGGCCCTTATCGAGAGGAGACGGCACCGTTTGGTATCAAGTGCCAAAGTCTAAGTCATCCGCAATGGCCCCGGTGACCCCTGACAGAAGAGGTCCCGGGTTCCAGGCTCCCAGCCACTCCTGGCCGAGCCTCAGCACCCTCTGCCCCGGGCCGCCCACCAGACCTGCTTCCAGCCGGACCGTGAGGGAGCCGGCCGCGGGGCTCACCTCTGCCCCCGACACCGGACTGGGCTTGCCTGACAGCCGCCTGAGGTCACTATAGCCATTGGGGGGGGGGGGGGGCTGGGGGGTCACCCAGGCCAGCAGGACCCAGGGGCCTGGGGGGCAGAGGGAAGAGGGGGTCTGACCTGCCTTCCCCCCCGCAGATCCGGGCTTGGGCCTGGGTCTGTCCTTGCCCGAAATCCATGCCGAGCTCTCCCCCCGGGGGCCAGGTCAGCCCCCCGACCCTGGACACGGTTGGCCTGGTGGACCGGAGTCCAGGACATGCAGGTATCAGGCCCAGCCCTGGACCCGCCGCTCGGGGAGGCGGGAGGGGCTCAGGACGACCCTGGTCAGGGCCCCCTTCCCTCCCAATTCCTGCCCCCATCCTTCACCCCAGGCCCCTGTGCATGGCCTTCCCCACCCCCACCCGCCCCACCTGGGGGTGTCCAG
This sequence comes from Cnephaeus nilssonii, assembly GCF_951640355.1. Taxonomy (NCBI): domain Eukaryota; kingdom Metazoa; phylum Chordata; class Mammalia; order Chiroptera; family Vespertilionidae; genus Cnephaeus; species Cnephaeus nilssonii. The sequence goes on from NC_137085.1 coordinate 701,130, forward strand.
GACGCAGCTCGGTCCCTGGCTCGACCTGCCCCTGCCCCTGCCCCTGCCCCTGCAGGGACCTCCAGCCCTGCCCCCGCCGTGGAGGAGGGGGCCGCGGACCCCTGGGCCCTCCCCCAGCTGAAGGACACGGGCCAGTCCTGGAAAGGTAGGTCAGGAGGTGCCAGGAACTGGCCATGCAGGGTTGTACCCCCAGGGTCTGAGCAGGAGGGGGTTTGCCCAACAGGGAGCCCGCCCGCAGACCACCACCCCGGGACCCTCGTCGCTGCCCTCAGCTGCCTGCCTGCCCAGTGAGGGACCCGCTCCCCCTCTTGCTGGCAGTGAGCTGCGGGGAGGCCCCGGAGCTGTCTGCTTGGCCATTCTGCAAAGGAACGGAGGGGGGTTGCCCAGCCCTGCCCGGGGAGCGGGGAGGGGGGACGAGGAGGTGGACTGGCAGGCGGGCGGACGGGCTGGCTGTGGAACGCTGCCCTGTGTCCGCAGAGCTCAGCGCGGCCGGCCGGGTCCGGCGGGTGCTGCTCGGCCTCCTCAAGGCCTGCGGACTCCTGGGCAGCCTCTACCTCTTCGTCTGCTCCCTGGACACCCTCAGCTCCGCCTTCCAGCTGCTGGGCAGTGAGTGGCCGGAGGGGTGGCTGGGGCGGGGCGGCCGCCAGGCCCGGGCCTCAGCGCCCCTCTCTCCCGGGCGCAGGCAAGGTGGCCGGGGACATCTTCAAGGACAACGTGGTGCTGTCCAACCCCGTGGCGGGGCTGGTCATCGGGGTGCTGGTCACGGTGCTGGTCCAGAGCTCCAGCACGTCCTCCTCCATCGTGGTCAGCATGGTGGCCTCCAACTGTGAGTGCCCTCCTGTCCTGGGGGGGTTGGGGGGGGCACGGAAGGCTGACACGGCCCCCCCACAGTGCTGCAGGTCCGGGAATCTGTGCCCATCGTCATGGGGGTCAACGTGGGCACCTCCATCACCAGCACCCTGGTCTCCATGGCGCAGTCGGGGGACCGGGATGAGTTTCGGAGGTGAGCGGCCGGGCGGGCGGGGCCGGGGCTGCCCTGAGCCAGCCTCAGCTGACCCCTCCGCCCCCCATGGCGGCAGGGCCTTCGGCGGCTCCGCGGTGCACGGCATCTTCAACTGGCTCACGGTGCTGATCCTGCTGCCGCTGGAGAGCGCCGCGGCCCCGCTGGAGCGGCTCAGCGAGCTGGCCCTGCAGGCCGCCAGCCTGCAGCCCGGGACGCAGGCGCCCGACATCCTCAAGGTGCTGACGCGGCCGCTCACCCACCTCATCGTGCAGGTGTGGACGGGCTGCCCTCGGAGGGAGGCCCTGTGGGCCCGGCCTGGGCGGAGGAGGGGACAGAGGAGGGGGGTCTGGGCCCTGCCACGGTGTGAGCTCCAGGCAAATTCCCGACCTCTGTCTGCAGCTGGACGCCGACGCGATTGCCAACAGCGCCACGCACAACGCCACCAATAGCAGCCTCATCAAGCGCTGGTGTGGCGCCAGGGAGCCCACGGTGAGGTGCCTCTGCCCTGCCCTCTGACCGCTGAGCCGCCCAGCCCCCCGGCTCCCAGCCCGCCCTGAGCCCGCCCTTCCTGTCCCCCCAGATCCCAGGAAACAGCAGCGACTGTGGGGCGGCGACCTCGGGCGCCTGCCCTGGGACCAACGGCTCGACCCCCGCGGAGCAGCTGCCCTGTGAGGCCTGGCCCCGCCCCAGCCCCCACCGCCCCGCCAGGGCCACAGCGCCCCCGCTCACCCCTTGCCCCGCCGCCGCCAGGCCACCACCTGTTCTCGGGCACGGCGCTCTCGGACCTGGCGGTGGGCCTCATCCTGCTGGCCGGCTCCCTGCTCGTCCTCTGCTCCTGCCTGGTGCTCATCGTCAAGCTGCTCAACTCCCTGCTGCGCGGCCGCATCGCCCAGGCCGTGCGGACCGTCATCAACGCCGGTGGGTGCGCGGGACCGGACCAGGGCCCCAGGCCGGGCGGGCGGAGAGGCCGGGCCGGGGTGACCTCGCTGCCCCCCCAGACTTCCCCTTCCCGTTCGGCTGGCTCAGCGGCTACCTGGCCATCTTGGTGGGCGCCGGCATGACCTTCGTGCTGCAGAGCAGCAGCGTCTTCACAGCTGCGATTGTGCCGCTCATGGGTGAGCGGCGGGTAGGCACCCCGGGGGGCGGGGGGCGGGGGGCGTGGGCTCAGGGCACCACCGTGACCCCCTGCTCCTCCAGGCGTCGGGGTGATCAGCCTGGAGCGGGCCTACCCCCTCTTACTGGGCTCCAACATCGGCACCACCACCACGGCTCTGCTGGCCGCCCTGGCCAGCCCCCCGAGAATGCTGCCCAGCGCTCTCCAGGTACTGCCCTCCCTGTCCTCCCCGCTCCCGGCACCCAGTGCCCCGCGGCCAGCCCCGCACACAGGAAGCTGAGGCCTGCCCCCGGCTGGCCACGGCTCAAGCTCTCCGGGGACCCACCTCCAACTGCCTGCCCAGGCCAGCTGCCCATCTCCTTGGGCCCCAGGGACCTAGTGGGCATCTTGGGGACCCCCAGTCCCGCTTCTCCTCCCCCACTACCTTGTGCAGCCCTGGGGTGCCTTCTGCACCTTTCTCTCTGTCCCCCCCCTCCCCACCCTGTGCCCTGGCTCTGCTCCTTCCAGGCCTCCTTCTATTCCACCACCTGCAGATGTGCCCACCCCCATCACCCACACCCAACAGGTCCCCTCGATGACACGCTTGCTCCTGCAGAGGCGCGCCCCACCTGTGCTGGGCACCCCCTGGCCCCGGCTCTGCCCTGTACCCCGTCCCACCCAGTCCGGCTTACCCTCAGGGTCCACTGCTCCGGCCGAGTGTCCCTCCTCCCCTGCCTCCGCCTGGGGCCCGGACAGGCAGCTCCCGAATGTCCTGTCTTGCTGGGCTGCTGCCTACAGGAAGAGAGAGGCCCAGGCCCTCGCCACCTCCCACCTGTCCACTCGGACCCCCCAGTGCGGGGCCTGCTCCACCTCCCTCCAGGGAGCCCTCCAGACGGCGCCCGCCAGCTCGGCTCCTCAGTTCAGCAGCCCCTGGATGGGGGTGGAGGGGGTGACCTGCATGTGGGGCCCTGCAGGTCCCCCCACAGCAGCTAGGCCAGAGCCCAGGGCTGAGTGGCCAAGCTCACTGAGGGATGAGGAGCAGCGGGGGCGGGGGAAGGGAGTGGGAGCCATGCAGGTGCCCCCCCCCCCAAATGCGGGGGCAGTGCAGGAGGCGCATGCCCACACCTGGCTGGAACCTGCCCTCCCAGGCGGCCCGTCTCAGCCCAGCAGCAGGACCCCAGACTGACTTCGGACTCAGCACCATTTGGGGGCGGGGGGCGGGGGTAGGGAGAGGGGAGGCAGCCTGGGGGCCAGGGGACCCACGTCACGGCCCCTGCCTGCCCCCCGCCCCCAGGTGGCCCTCATCCACTTCTTCTTCAACGTGGCGGGCATCCTGCTGTGGTACGCGGTGCCGCTGCTGCGGCTGCCCATCCCGCTGGCCAGGCGCTTCGGGGACCTGACGGCGCGCTACCGCTGGGTGGCGGTGGCCTACCTGCTGCTCGGCTTCCTGCTGCTGCCGCTCGCCACCTTCGGGCTCTCGCTGGCGGGGCCCGCGGTGCTGGCCGGGGTGGCGGGGCCGGTGCTGGCGCTGCTGCTCCTGGTCGCCCTGGTCAACGTGCTGCAGCGGCGGCGGCCGGCCTGGCTGCCCCGCGCCCTGCGCTCCTGGGCCTGGCTGCCCCGCTGGCTGCGCTCCCTGGAGCCGTGGGACCGCCTCGTGGGGCGCTGCTGCCCCTGCCGGGCCTGCGGCCCCCCGCCCGCCGCCGCCAAGGAGGCGCACTGCTACGAGAACCCCGAGGTCCTGGCCTCCCAGCGGCTGTGAGGGCCGGGCGCCCCCCGCCCCGCCCTGCGCCCTGGGCGCCCTGGGGGGTCCCGGGAGCTGCGGACGTGGGAGTCAGCGGGCTCGCCTTCGCGGCAAATAAACGCGGCTGGGACCCGAGTGCGGGTGGTCTTCTCTCCCCGACGGCACGGCCGGGGTCCCCCGCCCCCTCCCTGGGGGGGACCGGCGCCTTTGCTGCCCCCTAGCGGCCAGTCCGCGGAGGAGCCGGTGTGGGCGCGCAGGTGACCCCCCGCCGCGGGCTGGAACCCCTCCTCTCGCGGCCGCGGGGGCCGGCAGGCACCAAGGGGCGGTGGGGAGCGGGAAGGCTTCCCGGGGTCCCGGGAAATCCGAGGTCCGGGGAGGCTGGGCGCTGCCTGGCGGGTGCGGGGAGGGGCGGTTCCCACGCCCCCGCCTGGGGGATGCGCGCAGGGAGGGGCGCAGGCCGCCCCCCGCCGTCCAGCCCCGCAGTGTGCAGGGCAGTGAGGTGCGGACCGGTGACCCCGAGGCGTCCTGCCCCCCTCCCCCCGGTTCTGCTTTTCTCTCTCTAGACGGGGCGGGGCGCGGGGCTGAGGGATCAGGGCTGCGGGCGGGGCCCCCGGGACGGCCTTGCGGGTCGCGGCGCGGCTCGGCCCGAGACCTACGGGGAGCAGGTGCTGCGCCCACCCAGGCTCCACCCGCACGCGTGGGCCCGCCTCTCCCCGGCGGGAGGCACCTGCCGGGCGGGCTGTGCCCTCCGGGGCTCCCCGCCCCTCCCCGCGGGGGCGCGTCCGGTTGCCACACAGGAAGGTTGTCTGCGGGCAGCTGGTAACCGGACACCAGGGAAGCGCCCGGGCCTCCTGCCCCTCCGCCCGGGCTGCCCCCGCGCAGCCTGACCCCGCCACCGGCGGAAAGGAAGCTTCGAGAGAGACGTCCGTCCCTCGCCCTCGCTCGGGCGCTGAGAGGGGGAGGGCGGCGGTCTGGGCCAGCTGCGGCGGGGTCCCCGCTCCCAGTCTAGGGGTGCTGCTAGGCCTGGGGGCGGTGGGCATGCAGGAAGATGGGGGAGGGTGGTAGCCCAGGCCCGCGGTTACTTTTTTGTCACTGCGCTTTTTAATTTATTGATTTGAGGGGGGGAGGGGGACAAACAGATTTGTTGTTCCACTTCCTGGTGCACTCATTGGTTACTTCTTTTTTTAAAATATATTCTTTATTGATTTTTTACAGAGAGGAAGGGAGAGGGAGAGAGAGTTAGAAACATCGATGAGAGAGAAACATCGATCAGCCGCCTCCTGCACGCCCCCCACTGGGGATGTGCCCGCAACCAAGGTCCATGCCCTTGACCGGAATCGAACCCGGGACCCTTCAGTCCGCAGGCTGACGCTCTATCCACTGAGCCAAACCGGTCAGGGCTCATTGGTTACTGCTGTGTGCGCCCTGACCAGGGATCAAACCCCAGACCCTGGTGTGTGGGGACCACGCTGAGCTCCGGCCAGGCCAGCCATTGTTCCTTCTGGTCCAGTCCTTTTCTACCCTCAGGTTCCCTCAGCACCGCCCCCCATGTCCCCCAGGTCCTCTGTGCCTCATCCCCTTCCATGGACCCCAGGCCCCTCCCCCAACAAGCTCCTCGGCCTCCTGAGCCTGGGTTCCCCCAAGGGAAGTAGCCTCTAATCTGGAAGCCGTGGGGGGCCTGGTGGGAGCAAGACCCCTGGAGCAGGCTTGTGCACCCCAGTTTGGCTTCCCCCCACTTCTGTGACCCCAGGACACTCCTTTGGGTCTGGCCTCAGCCTCACGGTCCCTCTGATGGAGTCCCCTGGGGAGAGGCAGGCCTGGCCGGCTCCCTGGGGCGGTGGGGAGGCGGTGGCGGGAGGAAGGTGCCCGTGCACCTCTCCTTCCGGGGGCAGGTGAGGCCACCCACAAAGGCTGACCGCCAGGTCCTTTGAGGCCACAAATGCCTGTCTGCCTGCTGCCCCACCGAGAGGTAACGCACCCTCCCACTGGGACCATGGCCACCAGCAAACAAAGCCACCCCTGTGGCGTCTCTCGACAGCTGCTGGCTGCCGGAGGCCAGGCGCCCGCACTCCCACGGCCCTGCCTGGACCCCCTGCGCCCGCACGACCCAATGCTCCGCACGCACGGTGGCAGGGACACCCTTGGACGAGGGTGGGGACCTGCGGCCCACGGTGCCGCCGCAGCCCGAGCCCTCAGGCTTAGGCCCAAGGGCCACAGGGAGGGTCCCACTGTCCTGGGGGCAATGGGAGGGGCAAGGCCTACACCCTGGGTGGGCGACACACCACCTCTTTGTTCCCCTAAAGTGGGGGTGCCATACTGCGGGCACTGGTCCGAGGGAGCCTTTCCCGGTGAGGGAGGTCTCAGGCCACACAGCCTGGGGAGGGCTTTGCCCAGCTCACTGGGGGGAATCTGAGCTGCTCCCGTTCTCAATGATTTGTGGCAAGTCGAGGCCCCATGGCCTCTGCTGCACAGCCAGGGCCTGGCCACAGCTGCTGGGGTTAAGCTAGCTACTGTGCAGGGCACTGGGAGGACCCAGGATGCCAGGCAGTGGCCCTGCGTACCTCACATGCCATGGCTTGTGGTCAACAGAAGCCCAGCCCACCTTCCTGGCCTGTTTGTGGGGGACAGGCCTGGTCCCAGAGCCGCCCGTGGGCCTGACTGCCCTTGGACAGGGGGAATCCCAATAGGACCTCCATCAGCTCTCCACGTGTGTCCTCTCAGGGTCGTGGTCTCTAAGGATTGATGGGGCCAGGGGGTCATTAGTCAATGTGACGCCGCTAGGGCATCCCTAGCTGGTTTTGCTGCTGCTCTGGCCGGGTGCCTGCAGTGCTGAGGAGCCAGCTGCAGACCCCTCCCCGGGGACACACGGGGTGATGTCCCAGGGGCAGCCTGTCCCAACGGCCTACCCACAGAGGAAGTTGCTGCAGGGAACGCAGTGTGCCTTGACTTCCTGCCTGGTGTGTGCAGCGCAGGCCCAGAGCGCATGCCCTCCAGCGAGAGGAGTGGCAAGGCATTGCCCAAACATCCTCCCGTGGGGGACAAAGGAGGGCAAGAAGTTTACAGGGAAAAAAAAAAAAAAAAAACTAACAAAAAACAGTCCGGCCAGTGTGGCTCAGTGGTTGAGCATCCACCTATGAACCAGAAGGTCAGGGTTCAATTCTTTTTTTTTTTTAATATATTTTATTGATTTTTTTTACAGAGAGGAAGAGAGAGGGATAGAGAGTTAGAAACATCGATGATAGAGGAACATCAATCAGCTGCCTCCTGCACAACCCCTACTGGGGATGTGCCCCCAACCAAGGTACATGCCCTTGACTGGAATCGAACCTGGGACCTTTCAGTCCGCAGGCCACACTCTATCCACTGAGCCAAACCGGTTTCGGCAAGGGTTCAATTCTTGGTAAAGGCACAGGCGTGGGTTGTGGGCTCGATCCTCAGTGGGGGGCCATGCAGGAGACAGCTGATCCATGATTCTCTCTCATCACTGATGTTCTGCTCTTTATCTCCCTTCCTCTCTGAAATCAATAAAAAATGTATTAAAAAAACAAAAACAGCCCTCGCTGGTTTGGCTTAGAGCAGGGGTCCTCAAACTTTTTAAACGGGGCCAGTTCACTGTCCCTCAGACCGTTGGAGGGCCAGGCTATAGTTAAAACTATGAACAAATTCCTATGCACACTGCACATATCTTATTTTGAAGTAAAAAAACAAAACGGCAAAAACACCCGCATGTGGCCCGCGGGCCGTAGTGTGAGGATGCCTGGCTTAGTGGATAGAGCATCAGTCTGTGGACTGAAGGGTCCCAGGTTCGATTCCGGTCAAGGGCACATGCCTGGGTTGCGGGCTCCATCCTCAGTAGGAATGCAGGAGGCAGCTGATCAATGATTCTCTGTCATCACTGATGTTTCCCTCTCTCCTCTCTGAAATCAATAAAGATATTAAAACAAACAAACAAACCGGAGGCCCAGTGGCCACCCCCAGGAAAGCCGAGCTGTAGGCCCACCAAAGGGTGTGAGCTACCCGTCCCTTCGGTGAACGTTAAAGATGACACCCGCGCACTGCTGGATACAGTCAAGGCGCAGCCACGTGTTTAACGTTTTTCCTTCCTGAGCTGTGCTCCCCGCCATCAGCAGATAGAAGGCACTTGTTGGCAGGGCATGCAGGCCTTGGCTGTGTGGTGTCGGAAATGGCACCAGAACGTTACTGGTGACTGGAGTCGGGTCACACCTTGACTCAGCAGCCTCTTCCGGTTAAAGAATTCAGAAGCAAGATTCAAACTGTAAGAGAAAGTTTATTTACAAAGCCGCAGGGGTGGCCGGGAGCGGAGAGGAAATGGGCTCGGGAGGGAGGGGGTGCAGGTGGGGGGGGGGAGGGGGAGAGAAGGGTAAGACGCAGGCGCAGCCCCGGGTGGAAGGGGTTTGAGGTGAGGGTTCTAGAAGGCTGGGTGGGCCCTGATAGGACACTCATCAGCTCTGCAGGTGTGTCCTCCGTGGACCGGTGTGGCCAGGGGGTCATTAGTCAATGCAGCTGGTTCCGGTTTTGCTGCTTTGCTGGGCCTGGAGCTGAAGCCCATGTGCGGCCTGGATGCACTGGCTCCAAGTCAGCACCTCGTCGTCCCGGGGGCTTCGTGCTTCCGGGATCTTCTCGCTTGTTCCCCGGTAGCGGGGGTTCCACCGCAGGGCGAGCAACGCGCCAGGGGAGGGGAGGGGAGGGGAAGGGACGGCGATTCGCTGGAGGCGGCCAGGTTCCCCGGGGGCAGGCCCTTGTTTTCCCAGCCGCGCCCGTTGCCAGGCACCCGAGCTCTCCGCCCGGGAGCTGCGGCCCCGTCCAGGTGCCTAGCACCGCTCGGCAACAGAGCCGGAGCCTGCAGCCCCGCCAGCGCCCAGGGAGGTCTGGGCACCGCCCTAGTCTCCCCGGAGCAGCGTAGCGTTGGGCCCAGGCACCAAGGCGACGGGAGCCGGGCCAGCGCGGTCTCCACAACAAGCTCCGGGCTGCGGGCTGCGGGCTGCGGGCGGACCCGCCCTGCCCCCCCTCCCCGCCCCCGCCCCCGCGCGGGGCCCACGTGCTCCCTCACCTGACCGCCACCCGAGCGGGCCCAGGGCCCACGGAGGGGCGCAGAGCCCGAGCCCTCGGCGGCTCCGGGGGAGGCCCTACTCCACCCGCAGCCCGTCCTGGAGCCGCCGCCCCAGGCCCCCGAGCCCTGTTCGTCTCGTCCGTGGATGGCTCCGAACCGCGCAGGACGGCGCGGCCACGCACGTCCTCGTTACGCGGCGGCCCCAGGCAGCGGCCCTCCGGAGGCGCTCGCCCACCGGGGCTTCCGGGCCGCCGCCCCGTCGGTGCTTCCCCAGACTCCCGCCCGCCCCTGCGCCCGCCTTCGCCCTCGGCCCCGCCAGCCCGGAGCCCGCGCGCGCCCTCCAGCCCGCGCGCGCCCGCGGCACTGCGGCAGTTACCAGGACGCTGGCCCCGCGCGGCCAATAGCGCCGGCCTGGCGGCGTGCTCTCCGGAGCCAGCCAATGAGGGGACAAATCAATCATTTGAAACACCCAATGGGCTGAGCGCCGCAGCGCGATGGGGGGTCCCTCTAGAGCGAGAGCAGGGGCCTCGCCTGGCCAATAAACAGCGACGGAGTTGAGAAGGCGGGCGTTAGGCGGCTTGATTGACGGGGCTGCAGTCAATCAAACGAGGCCGCTGGCCAGCCTCGTTCTGGCAGCCCAATAGGGAGCTGGAGGAGGCGGGTGCTATGGGTATATAAACGGCGGCGGAGCGTCGGTTGTAGCATTCTGCGCTCCCGCTGCTCGGCTTCTGGTTCTGTTTTTCCATCTGCGCCGCCGCCACCATGAGGGAGATCGTGCACCTGCAGGCCGGCCAGTGCGGCAACCAGATTGGCGCTAAGGTGAGGGACGGGCGCCGGGGACCTAGCGCGGGCGGACCTCCCAGGCGGGCTGGGCGGCCAGGAAAGATGGCGGCGGGCGGGCGGCGCCCCCGCATTGCGGCCCCGTGCGGGGCCGGAGTTCGGGCGGGGGCGCCGGCGCGGGCCCCCCGGGGACCGACTCGGCAGCGGGGAGTGGGAGGCCTAGGGGGGAGGGGAGCCGAGGGGAGGGGAGGGAAAGGCCGCGCCCGTCCGGGGCGGGGCCGGTCCCGGGCTGCGCCGGCGTGACTCAGCCCGGCCCGCCCGCGTCTCGCAGTTCTGGGAAGTGATAAGCGATGAGCACGGCATCGACCCTACGGGCACGTACCACGGGGACAGCGACCTGCAGCTGGAGCGGATCAATGTCTACTACAACGAAGCCACCGGTGAGACCTCGCGTCCCTTGCCCGCCCCCTCCTGCCGCCCCCGCGGCCAGGTCCTCACCGACGCCCTCCCGCCCCCCCAGGTGGCAAGTACGTGCCCCGCGCGGTGCTCGTGGACCTGGAGCCCGGAACCATGGACTCCGTGCGCTCGGGGCCCTTCGGGCAGATCTTCCGGCCGGACAACTTCGTCTTCGGTGAGCCGCCTGTGTAGCCAGGAGGGCCGAAAGGTCAAGAGGTGCCCAAGGTCACCGCCCTCAGAACCGCAGAGAGCGAGGTCCGATCCGCACTGCACCTCGCGCGGGAGCTGGGCCCCCCGGCTGGACACCCTCCCCTGCGCGTCACTCAATCCCTCGCCCAAAGCCGCTTTGGGAGGAAGGCCCAGCTGTCCGGGCGGGGCGAGTGGCGATGTAATCTCCCCGCCGAGAAGGCAGTGGCGGCTCATCTGTCCTTGGGAATTGGCAGGGGCCGAGTGGGAGGGGCTGGCTTATTGTTAAGTCATTTCAGCGCAGCTCCTAAGTTAATTTTTAACGAGGCAGGTTGCTGCCTTATGTGGGGTCTACCTGCTTTACCTGTAGGGTGAGCTCTGTGTCACCTCACACCAGGTGGTTGGCTTTTCTGGCCCAGTGATGACGGGTGACGCATGCCCGGCCACCGAGTGACCTGCTGCCCTCTCCTGCAGGTCAGAGCGGCGCCGGGAACAACTGGGCCAAGGGGCACTACACGGAGGGCGCAGAGCTGGTGGACTCCGTCCTGGACGTCGTGCGGAAGGAGGCCGAGAGCTGTGACTGCCTGCAGGGCTTCCAGCTGACCCACTCGCTGGGCGGGGGCACCGGGTCCGGGATGGGCACCCTCCTCATCAGCAAGATCCGGGAGGAGTACCCCGACCGCATCATGAACACCTTCAGCGTGGTGCCCTCGCCCAAGGTGTCGGACACGGTGGTGGAGCCCTACAACGCCACGCTCTCCGTGCACCAGCTGGTGGAGAACACGGACGAGACCTACTGCATCGACAACGAGGCCCTCTACGATATCTGCTTCCGCACCCTCAAGCTGACCACGCCCACCTACGGCGATCTGAACCACCTGGTGTCGGCCACCATGAGCGGGGTCACCACCTGCCTCCGCTTCCCCGGCCAGCTCAACGCCGACCTGCGCAAGCTGGCGGTCAACATGGTGCCCTTCCCGCGCCTGCACTTCTTCATGCCCGGCTTCGCGCCCCTCACCAGCCGGGGCAGCCAGCAGTACCGCGCCCTGACGGTGCCTGAGCTCACCCAGCAGATGTTCGACGCCAAGAACATGATGGCCGCCTGCGACCCCCGCCACGGCCGCTACCTGACCGTGGCCGCCGTGTTCCGGGGCCGCATGTCCATGAAGGAGGTGGACGAGCAGATGCTCAACGTCCAGAACAAGAACAGCAGCTACTTCGTGGAGTGGATCCCCAACAACGTGAAGACGGCCGTGTGCGACATCCCGCCCCGGGGGCTGAAGATGTCGGCCACCTTCATCGGCAACAGCACGGCCATCCAGGAGCTGTTCAAGCGCATCTCGGAGCAGTTCACGGCCATGTTCCGGCGCAAGGCCTTCCTGCATTGGTACACGGGCGAGGGCATGGACGAGATGGAGTTCACCGAGGCCGAGAGCAACATGAACGACCTGGTGTCCGAGTACCAGCAGTACCAGGACGCCACGGCCGAGGAGGAGGGCGAGTTTGAGGAGGAGGCCGAGGAGGAGGTGGCCTAGAGCTCCTGCTACCGGAAGCGTGAGAACTCTTTATTCACTCTGTCTGTCCTCCTGACCCTGTCTCACTGTGCACTGTCTTCCTTCCTGACATCTGAGTTGTACAGACACCATTAAAGCATTTTCATAGTGCCCGGTGCTTCCGCTCCCGTTCCTTCCGGTAGGCCTGGCGCGTGCTGTTGCCGAAGGTCATCCCGTAGTGGTCCTGCATGTCTGCGTGGGGAGGGCCACACTGAGGCGCTCGGCCGGGCCCAGGGCGGGGCAGGGGCGGGGTCCCCTGGCTGAGGCAGCTGGTCTATCTGACTGTACCAAGAGGCCGTGCTGGGCCATCCTGCCTGGGGAACCCCAGGGACATACCGCCAGCCCTGAGCCTGTGCAGCAGCAGCGGGAAGGGCCCCAACCACCTGCCCCGCCCCCGTGGTCACCGCACTCACACGGGATGAACCCCATGTAGAAGGGGATCAGGCCCTGGCTGTTGTAGATGGTGTTGCTGGGCCAGTACGTTCGGGGCAGCCTCTTGCCCAGGGCACAGATGGGGTTTCTAGACAGGAACTGGGGAAAGGGCAGGTGTGACTGGCGGGCTGCCCCCACCAGGTATTTAGCTGCAAGTGCCCGGCCGGCGGGGCTGACATTTGACTGGTTAATGCTTAGGGGTCTTGTCATCCCCTCCACCAGGGGGGCTGCCGTGACCATGCTGGGCTCCCCACCCCAGCTATGCCCCCCAGTCCCAGGGGTGGGTCCAGGGCTGCTGTCCTCGTACCTGGCTTTTGTCAAACTCGTCCATGGCCTGTGTGACCCCGTTGCGGTAATTCATGCCCATCACCCAGGCGTACCGGGGGATGAAGCCAGCGTAGCCTGGGGAGGGAGAGGTCAGGTGCCACCTCGGGTCCCTTCGCCGCCCACTGCCCTAGTGCCAGGGAAGCCCGCCCCGGCTCCTTCCGTAAACACGGCACCTCCTTGTTGGGGCCAGATGGGCGTGGGCTTCCAGCCACAGAAACGTGGGCAGCCCTTGCTCTCACCCCCCTGCTGGGCCCCTGGGGCCTTGGGGGGTGTCCTTCCACCCAGGCCCGGCACCCACCTGAGATGGCCTTGCGTTGAATCAGGTTGGGGTGGTCCAGTTGGGGCAGCCTGTGGAACCTGCCTACGTCCAGGGTCTCCTGCTGGTCGCCCGGGCTGGGGTACTCATCCCTCCTGCAGTGGTACAGCTGGGACGGGACGGGCGGGTCACCACCCTCACCCCCACCCCCACCCGGGTCTCGCTGGGGTGAGGCCGGTCCCAGTGCCCCAGTTACCTGGTACCGCCCAGGGGCCTCTTGGAGGGGGGTGGGCTTCCAGGCCTCCTCCCCATATGCCAGCCGCAGGCCCGGGTGCCCAAGGCCCCTGGAGACCGTCTTCCTGCCTGGTGGGCACGGGGGGTAGGGTGGGTAGGGCATGAAGCCCGGAGGCAGTGAGGACTGCCAGCATGCACTCTCTGCCCCCGGTGGTCCTTCGGCCTCCTCCGGCGGGGAGAACTTGCCCAGGACCTCGAAGTTCTTGAAGGGCTTCAGACCTGTGTGGACGGCAGCGTGAGCAGCAGGGCAGGGGGCGCAGAGGGGCGGGGGGGGGGGGCGGGCGGCGGGGCCTGGGCTCACCTGTGTAGTGGGGGATGTAGGGCTCGGCCAGGTCGCGGCAGGGGGTCGGGGGCGGCTTGGACTTGCTGAAGTCCTCGATGAACTTGGGCTTGGAGATGGGGGACAGCACCGAGCACGGGCTCTTCTGCACGCTGGGGTCTGTGAGCAGCTGCGCCGTGGTCCGCCCGTAGGTGTTGCCCACCTGGTAGCGCAGCTGCGGGTAGAAGCCGGCATAGCTGGGGGTGGGGAGAAGGAAGGAGGAGGCAGGGCCAGTGGGCGAGGGCAGGAGCCAGCCCGCCAGTCCCAGGCCAGGTCCCCGACCTCCACCTGGATCTCGGGATGGAGGGCACAGCGACACGGGGCTGCCGGGCTGTCGAGGCCGAATGGGCAGCACGTGCCAAGCACTGACCCGCCGTGTCCCCACCACGTCGGCCAGCAGCAAGGGGCTTACAGGTGGCAGAGGCGGCGGAACGGAATGCCTGGAAGCATTTACAGGGATGGCGTGGGGTCCTGCCCGGCGGCCTGCTGTGCACAGCAAGGTGGCGCCCTGGGAAGGCCTGGCGGGGGGGTGGGGTGGGGGGGGAGGTCTGGCTCAGACCTTTGCCACCCAGGAGGCCAGGAGTCAGGGAACAGGACCAGGATTTGGGAGGCAGGCGGGAGGGCTGCTGGAGGAAGTGAGGGCCGAGCTGAGGGACACAACCATGTGGGCATATCGGGGGGGGGGGACCTGTGGGGGTAGTGGGGGGGCCCTCCTCAGGCTCTCCTGCCCCCCCTTTGCCCCCAGAACTCCTGGGAAGTTAGGTCTGGTTCCCGGCCCGCCTTTTCCTCGCTCACAGGCGCAGGTGGTGTGGGTGCCCGCACTCCATAGAGGGCGTGGTCAGGGTTTACACGGAGCTGCCCAGTGAGGCAGCCTGGCGTCTGCTGGTCAGTTTACTCCGGGTGCTCATCCCGTCTTTAGAGTGTGGAGCACTGTGGTGTGAGCGTCGGGCGTTTTCCAGCCAGCTGCTGGCTGTCCCCGGCTTTCTGCTCTGGCACTCGCACCACCAGCAGGGAGGGGAGGCCTGGGCCCTGCCCCTCCCTGAAGACCAGCTCTGGGGTTCCCTCTCCGCTGGCCTGAGCCGCTCCCCGTCCCCGCAGCCCCCGCGCTTACCCCGGGACGTAGTGCGGTTCCGGCGTGAAGAGGTAGTGTTTCTGGGTAGCTGTCATCTTGCCTCAACTCCACCTTTGCTGTGTGCTCCCTCCTCTGGTCTGGCTCCCTCCCTGGGAGGCGTCTCTGTTGCTTGACAACCATTGTGAGCAAGCCCCATTGCTGGGCACCCCCTGGCCAGGCCTGTCCTTAGCCCTGCGAGTGCCCATTTCACAGGTGGAACACCAAGGCCCACAGCAGCCGGTGGGAGGTGTGATGCCGAGGACCTCAGGGCCCAGGAGGTGGTGCCTATCGCTGCAGCCAGGTCCCAAGTTGGCCCTGCCGGAGCCTGGGGCCAGGGTTACCCTTAGGAGGCCACGGGCCCCCAGGGTGAGGCTAAGAGAACCCCCGTGTACCCCAAGTCCCCTTCTCAGGCCAGAGGCCCGGAAGCCCCAGGGGCACGGGGACAAGCCCCTGCAGCGAGGGGGGCCGTCTTCCCTGGAGCTGGAGCTGTCTTCCATTTTATTGATTTATTTTTTAAATATATTTTATTGATTTTTTACAGAGAGGAAGGGAGAGGGAGAGAGAGCTAGAAACATCGATGAGAGAGAAACATCGGTCAGCTGCCTCCTGCACACCCCCTACTGGGGATGTGCCCGCAACCAAGGTACATGCCCTTGCCCGAAATCGAACCCGGGACCCTTGAGTCCGCAGGCCGACGCTCTATCCACTGAGCCACACCTGTTAGCGCCGCTATTTTCCATTTTAAACAAATCCCAACTTTTTCCTTTTTGTAAGGAAGGACTTTCTAACCATACAAACGCAGTATCATAACAGGAAAGATTAGCAGGTTCAAGTACATGTCAAAAAACGGCATAAGCAGTACTTAGAGGCGGCTACAAACCGGGGGAATGTGTAACAAGTGTTGCAAACAGATAGGATATCAGTATAAAAAGCCCTTACATGACAAAGCTATGGAGAAGTACCGCCCCAACAGAAGAATGCACACGGAACGTGAGCATCTTCGGGCACGGGGGGGGGGGGGGGGGGGGGGCAGTCCATAACCGTCCGGACAGAAGGTTGAGGTGAATCAGATCCATGCTGACCAAGGCACTTTCCTTGCCGTGGTGACAGCGGGAACGGCGCTCCTCAGGTGGGTGCCGTCTGGAAAGTAGTTTGGGAACACAGATCGCTGCACACACGCTGTTACACACACTGGGACCCATTGCCTCCACTCCTAGGAACCGCTCCTGCGGAATGAGAGGCATTTCGCCGAAGACACGCGCGCAACGTCACCCACCATGGCAGTGTGTCGGAGAGAAGTCGGAGCCAGCCCAATGTCCGCCCACAGGGCTCTGCTCCCGAGCATCTGTGGTCTCTGCCAACTCTGCCCTCAGAGAACTGCGTACACCCGAAGGGCCCGGAGCCCTGGCCGAGCCCTCGCCCCGCCCCGATAAATGCCCTTTCCTCAGCGAGTCTCCATCCGGATGCCTCCCACAGCCAGGCCGGGCCCAGGGGAGGAGATGTGCTTGGCCAGGTCCTGCCGGTGGGTGAGGCCAAGGCCAGGGCTGGGGCTGGCAAGCGGGTCAACTTCCGAGGGCGCTTGGAGGGCCGTGGCGCCCAGATGGGGTCACACTCAATCGGGGTCATTCATTTGCACTTCGGTGGCCCCATCATCTGTGACACTTTCTGGCCGTCTGGCCTCTGTGCCTCCAGGCAGAACGCAGGCCCCCACCCCTCAGCCCTGCCAGGGACCCCAGGTGACCAGGGCCAGCACAGTCCCCTCAGGCCCATGGGCCTTGCCTGGCCTTCCTGAGGGCTGGCTCTCCAGTGGGGCCGGGAGCTCCCTGGACCTCCCATCCCACCCTCATGCCTCCTTCCAGCCGGCCCTGTACAGCTGGGCATTGCACAGCACCCACGCCCTTTTCTGCCTACTGCCCGCGTCAGTCCTCCCAGAACCCCTGCTGGAGTGGACCCCCAAAGTCCAGAAAAGACAAGGGTTGGGACAAGGAAGGGGGTGGAGGGAGGGGGGAGGGGACTAAGCCAGGCAGGCCAGGGATCCTCCTCGCCAAGGTGGCCCAGGGTGACCCACCAGGCAGGTCCGTGGAGGGATCCTGTGGCCACAGCCCCTCCAGGGCTGGACCTGGAATTCCCGGCAACAGAGTGGGGGTGGGGGGGCCTGGGCATGACGGGCCATTGAGGTCACAGAGCCTGGTGGTGTCCCCAAGGGAGGCAGCCAGAGACACTGACAAATGAATTTTGACCAGAAGGCTGTGAAATTCCTGGCAAACTTTTACATCAATGGCGGCAAACACTGGACCCACGGCCCCCTGAGACAAGAGTCCTTAATGCCGATCCAGTAACTTCCAGGGCGAAGGCTGGGGGGCGGGGCGGGGCGGGGCGGGCGGGGGCCGCTGCCTGGGGATGGGGCGGACGGAGGCTGCCCTCTGTTGCAGGCCCCAGGCTGTGTGGTGGGGCCCCTGCCCCTGGGCCTACGGGAAGATGCGGCCCCCAGCGGTGCAGGAGTTCCCCGAGGGCCTCAGGATAAACCTGGGTCCCCTCCGGGAGTCCTGGCGGGTCTGCACCGGGAACCGGAAGAAGCTGTGTGAGTGCGCGGGGCGGGGGGGGGGGGGGGGCAGACTGCCTGAGGGGGCGGGGCAGGGGCGGGAGGGGCCTGCTGGGAGGGCCCAGGCCCAGAGCTTGCTTCCTGCCAGGGCTGGAGCAACGCCCCCCCATCCTGATCGACCTGGACTACCCCGGCCCCACCGCGTACCAGGTGCCCGACGCTTCGGTGCGCGAATCCTCCCCGCACCCCCACTTCAGCATCGGCCGCAAGCGCCCCGCCCGCGGTGCGTGCCCCTCCCCGCGCGCTCCCCACCGCCGCTCGGGTCCTGGACGGGGCCGCACCCCCAGCCTGCGCGCCCCCATGACACTGCCCCCCTGCAGAGGCCGCGGGCCGCGGGGCGTGGCAGACGGTGTGGTTCCAGAGTGAGAGGCCCTTCAGGCCGAAGGCCGACTTCAGCCGCAAGCAGAAGGTGGGGCGCGGGCCCAGGAGGTTCTGCGGGGGCGGGGCTGTGAGGCCGGAGTGGGCGGGGCCTTGGGGAAAGGGGGCGGGGCGGTGAGGGACGGGGTAGGAGGGGCCGTGGGAGGGGAGGGGCCTGTAAGGCTGGAGTGGGAGGGGCCTTGGGGAAAGAGGCGGGGCTGTGAGGCCTGAGTGGGAGGGGCCTTGGGGAAAAGGGCGGGACAGGAGGGGCCTGTGGGGCGGGGCCTCGGGGAAAGGGGGCGTGGCCGTGAGGAACGGGGCGGGAGGGGCCTATTGGGGCGGGGCCTGTGGGTCGGTGGGCGGGGCTTCAGCCGTCTCCTTGCCCACAGTTGCCACCGCTGGCGGACTACCCTCAGCTCAGCGGTCACGCCTTCCCAGCCATCAGCTTCGTGGGCCGCCGCCCTGTCCCGAAGGCCGCCCAGTCGCGCGCGCCTCTGGGGCTGCTGCGGGCCCGGGGTGCAGGTCGCAGTGCCCGGCCCCCGTGGCAGGACCCTCTGCCGCCCCCGGGCGAGAAGCGCCCCAGCCCCAACACCTACGACATCCTTCCCGGGTGCCGCCTGCAGAGCCTGCGCCCGCCCGCCTTCTCCATGAGCCGCTCGCGCGCGTTCGCCTCCTGGGTTAACTCCTGTAAGGAGACCTCGGAGCGGGGGCCCGGCTGCGCGGAGGCCTGGGGCGGTGGGGCCTGGGCCGCGGCCGGCGCGCAGCCGCATGGGGCTCCCGCCTTCTCCCTCTGCAGCCCGCAGCCCCGGCCCCGCCGCTTACCACGTGGAGGATTGCTATAACGCGCGCTTCCCCGCGGCGCCCGGAGTGGTCATCCAGGGCGTGCGAAGGCCCAAGCGCCATGACACGGGCCCCTTCTGCACGCTGTAGCGCCCCCTGGACACAGCCGGCCGGCCAGTTACCACATGGACCCGCCTCCCCCCAGCCTGGGCTTCTAACCCTCTGGGCACCTCTGACCCCCCTTCCTGGCCGGCCAACCCTTCTGTGCGCTGTGGACACGGAGGGCCAAAGCCCCACCTGCCCACCAGGCTACATAGAAATGCTGTTGGTTCTTACGGACTTGGTGGTGCGCTGGCTGCCGTCCCTGTCCCCCGGGGGAGCGGTCCTGAGGGGTCTTTCCCTGGCAGCGGCCTCCTGCTGCCTCCTCCTGCCCTCTCCTCCAGGGCGGTGGGTGGCAGCTTGAGACTTCCGGCCCGAGACAGTATGGGAGGGGTCCCTCTGGGGAGTGCAGGACACCCCCATTCAGGGGGCCCGGCAGGCTACCCGTCTACCCAAGAGCCAGGCTGCTTGCTGAGCTGAGAAACTGCCACAGCTGGGGCCCGGCTCCCTGAACGGCCGTCTGGGCGTGAGGTCAGCTGCACAGCCAGGAGGAGGGCTCAGAGGACCACCTCGGCAGGGCCTGGCCCCACTGACCCCAGCCCCTGCCCACAGACCCGGCAAGCCCGCCCAGGGCCACGCAGGCCAAGCCACAGCCACCGGACTCCCCGGTTCGGGCCTGTCCTGATGCAGTAGCTTGGCCATTGGGTTACCAGCCTGTCCTCCTACCTAGGGGTGGCCCCATGGCGGACGGCAACAGCATTCCTATGGGGTCCATAAACCCTTCTGCAGGGAGGCAAAGGCCCAGGGCGTCCTAGCGCATTCACCTGTGACCACTAGGGGTGAACCAGCGGGGGATCGAGTCCCAGCCCCCCCAGGGCATCAGTGGGCCTGCAGTTGGTGGTTGTTTTTTGTTTTTGTTTTTTAAATACATTTTAATGATTTTTTTACAGAGAGGAAGGGAGAGGGATAGAGAGTTAGAAACATCGCTGAGAGAGAAACATCGATCAGCTGCCTCCTGCACACCCCCTACTGGTTAGGCCTGCAGTTGGTTGTTGTTGGGCTTGGCCACAGAGAGCTGTGGGAGCCCTGGCTTTGGGAGCTTGGCCCAGGGTGGGGGGACCGGGGGCCCCACCCATAGCTGCCCCGCCAGCAAACCCGGGGCTCAAAGCCAGATGTGGGACGCTGGAAGGATGGGTCCCTGGCCTGGGGCTGGGCTGTGGAGGGCTGCTGGGGAGGGAGCGAGGAATGGCGCACAAGGATGAGCGAGGACGTGCTGGGCAGCGGGAAGGGGTGTCTACAGAGCGAAGCTTGGGGACCACGGCACGTGAAGAGGACGAGGTGGTGACGTTGGGGTGGTGAGCTTGGGAATGGGCTGGGGGGCTGGCGGTTCACCAGGAGGGGTTGGAGGGGCTGCAGGGGCTGGGTCAGGGCCCGGCCTACTTAGCAGCCGGGAACCCAGCGAGGGGCAGAGCAGGCAGCGCCCACCGGCCTGTGAGCTTCTGGCACCAGAGGGCCTACCACCTCGGGGCCGATGCCCGTGGTGGTGGGGGACAGCCCTCCCGTGCCCACTCCCACTGCCAGCCCAGGTCCGTGGCACCCCCACCGGGAGCGCGGGCAGGCGAGGGCGGCGTGCACCTGGCGGGACCGGGAGCTTCCTCAAGGGACAGCGTTCTGTGGGCCACAAGCAGGCTCGTCGGGGTGTCCCGGCACCACGCGGGGTTTGTTCAGGAACGGGAAAGGGCGCACTGGGGTGAGTGCGGGCGTGGCGAGCACGCGGAGCAGGGGAGAGATGACGTCCCTGTCGAGGGGAGAGGAAGTCAGGGTGCGCCCTGTTGTAACGCTCCTTCGTGTGGGCACCACGCAGAGTGATTTCTCTGAGCAGATGAAGGGGGCGGGGCGGGAAGAGCTGTGGGAACCCCTTTCACGTCCCTCGTGGTTCAGAGTTCCGGTTTAGGGTTCGGGTTCTGGAGAAGGCCGCACACAAATGAAAAGAGACTAGAAAAAAATTAATTTGGCGATATGGGGGGCCAAGGGGGAGCCCACCTCTAGTGGGAGGACTACCGCTAGGCTCGGGCCTTGCCATCCCTTTTATTGAGACTAGGGGATACACCCATAGCCCTTAGGCAGGTCATAGGCAGATTATCAGATCAGTAAGCATTTACATGATTATTTGATGGGGAAGTTGCCTCAGTTACCACGTTTCAATTAGATAGGGAGTAGTTGGCTCTGACCTTTCAGAGCTTCAAGGTTGACAAGCCTTCCAAATCTTTCTATTAGTGAGACAATGATCAGTTTCCGGCAAAAAGCCCTTGGGTTTTTTAAAAATATATATTTTATTGATTTTTTTACAGAGAGAAAGGGAGAGGGATAGAGTTAGAAACATGAATGAGAGAGAACCATCGATCAGCTGCCTCCTGCACACCTCCTACTGGGGATGTGCCTGCAACCAAGGTACTTGCCCTTGACCGGAATCAAACCCGGGACCCCTCAGTCCACAGGCCAACGCTCTATCCACTGAGCCAAACCAGCTAGGGCAGTAACTTCATTTTAAAAAAATATTTGTTGTTGAACATATTATGTTAGTTCCCTCTTTTCTCCATTGACCCTTTCTAGACCTCCCCCTCGCCCCTTGCCTCAAGCCTTCACCACCCTATTATGTTTCCATGCCCCCCCCCTGAAAAGTTCAACAGCCCCTGTTCATGCTGAAACTTTATTTTGTAAAGAGGCAACTTAAGATTCTAGGTAATGTTTGTAAGTCTCAAAATACCACCGGAAATAGGCATTCCGTTCATCTTTGCCAGTTTCAGCGCTGTTACTGTCCTATTCGGTTTTACGAAAGTAAGTCTGGCTCCGGCCGATGTGGAGCGTTGTCCTGTATGCCAAAAAGGTGACAGGTTCGATTTGCAGTCAGGGCACATACCCAGGCTTCGGGTTCAATCCCCAGTTGGGGAAGCAGCCAATTGATGTCTCTCTCTCTCTCTCCCTCCCCCTTCCTCTTTGTAGAATCAATTAAGAAAAAAAAAAAGTTTGGAAATCTCCAAGGTTCCCCACAGTGGCCCCTGACATTCTGAATTACTTTTGGTCAGATCTGCCCATTTAGTGAAACATGCCCATGAAGCGTGACCTCATCTTTCAAACCTGAGTTCCTGGAGGAGGGGCGGCCTTAAAATACTTAAATAACTGAGACCCCACTTTTCGGAGAATTCTCCAGATCCAGAGGCAATCTCTCCTGCAGCGGCAGGTCGGAGTCCAGGCCGCTGGTCACGGAGGGGCAGGCCAAAGGCAAGCAGCCCGTTGGAGGAGGCAGCCTGCTGTCCGGAGGGCCGGGCAACCGCTGGGCGCTTTCAACAAGACAGTCCAGTCCGGGCCGGAACCAAGGCTGGCGGGTTTCAGTCCAGACACCCCCTCTTCCAAAAAGCGAGGGCCCACGGCGAGCCCGTCTCAAAACAGCCTGATCCCCGAGGAAACGGGAAGACTCATCGAATCGAGCGATCAGAGGCAGACGGACAAGCACGGGCTTTAACAAGAAACCGCTGAAAAAAAGAAAAAAAATTACAAGAAACCGCTGGACGGTTCCGGAGGGAAGCCTGGGGGCCCCGGAGCACAGCGCGGAGCCGGGCCCCAGGAGAGGGCCGAGCCGGGAGCCCCCGGAGCCCCCGCCGAGTGGCACCGACCGGAAGCGGAAGTTGGGGAAGGGCTGGTGCGACACTCGGAGCTGACGCCACCCGAGAGCTCCTCCCACAGGCCCTCCCGATTCATTCCGGGTCTCTGTCCTTAACAGGACCATTTCTCAACGTCACGAGGCCGGCCGTGAGGTCGGCCACAGGGTTTCTCATAATAAAAAACCCATTCGGCAAAAGTGTCAGTTCTGCAGTTCATAGAAACGTCCCCCCTCCCGTGCCCGCCCCCGCCCCCGCCGCGGTGCCCCGCACACCGCGCCCTCCACACGCCTGCCCCCGGGGCCCAGACCGGAGGACGAGGCCAGAGGGCGGGCGGCAACCCCGTTGGGCCGACCCTGCGGCGGCGGGGGAAGCGGCGCCCGAGGCCCGGCGGAGGCGGGGCCTAGCTGCGGCCGCGCGCGGCCGCTCAGCCCGGCCGGCTCCTCTCCTAGGAACCTCCGCGCGGCGCTGGCGTTTCCGGCCCGGGCTGCTTAGCCCGGGACCCGCGGGGCGGGGCGGAAGTGGGCGGTTTTGGTCCCGGCGGCGCCGCGCTCCGGGAGGGACCTGGCCGAGCTGGAGGGCGCCGGGGAGAGGGGCTCAGGCGGCCCCCGCGGCCCGAGCGAGCGGGCTGCCGGGGGGCCTGCGGCGGCCGCGGCGGCGCCGGCGGAGCGCGGTGGGGATGGGGCGCCGAGCCGGCCTGGGACCGGGGCCTCGGCCCTGTTCGCGGGGCTGCAGGACCTGGGCGTGGCCAATGGCGAGGACCTGAAGGAGACGCTCACCAACTGCACGGAGCCGCTCAAGGCGATCGAGCAGTTCCAGGTGGGTGGGCGCGGGAGGCCTCGGCGAGGGGGCGGGGTCGCGTGGGAAGTGGGCGGATTTTGCTCCCTTTGATCTGTTCCCCGGATGGAGGGACCAGGTGTCCCGAGCTAGTGCCCGTGGTCGGACCTCCGGGTGGCTCTGTAGTTAAGACCGGCGCCGCCGGGAACACCCTCGGTGCCAGGCCAGACGTGGCTGCCACTGTGCTTTCTGTTGCTGCCCCGAGCAAGCAGAATCGACCCCCCTGACCCTCCGCTTCCCCAGACAGAGAATGGCGTGCTGCTGCCCTCCCTGCAGTCGGCCTTGCCCTTCTTGGACCTGCACGGGACGCCGCGGCTGGAGTTCCACCAGTCCGTGTTCGACGAGCTGCGGGAAAAGCTGCTGGAGCGCGTGTCGGCCATCGCCTCGGAGGGGAAGGCGGAGGAGAGGTAGGCGGCAGGTGGCCGCGCAGCCCCCTCTCAGGATGGGGACTGGCTCCGCAGACCTCCTGTCCCCTTGGGGACGCGTCCCCCTCGCAGCAGGGGCCTGTCCCCCAGGTGGCCCGCCTGGGGACGCCCGTCCCTTCACCGGCTTGGTCCCGTGCCACTTCTCAGCCACCCGCGTCTTCCCAGGTACAAGAAGCTGGAGGACCTGCTGGAGAAGAGCTTTTCCTTGGTGAAGATGCCGTCGCTGCAGCCGGTGGTGATGTGCGTCATGAAGCACTTGCCCAAGGTGAGCACCGCGGGTCAGCAAGGCAGCGTGGACCCGGGAGGGTTCCCGAGCCGCCTGCCCCGTGGGTGTGTGACCTCTGGGCTGGGGTGTGGGCCCCTTTCTGGGAAAGAGCTGTGCCCGTTTAGCATGGCTGCCTGCACCTGCTGGGCTGGGGTAGCCACAGGTGCTTTCAGTTGGGGCTGGGTTTGAGGTGTCTCTGTCCGCGGGGCCTGGTGCTGAGGCCGGGTGAAGGAGGTGACGCGGCAGATCTGGCAGAACAACCAGGCGCTCTTTTTTTTTTTTAATATCCTATCTAATAAAGATGGAATATGCAAATTGACTCACTTTGCGACAAAGATGGCAGCACTCACAGCCAATAAGGAGGGAATATGCAAATTGACGTGACAAAGATGGCAGTGGCCAGGATGCTCGGGCCTCTGGGCAGTGTGCGAAGGTGGAAGGCAGCTCCCTCCAGGCCGGAGTGAAGGCCTGGGTCCCGGGTGCCGGCAGCCAGGGGAAGGAAGGCCTATTCTTGCATGAATCTTTGTGCAACGGGCCTCTAGTGTTTTTATTGATTTCAGAGTAGAAGGAGGAGGGAGAGAAAGATAGGAACGTCACTGATGAGAGAGAATCATTGCTCAATGCCTCCTGCACATCCCCCCCCATGGGGATTGAGCCTGCAACCCTAGTGTGTGCCCCGACTGGGAATCGAACTGTGACCTCCTGGTTCATGGGTCGATGCTCAACCCCTGAGCCCCGCCGGCCGGGCCCCATTACCTGTCTGGAAGCAGACCCTGTGTGGTCGTGTAGGTCCCTGAGAAGAAGCTGAAGCTGGTCATGGCCGACAAGGAGCTGTACCGGGCCTGCGCCGTGGAGGTGAAGCGGCAGATCTGGCAGGACAACCAGGCGCTCTTTGGGGACGAGGTGTCCCCGCTGCTGAAGCAGTACATCCTGGAGAAGGAGCGCGCGCTCTTCAGCGCGGAGCTCTCCGTCCTGCACAACTTCTTCAGCCCCTCCCCCCGGACGCGGCGCCAGGGTGAGGTGAGGCTGGCGGGTGGGCGGCGGGCCGGGCGGGGTGGGCGAGGGCAGCAGCACGCTATTCTCTGTCAGGGGGCCAGCCCCTCCCAGCCCTCCCGAACGTGTGGGGTGTTTGCTCCCGGAAGGCTGGGCTTGTACATGTGACCGGTCACGGGGGTGGGCTCACTGTGCCCAGGCTGGGCCTTTGGGTGTCAGGGACGTGACTCTGCACCTCGGCCATTCTCGTCGCTGAAGCTCAGCGTGTCTTCCTTCAGCTCTGGGACGGTTTCTTCCGCTTTTAGTTCATTAGTTGCTTTGACAGACGTTTCTTGAGTGCCGCCTGCCTGTCATAGGTGCCTGGGCCCTTCGGCAACCCTGGGGTTTGGGGGTGCTTGCGTGGGGCACTCCAAGTCTCATGGGGGAGCAGACGCTCTGCAGTAAATGTCACATGTTGGTCACCGAGGGCTGGGCGGGTGGGCGAGGGCTGTGAGGATGGGAGGCGGCAGGGGAGCGGGGGAGGTGTGAGCAGGGGCCTGGCGGAGGGCAGGCTGGGCTTGCTGAGGGCAACGGAGGCCCCCGGAGCCCAGGGCACGAGGGGAGTGGGGGAGGGGTGGAGGCTGGCAGCCCCCGTGGAGACTGGCCTTTCCTGTGAGGAGGGGTCGCGGAAGGTGCCTGCCTGGGTTCCAGGAGGGAGGTCGAGCAGGGCCTGTGTGGTGACCAGCGGCCGGGGGCTGTGTGGTGACCAGCGGCCGGGGGCTGTGTGGTGACCAGCGGCTGGGGCCTGTGTGGTGACCAGCGGCAGAGGCTGACAGAGTGGCGCATGGCGTTCTGTGGATCCTCTCCCGTCCGCTCACCGGAGTCTGTGTGTTTGGTGGGAATTGGGGTCTGGCCGGGGGGCGCACTGCTTCCTGCCGAGCCGAGCAGGGTCTCTGCCGTCCTCTGCCTCCCGCTCGTCCTGGGGAAGCTGGGCCTTCGGCTGTGTCTGCCGTGGTCTCCTGTCCCTCCTCCTCGCTCCCCTCCACGCCAGGTCCCCTCCTGCAGCCTCCACCGCTGCCCCGTGGCCCTCGGGTGGGGCTCAGCCATGAGCCCTGGTGGTGGCCCACGTTGTGCCCCCTTTTCAAGTGCGAGGCTGGGCGGACCCAGGGCCAGCGCTGGCCGTGACATCGGAGGCCCAGGTCGTGGTGCAGGGACTCAGGTCGAGGCCAGGACCGGAGAGGACAGCAGCAAAGCTCTGCCCACCCACTGAGGACCGCGTCCTCGACAGCCCGAGTCTCCCCTCGTCCCTGGCTGGGTGGGCGGGGCGGACCTGGGGCCTTGGGTGGAGCTGAGGACACAGGCCAGTGGCCTTTCAGGGACCCTGTGGGCCTGGCATGGGCTTCACCTCCTTCGAACCAGAAACACCGCCACCCGACACGGGCCAGGGTCTGGTGAGAGGAGACTTTCAGCCCAAAGTAGGAGGTTGTGTGGCAGGGGAGCGGGCGGGGCCGTGGCTGTTCATGTCGCTGTGGCCCTGGCGGAGGGCAGGCTGGGCTTGCTGTGTGTGTGCCCACGGCTGTGTGTGTGCCCACGGCTGTGTGTGTCCACGGCTGTGTGTGTGTGCCCCCACGGCTGTGTGTGCCCACGGCTGTGTGTGCCCACGGCTGTGTGTGCCCCTACGGCTGTGTGTGTGCCCACGGCTGTGTATGTGCCGCGGCGGCTGTGTGTGCCCGCGGCTGTGTGTGCCCACGGCTGTGTGTGCCCATGGCTGTGTGTGCCCACGGCTGTGTGTGTGCCCACGGCTGTGTATGTGCCGCCGCGGCTGTGTGTGCCCACGGCTGTGTGTGTGCCCACGGCTGTGTGTGCTCACGGCTGTGTGTGTGCCCCCACGGCTGTGTGTGCCCACGGCTGTGTGTGCCCATGGCGGTGTGTGCCCACGGCTGTGTGTGTGCCCACGGCTGTGTGTGTGTTCACGGCTGTGTGTGCCCCACGGCTGTGTGTGTGCCCCCACGGCTGTGTGTGTGCTCACGGCGGTGTGTGCCCACGGCTGTGTGTGCCCATGGCTGTGTGTGACGCCGCGGCCCGGGTCTGGCCCCAGGTGGTGCAGAAGCTGACGCAGATGGTGGGGAGGAACGTGAAGCTGTACGACATGGTGCTGCAGTTCCTGCGGACCCTCTTCCTGCGCACACGGAACGTCCACTACTGCACGCTGCGCGCCGAGCTGCTCATGTCCCTGCACGACCTGGACGTGGGCGACATCTGCTCCGTGGACCCGTGCCACAAGGTGCCCCCCCCCCCGCCAGCCCTTCCCTCTGGCCTCCGGCGTCTCCCCTCCCTGGTGGCTGCCAGGTCCTGGCACCTGGGCTCGGACCGCCCGCCTGACCACCAAGTCTGCGCAGCCCTGCTGCCCACGCTGACTCGGCCGGGCGGGGCGCCCCTGGCCACGTCTCCTCACCTGCCCGTCCCGTCACTCCCTCCTGGATGCCTCTGCAGCCTCCCGGTTTCCCGGGCCTGGCCCTCCCCTCGGGCCTCAGGCTGCTCTGGGACCTGGGCTCTGCTCCGCCCACGTCCCCTCGGATGCTGTGCAGCCGAGATGGTGTCACTCTGAGGCCCGAGAGGGGGCCCCTTCAGAACAAACTCATACATTGTCTCCCCCACACGGCAGATGGGTGGGGACCCAGTCCTCTTTGCCTCTGTGCGTCCTGCTCCTGGGACAGGTCCTGGCCCTGAGTCGGGTTTTGGCGAGGTGACGCGGGGGCCCTGACCCTCCAAGGCCTGGGCAGCGAGAGCCGAGGGCGAGCAGGGCCTCCTCATGCCCTGACTCCCCCGCAGTTCACCTGGTGCCTGGACGCCTGCATCCGGGAGCGCTTCGTGGACAGCAAGCGGGCGCGCGAGCTGCAGGGGTTTCTCGACGGAGTGAAGAAGGGTCAGGAGCAAGTCCTGGGGTGAGGGTTGGCCTTTTGTGGAGCCCAGTCCCCCGGTCCTGTCCACAGGTGTCCAGATGAGCACGCCCTGTCCACTGTGGTGGCGATTCCAGCGCGTCTAAGGGGGGGCTGGGCACCCCGTCCCACGGTGGAGACACGACTGTGGGCCGCGTGCTGGGGGTGGTGAGGGCCGCCCTGCCGCCGTGCCCACTGCCCTGGGATGTGTCTGGGACGCGGCTGAAAGGCGGAGTCAGGGTCAGGTCCCAGAACCAAACGTGGCTTAATTTCCGTGAGAACTTTTTAACTCCTCAGGGTTGTAAGTTGGGTGCAAGTTTCAAACGGTGAGCCTCTGGGGAAGGAGTGCAGGGGGTGGGCTCGCCCTGGGGGGAGCGCCGTCTCCAGGGTCGGAGGGAGGCCGCCCTCCGTGGGCCGCAGCTTCTGCGTGAACGCGGCTGCTTTGCAGGGACCTGTCCATGATCCTGTGTGACCCCTTCGCCATCAACACGCTGTCCCTGAGCACCGTCAGGCACCTGCAGGAGCTGGTCAGCCAGGAGACGCTGCCCAGGGTGAGTGCGCTTGGCTGGCCACGTGCGGCCTTCGGGGCGAGGGCAGGGCGTGTGGGAGTGGACGGGGCGGCCAGCACCCCACGGAGCGGCGGGGCAGGGCGTGTGGGAGTGGACGGGGCGGCGGGGGAGGCGCCGGGGAGCTGGCGCTGAGGCCTGTTCTCCGCAGGACAGCCCTGACCTGCTGCTGCTGCTCAGGCTGCTGGCGCTGGGCCAGGGGGCCTGGGACATGATCGACAGCCAGGTCTTCAAGGAGCCGAGGATGGTAATGGGCCTGCAGCGGGGGCTGCGGGGGGCGGGGCTGTAAGGGGGCGGGGCTGCGGGGGGCGGGCGGGGGGCGGGGCTGTGCCGGCTGAGCCCCCGCCCCCCCAGGAGGTGGAGCTCATCACCAAGTTCCTGCCGACGCTCATGTCCTTCGTGGTGGACGACCACGCCTTCAACGTGGACCAGAAGCTCCCGGCGGAGGAGAGGGCCCCGGCCACCTACCCGAGCACCCTGCCCGAGAGCTTCACCAAGTACTGCTGGGCGGAGGTGGGGGGGGCGGGGGGCTGTGTGAAGGGCGCTCCTCAGGGCGGGGCTCGCCCACAGGTTCCTGCAGGAGCAGCGCATGGCCTGCGAGGTGGGGCTGTACTACGTGCTGCACATCACCAAGCAGAGGAACAAGAACGCGCTCCTCCGCCTGCTGCCCGGGCTCGGTGAGGGGGGCCGCCCTGTGACCGCCCTCCCCTCCCCTCTCTTCCCCTTCCCTCCCCTCCCCTCCCCGCCTCCTGGAAGTCCTGGTACAAGGCAAGGAGCTCAGCTCTGTGCTCTCAGACCCTCTGCTCCTGTTGCCTGTTGTCAGAGTCCTCCCCAGGTGGTGGGAGGCACCTTAACCCAAAGGAAGGGGGTGCAGCCTCTCAGGTCCCAGACCTCAGGGAGCCCCCGAGGGTGAGGAGGCCCCGTCCCTGGGAGGATGGGTGGGGGTGGGGTGCGAGCGGGAAGAAGAGAGCGCGGTCTCAGTGGACCCTGAGCAAGCTCAGGATGAGCCAGGGAGAAGGGGCTGCTGGGAGCATCAGCCACAGCCTCGCTCACGGCCTCTCTGTCTCAGGGCTCCGCGCTCGTGAGCTTCTCTGAAGGTTTGCACGTTCTCGCTGAGGGTGCTTGTGGGTCCTGACGTCTCTGAGGAGGAAGCGTGTTGTCTCCCGGAGACTCTGTGTGGGGAAGTGGTCTCTGTGGGGATAGGTACCCGCAGCCACCGGCTAAGCCAGCACCTCGAACCCACTCTTCCTGTTGGGAGGTCAGAGTCCCGGGGTCAAAGGGGAGGCGTGGGCGGCCGGCCATCCTTGGCTAGTGGCCCCGCCCTCCACCTTCCCAGCGCCCGTCTGTCAGTCTGTCCGCCCGTCCGCCCAGTGCCTCCGTCCCGTCTATCTGACTCGGGCCCTCCTGCACGGCCTCCCCCTCAGCAGGACCCGGTGACGGCGCTGGGCCCACCTGGTTGTGCAGGGTCAACCCTTGTCTCAGGCCCTGAGCTCCTGGGACACGGGACGTGTCCCCGGAGGCTGTTCTGCCTGTGTGGACGCCCAGGAGCAGGGCTGCACGCGGCTCATGTGCGCCTCGACCTCTGTCCACGTCCGTGCTTTGGTTTGGCTGGATCCTCGGTGCAGACGGGCCGTCCTGCTGCCCTGGGGTGGGTGGGTCTCAGTCACAGCCGCGGGGACATGCTATTCCTGGTCCCATGGTTCTAGGGAGGACGGACGTCGGATTTACCAGCTCCCTCCTGTTTCTTGACTTTTTATCGTGGGAAGTGAAGCCACATGGCCACCCCCCACCTCTGTGGAGTGTGCGTGTGGCCCTGTCCCCTTGGTGGTCAGCGCTGAGTCCCACAGTCCAGGGCCCCAGCTGTGGACGGCGTAGGGTTGTGTCGAGGAAAGAAAGGCATGAAAAACCATGTGGCCGTGACGTCCCCGGCCCACGTCCTGGCCGGGCCCACATCTCTGATGGTCACACATTTTTGTTCAGGTGGTTTCTTTTCTTTCTTTCTTTTTTTTTTTTTTAATGTATTTTTTATGGATTTCAGAGAGGAAGGGAGAGGGGGTGAGAGAGAAACATCAGTGATGAGGGAGAATCAT
The DNA here is from genome assembly GCF_951640355.1 of Cnephaeus nilssonii. Taxonomy (NCBI): domain Eukaryota; kingdom Metazoa; phylum Chordata; class Mammalia; order Chiroptera; family Vespertilionidae; genus Cnephaeus; species Cnephaeus nilssonii. The sequence continues at coordinate 731,343 of NC_137085.1, forward strand.
GGATCAGCTGCCTCCTGCACGCCCCCTACTGTGGATCGAGCCCACCACCTGGGCATGTGCCCTGACTAGGAATCTAGCCGTGACCTCCTGGTTCAGAGGTTGACGCCCAACCACGGAGCCACCTGGGCTGGGCCACGTCGGGAGCCAGCGAGGCACTCGAGACCCCGTTGTCGCTGGGAGTCGGGCGCTGCTGCTGCGTCCCCTCGGGTTTTGATGTCTGTGGCTTCATGCTGCTCCCTCCACGCAGACTGAGCGCCACGTTCTGTTTCTTCTCTGACTCCCGGGACCCACTTACTCCCCAGCCCGGGGCCTCCACCCCTCCTGGCTCTCCCTGCAGACACGCCTCATTGCTGAGGCCCAGGCCCCTCCCCGCCCCCCCCGGCCTGTCCAGGCCCCACGTCTGGCTCCCAGGACCAGGGGGCACCCCGCTCTCGGAAGGGCTGCTCTGCTGTCCCCCAGGGATTGCCGCTGGGGGGCGGGGGCGGGCTGACCCTGCTGTGCCCGCAGTGGAGACCTTCAGCGACCTGGCCTTCGGCGACATCTTCCTGCACCTGCTCACGGGGAACCTGGCGCTGCTGGCCGAGGAGTTTGCCCTGGAGGACTTCTGCAGCAGCCTCTTCGACGGCTTCCTGCTCACCGCCTCCCCGAGGTACGGGCAGGGGGCGGGCGCCGCTGGGCAGGCTGAGCGCTGCGTGGGATGTGGGGCGGGCGGCCCTGCAGCCCACCCGCTGGCCTCTCGCAGGAAGGAGAACGTGCAGCGGCACGTGCTGCGGCTCCTCCTCCACCTGCACCACCGCGTGGCGCCCGCCAGGCTGCAGGCCCTGCAGAAGGTGCTGGAGCCCAGCGGCCAGGTGAGTGCCGCCCTGCCCCGCGCCCGGGGGGCTCCCTGACTTCGCCCAGGGCCTGCCCACACCCTGCCTTCCCACAGAGCGGGGAGGCGGTGAAGGAGCTCTACTCGCAGCTCAGCGAGAAGCTGGAGCAGCTGGACCACCGCAAGCCCAGCCCGGCCCCGGCCGCCGAGCCCCCAGCCCTGGAGCTGCCCCTCCCTGCCGTGCCCGCCCCGGCCGGCCTCTGACACGTCCCCAACTTGCTGGGGAGTGGACAGGGCCCTGGAGGACGTGCCCGGTCAGCCAGGAGCCCCTGGCCTGGGATTGTCAGGACCCGTGTCTCCTGGAGACAGAACGGTGCTCGTGGGTGGGTGGTGGCTGAGCTGAGACCCAGGGGGGTCCCCTGGGCAGGTGCCTCCTCCACGCCTCCGCCCCACCCTGACCTGACAGTCGTGTGCGTGGGCGCGGGACCGTTCCGGCCGTGAGCTCTGCCTCCTGTGTGCACTGTGGGGCCTGCAGGTGCATGGGGGAGAGCCCCCTGCTCGCCAGGGGAGTGGGCGGCTGGCGTGGGGCACAGGTTGGCAACGTTGCTGGTCAGCCTGGCCCTCTGAGGACTTGTGTGTTGGACAGTGGACAGTGCACTGCACTGGGACCCCGGGCAGAGGGGGCCCTGCCCAGGCTGAGGAAAGCCCAGGCCCCAGCTGCTGCCTCAGTTTACCCTGGGAGAGGTGTGCGCCCTGCTCAGCTGCATTCTGAGCAGGGAGGGTCAGCTCGTCCGCGGTGACTCCTGTGTCAATAAAAGCGTTTTGGTAAAAGCAGCGGGTGCGTGTTTCTGTGCCGAGGGGTGGGGGTCGCTGCCGCATGGGGTCAGGCCTTCCCGGCGTGTCCGTCTCTGGGCCACTGTCGCGGGGAAGCTCTGGGCGTGGCTGTCTTGTCCAGTTTGCTAGAGGCCACCACATGGGACACTGCCCCCCCCCGCCCCCAGCAGTGACACGCTGAGGGTCCTGCTCCACGGAAGTCCGTGGCCTTGCCGGGTGCGGGGGGACAGGGGCACTGGGAGGGCCAAGGACAGCAAAGGCTTATGGGGCGGGTCAGGAGGAGCTTGCTGTGTGTTAAGATGGAAGAAATACATGTTTAGCCCGGCCGGCGGGGCTCAGTGGTTGAGCATCAATCTGTGAACCAGGAGGTCACGGTTCGATTCCTGGTCAGGGTGCATGCCTGGGTTGTGGACTCAATCCTCAGTAGGGAGTGTGCAGGAGGCAGCCGATCAGTGACTGTCATCACTGATGTTTCTCTCTCCCTCTCCCTTCCTCTCTGCAATGAAAAAAAATATTAAATACCTGTTAGTACGCTGATGGAAGGACCCAGTGGGAGAAGCGGCCAGCTGTGTCAGAGTGGCCAGAGGGGGTGGGGCCAGGGCGCAGGCAGGCCTGTGGGAGTGGGAAGCTCTGACACAGCTGGCCGCTCAGGCTTCCTCCGGCTGCTTCCATCTCTGGGAATCGGAGCCAGGACCTGGCCTCCCCGGTGGGCCCAGGAGAGGAAGGGAGGGAACCCAGCTATGGGAGGAGTCGGTGAGCATCCTGGACCCCTGGGTGCCCTGAGGCTCAAGGTCAGGATGGACAGACAGTCAATGAAGCTGGGCTCCTCCAGCCCAGATGAAGGAATGGGAGGCCCCCTCCTATGGGTGGGTGGATGGCACTGGGGACCCCGAGGTGGATGGTGGGACTGGGGTGCTAGTGCAGGGAGCAGCCAGCTGAGCAGGTCAGCACCTTAAGAGGCGGAGAGGACAGTGACCTGAGCAGGGAGGGAGGGAGACGAGGGAGGAAAGGAAATGAGCCCTACTCTGGGGACCCCAGATTGGGGTCTGGGAAGGGGAAGGAAGGGGGGGGGGAGAATAGGGAGGAATGTGTGGACGCCCCTCCCCCCACAGGGGGCCGTGTGAGGGTCAGATCCAGAGGAGGTGGCCCTGGGGGTGCTCGGTGTCTGGAGGCCCATGGAGGTGCAGGGGCCCATGGGTCCCGGTGGAGGCGATGCCCAGGGCTAAGGGGAGTTGTGACCCACTGGTCAGGGGACCGGGAGGAGCCAGCCAGGCCTCCCCGCCGGGCGCCTCAGTCCAGCCCAAGTCCCGCCCTGGACACACCCCTGACTCACTTCCTTTGCGTAGAAGCGGAAACTTTCCCCGGCTTCCTCCGCGCTGGACACTCCCTGGGGACCCGCAGGTGCCACTGCCCCCCGCCTGAGCTGGCCCCAGGCCCCTGACCGCCGGCCCTTCCTGCTTCCTGAGTCGCAGCCTGTGTCCGGCGCTGCCCGGGGGGGCTGCCCTGGGGGGCTGGGGTCCAGCAGGAGCCTGGCCTGACGCAGCTGCAGGTATGAGGTGGTTTGGGGGCCAGGGGTGCACCCCGCATCTCTCCAGCTCTCTCCTCAGGGGCTCTTCCCTGGCCTCCTGCTCCTGTCTTTCTGTCCCTCTCCCACCGTCTCTGGGGGCTCCCGCCTGCCCCTCCATCAGTGTTCAACCGAGGGGTGTTGGGAGGGTCTTGGAGGGTGGGGGGCTGGGAGGCCGGGCTCAGCCTGGGAACAGGGCTGGGGCCCATTCCAAAAAGCAGAAGTTCCGGCCAGACCCCCCCCCTCCCCCCAAGTGTGCGGGGCTCCCAGCTCCAGGGGCTCCTCTTGGCACTCGGTGGGCCCTCGGCGCCTGGCAGTCGGAGCGGCGGGTGGGGGCGGAGTCGGGCCATGACCCATCTTCACCCCTAATCGGCGGCGCCTGGCCGGCCCGGACTCCTCCTCCAGGAAGCCGGGGGGCTGCCGGATAAGCTGCCCGGAGTGGCGTCCCCTCCCCCACCCCAGCCACTTCCTCTGGGCCCGCGGCTGTTTACGGGAGGACGCGAGGGATTTGCATGGGGCCCCGCGGGGAGCCGCTTCCTGGTCCGAAGGGGCGACCCTCCGGCCCAGCACCCCGGGCTGTGGGGCAGCCCCGGCCGCAGCCGGGCCGCCCGAGGGGTGCGCTCTCTCGGGGAAAGGGTCCGGGTCTCCGGGCGGAAGTCTGCAGACCCTCCTGCCTTCCTGTTGCAGGGAGGGCGACCTGCATGCGGAGCGCCGCCCCCGCACCATGGACCGCGGCCAGCCCAGCGCGGAGCCCGCGGTCTCGGAGCCAGCGGCCGCGGCTCCCCGCGCCCCCGGCCCGAGCGTGATGGCGCCGCTGCGCGCCGTGGTCCGCCTGCGCCGCCGCGTGTGCCTCCTGCGCAAGCGGCGCCCGCTGACGCCGGGCGCGGGGCTGGACGCGGGGGCCCTGGCGCCTCGCGCGGGCGCGGACCAGCCGCAGTTCTTCACCTTCGACGGCCCCGCGGAGCTGGCCTCGAGGACGCCGCGCAAGAAGCGACGGCGCAGCCGCGTGGTGCTCTACCCGGATACCGCGCGCAGGTCCCGGCCGCGCGCCGAGCACCACAGCCGCGCGCAGAGCTGCCTGCTGCTGCTCGTGGCCATCGTGGGCTTCCAGGTGCTCAACGCCATCGAGAACCTGGACGACAACGCGCTGCGCTACGACCTGGACGGGCTGGAGAAGGCGCTGCAGCGCTCCGTGTTCGGCCAGCCGGCGGCCGTGGGGCGCCTCGTGGCGCTGCTGCGGGACTACCTGTCCACGCACGTGCACAGCCGCCCGCTGCTGCTGGCGCTGCACGGGCCCAGCGGCGTGGGCAAGAGCCACGTGGGCCGCCTGCTGGCGCGCCACTTCCGCGCGGTGCTGGAGGACAGCGCGCTGGTGGTGCAGTACCACGCGCGGCACCACTGCCCCTCGACGCGCGCCCCGCAGGACTGCCGCGAGGAGCTGGCGCGCCACGTGGCCGACGTGGTGGCGCGGGCCGAGGCGGAGGAGAAGACGCCGCTCCTGGTGCTGGACGAGGTGGAGCAGATGCCGCCGGCGCTGCTGGACGAGCTTCACGGCCTCCTGCAGCCGCAGCGCCCGCACCGCTTCCACAACGCGGTCTACGTGCTGCTCAGCAGCGCGGGCGGCGCGGAGGTGACGCGCTTCGTGCTGCAGAACGCGTCCCGCACGCCGGCCCCACTCGCGGACCGCGCGCATCGGGCCCGCGCCGAGGAGGAGCTGCGCGCCGGCCTGAAGGCGCTCCTGGTGCGCGGGCACCCGCTGTGGCAGGCGGCGGCCGTGGTGCCCTTCCTGCTGCTGGACAAGCAGGACGTGGTCAGCTGTTTCCGGGACGAGATGGCCGGGGAGGGCTTCTTCCCCGAGCAGGCCCGCGCCGAGCTCCTGGCCGCGCAGCTCAGCTACTACCGCGTCGCGGGCCGCGAGTTTGCCGTCACCGGCTGCAAGCAGGTGGTGGCCCGGGTGAACCTCCTGTAGCCCAGGCGCCGGCGCAGCGGACACTGGCGAGAACGCCGGGACGTTTGGTGGCAGGTGGGGACGGACCCTGTGGCTTTGCCCCGCGCCGAGGCCCCTAATAAACCCAACTGCCCAGACCTCCACTCGGCCCCGCTCCGGGTTCTTGATTCGGCCACATCCCTCTGCGCCCACTGTGTGCCCACGACGCAGGCACCGGGAGATGGGCGGTGTGACCCCGTGACCCGGGCAGATGGTCTCAGGGTGAGCGGCTCCGGCCTCACACAGCCGGTTGGTTGCCTGTAGAGCTGTGTGTGACCCGGCCCCGGCACGCACGCACGCACACGCACACGCACACACACGCGCCTGCCCGCTCTGGGGACCCCTGGCCTGGAGCCCTCTGGCCTGGGGTATCCTGGGGGAAGCCTGGATGTCTAGCGGCTTCTCCGGCCCAGGAGGCAGGCCCATGGGGTGCGGGTCCACGCAGTGAGCTGATCCAGTGGAACCGCCCGGAGGCTGTGGAAGGGGGCGCGCTCAGGGTGACAGAGGCAGGAGGTGGCCTAAGCGGGGGACCTGACCTCCGGGTTCCCTCTGAGTACGCAGAGCCCTGGTCCCGCCCCAGGCCCGGGGAGCCCACCCAGCGGGCGGAACCCTCCCCAGTCACCCGGCAGCACCCCCGCCTGCCCCCCTTGTGCTCTGGGCGCTTCCCGCAGCCCCAGGGCGGCTCATTGCTGCCGCCTGGTGGCCGCACTGGGCCGCAGGGGCGGGTGCCCAGTCTCCCCGCCGCCCTGACGGTGTGCACCGCCCACCAGAGGGGGACCCCTGGCCTCCCGGGGAGACAGGTGCATAGAGGACACGCATGACAACAGCCAGTCCCGGGGGGGGGGGGAGGGGACGGAAGGGGGGGAGCCGTCGAGGTGGGGGCGCCGCCGAGGGGAAGCGGGAGGTGTTCGGTTCTCCAGCAGGTGCCAAGGGTACCCGGAGAGAGGTTGTGCGCCCTCCCACCTCTGACCTCAGCCCGACCCCCACCCTTGGTGCCCCTCCAGCCGCTCGCGGGCCGGCTCCCTCGTCCGTGTGGTCGCAGCTCCTCCCCGCCCATCAGCGGACCTGGGCCGAGGGGAGGGGAGGGGAGGGGGTTGGGTCCGGGCGCCGGCGCAGAGGAAAGGCGCCGGTGGGAGTGGGGGTGGGGGTGGGGGTGGGGGTGGGGGTGGGGCGGGGGGCACGCAGCCCCCGGCTCAGGGCGGGAACGGGGTGAGCCGCTCCCTGCGGCCGGGGCTGGGGGCTCGGGGGCTGGGGGCTCGGGGGCTGGGGGCTCGGGGGCTGGGGGCTCGGGGGCTGGGGCGTGGCCAGGGCTGGGAGCCCCAGAATTGTCAGCCTCAGCTCTGTCCACCCCAAACCCACGGGCTGCGCGGCTGGGGGACGAGTCCAGCCTCTGAGGCCAAACCCGGACTCGGAGCCGACCCTGCCCGGCCCCTGCCGCCTGGCCGCCGTGCTCAGGGGTGCGCGTGTGCGCATGCGCGCGTGGCTTTCTGTTGGCCTTTCAGTCCTACTTTTTCTGTATTTTTTTTTCTTATTTCTTGCTTCATGCGGGGCAGTGCCCCCCCCCCCCCCCCAAGGCGGTGTTTCCTTTTCCTCCTTAGGGGGCGGCAGTTACACCTGGAGCTCCCCCCGCCCCCGCAGGTCACGCACCCTCCGCGGGCGGAGCTCCCAGCCGCGGTCCCGCCTGGCTCTGGGCTTTTCCTTGGAACTGGGTGTGTCCCCCCCTTTGGGAAAGTTTTCGGGGTCACTGCGCCCGCCCTGCGCACAGACGGACTGGGGACCCATCTCGCTGAGGCCGGTGGCCGGGGTGGAGCCGCGGGGTGTCTCCTTGGCGGCCATGCCCGGTCCAGGGGTTCCGGTTGGTGTGAAGGGCGGTCCAGGGGTTCTGGTTGGTGTGAAGGGCGGTCCAGGGGTTCTGGTTGGTGTGAAGGGCGGTCCAGGGGTTCCGGTTGGTGTGAAGGGCGGTCCAGGGGTTCTGGTTGGTGTGAAGGGCGGTCCAGGGGTTCTGGTTGGTGTGAAGGGCGACGGTGCCGGCAGGACACGCAGACAAGCCGTGTGTTCAGATTTTACCGCAAAGCGCGCGCACGTGGGCACCCTCCTCCCCCGGTCCCCCCTCAGTCCTCTGCTCACTGCCCCCCAACCCCCAGCCAATAGCTCCCCAACTTTCAAGATAACGACTTGTTTTCGAAAACCAGCTCGATTGAGGTGTCATTTACAGGTCACACAATTGACTCATTGTCAGTGGACGATTTAATGGTTTTTGGTAAATTTGCAGATTTAATGGTTTTTGGTAAATTTGCAGATTTAATGTTTTTGGTAAATTTGCGGATTTAATGGTTTTTGGTAAATTTGCGGAGTTGTGCAGACTTCACGGTTGGGGCTCAGGCTGTCTCCCTCGCCCCAGAAGGCTCTGCTCCGCGCATGTCAGTGCGTGGACGAGGCGGCCGCGGTGAGGGAGGAGAGGAGACTGGGTGTTGAGTGTGGAGTGCAGACAGAGGCCCAATTAGTGTGGTACACCTGGAACTTACAGAATCGTATTAACCAACGTTACCTCAATTTAAAAAAAAAAAAAAAAAAAGGTTAACAAGTTCCTGGGATTCTGGCTCATTAAAAAAAAAAAGAAGAAGAAGAAGAGGAAGGAAAAAGAACAGCCCTCCCCCCGCCCTAACTTTGAGCAAAATCCTGGCGCCAGAGCGCCCGCCAGACCGCCAAGGGCAGCCCCGCGGCCTTCCCGAACCCGAAACCCGAAACCTGCTGACGGAGCCGATGAGCCCTGCGAGACCCTTACCATCGGCCTCAGACCGTTTATTTTCTTTTAAATAATTTTTTCTTTTCTGTATACTTTTATTATTATTATTATTATTGATTCCAGAGAGGGAGAGAGAGAAACATCAGTGATGAGAATCATTGATGGGCTGCCTCCTACTGGGGGTTCAAACGTACAACCCGGGCATGTGCCCCGACCGGGAATTGAACCCTGACCTCCTGGTTCATAGGTCGACGCTCAACCACTGAGCCCCACGGCCGGGCCACCTCAGCCGGTCTTTAGGGAGCGTGCTGGCTGTGCCTCCCTGTGGGTGGCCTTCCCCTGTGTGCGAAGGGCTGACAGGCGGGTCCCTTCTCTCAAAAGACCAGGACGGAGTGGGAAGCCGGGTCCTCTTGGTTGGAGCGTCGTCTGTACACCAAGAAGGTGGCGGGTTCGAACCCTGGTCAGGGCACGCAGCGAGGTTGTGGGTTCAATCCCCAGTCGGTCGGGGCACACCCCGGAGGCAGCCGTCCATGTTCCTCACCAGAAGCAGCTACAATCCTTCCTTTCCGGTCTGCAGCGGGCTTGGCAGCACCCTCCACCTCCCGTCCCGATTCCGGGACCCGGAGCCCCTTCCAGACTGTCTCCTCGGAGGCCGCCGGGCTCCACACCCACCGCCGAGGTCACCTGACTCGAGGCGGGGCCCAGCACCTGTTCCGGTAACACGGCTTCCCCGGTGACACGGCAACACCTCCCGGACACCCTGTTCCTGGCCCGCGCCACTGGCCTCGTCCCAGCTGGACAGGAGTCTTTCTCGGAACTGACTCACGCGCCTCCTGCAGGTCCCGGCCCGCGGCGCGGATGCCGGTGCCTTCCCGTGGGAAGGAAATGAGTCACCGGGACACGGCCGCCGGTTCCTGAGGCCCCTCTGATTCCCACGCGTCCTGGGCCCGAGCTGGAGCACAGCTTCCTCCCGGGCCTCCTCCGGGGCCTCCTCCGGGGCCTCCTCCCGGGCCTCCTCCGGGGCCTCCTCCCGGGCCTCCTCCGGGGCCTCCTCCCGGGCCTCCTCCGGGGCCTCCTCCGGGGCCTCCTCCGGGGCCTCCTCCCGGGCCTCCTCCGGGGCCTCCTCCGGGGCCTCCTCCCGGGTCTCCTCCCGGGCCTCCTCCGGGGCCTCCTCCGGGGCCTCCTCCCGGGTCTCCTCCCGGGCCTCCTCCGGGGCCTCCTCCGGGGCCTCCTCCGGGGCCTCCTCCCGGGCGATGCGGCCACTCACAAAGCTCTTCGCCTCTGCGGGGCCTGAGGTCCTGGGAAGGAGCAGCTGCCCAAACCTGGGTTCCATATTTCGGCGTCGGGTGTCAGAACCAGGCCGCCCGGACCACAGGCCCCCTGGCGTCCTGAGCACCGCCAGGGCCCAGGTTGGCGTCCGTGGCGCGGCTTTCGGGGCGCTCGGCTGTTGCTGACGTTGGCTCCCCGACCTCTCGTGTTTACCGAAGGGTGCTGGTCCTGCCCCAGTTCCGCCGGAAGGACGGACAGCGTGGCCGGTCGGTGCACACGGGAAGCAGCCCATCGACGTCTCTCTCTCCCTCTCCCTCTCCCTCCCTCTAACCAGTGAAGGCGTGTCTTCGGGAGAGGATTGAAAAAAGGCCCCAGCGCTTTCCACGCTGGACTCCCGGTGCCCAGGAAAGCAGTGCCCTCGCCGCCCTCTGCCGGGAGCGTCGCCTTCCGCAGGGCGCGCCCCTCAGAGGAGCCGGCGCGGCCACAGCCCTGTCTGGTCCAGGGGGATGTTGACCGCGCTGGTAACTTAGCAACGCCATCCAGGGAGGCAGAGAAGGGAAACAGGGGAGACCCAGCAGTGGCCGGTTTGATCAAGAAGCTCCGGTTCAGCCTGGTAACAACCCTGCTGCGGCCGACGGAGGCCCTGCTCCTGGTACTGGACAGGCACCGAGCCCTCGGGCCCGGCGGGAGACGGCAGATCGGCCGGCCGTGGGGAGGTGGTGGCGGGCTGGGACCCCACTGTCCACCGTGCGGAGTGCAGCCCCGGAGCCGTGGTCTGTGGCGCGTCCTGCTGACTGACCTTCCCCTTGCGGACAGCTGCACCCCGACACAGGCCAGCCAACTGCCGGAGGAGGTGATCCCGCCCGGGCTTCTCGCCACGGCCCCGGGGACCCAGGACCCCGCTTCCTGCTCAGACCCTGTAACACATCTGTGCTGTCCAGCTGGTTTTATTTTACCTTTAAAATATTTTTATGCCGAAACCGGTTTGGCTCAGTGGATAGAGTGTCGGCCTGCGGACTCAAGGGTCCCAGGTTCGATTCCGGTCAAGGGCATGTACCTTGGTTGCGGGCACATCCCCAGTGGGGGGTGTGCAGGAGGCAGCTGATCGATGTTCCTCTCTCATCGATGTTTCTAACTCTCTATCCCTCTCTCTTCCTCTCTGTAAAAAATCAATAAAATGTATTTTTTTTAAATAAAAAAAAATATTTTTATTGATCTCAGAGAGGAAGGGAGAGAGAGAGAAACGTCAATGATGAGAGAGAATCATCGGCCGGCTGCCTCCTGCACGCCCCACCCTGGGGATGGAGCCTGTGCCCTGAGCGGGACTCTAACCGTGGCCTCCTGGTTCGTAGGTTGCCGCTCAGCCACCGAGCCACGCCGGCCGCTGTCTGGCACGAGGCCGCACTCCCGAGCTGCGATTCTTTCTTGTTTTGGAACAAACCCATCTTGCGGGAACGCTGTCTGCTGTCCGTTTGCTTCCGGCCAACAGCATTGCATCTTGTCTGAGAAGCACGCCGCCCGAGGCTGCGAGCTGCCCTTTGTGTCCTGATAGGTGGTATTGTGCATTGACGTCCAGGTCCCTGACCGTCTTGAGTTCAGTTCGCGAAGGGATGCGGCGGAAGGTGCAGCGCGGCCACCGAGCCACGTGGGTCTGCTGGTGACGGGCCGGGTGCCGAGAGCTGCTTTGCCTCGGTGCTTTGTCTCGTTGGCGCATTTGCCGAGGTCGTTCAGCCGCGTGTGCGGGAGGCTGTTCCGAAGTCTGGTGCATCTCACGGGTCCAGGCGGCTAAGTGTCCGTGTTGGTCAGTTCCCGTCTTGATGACCGCGGGAAGTCCTGAGTCTTCGAAATCCTCTCACTTTGTGCTTTATTTTCAAGACTATTGTGTGGTTTTTTCTGTCATTCGTCCGTCCAAATGAACGTGTAAAACCATCCTGTCGCCCAGCCAGGCCAGTGTGACTCAGTGGCTGAGCGTCGACCTATGAACCAGGAGGTCGCGGTTCGATTCCTGGTCGGGGCACATGCAGTGTGGGGAGTGATTCTCTCTCATCATCGATGTTTCTCTCTCTCCCCCTCTCCTTTCCTCTCTGATGTCAATACGAATATATATATATATTTTAAATATATTTTATTGATTTTTTACAGAGAGGAAGAGAGAGGGATAGAGAGTTAGAAACATCCTATGAGAGAGAAACATCGATCAGCTGCCTCTTGCACACCCCCCACTGGGGATGTGCCCGCAACCAAGGTACATGCCCTTGACCGGAATCGAACCTGGGACCCTTGAGTCCGCAGGCCGACGCTCTATCCACTGAGCCAAACCGGTTTCGGCCGAATATATTTTTTTAAAAGAACTTTTACTGAGGAAAATCGTTCTGTTGACGGAGGAACTACCGATGAAAACAACCCTGTGTGTTCAGCCAGAGTTTTCTAGCGAAAACAACGGAAAGAAGAAAGACCTCCCCGCCCCTCCCCCTAAACATGCAACAACACGGGTGAGTCTCACGAGCGCCCTGGTGAAGAGCACACCCCACACGCATCCTTTTCTAGATGGCTCTAGAGCAGGACCATTGCTCCGGTGGAAATCAGACCCGGGGCCGGCGGGGTGGCTGGGGCGTCCTGTATTTGGATGGTGGCGTTAGTTACGTGGGCGTAAACATCTGTGGACACGGGCCACACCCCAAGAGGCTGCGTTTTATTATATGGAAATGGTCCCACAATAAATGGGTTTTGAGAAATATACACGATAAGCCCAACGATCTTCTGGCCTCGATTACAATAAAAAGAAGCCTTGACAGGGAGCGGTTTATGGACCCCGGAACCTTGAGAATTCAAAGTGCTGGTTACTTATTACTCCCCGGAGATAAGGGGGGGGTCTCCTCGCCCGCCCTCTGCCCTCACACCGGGCACAGGCGCCCACATGGCACTTCCCGGGCTGCCAGGCAGCAAGGGCACAAACACGGGCCGTTCCGGGTCCGGGACCGTGTGTGCGGTGGAGCCCAGGACGGCGGGGGGCGGGCGGAGCTGTGCCCATCATGCGTCCTGGCACAATCCCAGGGCCGCAGGCCAGACCCCGCCTCGGGGCCCTCGGGGCTGCCCAGGTGCCGGGGTCGGGACTGCACACTGTGCCCCGCCAGCTGAGCCGGGCACTCTGCCGCCCGCCCGGGAGGGCTGTCTTTCCTTCGGCTGCTCCTCCGCTGGGCAGAGCGGGTGGGGACAGACGTCCTTGCAAATACTGAGCCTGTTTCCATTATTATTAGGGTCAGGGTCAGGGTCAGGGTCAGGGCTAGGGATAAGAATAGGGTTAGGGGTAACAATAGGGTTAGGGGTAACGATAGGGTTAGGGTTTACGGTTAGGGTTTGGGGTATGTTAGGGTTAGGGCTAGGGTTAGGTTTAGGGGTACGTTAGGGCTATGTTTGGATTTAGGGATAAGGAGGGTTAGGGTTAGGTTTAGAGATAAGAATAGGGTTAGGGTTTGGGATAAGGATAGGGTTAAGGTTAGGGTTAGGGTTAGAGTTTAGGGTTAGGTGTAGGTTAGGGTTAGGGCTAGGGTCAGGGTTAGGGTTATGATTATGGTTAGGTGTAAGTTAGGATTAGGGTTAGGGTTAGGGCTATGGTTATGGTTAGGGTTACTGTTAGGGTTAGGGCTAGGGTTAGGTTTAGGGTAAGGAATAGTGTTAGGGCAGTCGTCGGCAAATCGAGGCTCGCGAGCCACATGTGGCTCTTTGGCCCCTTGAGTGTGGCTCTTCCACAAAATACCACGGCCTGGACAAGTCTATTTTGAAGAAGTGGCGTTAGAAGAAGTTTAAGTTTAAAACATTTGGCTCTCAAAAGAAATTTCAATCGTTGTCCTGTTGATATTTGGCTCTGTTGACTAATGAGTTTTCCAACCACTGGGTTACGGTTACCGTTGGGGTTTAGGTTAAGGATAGGTTTTGGGTTAGGGTTAGGGATAAAGATGGGTTAGGGCGACTTACAGATATGTTTAGGTTTGCAATAGGGTTTTGGTTAGGGTTAGGGCTAGGTCTCGGGGTCAGGTTTAGGATTAGGGGTTATGGGTTAGGGTTAGGCTTATGGTTAGGTTAGAATTAGGTCCAGGGCTATTGGTTATTGGTTTGGTGTTAGGGTTAGTGCTTGTCCTTGCACATAAACAGCACCGTTTCAGTTCTTAGACAGTTCTTCACACAAACCTCCATGCTAGAGTGATGTGGGCATTACCAGCGGGAAGAATAGGGCCCAGCCCACAGCCTGGAGAGCCTGTTTTTTATTCCAATATGGCAGACCCGGACGACTACTCACCCCGCCCGCGCCAGCCCTCCTGTGCGCCCATTTTCAGCTGGCAGAGTCTTGACCAAATAAGTGAAGTGTCGCCCTAACCGGTTTGGCTCAGTGGATAGAGCGTCGGCCTGCGGACTGAAGGGTCCCAGGTTCGATTCCGGTCAGGGGCATGTACCTTGGTTGCGGGCGCGTCCCCAGTTGGGAATGTGCAAGAGGCAGCTGATCGAGGTTTCTCTCTCATCGATGTTTCTGACTCTCTGTGCCTCTCCTTTCCTCTCTGTAAAAATCAATAAAATATTTTTAAAAAAAGTAAGTGAAGTGTCATAAACAGAGACCTCATTTTTATTGTAGTCGGAAGGTCCTACCGCGGGCGCTCCCGGACTTACCACTGATTGTCAACCACCCCAAACAGCAGACACCCACATCTCCAACAGATGTGTTTTTTAATATATTTTATTGATTTTTTACAGAGAGGAAGGGAGAGGGATAGAGAGTTAGAAACATCGATGAGAGAGAAACATGGATCAGCTGCCTCCTGCACGCCCCCTACTGGGGATGTGCCTGGAACCAAGGTACATGCCCTTGACCGGAATCGAACCTGGGACCCTTCAGTCCGCAGGCCGATGCTCTATCCACGGAGCCACCCTGGTTAGGGCGAAACCCACTGTCTTGTGCACACCTCTGCTAGTTTGAATTTTGTCATGTCTCTTTGGGAAGTTGATGGAACATTTTGGGCTTGGTTCCCTTGGGGGTTCTGGTCCACAGGGCATCAAGGAGGACACCCACAGACCCTCAGAGGTGGGCTTTACCCGTTGGGGGATGCGTTGCGGGTAACCCTGGCCTGCGGGCTCCATCTGAGTCGGCGTGGCTTCGGACACAGCGAGTTCTTCCTGGCACATGCCCAGCACAGGCACTTCCGTGGGCAGGGGGTGAGGGTGACGGCCCGAAGAGCCTGCAAGTCTCGTGCCAACTCCCCCGGAGCTTTGCCCGCCCCTGGGCCCCTCTGCCGAGGCCCTAGGCTCCGTGTGGTGACCTGGTAGCACCCCATGACCGGTCCCGATGGTTCTTGGGTGTCCTGAAGTGTGACACGTGGTGGCATGTCCACGGGGCGGAGAGGGATCCGTGTCTCGCTGTCTGTCCACTCGTGGGCCTGGAGTGTGCTCTCTTCTCCATTCGACCCCGAAGGAGCACAGCGCACCTTGCCGGTCGCCGGACACGGACGGTGACGGGGCTGTACCCCCCGGCCGTGGGTCTGGCTTCCTGCGGGGCCTGCAGGAGCCGGGAGGCACGGTGGGGTCCACTCCCCTGCCCTTTCCTGAGACGGGAAGGTGCCACCCCCCAGGGCCCCCTGCCAGGCGGTGGGATCCTGCCTCCCCTGCCCACCTGGCGCGGCCTCTATGCCAGTCCTTCGCCCGGCGCCTCCATGCTCTGGTCCCTTCCCACCCCGGCCCCACACATCGCCAGGGCTGTCTGTTTATTTATTTTTAAAATATATTTTTATTGATTTCAGAGGAAGGAAGTGGGAGAGAGATAGAAACATCAATGATGAGAATCACCAATCGGCCGCCTCCTGCACGCCCCACACGGGGGATTGAGCCAGAAACCGGGGCCTGTGCCCTGACCGTGACCTCCTGGTTCACAGGTCACTGCTCAACCACTGAGCCACCCGGGCTGGCCGGGCAGGGTGTCCCTTTAGAAGACAGCTCAGGGTCCTGCAAGGTCATCCAAGCGAGATGTGGCTCAGTGGATAGTGTCGGCCTGCGGACTGAAGGGTCCCAGGTTCGATTCTGGTCAGGGGCATGTACCTTGGTTGTACATGCCCCTGACCAGGTTGTACCATCCTGGGCCCCTCCCCCCACCCCCTCCTCACACTCACAGCGGTAAATCCATCACCCTAACCCCCTGCGGCCACAGTTCAGCTCCGAGCTGGCCTCGGCTTGGCCACGCCCATCGGGGCGCTTTTGGGGCTCCCTAACCCGCCCCTCACTTCCCACCGCCCCATGCAAGCTCCTCCCGCCGCACGGGGGCTCCTCCCAGTCGGCAAACCCAGACGCACCCCGGTACCTGCCAGGAGGCGAGTGCTGGGCTCCAGGAAGCGGGGCGCAGGTCCCGACCCGACCCATCGAAGCGGGTGCGGAGCGCGGCTGTCGGGTGCCCGCGGGGTCAGGCCGCCTCGGAACGCCGGGCTCTGGGTGCAGTTCCTGCGGCGGCCACGGGGCGGCAGCACAGCCCAAGCGTGCGGTCCTCGGCCAATGGCCAATGGGGGGCGGGGAGAGCTCCCCGGGGGCGCGTCACCCCAAAGCCCCCCGCCCACTGTGGACGCGCCGCCACCCCTACGCGTGGAATTCCCGCCCGGGGAAGGGGTGTCCCGGGCCCCAAGAGGCAGGCGCGGGTCCCCCCTCCCCAGCCCCCCCCATTGCTCCTCGGACGCCGGTGGGGGATGGGGGGTGGCAGAGAGGATCCCAAGTCTCCCGCAGGCCCCGTCTCCACCCCCTTCCCGTCCGGCCAGGCCTGGGGTCCTCAGGTGCCGCCTCTGGGGGCTCTCCCCACCCTCCAACCACCCAGTCCCGGGGGCGCGCAGGCTGTCCAACCGTCTGTCTCCGCTCCGACCCCACCCACGAGGGGCGCACTCGCACCCCGCGCACAGCAGCGTCTGGTGGGTGCCCGGGGGTGGGGGTGGGGGGGGGGAAAGGCGGATGAGCCGCGGGGTCCAGGCCGTGACCCCCCGACACAGATGACAGCTGGTCCCTGCCGCTCACAGGCACCCGAGCCGAGTGCGCAGCCCCCCCCCCCGCCCCCCCCCGCCTGGTGCGCTTTGGGGTGCACAGGCAGCCCCCCGCGGCCCTGCGTGGCCCCCGCTGGTTTGAATACGAAGATGGGACCTTTGTGAACGCCGCACCCCCCCCCTTGCCAGGCCTCTCACGGCCGGGCCCCTGCGACACCCCCACCCGCCGCTGCAGACCCCCGGCACCCCCACGCCGGAACCCCCAGCCCGGCCGCTGGGCTCCCCTCGCCTGCCCCCAGCCCCATCGCCCAGCCCCCTCCGCCCTCATTAGCATGGCAGCTGCTCCCGGGCGGCCGGGAGGAAAGGGCAGAGGCCTCGGCAATGAATGGGGCCGGGCTTTGGAGAGGGCGACGAAGAAAGACCGACAGACGGACGGACGGACGCGCAGGACAGTCGGACCGGGAGCAGAAGAATGCGCCCCAGGGAGGGGCGTGCGGGCGGGGCGCGGGGTCCGCGGTGCTGCGGGAGGCGGGGGAGGGCGGGCGCCTGGGGACCGAAGCCTCCCTCCCCGGGGGCGGGTCCCAGACCCCCGGCCCGCACCCTCACAGCCGCCCCGCACCGGCCTCCTTCCGCCCTCAGCCCCCAGGCCTCTGGCCTCCCCAGGCCGGCGCCCCTGGGCCTGTGTGCACCCCAGTCTGCTGAGCTGCAAGGCCTCCTTCCCCCTAACCGGCTCCCTGGCTCTCGCCCTCGGTCCTGGCCCCCCTCCTGCCATCTCCCCTCCCCGCCGGCCCCCCTCCCCTCCGGCCCACCTGCGGCCTTTAGACAGCTCTCTGGCCGAGCAGCCCCTGCGTTCCGGGCCTCCCGTCCGTCTGTCCCGACAGAAGCACTTCCTGGCCCGCCCGCCGGGTCAGGCCTGGAGGCCGCCGGACGGACCCAGTGCTCTTGGCTGCCGCCTGGTGTGGGCCTGTCCTCGCCCATCTGGTCTGTCTCCTCCACGGCAGCCACTCCAGGGGCCCAGCGGCCCAGCCCTGCCCGCCAGGCCCGCCACTCTGGGTCTCCGGGTGGCCTGGCTGGACCCTCGGCGCCCCCCCCCTCGCCCCCCACCTGCAGACCCGAGGACACTGTGCCTCCTCTCACCCTGCGCAGTCTCTCCCACTCCCGCAGGCCTGGGAGGGGAGGGGAGGGGAGGGGAGGGGAGGGGAAGGAAGGGGGAGGGGCGGGCCGCCTGTGCAGGAAGCGGTCCGTGTGCTGCCCAGGAAGGCCGGGGCAGGGCCTGCACTGCGCCCTGACCACGTGGGGGTGAACCTGGTTTGGGGGGCTGCTCCCCTGGGCTCTGCCGATGAAAGGGCGGCCGGCCTGCCCTCCGCGCCCCTGGCGTCCCTCGCTGCTGCGGGGACCAGGCTGGAAGGGGGGTCTGTGCAGAGACAGGCCCTGGGCAGAGGCAGCAGGAACCCACCAGGCCCCCCCTTCGTGGGGCCAAGCTTTGCTCAGCCCGTGTCTTTAAGCAGAGGCCTAGGGAGCCCAGTCTCCCCAGCGGCAGCCACGTGCCTGGATAGCCCCCCCCCCCCCCCCCCCGATCTTTCCACCAGGGAGACCCTGAAGGGAGGGCAGTCAGGGCCGTGCCGGTCTTCAGATGGCGCCACGCGCTCAACTTCCGGGTTCTTGTGGCCAGGGCCCCCCCCCCCCCCCCCGGCTTATTTGCATCAAATAGTCACTCACCTCAGCAGGTGACAGGATGGAGCTGGCGCGGGCAGGCAATGCCTGGGAAAGCCTGGAGGGTGACCGAGCAGGAGGTGGAGTGGCACCGAGTGGCCCGGGGAAGGGCATGGTGTCCGACCTGCTGACGAGGGAGCAGAGACCGTCAGCCGCCCTTCAGCGAGGAGGGGCCTGAAGCCGGCGGCGGGGCTCAGTGCACCTCCCTCCGCCTGCCTGCTCCCCTGGCGCCATCCTGCTGGTGGGCGTCCAGCCCTCCCCGCAGGGGCCCAGCTCCGTCCAGCGGGTGCAGTCACTGCCCCCCCCCCACGCCTCCACGTGGCTCAGCTCAGGGCTCCCCAGCTCCCAGACGCCACCCCGGGGTCAGAGAAGAGCCTCCCCTTGTCAGGAGCGAGCAACCATGATGTTCCCCCAAATTTAAAAGATGCCCCTCTGTCAGCAGGTGGTCCAGCACGAGCCCACAGCAGCCGGAGAGGGTGCCCCTCGGACCTCACCTCTCAGGCTGGGGGTCAGGGGTCAGGGGTCAGGGAAGAGCTCGGAGCAGAAGTTCCCGGGAGGCCTCAGCTGTGTGCCCAACCCATGGGCCCCTCCGAATCCTGCGTGCGGCCCACTGCGCCGGCCGTGGGGCCGAGCCTGGAGCCAGGTCCCCGGCTCCGTCCGGAGGCGAACGCGAGCCAAGCTCTGTGCGGCCGGACCCTGTGGGCCGAGCCCAAGAAAAACCAACAAGCTTTTGTTTTTTAATATAAAAAGATCAATGAAAAATTTATTGATAAACTTTCCACGCCGGGCTACAAGGGTATCGTACACTCGGGGATGATGGGCTGCAGACTTCATCCAGTTAGAGGTGATCAGGCCGGGCCCACACACAGCTTCCATAAGCCTAGAAGGTCTTAGCATTAATTAACATAATTAAAACGTTATTTGCATCTAGAAAAAAATATACAGAAAAACTCCTTGTGGAGTAACTGTGCCTCCGGCCACCGCCTGGGTCCCACCGCGGCCTCCGCGTCTCCTCCTCCCGCGGTTCCGTCCGGCCTCGGGGGACTGGGAGGCCTGGGAGGCGGCGGCGGAGGGCCTCCACCCACCTGTGTCCCCGTGTGCCCCCCATTTCCGCGGGAAGGTCAGCAGCACTTGCTCCCCAGGAAGCCTCATTTCAATCTGAATAATTCCGTCCCCTTTTATTTCTCGGCATCCAAACAGCCAGGGGCGTGGGGTTGCATAGAAAATCGGACCGAGGGCGACCGGGGAAGGCCTCCCCGACGGAGAGCGACGCGGGAGCACCGCCCCCCCCCCCCCCCCCCGCAGCCCCCCGGCCCCTCCCCCCCGGCAGGATTTGGGGACGCGAGTCGGGTTCTTGAAACCCCGGGAGGCCGAGGAAGGGCAGAGTCCTTCAACTCAGCAATCAGCACAGGAGATTCACAGTCTTATCGGCATTTTATAAAAATATAAATATGGGTACACTGTTGCCTACACAACGCCCTTTAAAATGGGGTTATAACCAAGACTCAGAAAATACACCTAACACTTGGCTTACAACGCGTTAATAGTTTATATTGTCATAAATGTTATGACATAGAATCGTGGCAAATCCATTTACTTTTTTAAAAAAGTGTGCAACCGACTGTTACCTCTCCCAGGACCCACGGACCGGGTGTGGGCCCCACCCCCTCCATCACCGCCGCCCGGCGCCCAGGGTCCGCCCTGGGGACTTCAGAAAACAGC
The DNA here is from genome assembly GCF_951640355.1 of Cnephaeus nilssonii. Classification (NCBI taxonomy): domain Eukaryota; kingdom Metazoa; phylum Chordata; class Mammalia; order Chiroptera; family Vespertilionidae; genus Cnephaeus; species Cnephaeus nilssonii. Next base: position 750,990 of record NC_137085.1, read on the forward strand.
AGGTTTGGGGCCGGCGGCCGGTCAGAGGGGGAGGCGGCCTAGGGCTCCCCAAACTCACACGGAACCGTGTGTGTGAGAAAGAGAAGGGGGAGGGGGAGAGGGGGCAGGAGGAGGGAGAGGGGACTGGGGGGAGGGGGCAGACAGGGGGAAGGGGGTTGGGGGGGTGGGGGCAGAGGGGGGCAGGCAGGGGGGAGGGGACAGGAGGAGGGAGAGGTGACTGGGGGGAGGGGGCAGGCAGGGGGGAGGGGACAGAGGGGGGCAGACGGGGGTGGGGACAGACGGGGGGAGGGGACAGAGGGGGGCAGGAGGGGGGCACGGGGAGAACCAGGAGGAGAGGAAGCAGCACGGGGGGCCTTCGGGCTGGCGGTGTTCAGTGCAACCAAGAAGCGACAGATCAAGTTTTCGTTGTAAGAAAAGGAACAAAACGCATCTCTCCCGACCACGCACAGAATTCCCAAACAAAGAACGAGCGCACCGCGTCACCCACAGTCACACCGATAAATAGAGTCGAACCCCGGCCCCGGCGTCTCCTCCGGGAGCGGCGGCCGCGGTCCTGCGGGCGGGGGGCGCCCCGAGCCCGGCGTCCCCGCCACCCGCCTTCCGCCTCCGGAGAAAGCGTTTCCAGCGGCGGATCCGGTGTCTCGGGATTCCGAACTTGCTGGGAGCGGGACTCAGATTTCAAAGGGCGAGAGCCCGCGCCCCGCCCCCACCGCGAGGCCGCGGGCGGGGCCGTGGGAAGCGCTCCTGCCCGGCCCGGGCCGCCACCGGCGGGGGTGCGGGGGGGGCACCGACCCCGGGGCACGGACGGCGCGCGGGTCCCGTGGGCACGGACGCGCGCGCCGGACTCGCCGTGGCCGCGGCGCCGGAGGCGGGGCGCACACCGAGGTAGTTGGCGGGAAGGTACAGCAGAGGCGACACGCGTGGGCCCGCGGCGGCTCAGGGTCGGCGTCCGGGCGGGGCATCACCGGCCGCCGGCCGCGTACTTGGCCTTGGTGATGAGATAGAGCACGATGTCCTGGTGGCCGCCGAACGCCGCGATGTGCAGCGCGCTCCAGCCGTCGCGGTTGGCCAGGCGGATGTCGGCGCCGAACTTAACCAGCAGCTTCACCAGCTCCAGGTTGCCGTCGATGACCGACTGGTGCAGCGCCGTCTGGCCCTCGGGCCCGAACGAGTTCACGTTGAACTCGCAGCTCGTCATGTTCTGCAGCAGCGACTGCAGCTCCTGCGTGTTGCCCCGGCGCACGGCCTCCTGGAAGACGCGCTGCGTGGGCGGCGCCGCGCAGGTGGACAGCTCGGCCTGGCTCATGCTGCCGCCGGGCGCGCGCGGCGGGGCGGGCCGGGCTCAGCGCGGGCGGCGGCGGCGCGGGCCCCAGGCTGTCTCGGGGCCCGCCGGGGCGCATGGAGGGCGCGGCGCCCCCGGGCCCCGCACGCCGCCCCTGGGCGCTCTGGGCGCTGGGGGCCGGGGGCCGCCGCCGCAGGGCCCCGCCGCATCCAGCCGCGCCCGGGCGAGCGGGCGACGGAGGCTGGCGCTGCGCTCTCGGGGGCCGGCCGAGCCGGGGCGGCGGCGCCGCGCTCTCGGGTCCCTGCTCGCTCCGGCTGCAGTCCCCGCGCGCACCCCACGAGCCTCCCCACGCGCCGCTGCCCTCGCTCGGCCGCCCGCCGCGCCGGGCGCTTTTACCTCCTTTATATTTGCATAACAATGGGCGCCCGTGACGCGCCCGCCGGCCGCCCGCCGATTGGGCGGCGCGGGGCGGGGCGTGTCCGGGGGCGCGTCCGGGAGGCGCGCTTCGCCGCAGGGGGCGCTGGTCGCCGGCCCGCGGGACCGGGAGCCCGGAGGCCGCGGGGGAGGTCTCTGTCCCGCCGCGCCGCCGCCCCACCCCCGGGGCTCCCGCCCTCCGTGTCTCCGCCGACGCCCCGCCCACTTTCCCTCCGGCCACTCGGGGAATTCCGAGCTCCCGAGCAGAGCGCGACCCCGATGGGCCCGCGGGCGACCTGTCCTGGGTGGGGGGTCGCGAGCATCCCAGACCCTGGAGGTCCGGGTGGAGACCCCTTCTCGCTCCCGCCGCGACCCGCCGGGTCCCCAGCGCGCGCGCAGCTCAGCCCCGCCCAGCCCGGCCGCCGGGACACCGGGTCAACTCGGGTGACCACCCGACGAACATCTCGGGCGTGTGTTCTCGGCCACGCGGGTCCTTCCCGCGCGAGGACGGCTCCCCGGGTCACCCCGTTTGTTCCCCAACCGGGCTGGCTCGAACCCCTGCCCTGAAGGAGACCTGGGGTTCAGGAGGAGGAAGCCCGGGGCTGGTGGCCTGCCGCCCCCTCGGGGGCTCCCCCATCAGCATGTTGGGGACAGGAGGGCCTGGCCAGGCCAGCTCTGAGAGGGAGCCCCCGAAGGGACTCATTCCAAACCATGAACCCGGCCTTAACGCACAGGGACACGCCGCCACATTTCCTCAGGAGGCTTCCAGCTTACGGCTGGGCTGTGGCCGCTGCCAGTGCGGGAGGAAGGTGGGTTCCGGCAGCCGGAGGCCGGCGGGGGCGGCAGCCGGGGACCTGCATTCCTGCAGGAGCCGCCGGGGATTCCCCGGGAGGCAGCTCTGGGCGCCGTGGGGAGACCACCCCGTGAGGCCCTGTCTGAGGAGGGGCTCTCCCCAGGCCTCACTTCCTCCGTGGGGGTGCCCCCACCTCGCTTGGTGCTCTGGGAGGGGTCACAGCCGAACCACAGGGAAAGCCAGGCAGGGCCACGGCCGGGCGGCTGCCCTGGGGCCGCCTGAGCCCCTCGCTCTGGATTTCCTGGGGCAGGGGGTCCAGCCGGTCTGCTCAGACCTGCTCCCCTCAGGAACTGCCCCCCCCCCCCCGAGCGGGTGGGTGAGTCCAGCCCCGCACTGGCCTGGCCACTGGTGTGACCTGGGGGTGCTGCTATCGGGAGCCCATTCCTGGTCCCCTCATCTGGGAGGGTGTGGACGGTGAACACCTGGAGGGGGCTCCTGACCACCCGGCCCCCAGCCCCCAGCCCCAGGGACCAGGGCCCGGGCTGCGGTGGAGGCAGGGACCCCCGGTGAGCACGGCCCGCACACAGGCCCGGCCCGCCTGCTGCCGGGGACAGGTGGGTGGGGAGGCGGCTGAGCTCCGAGAACACGTTCCGATGGGCCGAGGCCTCTTCGCCTCAAGCCTGTTTTTCACGCACCAGCCAGGGCCCGGCGCCCAGGGCCTCGGCAGAAGGTGAGGGTCGCCAGACGGGCCTGAGCCCTCCGCGTCTGGAGCGGGGCATCTGGAGACTGCTGGGCCCGGAGCCGGGGAGAGAGGTCCCATCGACCCCTCCACGGCGTCGGGAGGCAGACAAAGGGGCCCTGTGCACGCAGTGTGAGAACTCGCGGCCGCCACCACGGCCATGAAATTGGCAGCCGAGGCCCCGCGGGGACCATGTGACGAACTGCCCCGGGGGCTGGCCCGAGGCTGCTGGCCGCCCCGCCCAGCGTTCGTCAGGGTGCAGGTCAGGTGGGGTATCTGGGCCCGCCACGGCCGTGTGCCCACTGCCCGAGCCCCCGGCCAGGCTGCTGCTCTGGGCTCCGGTGCCGCACTGTGGCCTGCGTCTCGCTGGCCCACACCCCACGGCCCAGAGCGGACCTTGTGCGGCCGGCTCCCCACACGTCCCACTGTTTGCTGAAGGACGCGTCCAAACGGGACATTCGTCCCAAACGCCTCGGTGGGTGGGGGCGGGGCTCCCCAGGGCTGTGAGAAGCGGGTGTGTGTGTGTGTGGCCGTTTGCTGGCTCTGAAGAAGCCCATACCTGGGATGGCCGAGGAGGAGGCCAGAGTTGAAGAGAGACCCCGTCTCCCCCTGGGGACCCATCCTTTTGGAGGCTCAGAGCAGTGGGGGTGGGGCGGGGTGAGAACATTTTGGACCCAGGCTGGGGAGGTCTCTCGGCGGAGGGCAGCACGGATGGGGCGGCGGCCAGAGCCGGGCCGAGGCCTGTGGCCACCTTAAAGGCACCGGGCAGGGGAAGGAGGGCGACCAGGCCGTGGGCAGGCGGGCAGTGGGGGCGGGGCTTCCAGCTAATTCATTAAAATGTGTCGGGAGCGTGGGAAAGAGGAGCGGCTTTCTTCCCAGCAGCCCAGGCACCTGGTAGAGGGGCCGAGCGAGGATACGGATCAAATAACAAACACTCGCCGGCCAGCGCGGCCAGGGCGCAGGAAGGACGCCCGCCCAGGGCAGGAACTGCCGCAGACAATCGTGGCTCCTGCCCGCCCGGCGGGCCAAGCAGGCCGCCCGCCCTGGGGCGCAGCCTGCCCCGTGGGCCGGTGTCTGACCCCAGCTGGGGAAGGGCTGAAGGGAGTCCCCAGGCTGAGGCTGGCTCAGACCCGCGTCGGGGAGGCCGGGGCCAGGGTGGGTGGTGTGAGTCCCGGGGGTCCCGGAGGGGTGCAGCCAGGCTGGGGAGCAGAGGGCGGGGGGGGGGCGGGGAGGAAGGCAGGCTGGACCGGGCCGGCATCCCCATCAGCTGCCCCCTCCCCTTAGAGTTGTGCGGTGTGCAAGGGCGGAGGGAGGCGGGGGTCAGACCTGCGGGGACAGGAAGGACACAGCCTTCGCCCCCTCGCGGTCCCGCCTGTCCGGCTCCGGTTCCTGTCTGTCCAGGGCCGGCGACACCAGGGCCTCGGTCAGAGGGAGCCCCCAGGAAGCAGGCGGCACCCCTCCCAGGGACGGAGTGTGGTCGGTCCGCCCCAGGACAGGGCAGCCCGCTGCAGAGGGTCCCCCTCCCTGATGGGGTCCAGCTTGCCCGCTCGTCTTGGCACCCCTGCCTGGCCCTTGGGGTGACCCCGCAGTGATCACGGGGAGTGAAAGGCCAGGGTTGCCTGCTAGCCTGGGCCCCCCGCTCCAGCTGACCCCAGAGTTGCTGGGGGGCTAAGTGGCCGGCGCCTGGCACAAGGCGGGCGCTCCGAAAGGCAGGAAAGGACTCGGGGTGGCAGGTCGCCCATGAGCCCCCGCCTGCCTGACCCCCACGAGGGCTGCCCCCTGGGGCTCAGGGTCCATGGCCAGCTCTGGGGCAGGGGCGGGCCTGGCATTGCCGGTGCCGCCCTGCGCTGAGGCATGGCACCTGGGCCTGCAGGTGTGCCTGCCCTGGGGGAGGCAGGGGCCTGGCACAGCCCCAGGCCGCCGACCCCGGAGGCTTCCGCCGGGCTCCTGGGTCAACTCCGCGCGGTTTCCGCTCTGGGCAGGAAGGACAGGAAAGGGATGTGACGGGGCGGGGGGGGGGGCGCATTCCTGGGGCGAGCGGAGGGGGTGGGCAGGGTGGGCGGGAGCAAAACGCAGCCGGGACCAGGCCTGCCGCTGGCAGGAGCCTCCACGGTGGGCCGTGTCCCCTGGACCCCTCCTGCGCGCCACGCCTGGCACTGGTGCCCTCAGGCCTTCCGTGACGTCGGCCGGAGCCTGAGCCTCAGTTTCCCCGAGTGGGCCTAGCAGGTGTGAGGCGCGGCAGGTGCGCACTGGGGTGCAGGGCCCCGTCTTGTCACGTGGTGGCTGGTCTCTCTCCCCAGAGGAGGCCACCAGCCCTGAGCAGGCGTGAGGGAGGGAGAGCGGGAGCCAGGGCGCCGAGCAGGGCCCCTCCTCCAGGCTGGCTGCCCTGCCTGCCTCGGGCACCAGGCGCTGGGCCCACTCCCTAGAAAGTGGCCGGCCTGGCCTAAGGGTTCCTGACCCCGGGGCCCCGCCCGGCCCGGCCAGGGGCTGGCTCCTGGCAGAGGGTGGGGGGAGAGGGTGGGTGGGCCGCAGCGCCTGGGCCGGTCTGCCCCTGCCCACCTCCAGCCTCACGGGCTCCAGCGGACGTGGGAGCCGCCACGTCCAGCCCTTGGGCCGCTGCCAGGCCATTTCCTCCCCAGGCAAGCCCTGCCCGCCCCCGCCGCCCCACCCGAGCACAGGGCAGCCCCGGCTCAGGCCGACGCCCTGAGCGCGTGGAAGCCACTCGCCCACAGCTGGGCGTCGGGTGTGAGCAAGGATGCACGGCCGGCCCGCAGGTGCGGCTTTTCTGCGTTTATTGTCACGGAGCAGCCTGGGCCTGGGCGCCTCAGGAGGGGCTGCGGGCCGGGCCGGGCTCCTGGCAGCCGGGGAGCCCGTCCAGGACGTCGTGGAACTGCGAGACCACGCGGCCCAGGTGGGAGCCCTCCCAGAAGACCTTGCCGCAGCCCGAGCAGCAGAAGAAGTGGCGCAGCCCGGGCCGCCGCAGCACGCCCGCCGGGACCCCCGCCAGCTGCAGCCGCGTGCCGTTGCCCAGTGTGGCTGGGGCGCTGGCCCGCAGCTCTGCCGCCTCCAGCCAGCGGCAGGGTGGGTCGTACGCGAGGCCCGGCGTCTCCCCGGGGGCGGAGCCTGGGTGGGTGGAGGCAGCCACCTGAGGCCTGGCTTTGGCCGGCGCCCACCCCTCTCCTCGTCTCCCCAGGGACCCCTCCCCGCCCAGGGCACAGGGACTGCCCCCTAAAGTGGTCCCTCTACCGGGCCGGGACCCAAACCCGTCTCAGGGCGGGTCCAGGAGCCGGCCCCGGGGTCCTCCGTGGGCAGGCCCAGTGCTCACCTGGCTCCTGTGTGTCCTCGCTCTGGGCCTTGTCACCTGTCAATCAAGGAATTCAGGAACCCCTGAGAACAGGGCCCGGCAGCCCAGCCTCACCCTCACCCCAGGGGCGAGGGCAAAGGGCAGGGGGCAAGAAGCTTCAGTGCCAGCCCAGGCCCCTCCCACGGGAGCTCACACCTTGGACCGTTCTTGGGGCTCAAAGGTCTCGGGCACCAGGGGCCTGAGAACGGCGGGCGGCCCGCGTGTGATGAGCAGATAAGCCCGTTGCCAGGAGCCATTGCACAACCAGCACCAGGGCACGCAGGGGCCCTGCTGGAGCTCAGGGTGCCCGAGAGACCCCGGGAGGGCCAGGCTGCCCGGCTCAGGGCCTGCTCAGCGGGCGGGAGGAGTGGCCTCCAGCCCTGGGGACCCTCGTGATTTGCTTGGCAAACATTTCTCTGCAGCTGCCGCCGAGGACCTGGAGCCGGGGTCTGAGAGGGGGACGCCCCCTCCGCTCACGGCCGCCTTGGAGCCCAGCAAGGCCACGACCTCCATCTGGCCTCTCTGCCCCGGCCCAGCCTGTGTGACCCCAGCCCTTCCCCTGGTGGTTCCTGGGGCACTAGACAGGGCATGGGTGCGCCCCCCCCCCCCCCAGCGAGAGCCTGGGGTGCACCGGGGGCCCTGCGGAGGGCACTGCCACATCCTTCCCTCCCGGGCCTTGACTGAGAGCTGCCGAGGTGGACGTGGCCGCCAGGACCGCCCGCCCGCGGTGTGGGTGGCCTCTACGCTGACCCCACACTTCCGAGGGAGGCGGGAAGGACAGGAGCGGCTGGGTGGGACGTCAGCTTCCGGGAGAAGCACCCTGGCCTCAGGGTGACCCCACAAGGGGGTCCTAAGAGGCCCCTCATCCACCCGCCCCATCCCCACGGAGCCCCAGAGGTCCCTGCATCGCCCCCGCCGGGCCCCTCTCCCCGGAGGCAGGAGACAGTGCCGAGGGCAGGGCCTGTTCACCGCCCAGCCGGCCACGTCACCGTCACCCTCCTCTTCCTAAGTTTCTAGAAAGGGAAACTGAGGCTGGACGCTGGTCGGACCTGCCCCGGCGGGTGGATAGCTGGGCTGGTCCTGCTCCGTCTGCCCAGGCTCAGCTCGTTCGGTTGCTGAGGGCCACGGGTGCACGAGGATGCGTGTACACACGTGTGTGTGCATGGGGGCCGGTGAGCTCGGGCAGGCTGAGCAGGGCCCCCTGGAGAGGAGTGTCCCCCACCCAGAGGGCCCCGTGGCCTCGGCGTCCGGCTCTCCTGCAGGGCAGCCTTCGCACCCCAAACCTGCGGGGTGCTGTCTCCCCAACTGCCAGCCCCGGCCTGCACCCCTGAAAGTGAGCCCAGAAGCAGCCAGCAGCCCGGCCGTGCTGACCGCGGGGGGGGGGGGCACTCACCCGCGCTGCTGGGGTCGTTCTGGCCGCTGAGCCCCACGAGCTGTGTCATCAGGTCCTTGGAGACTTTCAGGTACTGGTCACAGTTACAGGCCTGGGGACAGAGCAGGGCTGAGGTGGGGAGCCTCCCGCCACCCCCACCCTCCGCCCCTGCTCCTCGCAGCTCTGGGTCTGGCAGGGTGCTTCCTGTAGACAACACGTCCCTTCCTCTCCCGGCAGCACCCAGGTGCACCACCTCCTGGGAGCCCTCCCTGACTGCAGCTTCTCCCGGGTCCTGAGACCCACGGCTGCCCTGCCCCTGCAGCCCGTCTCGGGGAGCCAGGGCCAGTTCAGTGTCCAGGCCTCCCTCTGCTGCCTCGGGGCCTGGCACCAATTCCCCGCGGGGTCAGGGTGAAGTCACGCTGCTGCTGTGCAGGGTCCTTGTCCGGGGCACGCGTAGGCCCGGGGAGCTGTCAGCCCGGGTGTGGGCAAGGCCTGGGGGTCCACCCTGCCCTCCCGGTGCAGCTGCCCCAGGGGAGGGTCTGGATCCAGGGCACACCGGTCACAGCCCTTCCCGCCGTGGGGCAGGGGACCCGCTTTCGGAAAGAGGGCGAGGGGGGGGGGCGGCGTTCCCAGGCCGCAGGAGGGACGCCTCCGGGTGAGCTGGGAAGTGCCCTGGATGACACGGCTCCGGGCCGGTGGGGAGGCGGTGGCCTCAGGCCCCGGGAGCTGCAGGTGAGCCCAGGTCAGGGGCAGCGCCGCCCTGCCCCCCCCCCCCACGCCCTTTCCCACGGCCTTTCAACATCGTGAGCTTCACCTGTGGCCTCGCTGCTGGTCTCCGCTCTGGGGCGGGTGGGGGGAGGGGGCAGGGGCTCCTGGGTGGGTGGGGGTGGGGGGAGGGGCTCCTGGGTGGGTGGGCCGCTCTGCTGGGGGGACTTGGATGGGGAGGCTGATCCCAGCACAGAGCCTCCTGCCCCCACTCAGCCAGCCTCTGGCCCAGGGAGGCTGCAGGTCTAGTGGCTCCGGGGCCAGGAGTGCAGGCCAAGCCCTGGCTGAGGTCCGGCCTGTGGTCACTCCAGGTCCAGCTGAGCTGTCCTGAGCCGCCTGCCATGGCCCTGCTCTCCATGTCCAGGCCCCCCGAGGGGACAGGCTACCTGAGGGACAGCCCCCCGACGGACAGCCCCCCGAGGGGCAGTGCCAGCAGGTGCAGGGCAGCGCGCAGGCCGGGAGGGCCTCTGTGAGGGTCGCCAGCTTCCCAGGACCCGGGCCAGTGAGCACGCCAGGGCGGGGCGGCCAGCTCACGCTGAGTCACGGCAGCAGGCACACGTGGTGCCATCCACAGGGCCCTGGCCACACCCTCGGGAACCACCGGTGCCAGAGTTCCCACGGCTGGTGCCCACTGTCACCCCGATAGGCCCTGAGAGCCCTGCCCCCCACCCCACCCCACCCCACGGCCGGAAAAGCCGGTTCCCCCGCCCCCTGCTTCCCACAGCGGGAGGCCGGGCACCCGGCTCCCCTGCGGCCCTGGCTCCCATGCACTCGGCGGCGCTGCGCTCGCCTGCCCGCTGCCGGCGTGGGCCTGGCCCCTCGCGAGGCTGTGCCCCTGCCCTGGGGGCTCCGGGCCGTCCACCCAAGGGCTCTCGCTGGCACCCAGGGGGCGGCGGTGCCTCCGGCCTCCATTGGGAAGGAAAGGGACCCCGCACAGCCCTGCTGGCCGAGGGGAGTGCACAGGCCTCGGAGCCCCCCCCCCGGGGGCCGTGCAGACCCCAGCCTTGGGATGCCAGTGGTCTGGGCAGAGACCAGTGGGAGGCCCGGGGGGGGGGCCTGGACAGTCTCTGTGCCCTCCCCCAGCCAGGGAGCCTGAGGGCAGGGCTGGGCGGGCTGCCGCCCCCAGAGCCCGGCGGGAGGGCGGGCCAGGTGAGTGGGTAGGCGGGGCTGGGAAGGCGGCCGGCTCCCGGTCCCAGGGGTCCGCCTGCTCTCCGGGTTCCCACGGCTCGGCTGGGAGGCTGCTCAGCCAACACCCGCCCAGCGCCTGAGTCAGGGCAGCCCAGGGACAGCCCGGGGCCGGGCCGGAGCCCACGTGCGGGGCCACCACGAGGGACCGGCCTGCTGCTCGGCCCTGCAGCCCCTGCAGCCCCGTCTCGGGGGCTGGAGAGGGTGTGAGGGGCCACAGCAGGCCCTGGAACACCTGACTGTCCTCTGAGGCTGAGGCGGGGGCAGCAGCTGGAGGGCTCGCCCTGCACCCCCCTCAGAGGGCAGTGCCAGGTGCCGAGGGAAGGCTACACCTGAGCCGGCCGCTCTGCTCGGCGCCAGGAAGCCCAGCCACACCTGCAGGGAAGGGCCTGTCCCAGGAGCCCGGTGCCCCCTGCCCGGTGCCCCCCTGCCCAGGGAGCTGGTGCATGGGTGGGGTGGGAGGGCTCTCTGGACAGGCTCTTCCCGGAGCCCACCGCCCCGCCCCGCCCACCACCCAGTGCAGCAAACTGCCCAGGCCTCCGGCCGCCTCTGGCCACCCTGCGCCCCATCAGCCCTGAGCCCCAGGCCTCACTGGGGGGCGCGGAGGCGGAGGGGGGTGTTATGTGTTGCCCTGGGCCCCGCCAGGCAGGGCATGAGACAGCCGTGCTCCCGAGGGTGCTGGGCAGCCGAGTGGCCTGTCCAGGCTGGGAGCCTTGGAGGGGCCCCCTCCTCCGGAGGCCCTGGGCCAGCTCCCCGCCTGCCAGCAGCCAGCCCCTGCCTGTGCCCCAGGTCCCCGGCACCTCCCGGCTGGGGCCCTGGTCAGAGGGGTCGCACTCTGTGCCCGGCCCCAACACGGACTCCCCGGGAGGGCTGGGACCCCTGGCTTCGGAGCCGGGGGCAGGCGTGGAAACCTGGGGCTTCACCAGGGCCCCGCCTGGCCCTGCACCCCCCTCAGTGGGAGTCAGGCCCCCCACGGGGGAGGGGAGGGGTCAGTCTGGTGCCCTGGGGGCCCCTCTGGGGGTCCCCCCCCCCCCCCCCCGCAGGAGGAAGGGCTCTGGGCTGAGCGGTGGCCTGCTCCGGGGAACGCCGGCGCTCGCTCATTTGTAGGAACCTGGCGGACGGCCCAGCACCGTCGTGGATGGAAGCAAACACCCCCCACCCAGCCTGGCCGCAGGTGCTGTCGGGAAATGGGGCGCACGGGCCACTTGGCTTCCCGAGACGGGTCCCTGTGCCCAGGGGGCTGCCCATTTGGTCCCTGCTGAGCCCCCACCCCCGCAGCCAGGGCTGCGATCCTGAGGCCGGCGGGTCCGAGGCCTCTCAGCAGCTTGTCCACCGCGACACCCCCCGCCCCCCAGGCAGCTCAACAAATGGTGCTGCTGGGCTCTGGGCTGGGGGAGGAAGGGCTGGGATGCAGACCCCGGCCTGGGGCCTGGGTGTCAGCCTGACACCTCGCTGGACGGCCTGACACCTCGCTGGACGGGGCGGGACCGGTAGGAGGAAGCGGCCAGGCGCCCAGGCCTGGATCTGCCCCACACCTCGCTCTCCCACGCCGGCCCGGCAGCAACCCGTGGGGCCCAGGCCATCTGCTCCCAGAGGTGACACGGCCCAGAGGTCTCCCCCATGATGAGCGTGTCGCCCAGCTTTGCCCGCGAGGAGCCCGCTGGCCCAGCACCGGGCACAGTCCCTCCCAGCCGGTCCCACGTCCCCTGGAGATGGGCTGGTGGGGGCGGGAGGGCCGGCTCTGCTGTTCCCAGGAAGCAGACCAGGTCCCCCAGCCCTGGGCCTCGCCCTCAGCGCCTGGGACCTGGGCTGGTGGCCCTGCAGGTCCTCGCTGGGCGCACCCCACCCCCAGGCCCGGAAGGTCTATTCCCACGGGCCCAGCCCCTCCCCCGCCCGGCCACTGCCCAGCCCCTTTGTGGGGCAGGACAATGTCTGCACAGAGCGGGCGGGGGAGGGGCCTCGGCGCTGCCAGCTCAGGGCGGGTCCCCCAGGCTGGGGCACGGGTCCTGGGACCGAGGGCCACGTCTGGGCACACGTGTGCGAGAGCCAGCACGGGGCAGGTGTCTCGTGAGCACCATGTGTAGGGGGTGAGCACACCAGCATCCAGCACGCGTGTGTCTGCGTGGTGCCGGCAGGGACGTGGCCGTGTCTCCCTGACCCCACGTGCGTGTGAGCAGCCTGGACAGGCGCTTCTGTGCCCCTCAACGGGCAATGAGGGGGTGTGTTCCGGGCGCCTGTTTTTGGGGTTCGAGAGAGTCCTAGGTAAGCGCCTCTCCAAGCGGACGGAGAGGGGACAGATACCCCTGGGGGTTTCCCGGCCGAGCTGGGCCCATGGTGTCTGCAGCCTCACAGGGCTGGGACCCCAAGTCTGGCCCTGGCCTCACAGTGGGGTGTGGGCCGGGCCCCCTGAGCAGGACCGCCCCCAGCTCTCCGGGCCCACCCCCTGCACGGGACAGGAGGGCCACCGCTCCCCGACTTCCCGGAAGTGGAGCCCTTGGCTGGCACCCAGAACACGCTGCCGAGCGGCTGAGCAGCAGCAACCAGCAGTGGGGTCCCCCACGGCCAAGGCGGGGTGAACCAGGCCGGCCCCTGATGGAGGGGGGAAGGGTTGCAGGGGAGGACAGCCCCTGCCCTGGCACCAGGACAACGGGGGCCTGACGGGGAGGCACTGCCCGCCCAAGGGCGCCCCTGCCAGGGACCCAGGAGTGTGGGGGCGCCCCTGGGCCTGCAGGCCGAGCCCGGGAGGTGGCTGCAGACGGACAAGTAGGCGGGCCTCCTACTCGCCCCCCAGCTGTGGCCCCCTAAACCTCACTCTAGCCACCTGCACCCGGAGCCCAGGGCGCCCTTAGGCCTGGACGTGCAGACCCCGGGGTGGGCCAGGGGAGGCGCCCAGTCCAGCGCTTGGCCGCCGGGGGCACGCACCAGGCACTGCGGGCTGAGAGCCCATCCCTGGACATGCCGCCGCCCCCAAGGCCCCTCCGGGACGAGAGGCGAGTGGGTTCAGGTCAGGGGGCGTCTTCTAGGGAGCAGTGACCGCTGCCCGAGGCCACACCACACCAGGCGCTCAGAGTGCAGGCCGCCCAGGCCCGGGGGTGGGAGGAGGGGGAGGTCAGCCCTGGCCAGGCGCAGCAGGCAGGTCTGGGACCCCCACTTTCTCCAGGACGTGGGCGCAGGGTAACCACCTGTCCTGGGTTAAATCAAACAGAAGCTGGGCCAGAAGATGCCCTCTGACCCCAGGCCCTTGGAGGAAGGGGGCGGCGGGTGAGGGGGTCGCTTGGCCCCCTCAGTGGGCACCCGCACCCCTGCCTAGAGCAGCCCCCAGGCGGCACATACCAACCCCTCTCCCTGTCCCCCGCCCCCCAGCCTCGGAGCGCCCCCCAGGCGTGACCCCCCTCCCGTCCCGAGGAGCCCAGGGGCGCCCCAGGCCAGGCTCGGGCACCGCGCAGCCATTCCCAGGCGGGGGAGGGGCGGCGTGAGAACGCGCCGGCGGCCGCGTGGGAAAGCGGGGGGAGGGGCGCGAGGGCGGGGCGCGCCTGGGAACCGCTCCCGCCCCCGCCGGCCTTTGAAAGGGCCACTCAGGGCGCCAGGCCGAGATTCAAAAGCAAACGGCCGCCGCCTGCCCGCCTTCCCGCGCCCAGGGGCGGGCGAGGGGCGCTGGGGTCCCGGCGCCCGGGGCTCGCCCCCTCCCAGGCTGCGGTGCAGAGAGGCTGGGGCCCCGGCATCCTGGCCAGGGGCGGGGGGCGGGGGGCGGGCTGCGGGCGGCCCTGGCTGTCCCCTCCCCGGAGGAGCGGGCCAGGCACTCCCTCCGGCAGCAGGTGGCCGCCCGACCCACGCCCCGCAGCCCCGGGCTGAGCTCGCCCTTCCTTCTCCGCCGCCGCCTACTCGCCGCCGCCCTGCACTGAGGCCAGGGACCAGCGCTGCTCCCCGATCCGGGTCCAGGGAGAGACACCCCAAGGTGCCCCTCCAAAGAGCCTCGGTGTGCCAGGGGCCAGGGGGACCCTGGAGGAAGCAGCATCTACCCTCGCAGGCCGGGCGGAGGGTGGGCGCCGGGCGCTGCAGGCGCTGGGTGAAGGGGTCTCCCGCCCCGCCCCTTCCTGCCGAGCACCTGCACCTGCACCTGCACCCTCACGTGGGTGTGGGAGACGGGAGGAGGCAGCAGTGGCTGCCAAGCCCAGCTCTGCTCACTTCTCTGCGGGACCCCCAGGGCCCCCGGCGGGCAGGGGTCTCACCCATAGGCCTGGCCCCCAGAACCTGCCGGCCAGGCTGCCCCCACAGGGACTCCGACAGCCTCAGAAGGTGGGGGAGACTCGCCCAGGTGCCTCCTGTCAGACCGGGATGGAGTGGGCACTGCCTGGCAGACTCCTTTGCCACCTGAGGCCCCTCCCCAGACTCAAACCACAGCCGCCCACGGCCTGGCCCCTGTGCCTGCAGCCCCCGCCTGTCCCGCCTCCTCCATCCAGGCCCAGCGGCCGGCGGCCTGCAGGGTCAGCCTGCTGTCCCGAGCCAGGCCCGTCGCTGCCCATTCGAGGCCCCCTTCTGCTCTGGGGCTGCACTTGCTCCAAAGCAAGAAGAATGCCCCCACCAGGTGCCAGCCAGGCCCCCGGGCACCCAGGCCCTGCCACAGGCCGGGCCGCCCCGTCCCAGGGGAGCAGCCACGGGCCTGGGCACACGAGGGCATTGTGGACGCCAAGACTTGAATTCCATGTGATTTAGCTCCAAGGCTGCGGTGCACTGACCCCCACCCTGGGCCTCAGGGTCCCACAGGCTGAGGGTGCCCCCTCTGCAGCCCTGAGCGCCCCACCCCCGCCTGCAAGGCTGCCCCAGCCGCCCAGCCGCCCCGTCACGGGCGTGGGTGTGTCCGCCCCGGGGACAGGCCGAACCCCGACCACGGGGGGCATGTGCCCGCGGTCCCATCTCCCCAGCAGCCTGGGCAGCACGCTGCTCCTACGCCGGGCGCGTCCTGTTTCAGCCTTAAGCTTGTCATCCGCTCGGAAGTGGACAGGGCCTGTGTTCACGCTTCTGTCAGCGTCCAGGGTGCAGCTGCAGGAGCCTGCCCGAGGCCCCGAGGGCTGATGGGAGCCCATGAGAACCACTCGGACAGAGGTCCCGAGGCCAGTGGCGCTGCCTGCAGGTCTGGGCACCAGCCCCCCAGGACGGGCAAGAGAAAGGGTCTGAACCGGGCTGGGGACCCACATGCCTCCCTCCCGGGCACGGGTGTGGGTCCCGGGGAGGACGCACGAGGGCCGGCCGATGCCAGGCTTCGGTGGGAAGGGCGCGGGCGTCGTGCTGGCTCAGTGCCAGGGTCCTTCCTGAAGCGGCTGGGCTTGGGTCAGGGCCACCAGGAGCCACGGCGCCCAGGGCGGTGGGCTTGGGTCAGGGCCACCAGGAGCCACGGCGCCCAGGGCGGTGGGGTCCAGGCCCCCAGGGCCATCAGGTGGGACCAGGGCTGGGCGCTGGCCGAGACCAGGGCTCTCTGACGGGAGGGGCAGCCGGCAGGCCCCCCGGGCTGTGGGAGGGAGGGCCGGGGGCCGCGTGGGATGGGGTGACCAGGCTGGCCCACCCTGCTGCCACTGGGCTGACCCTGCCCATTGGGCCACCGTCCCAGCCGGCGCCCAGTCCGGGGCACTCGGGGCCCAGCCCTGCGACTCTGACAGCTCTGAGGCCTCCACGCCAGCCGCCCCGCCGGCTGCTGACCGGCCTCCGGCCCCGCGGCCCCTCCCGCAGCCTTTGTGCTTGTGTGACCCCGGGGCACCGAGTGTGGGAACTGGGCTGGGGGCCTGAGCACAATGGCCGGGAGGGTGGGGCCAGCGCTCGAGCCTCTTCCTGCCTGTCCCTCTGTCGGGTCGGTCGTCAGGAGAGGCAGGTCTGGGGGCCGGGGCGGCATGCCGCCCGCCGGCCTGGGCTCCAGGTGTGGGCACCGGGGGCAGCTGCCTGGAGTCCCCCTCACATGCCACATCCCGGGGCCCCTTCCGGGGCATCGGAGCTGACATCCGGGACCCGCTCCCGCGGGCTGGGCGCTCACCGCAGGGGACCGAGGGCAGTAAAAATAGACGCTGCGCCGGCCGTGTCAGGGTTCGTGCGTAGGCTTTTTTTTTTTTTTAACTCAAATTTCTTTGATAAAATATTTTCCCATGGACAGCACTGGGAACGTGCTCCTGGCAGCGGCCGCGGGCGGACAGTCCCGGCCCCATGGCCGGCTGCGGGGCCGCACCCCGCCCTCCGCGAGGAGCCCACCGCCCGGACCCGCCCCGTGGCTCGAAGGGCTCCCCGTCCCACCGCCGGCCGCCCAGAAATCGCATGCCCGCCGTGCCCAGGGCACCCCACGCGCAGCGGCCACCGCCGGGGTCAGGTGCTGGGCGCTGGGGGTGCAGGGCTGCAGATGCCCCAGCCCCGACGCCTCTCCCACCTTCACGCACTCGCGGGTGCCCCGGCGCCAGCCCGGGCGGGAGGCCGGCTCTGGGAACGCTCGTGCTCAGTGCGTTTCCCTCTGGGAACGGCACCGAAATAGCAGAAGGAAGGGAAGGAATGGAAAGGGCCCGGCGGCCCGGCGGCAGCTCTCCAGGGAGGCGGCAGCTCTGGCCAGGGCGGGGCAGGGGGCGCGGAGCCAGCGTCCAGGGCACTCGGGCTGGGCTGGCGGGGCACGGCAGAGCCCGAGGGCACCGCTCCACCGCCAGCGCCCTCTCACGTCCAGACCGCGTCGGAGCAGGCCCAGCCTCCCGTGCGGGTGGGGGCAGGGCCGGCCTCAGCCTACCGCCTCGGGGCACCGTGTGGCACCGGTGCTGGGAGTTCTGGGCCTGTTGGCGTCCCCCTGGGAGGCCTCGGGCCCCCCTGGCCGCACTGGGCAGGGCGCTCAGCTGCTGGGGAGGCCACACGGGGCTCGGAGCGCAGCAGTGGGAGCGAGGCCGAGGCCTCCTGGACCCACAGGTGCCCCTGCCGCTGGGCAGGACGCTGCTGCCCCCGTGGTGGGGACCCGGCTCGGCCTCAGCACTGATGCACACAGCGCCCCCCCCCCGCCCCCCCACGCCTCCCTGGTCACCAGGCCGGGTTCAAGTTTAGAAAGCCTGGCTTCTCAGCGATCCCCTTCTCCGCTCAGCTGGCCCTATGCATGCCCACCTTTCGGGGGCCTTGTGGACCCCCCCAAACACCTGCCTGACACCCAGGGGTCCTGCCCGGGCCACCTGCCTGTCTCCTCGGGGCTGAGCCCGGCGGGGGGCTGTGGCCAGCTGTGCTTCAGTGGCTCCGCAGGCCCGAGGGTCCCCGCTTCCTGACAAAGACAACCGGGCGCCGGTGTCTGGCCTCACCCCACGCTGCCATCACCTACTGCCCGGGCAGCGCCAGCACCCACGGGGGCCACGCACACAGGTCTCCGCCCGGGACCCCACCCCCTTCCCACCGCGGCCTCTCACGCCAGTCAGGGCAGCTGCACCGTCCCCACCTCCTCGCCAGTGACCACGTGCCTGCGGGATGCAATTCGCCAACCCCCACCCGACCCCCACGCCCCATGCCAGGTGTCCCAACCCCCCTCCACTCCAAACCCAGGGCCCAGCCCCAGCCCCGTCCCTCCCACGGACTCAGCCTGAAACCTGGGAACCTGGCCACACACGTCCATCCGACTGACCCTCCGCCCCGCGCCGGCTACAGCTGCACGCCCCCCCTCTGCCCTGTCAGACACCCCAAGTCCGTGCACTTCTGCCGCTGAGCACTGCCCGCCCCACGGCCACCAGGGGGAGCTCTGCCTCCCGCCCTGGAGTCAGCCCCTGCCCCCCAGGCTCCCTCCCAGCCCGCGGGGCCTCGGCCAGGGGCCGTGGGTACAGGCCTGCTGGAGGCCGCCCTCCAGGCCTGGCTCTCGAGTGCTGATGGACATCAGGTTGCTCCCCAGCACGTGCTTCCCAGGGCGCCAGAGGGGCCTTCCTCCCAGCTCCCCAACGTCCTGTTTTTTCTGAAAAGCTCATTAACATGCCTCCCCGCTTCTGGGAGGTCCCGGGGCCTTGACAGCGCCCGCCCCCCTCTGGTCCCCAGCCGAAGGGGCGGCCGGAGCGGCTCCGCTGCCCGTGGCCCCGTGGCCCCGGCAGGGCAGGGCCCGCCTGACACAGGCCTCCCCTTCCTTCCTTCCTCACGCTCTGCGGGGCGGCTGGAGGGGCTGCTGCTGCAACCAGCCCTCCTCATGGGGGCCCGCATTCCAGAAGGCTCTGCACCAGGAGCCCCGGCCCAGCCCTAGGGCCAGCTGAAAGGCTGCGCCCCCCCTCAGCCAGGCAACCCCCAGGCGGGCAGGGGCTCAGAGCTCAGAGGCCCGGGCGGCAGGGAGGGTGAGTCAGCACAGGGCGCCCAGGCCCGACCCCTCTCGGGTCTTAACCCAGGATCCGGCCCCACCTGGGACTTACTCACCCGGGCCCTCCGGACGCCCGGGGGACCCAGGAGCCCGTGGCTGCCCCGCCAGCCCGACGGCTTCCCAGGCTCCCTTCCCTCCACCCGGAGGCCCGGCGGAGGCCGGCCCGGCGAGGACAGTCCCGGGGCCTAACGGATGTCACTGCCTCTGAGCGGCTCCCCTGCCCGCAGCCGCCTGGCCCTGGCTACAGTGCCCCCTGCAGCCCGCAGCCGCCTGGCGTGGGGTGTGGGGGTCGGGCGGGCAGGAGAGGAGAACACGACGCAGCGGCGACAGCTCAGATGAGCAGAAAGGCTCAGGCAGGTGGCCTCGGTGTCCAGCCAGGACTCCCGGGCCGAGGCAGGCGGGGGCGCGACCCACCTGGCAGCGGCTGAAGATGTCCGCGTGGGTGACGCGCACGTTGAAGTGTCTGAGCACAGCCTTGGCCTGCTGCGGGGCCTTGAGGTTGCAGTCCACCCAGAGGCAGCGCCCAGCCCCGACCTGGGCCCGGAGCTGCGGAGAGATCGGCTGCTGAGCTCAGAACTGGCCCGGCCGCCCTGCCCCCCAGCTCCCCTGCCCCCAGCACCCCTTCTCCCAGCCCCTCTGCTCCCCATCCCCCAGCTTCCCGGTCCCTCAGCCCCCCTTCCCACAGCCCCCCTTCCTCCAGCTCCCCAGCCCCCCTGTCCCCCGTCCCCCTAACCCCCCTGTCTCCCAGCCCCCCTGCCCCCAGCCCCCCTTCTCCCAGCCCCTCTGCTCCCCAGCCCCCAGCTTCCCAGTCCCCCAGCCTCCCTTCCTCCAGCTCCCCAGCCCCCCTTCCCCCTAACCTCCCTGCCCCCCTTCTCCCAGCCCCCCAAGTCTCCAGCCTCCCTTCCCCCAGCCTCCCAGCCCCCCTGTCCCCTCTTCCCCTTCCCCTCTAAACCCCTGATCCCAGCCCCCCTGCCCCCCAGCCCCCCTGCCTCCCAACCCCCCTTCTCCTAGCCCCCCTGCCCCCCCAGTCCCCCTTCTCCCAGCCCTCCTGCCCCCCAGTCCCCCTGCCCCCCAGCCCCAGGCCCACGAGCTTCCCCTTGGCCCACCCAGGACGCCAGTGGGCCGGTGGCCACAGCAGAGCGGAGTTGGGGTGCGAGGGGCAGGGCCTGCAGGGGTGTCCTCACCGTGTGGTATGGCAGCCCCGACGTCAGGATGATCCTGCCCTCCTGCCTGGCCACCTGTGAGGAGGCAAGACCACCTGGTGAGGGCACCTGCCCGGGACCGGCTGCTGCTGCCCCCCGTCGCCTCTGCCCGGGACCAGGGCAGCGTGGGCCCTCAGCACGAGGCCTGGGTGCTGCCTCGTGGTGTAGATTTGGTCTTAGAATTGTGCCAAGATCTCACGTGGCTGCAGACAAAACCAAATCTGAATGCAACCTCTGAACATCCAGGGGAGGTGAAAGCTGAACCCCGAGAGAGAGGTGCCGCAGAGACAGGGAGACGCACTCTGGCCACGCAGCTCCGGGGCCACGCGCAGACCACGGCGAGCGCCCGGGGAATCCCGCGGTTGGCGACTGCACCGTGGTCACCCCGAGTGTCCCCCTGAGTGTCCGTGTGCAACGGCGACAGGGCCGATGCAGCGTGAGGCCTCTCAGCTGAGAGGAGATGTGGTCTGAAATCCATCTGACTGTGCAATGAGCCCCAGACCTGAAAGGAAGCCTTCAGCCTAGGCTCCTGGTGTGTTACATGCATGTACGTGTGTATTACACGTATGTACGTATGTATTTCATCCCTGTCTACTGCAGAGGCCTGAAACAAGAGCCAGCCCTGTGCCCTGGACAGTGTGGCTCAGGGTTAGAGCGTCGGCCTGGGCACCGGAGGGTCCCGGGTTCGATTCCAGTCAAGGGCACGTCCCTGGGTTGCAGGTTCCACCCCGGCCCCGGTCAGGGGTGGGTGCTGTGTCTCTCACATCCATGTTTCTCTCTCTTCCTCCCTCCCTGCCTCCCTTCCACTCTCTCTAAAAACCAATGGAAACAGCATCCTTGGGAGAAGATGAACAGACACACACAGCCCACCTGGAGCGCCATGGAACGGCCACCTGGGCCACAGCGCGGCTCCCCACACCGAGAGCCGCGAGCACAGCTGTTGGGTCAGGAATCCGTTTTAAAGTGAAAGCTAAACGCCCCCGGCCCCTCTAACACCCTCTAAGAACGCGTACGTCAGCCACGGGACTGTGACGTCACTCAGACGTGATTAGAACGGGAAGTGGAGTGCGGGGAAAGGACGCGAAGATACGTTTATGGTCTGGACTGTTTGCACCAAAGTTTAAAGGCTGAAAACCACAGAGCCGAGCACTCGCTCGGAAATAACCCCGAGAAAGCAAAGGAAGGAAGCGATGAAGACAAGAGTGGAAGTTACAGAGAGGACCAACACGCCACAGGGAGGACCGACACGCCACCGAGAGGACCGACACGCCACAGGGAGGACCAACACGCCACCGGGAGGACCAACACGCCACCGGGAGGACCAACACGCCACAGGGAGGACCAACACGCCACCGGGAGGACCAACACGCCACCGGGAGGACCAACACGCCACCGGGAGGACCAACACGCCACAGGGAGGACCAACACGCCACAGGGAGGACCAACACGCCACCGGGAGGACCAACACGCCACAGGGAGGACCAACACGCCACAGGGAGGACCAACACGCCACCAGGAGGACCAACACGCCACAGGGAGGACCAACACGCCACCAGGAGGACCAACACGCCACAGGGAGGACCGACACGCCACCGAGAGGACCGACACGCCACAGGGAGGACCAACACGCCACCGGGAGGACCAACACGCCACAGGGAGGACCAACACGCCACCGGGAGGACCAACACGCCACAGGGAGGACCAACACGCCACCGGGAGGACCAACACGCCACAGGGAGGACCAACACGCCACCGGGAGGACCAACACGCCACCGGGAGGACCAACACGCCACCGGGAGGACCAACACGCCACCGGGAGGACCAACACGCCACCGGGAGGACCAACACGCCACAGGGAGGACCAACACGCCACCGGGAGGACCAACACGCCACAGGGAGGACCAACACGCCACAGGGAGGACCAACACGCCACCGGGAGGACCAACACGCCACAGGGAGGACCAACACGCCACAGGGAGGACCAACACGCCACCAGGAGGACCAACACGCCACAGGGAGGACCAACACGCCACCAGGAGGACCAACACGCCACAGGGAGGACCAACACGCCACAGGGAGGACCAACACGCCACCGAGAGGACCAACACGCCACCGGGAGGACCAACACGCCACCGAGAGGACCAACACGCCACAGGGAGGACCAACACGCCACAGGGAGGACCAACACGCCACCGAGAGGACCAACACGCCACAGGGAGGACCAACACGCCACAGGGAGGACCAACACGCCACAGGGAGGACCAACACGCCTCAGGGAGGACCAACACGCCAAGTGCTCCTGGCTTGAAAAGACCGTGAGGTGGACAGGCCTGGAGGCCGCCGGCGCGAGGCCGCTGTCCCCTCTGGCGCCTCCTGGAGAAAGGCCCGGGCACCAGCGTGGCTGCAGGACGCAGCCTGGGGCGGACCAAAGGAGCAGCACGCCCCTCCGAGCCCGGCCCGAGCGCCTGCGGGGGGTCAGCGCCTGCGGGGGGTCAGCGCCTGTGGGGGGTCAGCGCCATCGCGGGGGGCTCAGCGCCATCGTGGGGGGCTCAGCGCCATTGCGGGGGGTCAGCGCCATCGCGGGGAGGCTCCATGTCACTCGGCTGCGGGAAGGGAGAGGGGGCGTCCCGCTTGTCTCTAAGGCCCGGGGACAAGGTGACAGGAAGGAACATTCCGCCTGGACGGGCTCCTGAGATGGGCCCCCAACAGGGACCGCCTGACGGCCAGCATCGCCCCCTCACGGGCACTGGGCACGGCCCATTTCTGCCATGTCCACCGGGGCTCCTTGAGCCGTCTTTCCCGCTGGAGGCCCATCAGACTGGAGGCCCATCAGATTGGAGGCCCATCAGACTGGAGGCCCATCAGATCGGAGGCCCATCAGATCGGAGGCCCATCAGATCGGAGGCCCATCAGATCGGAGGCCCATCAGACTGGAGGCCCCATCAGACTGGAGGCCCATCAGACTGGAGGCCCCATCAGACTGGAGGCCCCATCAGACTGGAGGCCCATCAGACTGGAGGCCCCATCAGACTGGAGGCCCATCAGACTGGAGGCCCATCAGATTGGAGGCCCATCAGATCGGAGGCCCATCAGACTGGAGGCCCATCAGACTGGAGGCCCCATCAGACTGGAGGCCCCATCAGACTGGAGGCCCATCAGACTGGAGGCCCCATCAGACTGGAGGCCCATCAGACTGGAGGCCCATCAGATCGGAGGCCCATCAGACTGGAGGCCCATCAGACTGGAGGCCCATCAGATTGGAGGCCCATCAGATCGGAGGCCCATCAGATTGGAGGCCCATCAGATTGGAGGCCCATCAGATTGGAGGCCCATCAGACTGGAGGCCCATCAGATTGGAGGCCCATCAGACTGGCGGCCCATCAGATCGGAGGCCCATCAGATTGGAGGCCCATCAGACTGGCGGCCCATCAGACTGGAGGCCCATCAGACTGGAGGCCCATCAGACTGGAGGCCCATCAGATTGGAGGCCCATCAGACTGGAGGCCCATCAGACTGGAGGCCCATCAGATTGGAGGCCCATCAGACTGGAGGCCCATCAGACTGGAGGCCCATCAGACTGGCGGCCCATCAGATCGGAGGCCCATCAGACTGGAGGCCCATCAGACTGGAGGCCCATCAGATTGGAGGCCCATCAGACTGGAGGCCCATCAGACTGGAGGCCCATCAGACTGGCGGCCCATCAGATCGGAGGCCCATCAGACTGGAGGCCCATCAGACTGGAGGCCCATCAGATTGGAGGCCCATCAGACTGGAGGCCCATCAGATCGGAGGCCCATCAGACTGGAGGCCCATCAGATCGGAGGCCCATCAGACTGGAGGCCCATCAGATTGGAGGCCCATCAGATCGGAGGCCCATCAGACTGGAGGCCCATCAGATTGGAGGCCCATCAGATCGGAGGCCCATCAGATCGGAGGCCCATCAGATCGGAGGCCCATCAGATTGGAGGCCCATCAGACTGGAGGCCCATCAGATTGGAGGCCCATCAGATCGGAGGCCCATCAGATCGGAGGCCCATCAGATCGGAGGCCCATCAGATTGGAGGCCCATCAGACTGGAGGCCCATCAGATTGGAGGCCCATCAGATCGGAGGCTGATTTCAGCAGCACTTGGAGGACTCGGCCTGAGGACCGTGCCTGGAGCTGCTGGGCACCGACCTCTGTGCCACATGGAGTCGCCCAGAGGAGCAGAAGCCACGGACACGGACTCACTGCCAGGGACCGGGGGGGGGAGGGGGGCTGCCGGGGAGCGCCGTGCCCACACGGGGACGCTCCTCTCACTGTGGCTCCTGTTTGCCAAGACCTTGGAGCGGGCCTGGCCCTTGGTGCCGCGTCCTCTGACCTTCCGTTCTCCCGTGGCCACTCCGCCGCCTCTGCAGGCCACGCCTCGGGAACGGTCACTGCCTTGTGACCTCCTGCCACGTGGCCAGGCAGGGCTCCCGGCTCGGGGCAGTGCCCCGCCCGAGCCCCCGGCGGCCCCGAGGTGCTTCGTTTGTGAGCGTGACCCCAGCTCTCAGAGAAAGGAACAGAGAGTGAGCCCACGTGGCCTTTCAAACGAAATGCCCGCCGGCCCCTCGGAGTTTCGATGGGGACGCGCCGCTGGGAAGGTTAGAGGGACGTGACGGCTCCCGTCGCTAAGAACGTTCCTGGGGGAGATGCCTGGGGCGCACCTGCTCACGGAGCCGCAAGGCAGGCCATGGGAGTGGGCCGCTGCTCGTGGGCGCGGGCAGCAGGCACGGCTGACGGATTCGGGGGAACGGGGGTACAGTGGCCCAGAGACCGGGGCCAGGAAGGCTCAGCCACAGCTGCGTCCGGGCTCCGGGGCGTCCACGCCGCGGCTCCGCGGCGCCCAGCAGAGCCCGGGGATGGGACACGGGGCTGAGGCCGGGGAGCCCTGCCGCTCACCTCGGCCGCCCGGCGGTGGTCCTCGCTGTTGCCCAGCGCCAGCACGTCGGCGCCCAGGAGGCGCAGGCTGCGCGCCAGCCCCTGCAGCATGTTGTCACACACCACGCGGAAGGCCCGGGCCGGGATCTCCGGGGCGGCGCCCTCGACCTCAGCCACCGGCACCTGCAACACAGCCCCACTCAGCAGCCGGCCGCCCCCTGGCCTCGGGGGGAGGGTGGTCCCAGGGCTGAGAGGTGGCTTTTTTTTTTTAAATATTTTATTGATTGCAGAGAGGAAGGGAGAGAGAGAGAGAGAGAGAGAGAGAGAGAGAGAGAGAGAGAGAGAGAAACATCAATGAGAGAGAATCATTGACCAGCTGCCTCCTGCACGCCCCCTACTGGGGATCAAGTCCACAACCCGAGCACGAGCCCTGACTGGGAATCGAACCGTGACCTCCTGGTTCATAGGTTGATGCTCAACCACTGAGCCACGCCGGCCGGCCGGGCTGGTCGCTTTTTAAAAAAAAAAAATTGTAAAGAGAATCGCGAGCAATGAGCTCAATGCAGAAAACAGATAAAATGATAGTCACCCACACGAGATCCTGAGAGGACCCTGCTCAGTCCCTGGGGGTCCCGTGGGCCCTGAAGTGGGGTTCAGGGAGCACACAGGCACAGCCAGATGCTGCCCTGGACCTCGTGGGGGCCGGGGACACCCAGGCCTGGTGTCGGGAGGGGCTGGGACCCCCTCCAGGAAACTGCCCACACTCTGGGCTCCTCTCCGGGTGGAGGAACCCAGGCCCCCCCACCCCAGGCCCCCCCACCCCGGGCCTCCACCCACACCAGGACCCAAGCTCCTATGGAGGGACCCCCGTCTCCAGTCACCTGCTGGGGTGGGGCGGAGGCCTCCTGTGGGCCGGGCGGCTCCGGGCTCCTGGCCAGGTCCCCCGCCAGGCGGAAGCGGGCGGGCTCTCTGCACAGCGCCCAGTACACCTCCAGCAGGCAGTAGGCATCGGCAGCTGGGGGCAGGGGCAGCCTTAGCCTCCCGCCAGGGGGCTGGGGGGGGGGCAGGGAGGGCAGGGCACGTACCCGCGTACAGCAGCTGCCCCTCGGCCAGGGGCCGCCGGTCCCAGTTGGAGAGCTGCTGCGCCTTGTCCAGGGGCCTGCCCAGCACCTGCTGCACCAGGAGGCTGAGGCCCCGCGGCCCCGGAGCCCGGTCCACGCCCGGCGCAGGCCCATCGGCCTCCCGGATCTGCCAAGACAGTGCGGGGTGAGGCCCGCCAGGGGAGGATGGCACGGCCCACGCCTCACTGCCCTGCGCCAGTGGTCCGTGCGGGGACGGAGGGACGAGGGTCTGGGGCTGTGGTCCCCGCCCACCTGCCAGTTCTGGGTTCGTGCTGAGAGCTCCTGCGAGGAGCCCAGAGCAGGGCTGGCTCCGGAGGAACCGTGGGCACATGCAGGGACACCCTTGGGGGTCCTGCCCTCTGGGCCCTGGTCACCGTGGTCAGGGGCAGGGCTGGGGTGGGACGGCCTGAGAAGATGGACCGAGCCTGTGGGCCCGCCCGCCCCGTGGCGCTCACCCGCCCGTGCACGGGCAGCAGGTCCAGGCCCCCCTGCAGCTGCTCAGGCGCGTGGGCCAGGGCGGGGCAGGAGGCCGCCAGCCTCTTCAGGTCGCCTGCCATCCCATAGCCTGTGGGCAGGCCCAGAGGGTGAGGGCACCGAGGACGGGGCCGACTCCCCCGCACCCCCGGGCGGGCTTGGCCGGAGCCGGGGGCAGGCCGCGCTTACCCAGCTTGGTGATGGACGGGTCTGAGAGCAGCCGGGACACCAGCCCGGAGAGGGCCCGGGACGCCTGCCCGTCCGCCGGCTGCGTGAGCGTGAGCAGGTCCAGCAGGAACACGCGGCCCGGCACGGCCAGCTGCAGGAGTGACGCCGGGGGCGGGTCCCAGGTGCCGAAGGAAGGCCTCCACTCCAGGTCCAGGCCGACCACCTGGCCGGGCTGCAGACAGAGGTGGTCTGAGCGGGCGCAGCCGGCCGGGGGGGGAGGGGGGCTGTTGGGAGGCCTGGCCGCCCTGTGAACCCCGCGTGCGTGAGGCTGCCCCGCCCTCCGCACAGCAGGGCCGAGCCGTGAACCGGCGGTGCGTGTGCCCCGCTGTGGGGCGCGGGGACGAGGCAGGTGTGGACGGAGCCCACGGCCTCGACGGGCAGCCCCTCGTGACCCACCTGCAGGAGCTCCGCCTCGTGCCTGGCCAGCTCCTCCCACGAGGCCAGGACGCGGACGTCCTTCCTGGCGATGGGCAGCTGGTAGTAACGGCCCGTCGTGTCCTCGACGGGCGCCTCCGCCGTCCTAGGAGGAGGCAGCGCTGGCACCTGCTGTCCCGGGGTCCCCCCCCCCCCCCCACGTCCTGGCCTGACTGGGCGGGGTCTGCCCTCCATCCTCCTCCCACAGGCCTCTGTGGGCGTGAGAGCTTCCTGGGGTGTGCGGCCCAGATGCGGGGCTCCCCAGGAGGGACCTGTCTCCCGTGCTCTGCTTGTCTGCTCGCTGGGAAGGGGGTGTGCACCCCATTCCTGGTTTCCTGTTTCTGATTTCCAAACCGCTGGCATATAAACCCCAGGGACAGGGGCCCGCGTCCCCCTCGCGGCCCCCAGCCTGGGGCTCACCTGCCCTGGAGCCTGAGCCGGCGGAGCTCCGTGGCCGCCGTGGCCGGCAGCCACTCCTCGGGCAGCGACAGGTCCAGCGCACACCGGGCCACCGTGGCCGCGTCAGCGCGAGAGGCCAGCAGCCGCAGCAGCCGGCCCTGCAGCCACTCGCTGGACCCCACCAGGCCCTGGGGACAGGCAGGGTGGCTGTACCGCCGGCTCTGCGGGCGGGGAGTGGGTGCAGACCCCGAAGCCCCCGCCCAGACCTCACCCTTCAGCCGGGCGCAGCCTCAGAGGGGGGCTGTCTGTCCCGAGGCCAGTGGCTCCCGGGACGAGAGGTGGGCTGCAGGCCGCTGTCCTGAGCCGCTGCGGCCGCTGCACCCACAGCCGGTCGACGGTCCCCTGCCCACCCCCGCCGGGCCCTCTCCCGCTGCCGTGCTTGCGGGCCCTGCCAGCACCTCCTCTCGGCCGGGGCCTGCGACCAGCACGTGGCTGGGCCCCGCTCCTCCCCACCCCCTCCCGCGGGCAGCTCCCAGCCGCCCGGCCGCCCCACACCAGCGTCCGCTCAGCCCCCCCCATGGCTCTGCCCCCGCAGCCTGGGGCCTCCGCTTCCCGCGGCCACAGGTTCCCACGCGGACAATATGTGGAAACCCTCCGCGTTCTTCAGGATGTCCGCGGCCCCGCGCCGCTGGCACCGGGACTGCCTTCCGGGCCTCGCCTGGGGTCCACGTTCCTCTCCGGTGACTCACCCCCCCCACCCCCACCCCCTGATCCAGGGCGGCTCAGCACTGCCCCCCACTGGATGCCACTCAGACACCAGATAGTGTCAGCCCATCTGGGAGGGCGGTGACCAACTCCATGACCAGGCCCTGTGCACCCTGCACCCGGTCCCCACCCCCCAAGGCCACTGCAGCCCTGTGCTGGGATGACCCGGGGTCAGGGGGCAGCCCTGTGCTGTGATGACCCCGGGGTCAGGGGGCAGCCCTGTGCTGTGATGACCCCGGGGTCAGGGGGCAGCCCTGTGCTGTGATGACCCCGGGGTCAGGGGGCAGCCCTGTGCTGGGATGACCCGGGGTCAGGGGGCAGCCCCGCCTCCAGCACGGCCTGAAGGGCAGAGGCTGCTGGGAGGGAGGGGCCCTTCCTTGCCAACCTGTGGGGGCCTCGGACCACAGGCCTGGTCTGCAGACACTCGCTCCCGGGACGCCCCCGGCCCCCGTGAGGGCCCCCCAGCGGGGCCTCCTGCTCGGACTCACCCGCACGAAGTCAGCCCAGTCCTCCTGAGACAGGCTGCCCTGCAGGGACACCAAGGCCCTGTTCCAGCCGCAGCTCCGCACGCGCGGACACGGCCTCGCCGCCCCACCCGGCCCAGGCCCACGGCACACGCACCTCCACAAACCGCTTGTAGCACAGGTACCGCAGGGCCGCCAGGCGCTGCTGGGCCACAGCGTGGGGACATGCCGCTGAAGGAGAGGGCGGCTCAGCGCAGGTCTGCCGGCTCCCACGGCCCCACCCTGCTCCCCTCGGCCTCACCCCCTCCCCACGGCCCCACCCCCTCCCCACAGTCCCACCCCGCTCCCCACAGTCCCACCCCGCTCCCCTCGGCCCCACCCCGCTCCCCTCGGCCTCCCCCCCTCCCCCACGGCCTCACCCCCTCTCCCCACGGCCCCACCCCCGCTCCCCACGGCCCCACCCCCTCCCCACGGCCTCACCCCCTCCCCACGGCCTCACCCCCTCCCCACAGTCCCACCCCGCTCCCCTCGGCCCCACCCCGCTCCCCTCGGCCTCCCCCCCTCCCCCATGGCCCCACCCCCTCTCCCCACGTCCCCACCCCCTCTCCCCACGGCCCCACCCCCTCTCCCACGGCCCCACCCCCGCTCCCCACGGCCCCACCCCCGCTCCCCATGGCCCCACCCCCTCTCCCCACGGCCTCATCCCCTCTCCTCACCGCAGCCTCGGCCTCTGCTACCTCCCACCCACATCGGAGCCGCCCGCTCTTCAAGCCCCGAGGGTACTTGGGATGCCAACCCCCAGATTCTAACAGCCCAGCGAGTGCCGCCGAGTGAGAAAAGGGATCTGTAGCAAGTCTCCTGGCGGGGACGCTGCTGAGCACCAAGTAGCCAGAGAGGAGAGACACTTTCAGAGATGAGAAGTCAGCCCGGCCGCGGTGCTCAGTGGTTGAGCATCGACCTAGGAACCAGGAGGTCACGGTTCGATTCCCGGTCAGGGCACATGCCCGGGTTGTGGACTCCATCCCCAGTAGGGGGCGTGCAGGAGGCAGCTGATCAGTGATTCTCTCTCATCACTGATGTTTCTCTCTCTCCCTTCCTCTCTGAAATAAAACAATATATATTTAAAAAAAAATGAGAAGTTAAACGTCTTTGTAATGACACATTTCAACCGCACAAAGGACTCGAGTCATGCAAAGCCTGGCCAAGCCGGACAGGTCACTGAAATATGTCACACCGCGTGGGCACTAGAGCACACGTTTCTAATCAGCCCTGGGTAACAGCTAAACGCCAATAAGAACAACACGTCCTGAACTTGGGGGACGCACCTAAGGAGGAAGCAGGCGTAACCTCCAGTTTAGTGGGCGGGGCGGGCATTCAAGAGACAGGACCAAAAAAAGGCCAACGCAGGACAACAGAGCAAACTCAGCACGTGGACGGCCTCAAACTACCAGGTGCGCCGGTGAATAATGCGGATCTTTCCAATCGATGGAGTCACACGTGTGTTGATATACATGCGATTTGATATGTATGCTATTTTGTTGTATTGACAACAAGCTTCAAAACTTCTTATGTCACATTTTCTGAAGGTGTCAACATCATAGATATTTTTACACTTAAAAAATGTCGAATTTTGTGCCAAAAAAAGAGCATTTGCGGGAAGTTTTAATTCATTATTTTGAAGGAAAGTGCTGCTGAAAGTGATCGTATACTTCGGGAAGCTTATGGTGAACATGCTCCATCTCAAGACACTTGTGAGCGCTGGTTTAAACGCTTTAAAAGTGATGATTTTGATGCGAAAGACAAAGTACGCCCAGGTCAACCGAAAAAGTTTGAAGACCACAATGACAAGCATTATTAGATGAAAATGCATGTCAAACTCAAAAACAACTTACAGGAAGATTAAACATTGCTCAGTAAACAATTTCCGATCGTTTACAAGCAATGGGAAAGATTTTAAAGGAAGGAAAATGGGTGCCACATCAACTGAACGAAAGACAAATGGAAAACCAAAAAGTCGTCAGTAAAACGTTGCTTCAGCGGCATGAAAGAAAGTCTTTCATTGTGACTGGCAATGAAAAGTAGATTTACGTTGAGAATCCCAAACGCACAAAATCATGGGTTGATCCAGGTCAACCACCAACATCGACTGCAAGGCCAAATCGCTTAGGAAAGAAGACAATGCTCTGCGTTTGGTGGGATCGGGAAGGAGTGGTGTATTATGAGCTTCTAAAACCAGGTGAAGCTGTTAATACTGATCACTACCGACAACAAATAATCAATTTGAACCACGCTTTGATCGTGAAATGACCAGAATGGGCCAGAAGACACGGCAAAGTAATTTTGCTTCATGATGACGCACCAGCACACACTTCAAAACCAGTTAAAGACACGTTAAAAGATCTTGCCTGGGAAGTATGAACCCACCCGCCGTGTTCACCAGACCTTGCCCCTTCAGATGACCACTTGTTCTGATCGACGGCACACGCACTGTCTGAGCAGCACTTCAACACGAAGAAGTGAAAAATGGGGTCTCTGAATGGTTTGCCTCAAAACAAGAAAAGTCCTATTGGGACGGTACCCACAAATTACCTGTAAGGTGGGGGAAATGTGTAGCTAGCGATGGACATTACTCTGAATAAAGCACTTTTGATGTTTCTCTTGAAATTACCGTGTTTTCTTTGATTACAAAATCTGCATTATTAACTGGTTAATGGTTAATCCACATTACTAACCGGTTAATGGTTAATCCGCATTACTAACCGGTACACCTAGTACAACCTTCCGCACAGCAAGGGAACCAGCGGGAAATGAAGGGCAGCCTGCGGAGAGAATGCCTGCCCACCGATCAGAGACGGTGAGTATCCGAGACAATAAGGAACTCCCAGAACTCGACAGCAAAAAGCCAAACCGAACCACCCCTCCCCCAAACCACCGGGTGGAACAATGGGCAGCGAGTGAACAGACGGTTCCACGGGGACTGACAGGCAACCGTCCAGGAAAAGCTGCCCAACGCCACCCCCACCCGGCGATGCGGCGGGGACCACGAGGCCGCCTCGCTGCCGGAGTGACCACCGCGAAGCACAGGACACACGAGCTGGCGGCGTGGGGAGAAAGGGCGCGCTCGTGCCCCGTGGCGGGAACGGGAGTCGGTGCCCCTACGACGGTGACCGGCATGGAGGCTCCTCGGAAAAGGGGGACCAGAGCTCCCTTAGGGCCGGCCAGCCCCGCTCCGGCCACTTCTTCGGAGAAAGAGACACCGGGTCCCGAAGAGGTCCCGCCCCCGTGTTCACGCAGCACCACTCACAGGGTGCGGGCACAGAACAGCCTAAGCGCCCATCAGCCCACGAGCGACAGGCGTGCGTCACACTTAGGACGGACCATCGCTCGGCCGTTAGGGAGGACAGGAAACAGCAGAACGGAGCAAGTCCTGCCCTTCCTGCCGCGGGGTCACGGTCGTGCGGGCCCTGCCCGGGGCGGAGTCGGAGACACCCAGCTCACCGAGGAGGGGCGGCTGCCGGGGGGGGGGGGGGGGCGATGGAAGACGTCAGAAGGTCCACACTTCCAGGTAAGAGAGAAACGGCTTCCGGGGTGCAGCGACAGCAGGGCAGCCGAGGTTCACGCGCCTGCACCCACAGACGTCACATGCTTCCACACAGGAAGGACCTGCACCCACAGACGTCACACGCTTCCACACAGGAGGGACTAGCACCCACAGACGTCACATGCTCTCACACAGGAGGGACCTGCACCCACAGACGTCACACGCTCTCACACAGGAAGGACCTGCACCCACAGACGTCACACGCTCTCACACAGGAAGGACCTGCACCCACAGACGTCACACGCTCTCACACAGGAGGGACCTGCACCCAAAGACGTCACATGCTCTCACACAGAAAGGACCTGCACCCACACGCGTCACATGCTCTCACACAGGAAGGACTAGCACCCACAGACGTCACACGCTCTCACACAGGAGGAACCTGCACCCACAGACGTCACACGCTCTCACACAGGAAGGACCTGCACCCACAGACGTCACACGCTCTCACACAGGAAGGACCTGCACCCACAGACGTCACACGCTCTCACACAGGAGGGACCTGCACCCACAGACGTCACACGCTCTCACACAGGAAGGACCTGCACCCACAGACGTCACACGCTCTCACACAGGAAGGACCTGCACCCACAGACGTCACACGCTCTCACACAGGAGGGACCTGCACCCACAGGCGTCACATGCTCTCACACAGGAAGGACTAGCACCCACAGACGTCACACGCTCTCACACAGGAGGAACCTGCACCCACAGACATCACACGCTCTCACACAGGAAGGACCTGCACCCACAGACGTCACACGCTCTCACACAGGAGGGACCTGCACCCAAAGACGTCACATGCTCTCACACAGAAAGGACCTGCACCCACACGCGTCACATGCTCTCACACAGGAAGGACTAGCACCCACAGACGTCACACGCTCTCACACAGGAGGAACCTGCACCCACAGACGTCACACGCTCTCACACAGGAAGGACCTGCACCCACAGACGTCACACGCTCTCACACAGGAAGGACCTGCACCCACAGACGTCACACGCTCTCACACAGGAGGGACCTGCACCCACAGGCGTCACACAGACGTCACACACTCTCACATAGGAGGGACCTGCACCCACAGACGTCACACGCTCTCACACAGGAAGGACCTGCACCCACAGACGTCACACGCTCTCACACAGGAAGGACCTGCATCCACAGACGTCACACGCTCTCACACAGGAAGGACCTGCACCCACAGACGTCACACGCTCTCACACAGGAAGGACCTGCACCCACAGAGGTCACACGCTTCCACACAGGAAGGACCTGCACCCACAGATGTCATACGCTTCCACACAGGAAGGACCTGCACCCACGCGTGATGTCTGTGGGTGCAGGTCCACAGACATCACACGCTCCCACACAGGAAGAACCTGCACCCACAGACGTCACACGCTTCCACACAGGAAGGACTAGCACCCACAGACGTCACACGCTCTCACACAGGAAGGACCTGTACTCACAGGCGTCACACGCTCTCACACAGGAGGGACCTGCACCCACAGACGTCACACGCTCTCACACAGGAAGGACCTGCACCCATGTAGCTAAACTCACTGTGGGGCCATCTCACATGCGCATCACCGCGAGTCATCGTGTCGCACGGCTGAAACCAGTGCGACGCTATCGGGGAATCACATCTCAGAAAACCACCTTGGGGACAAAAGCCACAAGCTAGTCCTTTGGAAAAGCTAAAGCTTCCCGTGAGACCGGGCAGGAGGCGTGAGAAGAGAGGAAGAGAAGGCCGAAGGCCGCAGACGCTGGATGGCTGGAGGCGGCGGGCCTGAGAGCTGGGGCGACAGTCCGGGCGGGACGCAAACAGACACGCCCTGGGACACTCCCGGCCGAGGCGGAGCCCGAGGCTCGTGTCCAGGAGAGGAACCGGCTCTCAGGCCGTTAATTCCAACCCCAGACCCGCGACCTCGAGGAGAGGAGGGCTGCTGCCCATCTCCCATTCAGAGGCAGCGCAGCCTCGGACGCAGCACCGGCCCGGCGCCCTGGGGGCTGCGTGAGCCCGGACACACACCTCCCCCCAGAACAGCTGGCCCGCCGCCCGGCTGCCCCGGGAGCGCAAGGCTGTTTAACACGGAGAGCTCGGTCCAGGGCGCCGCCATGTCCACGGACCGACGTGAGCGGCCACGCCGTCCTGAGAGGCAGAAGGCCCGTGACAGAACTCCACGTCCACGCCTGACCAAGGCTCCGAACCCCGGAGCTGAACAGAGTCCCCATAAAACCGAATGGATACGGTGAACACGACACCGTCGGTAAGACTGCCTCGGCGGTGGATGAAAGGCAAGAATGCCCCTGACCAGTCATCCCGTGGGGAGGAGGCAGGAGTGGGGGAGGGCCCGGTGCAGGCCCCGCCTCCTAGGAGCCCCAGGTGGGCAGAGGGGCTCACAGACACCCCCCACCCCCACCCCGCTCTGTGACCAGGCCCGGGGGAGGGCTGCCGAGGGGAGCGGGCAGAGGCGGGAGATGACGCTGGGGCGGGTGGTCCCCGGCGGCCGGAGCACAGGTAGCCCCGGGCCGCGCAGGTGGGCGCCTCACTCACCGGGGTCCAGGCCGAAGCGCTTCTGCAGGCGCAGCACCTGCCGCGTCAGCACCCGGGGCCGCAGCTTCTCCAGCGTCGGGGGGGCCGCCTGTGGGTGCCGCCTGCGGAGAGACACGGCTCCTGCCCAGCCGCCCCTGCTTCACCAGCTCCCGTAAGCCCGGCCGTCTGGCTCAGGGGCTGAGCATCGACCTCTGAACCCGGAGGTCAGGGTTCCTTCCATTCCCAGTCAGGGCACACGCCAGGCTGTGGGCTCCGTCCCCAGCAGGAGGCAGCTGATGGACGATTCCCTCTCATCACTGGTGTTCCTCTCTCTCTCCCTCTCCCCTCCTCTCTGAGATCAATAAAAATCATACAAACAACAGCCCTGTAAGGTGTTCATTCCCATCAGCCACCCAGATGCACAGTCTTAAAGTCAGGCAGCTCCACGGGGCTCGCAGGAAAGGCGGCGCGTCAGCGCACCCGCCCGGCACCCGCCCGAGCGCCGTCCCTCCCCGCACACAGCTGCACTGGGACCTCCGGTCGTTCAGCTGTAGGTGTTCGCGTGCACGCCTCGCCTGGAAGGCCCTCCCCCGCCTCCCCCCAAACACAGACCCTGCGAGCTCCCGGGTCAGCCAGGCCGATTCACAGCTGTCTCCTCCCCGAGGGCGGACACTGTTGGGGTGGACACTGTCGGGGTGTGGCTTCCTGGGGACCGAGCCCCGCCCCCCCCCCCCAGGCCGTCAATACAGTGAGAGGCCCCTGCTCCCAGCGTGGCTGCTCCCCAGGCCCCGCAGAGATGTGTGTCCCCCCCGCCCCCTCTCCGGGCTGCAAATCCCAGAAGCTCCCCTCGATCCGGCCTGTCGGTTCCCACGTGAGCGGGCTGGGCTGGGCTGGGCGTGTTTCTGGAGATGGTGTGTCCCAGGCTGTTCTTGGTCTCCGTGAGGGAGACGGCCGAGGGGGACTGGGCTGGAAGGACCCCCAGCGTGGGGGTGCGGCTCCCGCTCTTTCTGAGGTTGGGCTGCCGTCCTCCCGCCGGGAAGGGCTGGCTGAGCTCCGTGGCGACGCCTCCCGCCCGATCGCCCTGTCTTCCTGGGATTCCCATCCCTTGGATGGTGGGCCTTCTTGAAAGAATCTCTTTTTTCCTCTTTTCTCCCCGATTTCCGTGCGGGGTCTTGGGATTCCTTCAAGTGCATCCTCCTAGCGCTCTGAGCTCCGCGCTCGCCTGGCGCCGTCAGGGGCCTGTCGGTTCCCACGTTCGCTCTTCAGCTCCCGCGAGGCCCGCGTCCCCACACCCTGGCTGTGCTCCGTGCCCGGGAGGCTTTTTAAAGTATAAATGTATTTTATTGGTTTCAGAGAGGAAGGGAGAGGAGACAGAACCATCAAAGAGACAGAACCATGGACCGGCTGCCCCTGCACGCCCCACACTGGGGACCGAGCCCAGCACCGGGCCCGGGCCCCGACCGGGAATCGAACCGAGACCTCGTGAGAGCTCACAGCAGTTTCCGAAGCCCCTGCGCTCCCCGGGTCCCCCCGCCCGGGCCACGTCGCTGTCTCACTGAGGAGCCTCGTCGATGGGCTGCTCTCGCCCAGTCACATGCGTGTGAGGTTCGTGCGCGCCCGCGGCGCCTGTGGAGAGGGGCCTGGCCGTGGCTGCGGGGGGTCAGTGCGGACTCACCCCGTCGGGTGGACCCGCTCACCCATCACCGCTCCGGGGGGTCTCGGTGGCCTCCAGGCGCTGGCGACTCTGCACCGAGCTCCCATCAGCCCCAGCGGCGCGCTGTGCGGACGAAGCTGTCAGCGCCTTGGGGACCCCGAGGAGGCAGTGCGGGCGCACGGGGAGGGTGTTTAGCTGCGTGAGAAGCCACCCCGCTGCCTTCCCGAGCGTCTGCACCCCTGCACCCCCCCCCCCAGGCGAGGCCCCTGCCGCTCCCGTCCTCCGGGGTCGTGGCCTTCTGTGGGCGTGGCCTTCCGTGGGCGTGGCCATGGCCTTCCGTGGGCGTGGCCTTCCGTGGGCGTGGCCATGGCCTTCCGGGGGCGTGGCCTTCCGTGGGCGTGGCCTTCCGTGGGCGTGTGGGCGCCTCGTATTGGCGTTTCCATTTCAACCCCTTGTGACTTAGGATGGGACGTCTTCTCAGGTGCTCGCTTCCACCTTTTTTGAAAATCCTCACCTGAGCATATGTTTATTGATTTTATTTTTTGTTTGTTTACTGATTTTAGAGAGAGGAGAGGAGGGAGAGAGGGAGAGAGAGAGAGAGAGAGAGAGAGACATCGATCGGTTGCCTCCCGTATGCACCCTCACCGGGGATCGAACCCGCAACCCGGGCCTGTGTCCTGACCGGGAACGGAACCGACGCCCAGGTGGATGCCTGACCCACTGGGCCCCGGCCCGGCTCCGCTCCGGCTCCCTCTGGACCACGTCCGATCCGCTCACTGAGGGTTGTCAGCCTTCCTGTGTCTTGTCCCTGAGATGCTGGCCAGCAGCTTTCCTTCCCCGACGCCCCTCACGTTTCCTGGGCGTCTGTCGGCGGGAGCACGCGTCCTTACCCCCGGAGAGAAGTCACCGCGAGGCCGTCTGGGGCTGAAGTTCCCCCGCGTCCAGTCTGAAGCCGCGTGTCGGATGTGTCAGCAGATACAGGCCTACTCGAACCTCCTCTCTGCCCGCGGCGGGGTTTGGCAGTTTGTTTTCCAAGACTTTGGTCTCTTCCATCTACACGGTCAGCGTGTGGGCCGCGCGTGGCCAGCCTCCCTCGTGGCCGCCGGATGTCGTGGGGCCCGGGCGATGCCTTGGCCCTGAGGAGGGTCGTTGGCACTTTCTCCTCCGGCTCCTCCGGCGGCTGCGCTGGCATCGTCCTCAGAGGGCTCCACCGGGGAGGGCCCCGCCCGGCTGCCCTCCCGCCCTCCGCCCCTCCGCTCACTGGAGATGCAGCAGCTACGCGGCTCGGGGAGAACGGCCCTGAGAGGCCCGACCTGGGCTCGGCCCGCGGCTCGGCGGCCAGCCCCTCCGTGACGGACTGCAGGCCCCAGAGGCGCGGCCGCCGGGCTCCTCCGGGGAGAACGGGGACGCCGGGCAACGCCATTGTTCCAGGCCCTCGCAGAGCCCAGAACTAGGACACGTTAAGTTAAGGAGCTAAACCAGTGTCTGCAGTAAATCTAACTCCCAGCCGCCCCTCACGGGGGAGCCCAGCTGTGACGTCACACCGGCAGACAGGCAGCGTGGCCCCGTCGGGAAGAGGTCACAACCAGCGAGGGAAAGGGGCCTAGCCATGGCAGGGGGTGTGGGGGGGCAGGGGAGAGATGGGGGGGGCCCAGGCTCCCAGGGCCGAGCCCAGCCTGCTCCTCAAGTGAGACACCTGGGGCTGCGTGGCCAGGAGCCTCCCAGACTGCGTCACCCTCGGGCCACCCGGTGCATCCCTGTGCCCCACGCTCGGTGACACCCCATACCTCACACACGTATGTGCACACGTGTGCACACACACGGCCCCACGTGTGCCGCCCTCTCCGTGTGCGGGGATGGAGCGCAGCAGGCCCCGCAGAGAGCCACTAGAGAAGGGATGGAGCCGCTGGACAGACCAGCTCTGGCTCGGGCTGGAGGCCTCAGCCACCTCTCTCACCCTCTTCCTGCCGCCCCAGCCCCTGGCCTGGCCTCGCCCCGCGGGCCTGGCTGCAGATCACCTGGTGCGAGCACGTGGCCCTGCGAGTGGCTTTCCCCGTGCCTGCCGCCCGCCCCGCCCCGGGCCCCCCTCCCCCCCCCCCCCCCCCGACTCACCTGGCGACGACGCTGATGTCGAAGCCGGGCCGGCACCAGGAGTCCATGAGGGCCAGGAGCCTCCGCTGCAGGCCCGGGAAGCCGTCCACGTAGCGCTCCACGAGGCCCAGCTGGTCCTGGAGCAGCAGCGGGGTGCTCATCTGCGGGCGGCGGGCGGGCACACCTCAGGCTGCGCCCGGCCTGCCGAGGCCCAGGCTCCTCCTCGGGGGCAGGGAGCAGCCCGTGCGCCAGAACCTGGGGCCCGGCCCGTCTGCGGACCTGCCCGGGAGCACGGCCCAGCGGGTCAGAGCCCCGGCTGAAACCTGCCCACGCGCACACCCCAGCGCACACACATGCACCAACCACAACTCACGCATGAGCACACGTGTGCCTGCACACACTCAGGTGCACACACACGGGCCCCGCCGCTCTGGGCCCGGTCCCTGCGGCGGTGGCCTCCATCTCCGTCTTCACGGGGCCGCAGGGCAGCACGGGGTCCCAGCGGCCACGGGCCTGTGGCCCTGAAACGCCGGGTTGTGCAGGAGGGCGTGCCCGCACACGGCCTGCCGCAGCCACGGGCCCCGAGCTGCCCGGTTCCGCAGGCGCCCCTGAGGGAGCCCCTGGCTGTGGTATTGGGCCGCTCCCCTGCCAGAACCAGGCCTCATCGAGCCCCTCGCTCCCGTCAGCCCCCAACGCACCCTCAGAGGTCAAGCTGTCCAGAGCCCAGGCTGGACGGAGGGCCCCCACAGGCGGTCCTCACCGGCCCCCCCCCCCGGGAGCCCCTGTGGCCCCGCGGGCAGAGGAGCCTGGCGCGGGGGCTCCTGGCGCTGGCCACGCTCTGAGCATCTGACACCAGAGCCGCTGACCGCTCAGGGGCACTTGCGGCCCCTCCCCGCCCTCCTCGAGGTCCCCTTCACGCGTGACCCCTGTCCTCCGGCACCGGCCCGCCCGGTGGGAGCCAAGCCCAGGCCCAGCGTGGGCAGCCGCCCGTCCCTAGGCCTGGGCTGCATCCAAGTGGGAGCCTGGCATTTGCATGAGAAAGACACTCACCATCTCCACGTCCAGCTCTGGCTGCAGACGCAGCTTCGTGCCCAGCATCGCAGCCTGGCGAACACAAAGGGGCCGTCACACGGGCTGGGGGACGGGCGGCCACCCTCTGCACGGACGCTGGTCACCGCCCGGGCCTGTGGGCGCAGCGAGGGCCTGCTCCAGCCCAGCCGCGTGGCCCCCAGCAAGGGGCCTGGCCCCTGCTCTGCACGGGGCCGGGGGGGGGGGGGGGGTGCAGGTGGGACAACCCTGTGCCGTCCCCGGATAGGGTCTCAACGGGGCTGCACCCAGGCGGCCCTGACCAGGGCTTGCTCCTGAGTGGGCAGAGGATGGGGGCGGGGGGCCAGCAAGAGGCAGAAGCCCTCATCACGTGCCCTGGAGCCCAGAGCCGCCCCGGGACCTGCCAAGGACCGCAGCTTTGGGGGGCAGCTGTCCCTGGGGGGGGGGGAGGGGGTGTGCACTGGAGCCGGACCCTGACCCCAGGCCCTGGGTAGAGAACACGCCGGGTCCTGGGAGCCCGCACGTAAGCGCAGGCTGTGCTATTAACATTTTCCATACATCGCGCTCCCATTATGCGCAAAAATAACCACAGGGCAGCCGCCCGCCAGCAGGCTCACAGGAGGGACCAAAATAGCGTCTGGGAAAGGCTCCCCAGGCCTCTGGCCGGATCTCAAGGGCGGGGCCAGGCCGGGGCCTCTCCCAGTGCACACTGACCCCTGCCCACAGCCTGGCCAGGCTCCAGAGCTGGGTCTCCACCAGCCCCCTGGGGCCCTGGGCTGGGAAAGGGGGCACAAGGTGGCTGGGTGGGCATAAGGCCAAAGCAGGGGGCACAGGGCCAGGGGAGGGGGTGTAGGGCCAGGGGAGGGGGTATAGGGCCAGGGGAGGGGGTGCAGGGCCAGGGGAGGGAGCATAGGGCCAGGGGAGGGGGTGCAGGGCCAGGGGAGGGGGTATAGGGCCAGGGGAGGGGGCGTAGGGCCAGGGGAGGGGGCGTAGGGCCAGGGGAGGGGGCGTAGGGCTAGGGGAGAGGGCGTAGGGCCAGGGGAGGCGGTGTAGGGCCAGGGGAGGGGGCGTAGGGCCAGGGGAGGGGGCGTAGGGCCAGGGGAGGGGGCGTAGGGCCAGGGGAGAGGGCGTAGGGCCAGGGGAGGGGGCGTAGGGCCAGGGGAGGCGGCGTAGGGCCAGGGGAGGGGGCGTAGGGCCAGGGGAGGGGGCGTAGGGCCAGGGGAGGGGGCGTAGGGCTAGGGGAGAGGGCGTAGGGCTAGGGGAGGGGGCGTAGGGCCAGGGGAGGGGGCGTAGGGCCAGGGGAGGGGGTATAGGGCCAGGGGAGGGGTTGTAGGGCTAGG
Organism: Cnephaeus nilssonii; assembly: GCF_951640355.1. NCBI lineage: Eukaryota > Metazoa > Chordata > Mammalia > Chiroptera > Vespertilionidae > Cnephaeus > Cnephaeus nilssonii. The sequence continues at coordinate 791,451 of NC_137085.1, forward strand.
GGAGGGGGCGTAGGGCCAGGGGAGGGGGTGTAGGGCCAGGGGAGGGGGTATAGGGCTAGGGGAGAGGGTGTAGGGCTAGGGGAGGGGGCGTAGGGCCAGGGGAGGGGGCGTAGGGCCAGGGGAGGGGGTGCGGGGCCAGGGGAGGGGGCGTAGGGCTGGGGGAGGGGTTATCAGTGCTCAAGTCAGGTGGGTCCAGCTCCTCTGAGGAGGAGACCATCTCCCTCAGGCCCCGCCCTCCATGGGCCCCCCCATCCAAGACCCCCTGAGCCTGGAGTGAGCCTCAGGCCCAGTGGGAGGGGCCTGGGCGCAGGTGGTCAGGGGAGGGCCACGTGCAGGCCAGGCACTGCCCCTCCCTGTTCTCCAGCCCCCGGGCTCCCCCCTCTGCCTGCCAGGACTCCCCTCCCCCCAAGAAGCCAGTGGCGTCCGGGGGCTGCTGTGCCGACCCCCCACCTGCTCACTGCCTGTGGCGGGGCCTCCGCCCGGGGTGGGGCCGGTGTGGGGGGGGCTGCGCTCAGAGCTCAGGCCTCTCCTGGGAGGGGCCTGCCCTGCCTGCTGGCCGCACACGGCTCTATCGAGGGGATCTCCCTGCTGCCCCCTGGTCTCCCCAGAGCAGCCGGCTTCCTGCCCAGGCACGGCCAGAGCGCTCCCTGCACCCAGGGTGCCCTCTCCCGGCCGGCGGCCAGGCGGCCTGCTCTGTGGCTGGAGGTTGGGCTGGGGGAGGGCACAGGTCCAGGGGGGGCTGCCTGGTCTCACCCAGCCACGGGAGGGCGCCCCCACTCCATCTGGGGCGACCACAGTGACCTGGGGGACCGCTGGCAGCAGAACCGCCTCCTCCAGGAAGGCCCCCTAGCCTGGCCCCATCTTGGGCCTGGGTGGGGGGTTGCCCGTGGTTCTGCCACCTCCCTGGGCTTAGAGTCGATCTCTGGTCATTTCCGGACGAGCTGCAGCTGAGGTACCACCCAGACTGCCCGGTGCCCGGTCACGTGGGAGCCCCAGCAGGTGTGGGAAGATCACCTGCCGGCCAGGTGTCTGCAACCGGCCGCAGACCCAGGTCCAGAAGAGGCACGCCGGTGGGGAGGGCCTGGGCCCCGCAGGAGACTGCCCAGGGCTGGGCCGCCGCCCCTGGCGGGCCTTTCTGACCTCCGCCCAGAGGCCGAGCCGGAGGGGAGCCCGCTGCCTGGCTGTCAGGGCGGGAGGGGGAACCTCCCCAGACGGGCCCAGAGCTGCTGCTTTTGGGGGAAATGACCCCGAGGACCCAGAGGGCCAGGTGGCCACGGTGGGAGGGGTCCCGGCGCCCGGGCTGCCCGGGGCAGCGGCCTGGGACCCAGGATGCCGCCCCCCACCTCCGAGGCCCGGCTGGGCCTGGAGCCAAGGCCCCCCCTTTTTAAGCAAAGCTATCTTTTTACCTTGATAAGCTGTTTAAAAAATGTAAATAAAATAACTCCGCAGACAAAAGCGGGCATTCATCGGCCCAGAGCCAGCCGCCGCCGGGACATGAAATACCGCGTCGCATTGAGTGGGGTGCCCGCGGCTCCGCGGGCTGAATGCGCCTCGGCGCGGGCACTGGAGCGTACACCGCCCGCCGGGCGGCCGGGACAATGGCCGCTCTGCGCAGAAGGGCCCGTGGGGGACAAGGGCCCCCTTTGTGTGGGATCTGCCTCGGAGCGAGAGGCGCAGGCAGCGCCAGACACTCTGAAAGGCCGAGTGTAACAGGAGACGCGGACACGGCCTGCCTCCTGCGTCCTGCATTCTCCGCGGCGCAGCCGCCCATTCAGCTGAGAACGGCTGGAGCCCCACGAGCAGGAGCCGCCGCATTGTCCCCGCGGCCATCCGGGTGTCCCGGCGAGAGAGAGCGGGCGGCAGTGCGCCCACGCTGCCCGCACGGCACGCACCTCCCGGCCCCAGCGCCTACTTTCCCATGAGCCTCCTCACCAGGACGGGCTCTCGGGCCCACGCAGGGGCAGGGTCCGGCCTCGGTGCCCGCCCCGCCCCAGCTGCCACGGGTGTGGGTCAGCGCCCTGAGCCCTGTCCCTGGCCAGGTTCGTCTCTGGGCCCAGGAGGCCGTGGGTGTGGGGAGTAGGACTGTCTCTGATCACCGGACGCCGGACTCCTCCCTCCATGGGAGCCCCCCACCCCGGCCCTAGCCTGAACCTGCACCAGAGACACCCTGCTCGCAGCCCCACCCCCACGCCCCACACAGTGGCTGACTGTCGCCTCGGGCCCCCTGCACCCGCAGCACAGCTCAGCCGCCCAGGCACCTCCCCTGCTCCCTCAGGCCCACCCTCCCTATTGCCCCACTCGGACCGAGTCCCCAGGAGCCGCGGCCGGGCTCCCCTCCCCTCAGCCTCCAGGCCGCTCACAGGGCAGCCCCAGCGAGCCCCCACGCCTTCCCCCCAGCAGGGGGCACCACAGGCACAGCTCACACCGGGCAGCTTCGCCCACACGGCCGGTGATCCGTGCCCCAGGGGCCAGCCCTGTGCCCCCCACTGAACCTCCGTCCAAAACAGGAGCATGATGCTGGGGGCTGGCCCGGGGCCGCTGGTGCCGGTGGGAGGCGGGTCCTGCCTGAGCCGGTGAGGGCCGGGAGCCCCCAGGACCTCGGGGAGCCAGTCCCTCACATCACCACCGCTGGCCTGACGCCCCACAGCTGCAGGCAGGGCCCTGGCAGGTCCGGGAGCGGCAGACGCAGCGCCCAGGGCTCTGGCGATACAGGTGCCGGACGAGCACGGTCACTGATCAGACCAGGGACCTCCCAGCCTGGCCGGGTGTGGCCGTGGCTGCAGGGCCCACAGGGGCCCAGAGGGGGGCCGGCGGGGACAGCGACAGAAGCCCAGTGACCGCGGGGCAGGGAGAGGGGGACAGCGGGCTGACCCAGGCGCAGGGGTGGCATGTGGGGGCAGAGGGACCATCACTCGCTTCTCCCACGGCCTGCCCCTCTGGCCCAGAGGGGGTCCAGGATGTAACCAGGAGGCTGGGGCAGCGTCCCAGGCCAGGCGCTTTGGCGCACGACTTTCGGGCCAGAGCCAGGGTGTCCCGTGCCGCCGGCAGAGTGCGAGGGCCCAGGCACCTCGGGAGGAAGGGCCCGGGCACAGCGGGGCTCCTGGGACCCGGCAGCAGCACGGCCCTGAGCTGGTCCCCGAGCCCGGCACTCCCAGGTGGAGAGGCAATGAGGTACTTCCGGGTGGACCCTGGGAGCCCAGCCCACTCTCGCTCACCCCACAGACCCCACAAGCAGACAGAGCCGCGGCCGGGAACCGGGAGTGACCCCGAGGCCACCCCTGCCCGGGGCGGGGCCGGACCACGCGGAGGTCACACTCACCTCCTTGAACTTGCCCTCCTGGTGCAGCTGGTGGACGTGGGCCAGCAGGGACCCCCGGTCTGCGTCCTGCAGCTGGAAGATGCTGACCAGCGGCTCCACGAGGCTCGAGGGGCTCTCAGCCAGGAGCCTGGCCGCACGGGCCTGCAGAGGCCACAGCCCCGGGCCGCCCTGGAAGCCGAGACCTGGCCTCAGCTGGCGGCCACTGGCCCGGAGGCGGGGACACCGCGAGGGAGATGTCAGGGGCTGAGGGTCAAGCCCACAGGCCGAGGTGCGATGGCTGGTCTTCAGGCCGAGTCCCCAGCCCCCACCACCCGGGCAACCCCAGCAGCTGCAGAGGCCCGTCAGCTGGGCAAGCAGGTGGAAAAAGCCGTCTGTGGAACATGGACAATGGGGCCCCGGGGGAGGGGGGCTTACCTGGGTGGGCCCCGAGGGAGGGGGGCTTACCTGGGAGGGCCCCGGGGGAGGGGTTTACCTGGGAGGGCCCCAGGGGAGGGGGCTTACCTGGGAGGGCCCCGAGGGAGGGGGATTACCTGGGTGGGCCCCGGGGGAGGGGGGCTTACCTGGGAGGGCCCCGGGGGAGGGGAGCTTACCTGGGAGGGCCCCGGGGGAGGGGTTTACCTGGGAGGGCCCCAGGGGAGGGGGCTTACCTGGGAGGGCCCCGGGGGAGGGGTTTACCTGGGAGGGCCCCGGGGGAGGGGGCTTACCTGGGAGGGCCCCGGGGAGGGGTTACCTGGGAGGGCCCCATGGGAGGGGGTTTACCTGGGCGGGCCCCCGGGGGAGGGGGCTTACCTGGGAGGGCCCCGGGGGAGGGGGTTACCTGGGAGGGCCCCATGGGAGGGGGTTTACCTGGGCGGGCCCCGGGGGAGGAGCTTACCTGGGAGGGCCCCGGGGGAGGGGCTTACCTGGGAGGGCCCCGGGGAGGGGGCTTACCTGGGAGGGCACTGGGGAGGGGGCTTACCTGGGAGGGCCCCGGGGGAGGGGTTACCTGGGAGGGCCCCATGGGAGGGGGTTTACCTGGGCGGGCCCCGGGGGAGGGGGCTTACCTGGGAGGGCCCCGGGGGAGGGGGTTACCTGGGAGGGCCCCATGGGAGGGGGTTTACCTGGGCGGGCCCCGGGGGAGGGGGCTTACCTGGGAGGGCCCCGGGGGAGGGGGTTACCTGGGAGGGCCCCATGGGAGGGGGTTTACCTGGGCGGGCCCCGGGGGAGGAGCTTACCTGGGAGGGCCCCGGGGGAGGGGCTTACCTGGGAGGGCCCCATGGGAGGGGGTTTACCTGGGCGGGCCCCGGGGGAGGGGGTTTACCTGGGCGGGCCCCGGGGGAGGGGTTACCTGGGCGGGCCCCGGGGGAGGGGGCTTACCTGGGAGGGCCCCGGGGGAGGGGGGTTACCTGGGAGGGCCCCGGGGGAGGGGTTAACTGGGAGGGCCCCAGGGGAGGGGTTACCTGGGCGGGCCCCGGGGGAGGGGCTTACCTGGGAGGGCCCTGGGGGAGGGGCTTACCTGGGAGGGTCCCGGGGGAGGGGGTTTACCTGGGCGGGGCCCCGGGGGAGGGGTTACCTGGGAGGGCCCCGGGGGAGGGGTTACCTGGGAGGGCCCCCGGGGGAGGGGTTACCTGGGAGGGCCCCGGGGGAGGCCGCGCCTGCAGCCAGCGCTCCAGCTCCCTCGTGAGCCAGGCCTCCAGGGAGGGGCCCTTCCGCCAGCAGGCCCTGCGGCCCTCCAGCAGGTCCAGGAGGGCAGCGCGTGGGTCGTCCAGGGCAGCGAAGCCCCGCCAGGCCTCCTCCTTGAACTGCGGAGATGCCTCAGTCACGCGTGCTCGCGCCAGCCCTGCCCCAGCTCAGGGGCACGGCGGGAGGCGGGAGGCGGGAGGCGGGAGGCGGGAGGGGCTCGGGCAGCCCCAGTGGTGGCAGCTGGTGCTCCCGCCTCTGCGCTCTGGGCCGCAGGCCTGTGTCCCACGGAGGCCCGCGGAGGCCCACGGCCGGGCACCCGCACCCACAGCTCACCTGCTGCGGCTGCCGCGCCGACCACAGCGCCTGCAGGGTCGGCAGGAACCCAAGCATGTCCTGGCCTGGGGACGAGACAGGGCCACGGAGGGCTGGGTGGGCGGGGCTCACCTGACACCACCCAGTGCCCAGGCCTCCCACTGACCCTTCCCCGGGCCTGTGAGCCCGGTTGGCATTGCAGCCACAGGAGCTGCAGGTGGCGGAACAGCCATGCCATGTGAGCTGGGGGGGGGGAGAGTGGGGGGGGACAGGCAGCAGGGCCACGCCCACAGCCCTGACCAGGCCCCTCAAGGGCCAGCCGAGCCTGCAGGCACGTCTAGCGGGGTCTGCACCCCCACCTCCGCGTCATGTCACAGCCCACCCCACCCGCTGCCCCCCCCCTCCGATGCCCGGGCTCCTGCTGCGCCCTGGCAGGCTCCACCACCATCCTTCTGCTTGTCCAGCCCAACCCTGCAGGACGGCCTGAGACCACAGAGCGGGCCCACGCTTAGCCCAGGAGGTCAGGGCCCCCCTCACCGTGGAGAAGGGCAGGGCCTCAGACCAAGGTCAGCACCAGGAGGCCAGCGGGTCTGGAAAGGCCGCTGCCACCTGTGAGCCAGGGGCCCGGCACCAGCTCTGCGTCACCCACAGCCACCAGCACCCCGGCTGCTGCAGGGGCCACCCCAGGTCCCCACCCCAGGCTCTCCACGTGCGCCTCACTAGCCTCTTCTCCACCCCATCCCCACCCCCACCCCTGCCCTGCACAGACCCCAGGCAGCACAGACCCTGCCCCCACCCCCCGCCCGCCCGCCAGGCCCCGCCTCACTGAGCAGGTGCCAAAGGATTGCTGCACAGACCCCAGAGGAAATGCCAGAGAAAACCCCCGTTCTATTCCACAACCACCCGGCCACGGGCTCCGAGCTGGGAGGACAGGAGGGCTGGCTCCTGGCCGGTGTGGCTCAGTGGATGGAGCGTCGGCCTGTGGACCAAAGAGTCCCGGGTTGGATTCCAGTCAAGGGCACGTACCTCGGTTGCAGGCTCGATCCCCCATGTGGGACGTGCAAGAGGCAGCCAATCAATGATTCTGTATTCTGTCTCATCATTGATGCTTTCTCTCTCTCACCCCCTCCCTTCCTCTCTGAAACCAATAAAAATATCTTACCTTATAATAGACAAATATGCAAATTGACCGCACCTTCGCTACGCCCAAGCCATGCCCACTAACCAAGCCACACCCATCAACCACGCCCACCAGGAAACCGTTGCAGGGACGTTGTGGTGTGGCGCCGGGCGGAGGCTTTCCGGGCCTTGGGCACCAGCGGGGAGCCTGCACCGATCGCAGGAAACCACTGGGGGTCGGCTCCTGTGATCGGTAGCAGGGACGCTGGGTGCTGCCAAGCCCAAGGCCACCGCCTGGGGCCAAGCCCTGACCCTGAAAAAGGCAGAAGGCGGTGGCCACAGCCAAGGCCTGGGTCCCCGGTGCCGGCAGAAAACTGGTGCAGGCAGCCAGGTGAATGAAGGTCTATTGCACGAATCTTCGTGCAAACGGGCTACTAGTATTAAAGTAAAAATCAACGGAGGATTGAAAAACAAGAGTGACACGGAGGAAGCTTACACGCCTGTGACTGAGCGACGCTAGACCCGTGGTCGGCAAACTGCAGCTCGCGAGCCACATGCGGCTCTTTGGCCCCTTGAGTGTGGCTCTTCCACAAAATACCACGGCCTGGGCGAGTCTATGTTGAAGAAGTGGCGTTAGAAGAAGTTTAAGTTTAAAATATGTGGCTCTCCAAAGAAATGTCAATCGTTGTCCTGCTGACATTTGGCTCTGTTGACCAATGAGTTTGCCGACCACTGATCTAGCCTGACGGGCTCCACAGGGTGTGGCACCAACTACCTCCGGTTCTGGCAAAGGCCAGGCCGCGGGACGGCAATGACCCGGGGAGGGTCGGGGTGAGCTGCAGGTGCACGGGGACCTCAGGGCAGGGGACGGCTCTGTGACACTGGGAGGTGGACACAGGACATCACACGTTTAGCCAAACCCACAGGACACACAGCACCCAGGGACCCTGCCGCAGCGGTGGGCTTGGGGGACGAGGACGTGTCCGCCATGATGACCACGGGGGCCCGCAGGAGGCCTGTTCATGACCAAGCTCCTGGCTCCATCCCCTCCCTCCTACGAACACCCCTCCACGGCCTGGCTCGCCGAGTCTGCGCCGACCGCGCCCACCGCGCCGCCCCTTCCTCCCGAATGAACCCTTTCTGGTGATCAACCCTGAGCCCTCGTCATGTTTCGGGCGACAACAGGTCCCCGGATCGTAACAAACAGCCCCCGGAGGGTGCTGAGGACGGGGGCCGTCTGGGTGGGGAGAGGGGTCCGTGGGGAATCCCGGCACTGTGCCTTTTGCTGGGGCTCCAGAACTGCTCCCCAAACGTGTTTAAAAATAAAAACCAAAGCACCAGCACTCGCCGACAGTGACTGATTCACAGAAGCCACACAGGCCCGGGGTCTCACAGACACGTCCACGCAGAACCGGACCCTTCCAGGAAACAAGGCCCAATCCAGGCAGGACGCGGCCTACAATCAGCGATGAGGAGTTGCACTTCTCCCAAATTACCCGAGAGCCCATACCATTCCAGCAACGTGCGTGTGTGACGTGTGTGTGTGCATGCATGTGCGTATGAGTATGCATGTGTATGTATGAGTGTGTATGTGCATGTGTGAATGAGTATATACGCGTGTATGAGTGTGCATGTGTGTATGAGTATGCATGTGTATGTGTGAGTGTGTGCATGTATGTGAGTGTGCATGTGTATGTGTGCATGAGTATGTGTGTGCATGTGTATGCATTGTGTATGAGCATGTGTGTATATGAGGGTGTGTGTATATGAGGGTGTGTGTATGTGTGTGTATGAGTGTGCATGTATATGTGTGTGGGTATGCACGTGGGGGGGGTTCGTGGACACTCACACACACGTCACCCCAGTGCTGTCCCTGCAGGTCCTTGGCCCAGCCCGGACACCAACACTGCACGTGAGTGGTGGTGGTTACTCTCTGTCCCCAGGACGCTGACAGCTCCGAGGTGGTGACCACATTGGCTGATGGAGGTACCAGGGCCAGGCACTCACACTCACACACACTCACACACACACTCACACACACACACTCACACACACACTCACACTCACACACACACACTCACACACACACTCACACTCACACACACACACACACACTCACACACACTCACACACACTCACACACTCACACACACACACTCACACACACTCACTCACTCACACACTCACACACACTCACACACTCACACTCACACACACTCGCACACACTCACACACACTCACACACACTCACACACACACTCACTCACACACTCACTCACACACACACACACTCACACACACGTCACCCCAGTGCTGTCCCTGCAGGTCCTTGGCCCAGCCCCGACACCAACACTGCATGTGAGTGGTGGTGGTTACTCTCTGTCCCCAGGACGCTGACAGCTCCGAGGTGGTGACCACATTGGCTGATGGAGGTACCAGGGCCAGGCACTCACACTCACACACTCACACACACTCACACACACACTCACACACACTCACACTCACTCACACACTCACACACACATACTCACACACACACTCACACACTCACACACACTCTCACACACACACACTCACACACACTCACACACACTCACACACACTCACTCACACACTCACACACACTCACACACACTCACACACACACACTCACACACACACACACACACTCACACACACACTCACTCACACACTCACACACACACTCACACACACACACTCACACACACACACTCACACTCACTCACACACGCTCTCACACACACACACTCACACACACACTCACTCACTCACACTCACTCACACACACTCACACACACACTCACTCACACTCACTCACACACACTCACACACACACTCACACACTCACACACACACTCACACACACCAGCTGCTGTGGTTGTGGGGAGACCAGGGAAGCCCAAGGTGGAGCCGGAGGGGACCTGGGGCAGGTGCCGGTGGGTGTGAGCAGGCATGGACTTGGCCAGGCGTGGCCTAGCTATGGTGTGGTGCGGGCAGGCGTGGGAGTGGGGGGGGCGGGGGTCCCCGGCTGACACAGGTCTCAAACCGTCGCTGGCTTTCTGTCCGACGGCACAGAGGCAGGCGGGAGCGATGCCCTAAAGCAGTGGTCGGCAAACTGCGGCTTGCGAGCCACATGCGGCTCTTTGGCCCCTTGAGTTTTTAGCAAAGGCCAGCCTTGGAGTACCCTAATTAAGTTAATAACAATGTACCTACCTATATAGTTTAAGTTTAAAAAATTTGGCTCTCCAAAGAAATTTCAATCGTTGTACTGTTGATGTTTGGCTCTGTTGACGTTGAGTTTGCCGACCACTGCCCTGAAGGAATAGCTAAGCAAGCTCAGTGCCACTCCACAAGGAGGAGCAGGGCGTGCACCGGAGGCCGGGGGTGGGGGCCTGACCCCGAGGGGCCTGCTGTCCACCGGGAGGCGGTGGGGGGGGGCACAGCCACAGCCACACCCCAGGCCAGGCCCGAGTCCACAGCTCCTGTCCTGGCCCTGTGGCGGCAGGGCCGGGCTGGACAGATGGCCTCTGGCCTGTGCCTGACCCCCGCCCCGCCCCACCCCGCCCAGACGCATGTGGGTGGGGAGGGGTGGGCAGCTGTACGGGAGGACAATGAAGAGAAAATCAAGCTGAAGACTCACGGGCTGTGCCTGGTGTTTGAGGGCCTCTTGGGCCACGCCCAACAGTACCCCCCCACACAGGAGGGACAGGCAGCAGGGCCGGGCCGAGAGACCTGCCCGCCATCCTCCAGCGCCCCCAGAGCTCGACAGTTGTGGGGCTCCCTGCAGGGTCTCAGACCACACGGAGATGGGGCAGAGCAGACCCACTTCCCCGTGAGACACAGACACATTCTAGAAAAATCCAGCTGCCAAGTTACCGTCTATAAAGACTGGTGACTTCCTCGCGAAGCTGGGCTGAGAAATGGGACACACGAAATGGGTGGGGTGGGGGCAGGGGGTCGAGAGCTGGTTGGCAGACACCTGGCCTCCAGCAGCGGGCGGTCTCCACAGAGCCACCCAGCCCCACCGTGCCCCACAGAGCAGCCGGCGCAGGCACCCCCGGGCAGGAGGCTGCTCCCGGCTCAGGATCTCAAAGGCTCCCACCACTGCCGGGCGCGCCATTGGGCCAGCAGGACCCAGTCCCACGCTGAGCCGGGCTGCCCGGACCACGGCTGTGTCTGCCGGCGGCCTGAGCACCCGGGGCGCCGGACACCTGAGTTCACCGCAGTGGCTCTCAGCCCAGGACCGGCCATCCGACCGCCCTGGTGGCGCCGAGGGGCCCAGCCCGGGCCGCCCCCCAGAGAGAGGGCCGAGGTGTGAGCCCCGCGAGTCTCCCGCCCGCATCCCCCCCCCCCCCCGGGGGCTGTTTCTGAGAGGCCGCCCGCCCCTCTCGGCAGGCCCACCGCGTGCCGGGCGCCGGGAGCCGTGCTCTGCAGCCGCGTCCAGGAGCTGCGGGGCCAGCGGCCGGGTCAGGGTCCCCTGGGCTGCCCCGGGGCCACCCCATCTGCGTCCCGTCATCCTGCTTCATCCGCCAAGGTGAGCCTCACACCAAACTGCTCAGCACCGACGGGGCGGGGCCAGCTCGCGTACCCCATGCGTACCCCGGCACAGAACCCCCCTCTGCACACGCACAGGCATCCCACACAGCCCATACGGGGATCATGCATGTGCACCACAAGCACACACCCTGCACACACCACACACACGCCCCAGGCATGCACCACGCACCCCGGACCCCGCACCCCAGCCCAGCCCAACGCAGCCCAGCTGGACTCAGGACCGAGGGGACACAGACTCCCCCACAGAACAGCACTCACCACGAGCAGGGCCACCAGCGGGGTGTCCACCAGCGGGGTCTGCACCAGCGGGGTGTCCGGGGTCCATCCTCAGGGCGGCGGGGCCGGGACAGGGAGGCAGCAGGCAGCCTGAGGAAGGTGGGACTAGAGAAGAGGGACAATCAGGCCTGGGTTCCACGGGGGGGCGGGGGGGGCCGGGGGGGGCAGAGGGATCCCGACGCAGGGCCAACTCCCTATCTCAGAGGCTGGGGACCCCCGGGTGGACCTGCAGTGAGAACCCACGAGCCCCCCGTGCGGCTCGCCAGGCCGGAACCGGCGCAGGTGGCCACCGGGTTCCCGCGGACGCACATCTGACGCTGGACGCGCTCCCGCATTGGCGGGGAGCACCCCGCTTTTCCTCCTTGAACCTGTCTTCTCGGGGCCTTGGAGACTCCCTGCTCAGGCAGCTCTGTGGGCACCCCCAGACCACACAGCCGCCTGCAGGTCCAGGCCGCCGACCGGGCGCTGAGACAGCCCCGCCCGGAGGCCGCTCCCAGGGGCTCCTCGGCCGTCTGTGGGTCTTTACGTTCATGTTTCTTTCTTTTTTTAAAATATATTTTTATTGATGTCAGAGAGGAAGGGAGAGGGAGAGAGAGAGAAACATCAATGATGAGAGAGAATCATGGATCGGCTGCCTCCTGCCTGCCCCCTACTGGGGATCGAGCCCGCCACCCGGGCACGTGCCCTGACCTTCTGGTTCATAGGTCATCGCTCAACCACGGAGCCACCCGGCCGGGCACGTCCATATTTCTAAGGAACACACAGCATGGCTATTTCCCGGGGTTCCTATCTGACTGACCAGCTCAGAGGTAAGAGCTCACTGCTGTGCCCCGACACCGCGCAACCTCCTAAAACAGCCCGCGTCCCCCGCTGACTCGCTGTGAGGAGGCACCAGCACGGCCGTGCAAACCCTGCTCACAGGTGAGCGCGTGGGGACCACCGGCTCCTCCTCCCTGCACCGTCGGCCCCAGACTTCCGCTCTGGCCACGTGGAGCGGCGGTGACGGCCAGCCCTCCCAGTGCAAACACATCAACCGGGAAACAGCGTTCGGGCCGCCAGCTGCGGCATCAGGCAACACGTGGCTGTGCTTCCTGCAAGAGGGGCCGGCCCGGGGTGCCCTCCCAGCCTCGCCTGACCCGGGCCGGGCCGGCAAGCACTGCGTCCTGTGCGCAGAGGAGGAGGTGGCAGGTCTGTGGACAGGCTGTCCTCTCCCGTGTCCTCACGGTCCTCCCTCCGTGCGTGTGCGTGTCCTCACCTCCTCCTCTCATGAGGTCACCAGTTACATAGAACGTCATTTTACCTAAATCACCTCTTTAAAACCCCCATCTCCAGCCCAAGCCGGTACGGCTCAGTGGATAGAGCGTCGGCCTCCGGGCTGCAGGGTCCCGGGTTTGATTCTGGCCAAGGGCACATGCCCGGGTTTTGGGCTCGGTCCCCAGTGGGGGACGTGCAGGAGGCAGCCGATCCATGATTCTCTTGTCACTGATGTTTCTCTCTCCCTCTCTCCCTTCCTCTCTGAAACCAATGAAAATTTATTAAAAATAAAGAAATAAAAGCCCATCTCCAAATATGGCCGCTGGGAGTCAGGGCTTCACAGGAATTTGGGGGAGCAACACGGTTCAGCCGTAACAGGGGACCCGGATACCCACGGTTCCTTCTCCCGACAGTGGCAGCGCTGCCCCATGCTAGCTGTTCGGGAGGGGTCACAGGCTCGGGGGGGGGGGGGGGCGGGGGGTCTTCAGCCGGGTGCCCCTTCTGTCCGACCCCCTGTGAGAGCAGGAGGGGGCTGCTGGCCACACACAGGGGAGAGAACCGAGGCTTGGCCAGGTCCTTCCACTGCACCCCGATTCCTTTTCACTGTCTCCTAGAGACATGCGGCCAGGGCAGCGCCCCCTGTGGGCCTGGACAGGTGCATGCGCCTTCCCCACGTTCAAGGGCACCAGCCACAGCAGGGCCCACACGGAGCCACTGCCCCCCACGCGACCCCCGCCTGCCCCGGTTCAGCACCCTATACAGTCCCCAGCCCGGCCCCGGCCCCACCTCCCGTCCCCCTTCCCTAGACCCCCACCCTCCAGGGTCCCGAATTGGCAGCAGCCGGGAGCTGGGGGCCCCTCTGTTGTCCAGGTGCCGCTCACCCCACCACGGCTGCTCTCCGTCAGGGTCTCCGACGAGCCCACCCGTCTGTCCATATCCCGCCTGCCCTTTCCTGGGGGCCTCGGCACAGCGCTGGGCATGGAGAGGGCTGCCCGACCCCACGGCCCCTAATGGGCTGGGCCGCCCCATCTCTGGGGCCCTCTGACCTCACAGGGGGGATGACTTGGGCCTGCCAGGGGCCCCCACAGGGAGCTGGCCAGGCCCCAGGTTTCCGTGGGGTCAGTTTACAGCCGCGTCCGGGCCGCAGGCTTGCGGGGCGCATTTCAGACGGATGGGGAGGCCGGCAGGGGGCGCTCGACCCCCATGTCAGTTACAGACCCGGAGAGGCCACCGGCAGGTCCCCGGCTGGTCTACCAGCGGGACCCGGGCCAGCACCCCGGCCACTGAGAAACCACCTTCCTGAGCTCCGCCTGCCCCCGGACCGGGGCCACGGCCGCCCGGCCGCCTCCGTTTCACAAAGGGAGGTCCCCTCCGGGGCCGGCCACAGGGAGCGTGTCCCGAACTGCAAGTCTCCGCGGCTCCCGAGCAGCCCTTCTGCGGGCTCGGCGCCGGTCCACAGTGGGAGGCCCTACGAGAAAAACGGAGGGTCCCGGGCAGGGGGGCCCGGCCTCCAGCCTGGGAGCCCGCCGGCGGGGCTTGGACGTGCGGGTCCCCACAGCTGCGTGAGCGAACTCCTTGCACTCAACGCACCTCGCCCCGGACCGGTTAGTCCCGTGGACAGAGCGTGGGCCAGCGGACCGGGGGTCCGGGTTCTCTTCCGGTCAAGAGCACGGGCCGCGGCTGCAGGCTCCTCCCCGCCCGGGCCCCGGTCGGGGCGGTGCAGGAGGCAACCCATCCCTGTGCTTCTCTCCCTTCCACTCTCCAACACCAGCGGGGCGCCATCCTCGGGGAGGATGAAAAGATAACAATCATAAGTGAAACCCAGGCCTCTCCCGCTCGGCGGGGCCTGGGCCTGGAGACCCTCCCGGACTGGGAAGCCGCCAAAAGGGAGCCACCTTCCGAGGGGCGCCGGGCAGCAGGGGGCGCTGTGCGCAGCCGCAGGACCGACCCGCGCGAGCAGCTCCGCCCGCGGGACGCCGCCCCGCCCGCCCCGCGCTCCTCCCGGGGGCGCTCGCTCTGCCCCGCCGCTCCCACTTCCGCCCCCCCAGTTCGGTCAGACTGGCTCGGCTGTACGGGGCCTGCTCGTCCCGAACCGCACTCGTGGCCGTTCCCAAATAAGCCCGTCTCTGCCGGTAGAACAACTTTCGGTTTTAAGGTCCACAGGGCCCATCTGGGACACCCCAGCCCGAGGCCGGATGAGGCTGGGTTGGGCCTGCTCGCCAAGACCCCACCTCTGGGGGAAAGAGGGGGGGCCCTGGGGAATCGGAGGGGACGGGTGCCGTGGGGCTCCTGAGAGGCAGTCCCCAGAAGTGTGGCTGGGGCGCTGCACCCTGCTTTCCCCGGGGGGGGGGGGCCAGGGCCTGCGCCTGGGTCCCCCGCCCAGTGTGCCCTCCGCAGCGCCGGCCGCTGCGTGGAGCCCGGGGGCGGCCTGTGGCCCGAGGCCAGGACGCGCGCGCTCCAGGCGCAACCCGGCTCCAGAGCGCGAGGACTTGGACTTCGCGCCCGTCAGACTCGGCGCGGGCGGGCGGGGTGGCGGCAACAGCTCGGCCACTGGGGGTGCTGGGCTGAGCCCCTGCCCACCCGCTGCCCCTCGGCCCAGCCCGGCCTCCTGCGCCTCAGCCGACCCCGAGCCCGCCCGCCTCTGCGCGCACCCCAGGGGGCGCTCACCTGAACCCGCGGGGGCCGCCCGGAACCTTGGCTCAGCCCCGGCAGCAGCGGTGGCAAAGGACCCGGACGGCTTTCCCCGGAGCACCCAGGCCACGCAGCCGGGCGGGTCCCAGGATCCCGGCTGAAGCGGCGGCGCGAGCGCTGGGAGCTTTTTGGCGGAAGTCCTGAGGGGGCGGGGCCAGACCCGGGAGGGGCGGGGCCTGGGCGGGGCGCGGTCAGGCGGGGGCGGGGCGGGGCTGCCATGGAAAGGGCCGGGCCACTGGGCGGGGCGGGGCCATACTGGGCGGGGCGGGGTCCTGCTGGGGGCGTGGTCGTGCCGGGGGCGGGGCCATGCGGGAAGGGGCGGGGCCGCGCTGCCCCCGGGGGCGCCTAGGACAGCAGGAGGCGTGGCGCACCTGGCTCTCGGGGACATCCTGCCCCCGGACACGTGCCCACAGTCAGTCCGCCTCCCCTGACCCCCCGACCGGCCTCGGAGGGGCCCCGCAGCCCGAGCCCATCTCCGGACCCAGACGTCCCTGCTCCGCGGTCACCTCACTGGACCCTTCCCTGGACCCCACCCTCCACCTGCCGCGCTCCTGCCCGGAAGCAGGGACTTCCGCGGCGGCGAGACGGGTGCGGACGCCGCCATGCCCTCGCTCGGGGACCAGGTGCGCGACTGGCAGCGGGGCGTGCAGGCCGTGGAGCGCGGGGACTGGGGCTGCGCGCTGCGCCTCTTCTCGGGCTTCCCGGAGCCGCCCGCCAAGATGTGCTTCAACGTGGGCTGCGTGCACCTGCTGGCCGGGGACCCGGAGGCCGCGCTGCGGGTGAGCCAGGGCGCCAGGGCTGGGGGCGGAGACTCCACCTCTGCCGGAGGCTGCTCGCCGACACCGACACCGGGGCCTGACTTACCGGGGCCTGACTTACGGCTCCGGGTCCACAGCTCAGGGCCCCGCCCTTCCTCCCGGGGTCACCTGGAGACATCCCGTCAGTGCTCTGCCCCAATGAGCACCTGAGGCAGGTGGGAGCCGGGTGGGCGGGGGACCCTCTCCCGGAGCTGAGGGTTGGGTTTCCCCGCCTCCCCTATGCGATGACCCAATGCCGGGCTCTGCAGTCCTGGGAAAGGCCAGAGCCAACACCCGCTCAGGTGCTCCCCAGCGAGGTGGGTCCGGCTGAGACAGGACATACCTGTCCCCCAAGATGTGAAGTTTGGGGTTTCAGCAGATGCCTGTGGTGAGGACACAGTTCTTTGCCCAAACCCCAGATGTGAGTGCCCACCTGTCTCCCAACCTGCTCCCCAAAACAACCAAGAACTCAGGGGTGCACAACGGCACACACACCTGGCTTTACCCAGGGGGCAGCCCAGAGCAGCTCTCTGCCCGTTAAAGGCTTTAAAGCGCCTCCAGCGATGCTGCTCCCCAACTTCTGTCCGTGAAAATGGAAGGAGAGTGTGTGCCCAGCCGGCCTGGCTCCGTGGTTGAGCATTGACCTAAGAACCAGGCCACATGCCGGGGTTGCGGGCTCCATCCCCAGTAGGGGGCGTGCAGGAGGCAGCTGACCCATGATTCTCTCTCATCATGGATGTTTCTCTCTCTCTCTCTCCCTCCCCCTTCCTCTCTGAAATCAATAAAATATATATATATATTATAAAGAAGAAAGAAGAGGGTCTGATGCAGAAAGACATCATGTCAGTGTCTGCCAGCGGAGGGCCTGGGCAAAGTGCACAGGGGACCCTCCGGCACGTCTGCCCTTGCATACGAACCCACAGTTCTCGGTAACCCTTTCAGGGTAAATGTTGCCCAGGGAAGGAAAGCCGATCACTGGACACCAGGGGGTTCAGCAGCAAACTGCAGGGGCCAGGCGTCCAGTCACCACATCCGCATTAACTGCGATTTAACCAGAGAGGGGGCTCAGGCGGCGGGCGGGGGGCGGGGGGGAGGGGTCTGTGTGTTCAAGGCTCCCCACCCTCAGAGGAGGAGCCGGAGTGTTATCTGAGGTCGATGAATTAAGTAATAGTCGGCGAGGCTTATTAGTCATACGGGGATTTTAAAAAACAGACAGCCCTGCCACGGCAGCTCCGTGGTCGAGCGCCGACCTATGAACCAGGAGCATGGGCCCAGATGGCGGGCTCCATCCCCCGTGTGGGGCGTGCAGGAGGCAGCCGCCCCACGATTCTCTCTTCATTGATGTTTCTCTCTCCCCCTCTCCCTTCCTCTCTGAAATCGATACAAATCTGTGTGTTTTTGAAAGTAAAACGACAGGACGGCCGCCCGTTGGTCACTGCTTTGGGGAGCGGCCAGGGGAGGGGCGCGCTGGGCCGCGCTGCTGTGTGGGCTCCGGGGAGCCCGGGTCTGGCGGCTCCCGGGTGGGACTTCCACCTGGGTCGGTTCGGTCGACAGCCCCGCCCCCACCAGAGCAGGACCGTGACCCTCGGCCTCTGTCCTCCTCAGGAACAGAAGCGTGGGTGTAAGGAAGAGCTGTGTGTTCTTTCTGATGCCTCTCGATGAGTGTGTCATTGTGTACGAGCGCCCAAAATAGGGTTTCCAAAAGACAGAGTCATCCCGAGGTGACTCACCAACGCGCCTCCGGCGGCTCCCCGTCCTCCTGGCAAACAGCGGGGTGTGCGGCCGACATCCCTGTGCTCTGAGCCCTCCAAAGGCATCTGGGGAGCTCGGGGGCGGGGGGGGTGGTGGTAGGTTGTGGCAGCAAAGGGCCCTGAATGCTGTGCGCCAGGCGGGAGCTCCACGGGCCCCTGGCTGGTGCAGGGGGCCATCCCAGGGCCGATGGAATTCCTTGGCCCCGTCGCTGGTCATGCGCCCGGCCTGGGTCTGTGACACGGGGGTGGGTTACAGACCTCGGCATTCCACGGCATTTTTCTACCCAGGCATTTGACCAGGCCGTGACCAAGGACGCCTGCCTGGCTGTTGGCTTCTTCCAGCGCGGAGTGGCCCGCCTCCAGGTGGGGAGGTGAGCGCAGGGCTCCGGGTCCCTCCTCTGAAGGCCCCTGTGCGCCGGCCCCCGCCTCTCCCAGGTCACCCCCTGGACCGGACTGGACGGAGCAGGGTGCAGGGCAGAGCCACAGTCTCCAGTCCACGGAGGGCGTCCCCCTCCTTGGCTCCTTCGCTGCAGCAGGGCCGGTGGGAACGGAGGCAGGGCTGGAGGGGTCTGTGCCCGGACCCCCGGGGGCCTGGGGGCCTCGCTGCTCACCAGGCTGTGCACAGCGGCCCTTCCCAGAGGCCAGCCCCACAGGTGGCCCGCGCTCAGCTGCAGCCTCCCTGGGGGCAGGGGGTGGTGGGGGAAGGGAGCTCGCAGTGGGGCTCTCCGGGAGGGGCGAGGGCTGAGAAGCAGGAGGGAAGTGCCCGGGGCACAGCTGGGGTTCCAAAGAAGGTCTGGGTGCAGGCGGGCCCCAGGCATGGGAGCGAGATGCCCAGAATTCAGAGCTGAGCACCACCCAACATTCCAGATGCAGCCACATCTGAGCATTGACCCCTTGAGCCCTTGGTTGGGACCTGAGTGATCACCACGGCCCCAGCAGGTGCCCCTGGAGCCTGGGCGGGGGAAGGCTGGGCAGGACTGCCCCCCTAAAGCCCCGGCCCCGGCTCCTGCAGGTCCCAGGAGGCCCTGGCCGACTTCCAGTGGGCCCTGGCCCAGCTGAGGGGGAACGCCGCCATCGACTACACGCAGCTGGGCCTGCGCTTCAAGCTGCAGGCCTGGAGGTGAGCGTGAGGGGCGGGCCGGCCAGGCCTCTGGACGCTGTCCATGGGCAGGTGGCCACCCAGTGGGCCCCACTGTCTGTTACTGTCACGGGGGGCCTATGTGCACCGAGGCTCCCTCTGGCCAGGGTGCCCCCAGTCCCCGCTGGTCACTCTTCTACCCCAAGGAGGCTGGGGCCCCGGTGGACAGGGGCACTGTACCCCAGCATGCCCAGAAACACGGGGGTCGTGGGAAAGGCCTGTCGGGTGCGGGCCCACAGCCCACCTGTGTCCCCGGCCCAGGGCTCTGAACAGTGCAGGTGGCTCCCAGCAGGCCCTGGTGCGGGACCCAGGGTGCAGCGGCTCTGGGAGCGTGGTGTCGCCGCAGGCCTTACCCCAATCCCACGTGTCCGTCAAAAGTCCTTTCCCATGGGGGGAGGGGACAGGGCCGAGCAGGCAGCACCCCAGACCCCTGGGGTGCAGTGCAGGGAGGAAGGGCCCCTGCCGGGCGCACAACCGGGGTGAGACAGGCCGGACGGCCCCAGGGACGGGCGGTGGGCCGGAGCCCTGGACTCCGTGGTGGGTCCGGGGGCGACCACCACTGAACCAGGCCCCCGGGGGCCCTGGCGCTGAGGCCGGGAGTGTGGGACGGGGTACGGGCCTGGGGCAGGACCAGGGCTTGGCAGGGGCCCCGAAGGGCTGACCTGGGGTGGGTCCTGGCTGCGCCCCACTGTCCGCCTGGCTCCCAGGTGCTGTTCAATGTGGCGACTGCGCAGTGCGCGCTGGGGCTCTGGCCGAGGGCCGCCCGCAGCCTGGAGGACGCCACCGCCAAGGCGCCGGAAGGGGCCCCGCGGCGACCTGAGCATCGCCCTGGCTCAAGTGCAGGTGAGGGGTCCGGTGAGGAGAGCCGGCCGCCCTCGGGCTCCTGAACCGGCCCAGACCGGCTTCCGGGGCTCAGAGTGCAGCTTGGGGCTCACACGTGTGCAGACGCCTCAGGACCAGCCCTGGGAGACGAAGACGCTTCCGGAGGGAGGCGGCCTGGGTGTGGAGGGGCTGGGCCGGGGCGCTGCGTGGCCTGTGGGGGCTCCCGAGGCGCCCGCTCAGACACGTGGCCCCACTCCCCCCAGAAACAGGCTCCCCTGCAGCCCCGGCTGGTCCCCAGGGGCGAGGTCTTCCGGCCCCCCCGGCGGCACCTGGAGCGCCTGGAGCGTGTGGATTTCCTGGGCAAGGCCAAGGTAGGGCGCTTCCTGCTTCCCGGCCCTGTCTCCTGGGCCAGCACGGCCGGGGGGAGGTGGGGGGCTCACAGTCTCCTGGGCCAGCACGGCCGGGGGGAGGTGGGGGGCTCACAGTCTCCTGGGCCAGCACGGCCGGGGGGTTGGGGGGGCGGCTCACAGGGTCTCCTGGGCCAGCGCAGCGGCGGGGGGAGGTGTGGGGGTCACAGGGTCTCCTGGGCCAGCCGGAGGGGGGGGGGGCGGAAGGTCCGCCTGCACAGTGGATTCCGAAGAAGCTGTGTTGGAAAGGTTGTCCTAGGAGCAGCTCCCAGTGACCAGCCAGGCCTGCCTCCTTGTCAACGTGTTTTCCGCCTCGTGGCCCCGCCCGCAGGTGGAGACTTGGGGTGTGGGCAGGCAGCCAGGGCTGGGAGTGGACATCACAGGCCCTGGGGTGCGGCCGGCGCCCCTGACCCGGCGCCCCTGCCCTGCCTCCCTCCCAGGTGGTGGTGGCCTCTCCTGCGCTCGAGGCCCGGAACCAGGGCGTCTGGCCTCAGCGGCCCCAGGTGGGTGGGCACCGCCCCAGCCACCGCCTCGGGTTTTGGGGTCAGAGGGCCGAGGAAGGGAGATGCCACCCGCTCCGAGCCCTCCCCGGGCTCCCCAGCTTTCCTCTGATGCGAAGTTGGGGGTGGCCGTCCCCTCCTATGCCACAGGCTGTGGCTCCCGGTCCTGCTGGGGGGAGCCCTGCCCTGGCGCTCCCCCGGAGCCTGCGCCAAGCGGATGCCACCCTGTGCCCACAGGTTCGGGGTGAGGATGGTGGAGCCGGGCCCCGGGCTGGCCCAAGGTAGGAGGGGCGTCTCCCCTGCGAGCTTCCTCTTCTGTCGGGGCCAAAGGGCGCCGGGCGCCGGCATGGCCACTCATCCTGTCCTCTCAGATGGGACCTGGCTAGAGCCCCCGGGCCGGGCACCCAGCCTCCCACCACCCCCCCACCGCCCCCCGCCGCCTCCCCACCGCCCCCCACCGCCCCCACCCCCACCGCCTCCCACCGCCCCCCCACCGCCCCCCGCCGCCCCCCACCGCCCCCCGCCGCCCCCCACCGCCCCCCACCGCCCCCACCGCCCCCCACCCCCCTCCCACCGCCCCCACCGCCCCCCACCGCCCCCACCGCCCCCCCCACCCCCTCCCACCGCCCCCCACCGCCCCCCACCGCCCCCCACCCCCTCCCCGTGTCCCGCGTGCCAGAGGCCCAAGCTCCTGCTGCCTGAGCCCGCCCTGCCCCCCATGGGACCACCTCTTGGGCCTCGAGGGCTCCAGGCCGCGTGGAGGGTCAGAGTGAGGCGCCGGGAAGGGGCACAGGCTGGGCTGTGGGTGAGGTCAGCAGCCCCCACCCCACCCCAGCCCCGGGCCTCCGAGAGAGGGCCACACTGCTCCTCTCCTCGGTGCTGGGGCTCCCCCAGGCCCCCCTTTGCAGAGCCCTGGACCGAGGGGGGCAGCGGGGGGCTGCGTCAGGGAGAAGTGAGCGCTGAGACTGGGGTCCCCTCCCCCCAGGGCCCTCGACACAGGCGCCTGCAGAGCCGACACCCCCCCGCGCCCCGGGACGCCCTCCCATGCAGACCTGGAGGTCGGGTCTGACCAGGCCGGGCGGGCCGGCCCCTGTGCACCCGGCACCCATGATGAGCAGGTGAGTGAGCCAGCGGGGTGGGCAGGGCGCAGGACTGAAGGGCCCCCCCGGCTGAGCATGGGGACTGGTGGCCACCACTGGGCAGGCAGCCTCCGTGTCTGCTGGGGCCCAGCCAGGGGGTCGGCGGCTGGTGCTCCCCATGCACAGGGCCTGGCCTGCTGTGGGTCTCCCGCCCTCAGTCACGGCCCCCAGCACCCCGGCCTCCCTTCCTGGCCACGGGGCGCCCAGGTGCTGGGCGAGGCTGAGGAGGGAGGGCCGTGGGCTTCGCGGGCACGGCGGCCTGAGTGTGCCCACGGGCAGCACCAGGATCTGGGTCCTGCCGCCCAGAGAAGCCGCTCAATTTCACATTCGGTTTATCAAGGGCCCTCCTGCATCCACTGCAGTTCCCACCGCCCCGCCCCTTCCGCAGGCCCCGCCCTGACCCCCACCCTCGAGGTCCCACCCCCAACTCCCTCCCCAGGCCCCGCCCTGGCCCCACCCTCGAGGTCCCACCCCTGACCCCCTCCCAGGCCCCGCCCTGACCCCCCCACCCTCGAGGCCCCACCCCTGACCCCCTCCCCAGGCCCCGCCCTGGCCCCACCCTCGAGGCCCCACCCCCGACTCCCTCCCCAGGCCCCGCCCTGGCCCCACCCTCGAGGTCCCACCCCTGACCCCCTCCCCAGGCCCTGCCCTGACCCCCACCCTCGAGGTCCCACCCCTGACCCCCTCCCCCAGGCCCCGCCCTGGCCCCCACCCTCGAGGTCCTCCCCGCGCCCCCCCCCCCCCCCCCCCCCCCCCCCCCCCCCCGGCCCAGTAGAGCCTGTGGCTTCTCTTGCAGAGTCCCCACACAGACCATCTTGGCAAGCAGGTTCCTCTAGGTAAGGTGTCCTGTGGGGGCGGGTAACTGTGGAGGGAGCAGGCATTGGGGGGCTGGGCTCGGGCCTCTGTGACCCCCAAAGAGGAAGCTGGTGCCTCGGGCCTCCCTGGTGTTCTGGCAGCTCCTCCAAATCGTCCCCCTCGGCACCTGAGTCCGGCTCTGCCCCCCCGCCCCCGCAGGGCTGCTGGCGGCTGGGGGCCCAGACCCCGAACCTTCTGAGGACCCCACGGGTGCTGGGGTAAGAGGGCCTGACTCCCCAGGGACATGGGGACCCGAGCCCAGGCCCTGTCCCTCTGAATGGCCCTGGGGACCCCGGCTGACGAAGCCTCCCAGCCTCCCCCCCCCTCAATCCCTGCCCTCAGCCCCAGCCCAAATCCCACCTGGCCTTTCTGCCTGACCCCAGGGCGTGGCTGCCGGGGACCCCGAGTCCTGGGTGACCGTCACGGTGCAGTGCGCCTTCACCCTGGCCCTGCAGGCCCCCCGCGGAGCAGACCTGCCCCACCTGAGGGCCCTGCTGAGCCAGGCCCTCCCTCTCCAGGCCCAGTGTGGGCAGCTCAGGTGGCACCAGGGAGGAGCCAGGGAGGAGGCTGGGAGGAGGCTGGGAGGAGGCTGGGAGGAGGCTGGCCCATCAGAGGCTGCGATGTCGGAGGCCAGCAGGCTCCCCTCGGCCTTCCCTGCGCAGCTGGCGGCCCTCGCTGCCGCTCTGACGCTCTGACGGGTCTCTGCAGTTACCAAGAGCCGGGTGACGGCGGGCGCTGGGTCCCGCTCCCGGAGGAGGGGCTGCGGGGGGCCTGGCGGGGGGCGGCCTCGGGCCCCGAAGGACTGTGGCTGCAGTGCCGGGTGAGCTGGGCTGGGCTGGGCTGGGCTGGGCCTGGTTGGGAGGCTCGGGGAGGGGGCGGCCCCGGACCCGCTGGTGCCCCGGCCCTGAGTGTCCCCCCCGCCGCAGGCCGCGGGCGGCCGGCCTGTCCTCTACCAGGTGGTGGCCCAGCACAGCTACTCCGCCCCGGGCCCCGCGGACCTGGGCCTGCAGCCGGGGGACACCGTGGACGTGCTGTGTGAGGGTAGGCAGCAGCGCCCTCCCGCCCCTCCTGCCGCGGGCGCCCGGGGTCTGTGTGTGGACGTGGCTCACGCGGACCCTTGCAGTGGACCAGGCCTGGCTGGAGGGCCATTGCGACGGCCGCATCGGCATCTTCCCCAAGAGCTTCGTGGTCCCCGTGGGCCCGCGCTGAGGAGCCGGCGGCCGCCCCCCCCCCCCCATGCCCTGCCCCTTGTCCCCCCTCCCCGCCCCTCCCGCCCTGCCCCTTGTCCCCCCTCCCCGCCCTCCCCCCCCAGCCCGCAAGACCAGCCCTGAGAAGTCCGGTGGCGAGAGGGAGGGTTTTAATAAAAGCGGTGCTCCCGCCAAGGTGTGACGGGTTCTGCGGGTGCGGGCGGTAACACGGGGCGCCAGGCTGGGCCTCCCCTGCCCCTCCTGAGGCTCCGCTGACTCCGGGCCCTCTGGCCCCCCACCTGCCCCTCCCAGAGAGTCAGGCTCCTCCAGGCTGGGCTTGGCCCACCGCCCTCTAACGCTGCAGCCACAGCCCAGCGCCCGGCAGCCGGGCATGTGCGGGCGGTACTCCCTGCCCGGGAAGCCCCGTGGGGAAGGGGACCGGTGCCAGGATGGGGGCCTCGCACAGCCTCCTTGGCCAGAGTAACTCGGGTCAGAGCCCACAGACGAGCCCCTGGGGGCACTGCGGGGAGGAGCTGCGGGGTCCCGGCCGGCGGCCCCGGGGCTGTTGGCGCCGGGCCTCGCCGCACCAGGGGGCTGTGGGCGCCGGGCCTCGCCGCACCAGGGGGCTGTGGGCGCCGGGCCTCGCCGCACCAGGGGGCTGTGCTCAGTCCCGGGGCCAGAGGAGCTGGGCCACGGCCACCGCGAGGATGGCCACGAGGGTCAGCGCCACGAGGACGACGCCGGCCACCCAGACGGCGTGGCTCTGTGCGCGCCACTGGGCGGGCGCCTCGGCGGGGATCATGTTGGTCAGGTTCAGCATGTAGCCCAGCGTCCAGCCGATGTCGGCGCCCCCGGCCTGCGGGCACAGGGGCGGTCAGGGCTGTGCGGCCCCCACACCTCCGGCCGCCCTCCCGGCCCGGGGCAGCCACCTGCTTGCGGAACTCGATGCTGGGCCAGGTCTCCTCGCTGAACCCGTAGCCCTCGAGCAGGAGTGTGAGGATGTAGAGCCCGGAGGCGCAGTGGTCCCGCAGCCACGGCTGCTGCCCGGGCCAGGCCGCCTCCACCTGGGCCGGACGAGGAGCCGGGTGAGCCCGAGGGGCTGCTCCCACCTGAGGCCACGGGGTGTCCTCCCTCCATGGCTCCCCCAAACCCACGGGCCACCCTGTCCTGTCCGGGTGGGTCCCCGAGTCCCCGCTCAGCGAAGCCGCCCGGGCCCACCCACCAGCTTCCAGGGCGTCTGGCAGAACTCCCAGACGGTGGCGTTGACCGTGGCCAGCGGCTGCCCGGCCGTGAGGTTCAGGAAGTGGAAGGTGTGGTAGAAGTTAGAGAAGGCCTGGGGGGGCGAGGAGATGGGGGTGTCTGTGATGGGGCGGCGCCGGGCAGGCCGGGTGCCCCCGACCCCACACCCAGTCCCCGGGAGCCCGCCTGTCCACCTGCCCAGGGCTCAGCCGGGCCCACCTGGCACCGGGGCCCGGGGGCTGGGACCCTAGCGCTCACATAGAACCGGCCCCGCACGGGGGGCTGGTAGACCCCGTTGAAGGCGCAGTCCTCTCGGCCGCGGCAGCTGGAGAAGTTGAAGAGCTCCCGGATGGCCGAGACGCAGGCCCCGGGGTTCCCGGTCCCCTCCACAGGCAGGCTCGGGGGGAAGTCGGGGCGAGGCGCGGCCTGGACACATGGCGACTCGTACAGGGCGGCCAGGGACAGCGCGCCCACGTAGCCACCGTGGTAGCACGGGTGACGGACACGGGGGGCCGGGCTGCGCTGCAGGGGGCGGGAGGCGGCCGTGAGCACCAGCCTGGGGCAGGGCACCCCATCGTGCCCCCGCCCCCCCCCCCGAGAGCCCACCTGCACCAGCCTGGCCAGCAGCCTGCTCAGCATCTGGTCGCGCCCGAAGCAGAGGTAGCTGTGGGTGTAGACGCGGTGCTCGAAGCCGTAGAGGCGGAAGGAGGCCTGGGTGCTCTCGTCCCGAATGGGGCCTCCGGGCACAAAGGTGATCTGGGTGGAGGCCCCGCCCATGTCCAGGGCGCCCACCAGCGTCCCCTCCGGAGGCCGGATCCACTCTCCGGAGAAGGAATACTAGGCACAGACGGGCACCCGGTTCCAGGACCGGCTGTGCAGGCCAGCCGGCTCCTCCCGCCCCCACCAGGCCGCCAGGGCACCTTGACCAGCAGGCCCAGGACGTAGTTAACGGTGATCCAGCCCAAAGCGCCTTCATCCCGCCCGGCCAGGAGCTCGGCGCCCCAGAAGGCCACGGGCGCCCGGCCCAGGACTTGGGCGACCGCTGCAAAGATGTGCCCGGCCTGGGAGCTGTTCTTCTGGCTGCGCAGAGCGGACGGGGTGAAGCTGGCGGGAGGCCGTGCCCGCCCGTCCCCTTCCCGTCCCCCCGCCCGTCCCCCCGCCCGTCCCCCCGCCCAGCGCGCTGAGAACTCGGGCTCACGGCCTCTCCTGGCGACATGGGCTCCGCGCGGCCCTCCTCACCTGAGCAGCCTCATGCCGGCCGTGGCCCCCAGGAACATGGGCGTCCGCTGCTGCTGGGCCTCCGGGACGGCGGCCAGCGCCTCCTCCAGGCAGCCCCGCAGGCTCTCGCCAGCCTGCGCAGGGTCGGAGGCGTAGGAGGAGATGCCCGGCCCTGAAACGGCACCCCAGGACCAGGCTCCAGGCCCCGAAGGCTGGCGGGGCGGAGAGGGCCTGTGGGTGTGGACAGTGGTCCCCAAAGGTGTGTCCACACCCTCACCCCTGCCAGGACCTTCCACGCGGCCTCGCTGGGAAAGGGGTCTTTGCAGGTTAGTTAGGGGAGGTCACCCTGAGGCCCTCCGGGGACAGGGTCCTCGTGAAGGAAGGGAGGGGCGTGCAGACAGGAGGAAGCCACGGGGGCAGAGGCAGAGGCTGGGGGGCCGGGACCACACGGCAGGAACCCCAGGAACCCCGAGGCTGGAGAGGCAGGAAGGGCTCAGGCGGGGCCTGTCCAGACCCGGGAGGCAATTGCAGGCTCCGGCTCAGCACGCACAGAGCAGCTGGGCCTCCTGGGCAGCTCACTCAGCCTCTCTGAGCCCCTCTCCTTGAGGGTAACTGGCCGACTTGCTGAGGGACGGAGACCAGCCTATGGCAGCTCCCAACAACGCCCCCCTGACAGGGCGGCCGCTGACCTTTCACCCGGCAGGCCAGGGCTTGGCTGACCACACCGGTGTCGTTCTCCTTGTCCGCCGGCCACCGGTACACAAAGAGGGACGTGTGGGAGGACCCCGCGTCGAACACGATCCCAAACTGGGGGTGACACCAGGGTCAGGAGGGTGTGGGGCCAGCACACCCCTGACCCGCCCCCTACCCTGCAGGCACCCCTGGCCCCGCCCCTGCCCAACAGGTGCACCCTGGCCCCACCCCTTACCCTGCAGGCACCCCTGGCCCCACCCCACCCAACAGGTGCACCCCTGCCCCGCCCCCACCCAGCAGGCGCACCTCTGGCCCCGCCCCACCCAGCAGGCGCACCCCTGGCCCCGCCCCCACCCAGCAGGCGCACCTCTGGCCCCGCCCCCGCCCAGCAGGTGCACCCCTGGCCCCGCCCCCCGCCCCGCCCAGCAGGCGCACCCTGGCCCCGCCCCCGCCCCGCCCAGCAGGCGCACCCTGGTCCCGCCCCCGCCCCCGCCCAGCAGGTGCACCCCTGGCCCCGCCCCCGCCCCGCCCAGCAGGCACACCTTGGTGTCCGCCGGCAGGAGGACGCTGGTGGCCTGCACCAGGGTGAGCACCAGCGCGGTGACGGCTAGGGCTGCGGTGGCGCCCAGCAGGGCCGTGAGCACCTGCTTCTTGCCCGTCAGCTTCATGCTGGGGCGGCGCTGGACCTGGGGGTGGGCGTCAGTGGGCAGGCTCCGCCCTGGGGTTCTGCCCGCCTCACTGGGCCAGTGGGCGCCCGAAGGCCACGTCTCGGGAGCCCAGGGAGCGGCAGGCGCTGGAGGGGGTGGGAGCCGGGCCCCAGAGGCCGGGTCTGCCCCGGGAGCCCACAGCGCCTTCGTAAGGCCGCATGGCGGGCCAGCGGGCCACCCGCCTGCCCCGCCCATTGTCCTGGCAGCTGGCCCTCCGGACCCCTCCCAGGACCCCACCTCCCACGGTCCAGCCTCCTCTCAGGCCCCACCCAGGCCTCCCCCCGGCGGGGTTCCTCTCTGGGCCCTGAGGTCAGGCCTACCCAGAAGGGCAGAGGTGACCTCCTGCACCCCGATGGACGAATGAGGCCACTGGGTCCCGGGATGCGTGTCTTCACTAAAGGACCTGAGGGGCAGTTAGCAGAGACCTGAGAGGTTTTATTCCGGCCCCTGACGCCCCCCCCCCCCGCCCCCCCGCAGCGTCCTGGCTGACCCGGAGAGCAGGGCCTCAGCTGCTGCTCACCAGGGTCACCCAGAGCCTCGAGCCAGCTGGCACCGCTGCCCGAGGGAACCTGATCTCAGAGTCGGCAGCACTTTGGGGTCCCCGTGATTTTGTACTGTATCAGCTATTCCCCCAGGAAGGCAAACACAGCTAGAGCAGGGAGGAGGGAGGAGGAAGGAGGGAGGAGGGAGCAGGGAGCAGGGAGGGGGCGGGGGGAGGAGGGAGGGGGGAGGGGGAAAGAGGAGGAGGGAGGTAGGTTGCCTCTGTCCTGCTCCTGCCACAGTCCTGACCAGCCCTAAAGGGGTGCTGACAGCTGGGGGGCTCTGACCCCACTTGACGGAGGGAAGACGGAGGCTCAGAGGAGGCAGGTGCTGCTTGGGCTGCAGCGAGGCCAGGCCTGGCCCCAGCTCAGAGACAAGCAGGTGACAGAGCAGAGCCAGGGACCCAGGACCCCATGTCACACCCCATCTCCAGGGGTTACAGCATCTGAGCCCCCAGTGGGCGGGCAAAGAGTATGGGCCGACTCCCCAGAGTCAGGAGAGCCCCCAGGACTGGTCAGCACCCTCCTAGGACTGGTAAGCCCCCCCTCAGGCCAGGACAGCCCCCCTCAGGCCAGGACAGTCCCTCAGGACTGGTCAGCACCCCCCGGCCTGGTCGGCCCCTCACCTGGGCTGGTGGGCCCTGGCGGCAGCAGGAGGAAGCTGGACTGCTGTCCCTCGGGCACCTGCGCTGGCCGGGTCCGGCCTGTCCCCTCCCCACCCCGTTAGTCACCAGCCTCCTGCACCTGCATCTGCAGGCAGGTGACCGAGCCTGGAGGCAGGAGCCCCGCGCCAGCCCCACCCCCACCCCCTGAGCTCGCAGACCAGTGGCTGAGGCTCCTGAGGCTGAGTTCCGGCCCCTGCCAGTCACCCCCACCACCGAGGCTCTCCCAGCCGCCCACGCCCAGGTTTTCTCCTCCACTTGCTGCTCAGGGGGTCCCCTCTCTGCCCTCCCTGCTCTGGGACCCAAGCAGGTGGGCCCGCCCCTCCGGGGAGGCGGACGTTGCCCTCCGACCCCACCCTTCCCCCAATGGCAGAAGTGCCAGGGCCAGGCTGAGGGCAGGTCAGAGTCAGGTGAGTCAGGTGACTGGAAGGGGAGCCAGGGCTCGGCAGGAGCAAAGGCCGAGGAGGCCCAGCCCGGTCAGAGGGCGGGGGCTGCAGCCTGAGCGCCTGCAGGTGGGGCGTCCGCTCTCAGAACCGCTTTTGTGCACAGCTGGAGGGCCCTGGCCTCCCTCCCGGGGCCGCTGTGCTCACGCCCAGCCTGGCCGCCCCCGCCCCCCCCCCCCCAAACAGCAGCTCCCTCTCCACAGCTTGTCCGGGGGGGCCAGGTCCCAGGGATGGACGGCGCCTGGCTTCTCCCGCTCAGCACAGGCGCCCGGTCCCTCCTCTGCGCCCACCTCCCGTCCTCCCGGTCCAAGGCATTCTGGGAGTTTCCACCTTCTGACCCTGAAGACAGAGGTGAGGGGCTTTCGGGCACAGGCCTCCCCGGACCGACCCAGGAGACAGGCCGCGGGGGTCCTGAAGTCAGGCCACTTCTAACTGCCCCCCCCCTTTCCCAGCAGGACAGCTGGTTCTCCGCTCCCTCCCCAGCGACCTCTTGGTCCTTGGGTCCGCGCTCAACCACTGAGCCACGCCTGCCGGCTCTGTCGTAAACTTTGACACGCTCTTCTGCCCGTTTTAACTGGATTTTTAATTGTTTTTCGCTTCTGAGTTGTGTGAATTCTTCGTATTTGTTGCCTGTTGGCCCCTTATCAGATACGTGGTTTGCGATCCTCGTCTCCCCGCCTTCAAGCCGCCTTCCGCGTTGATGGCGGCTCCCTGGGCTGCGCAGAGGCTTTTCGTGCGACGAACTTGTCTCGCGGCCTTTGTTACTGGTGCTTCCGGTGTCCGGTTTGAAGGAATCATTGCCAAGTCCGACGTCAAGGAGATTCCCGCCTAGGTTTTCTTCTAGGGGCTTTACGCTCAAGACTTTAATCCTTTATGTTCATTCTTGTGTGTGGTGTAAGACAGGGGTCCAGTTCCATTCTTTTGCGTGTGGCCGTCCAGTTTTCCCGACAGCGTTGATGGAAGAGATGGTCCTTCCCCCATTGCATAATTTCGGCTCCTTTGTCATAAATTAACCGACCCTGTTTACGTTCATGGGTGTATTTCTGGTCTCCCTACTCTGTCCCATCGATGTTTTTCTGTCAATGCATGCTGTTTTGAGGACTGTAGCTCTGTAATATAGTTTGAAATCAGGGGGTAAAATGCCTCCAGCTTTCTTCTCCTTTCTTACGCTTGCTGTGGCTATTTGGGGTCGTTCATGGTCTCAGACACATTCTGGGTTTGTTTGTTCTGATTTGTAGATGCTGAATCATCCTTGCATCTCTGGAACAAATCCCACGTGACCGTGATGAGGTATCCTTTTAGTGTATTGTCGAGTTCCGTTTGCTGACATTTTGCTGAGGATTTTGGCATCTATAGTCACCAGGGATGTTGGTCTGTGTGTGTGTGTGTGTGTGTGTGTGTGTGTGATCCTTGTCTGGGTTTGGTATCGGGGTAAGGTCTTGGTATTTTTTTTTTTTTTTTTTAGAATAGTTTGAGAAGGTTTGGTATTAATTTTCCTTTGAATGTTCGGTAGAAGTCACCAGTGAAGCCATCTGGTGCCGGATTCCTGTTTTTCGGGAGGTTTTTGATCGCTGACTCAGCCTCCTTGCTAGTAATTAGTCTGTCCAGCTCTCCTATTTCATCAGGACTCACGACACTTAACAGTTGCTGCCAGATTCTGTCCTAAGGGACGGCAGCCACTCACAGCGCCTCCCCCACGCCCACGGCACAGGCTCCCACAGCCCTAGGCTTTCTCCCAGAGCAGCAGGTGGGAAGTCACACCTCAGCCCCGTGGTCGTGTCCTCCGTCCGCGGGGGGCTGCGCCTCTCCGTGCGCACTGGCTATGGCTCCCCCGTGAGCTGCCTCTTCAGATCTGTGTTCGTTTTTGCCGACTGGTGTTTGTCTTTTATCAAAACACCAAAACGTTCTCCCTGTTGAGGACCTGACCCTCTCGCACGTGCTGTGAAGACTTCCCCAACCACCTCTGCCCGTTTGTGTCCCAGGCGGGGCAGTGGGCCGGCGCCTCTGCGTCTGCCGTCACCTCCCTGGTGTTCTTTCCCCAGAACGCTTCCCGTGTCTGTACCTCCTGTTCTTGGGCACCTTCAGCGTTTGCCATCTGTCCCTCCATGATGCCTCTCCTGGGGGGTTATGGGTGTGGGGAGTGGAACCCTGTGAACCAGGTGGTCAACCTGGAGCCTCCTGCGGGCGGGCAGGCCCTCCCAGCCCTTACCCGCCTCGGCCGCCCCTCGGGTCCCCAGTCGAGGCCGGGCGGGGGGCGGGGCACATGGCAGAGCTTCGGCTGCCCTGGGGCAGGACCGACGGCCCTCTGAGCACGGTGTGCGGCAGGTGGGCCACGTGGGAGGCTGTCTGCTTGGGCCCGCGGGGTTTTATCTACAAGCGGAAGTGCCGGCGGCGTCGCCCAGATGCCAGGCCTGAGGGCGGGGCAGTCCCATCAGGTCTCAGGAACGGAGGGTGAGAGGACTCCCGAGTCACATGACTCTGTGGGGAGCGATGTAGTAAGTCTGAGTGTGTAGACAAGCATGTGGTATTGAGTCGAAACCCGTAAAAGTTCACCTATTCAAGTTTGCGCCAAAACGTCTACTCCCCGCCCACAGGGGTGATGCAGGGCTGTCCCCGCGCAGGTCCGCCACCCTCGGTCCCCGCTGTCCCTCCGGCTGCACCACGCCGCCCCCGTGGGTCACCGGCTAGCACCAGCTGTCTGTCGCCCGGCCACTGGACCAGGAGCCCCCGGGGTAGCCAGGCCTGGCGGTGCCCAGTGACAGCGTGGTCACGAGGGGACGGGGGCAGTGGCATAGCTGGGAATGAGGAGGCTGGGAGGCCGGCCGGCCCTGTGGTCACCGCCAGGGGTGGGGACAGAAGTGGCGGGGGGCAGGCACCTCTCACTCCCTCCCGCCCTTTCTCGGGACCCAGGCTGTAGCGGCTCGGGGCCTGCTCTCCACCCGGCTTCCAGACCCTTCCAGGAGCCCTGCAGCGGGTCCCCCACCCTCCCATGGAGCCTGCCCTTGGCTGGGGAGGCCTGGAAGCTGGGCAGCCTCAGGCCCAGCCAGGTGTGCGGGCGGCCACCACCGCAGCCTCCACAGCAGGCCCAGGAGCTCCGGGCCCAGGGAGGTACCCGCGGGCTGAGAGGACACGGCAGAGCAGCGGAGGGTCAGCTTTAATGGTCACTCTACGGATATCGTACATGGTTAGAGCCCGGCCACTCCCACCCTCCCTCAGCCTCGGGCACAGCCAGGTGCCCTCAGACCCAGGCTCTGCAAAGGGGGACCTGCCCCCAGCGCCAGCTGTATATACAAGTGCCGCCCATGGCCCAGGCCAGGTGCCAGCCCGCCACCAGCGCTCGGCTCTTGGGCCTGGAGGTGGGGTCCAGGCCCCCAGTGCGGCGGGCGGGTCTCACCCACGGGGACCCAGCCCTGGCTGGGCCCGCTCCGCCCGACGGGCCCCCCCTCGCCCGCACTGCCCGCCCTCCGGCCTGGACCGTGGCAGCAAGGAGGGGGGCGGGGGGCGGGCAGCAGCTCCGGGCCCTCCTGCGGGGGGCGGGCCCTGGAGACGGCACCCTCCGCCGGGAGCCCAGGACACGCTGGAGACAGGCGGGCAGAGGGGCGCACGCGAGCCGACCAGGCGCCCCCCCCCCCCAGGCGCCCCGTGCTGGTGATGGGTTCGCAGGGCCGGGGCACCCCGCGGCCGGCCGGGCGTGCACGTCACTAGCTCCCGAGGGGCCGGAGGAAATTGCACTTGTTCTGGGCCGCGGCGGCGCTCCGGCGGCGGCGGACCCTGAGCCGAGGCTGCCCGGCAGGGCCCAGGCGGACCGCGGGCGGCCCAGGACGCGGGAGGGCGGCGGCCCAGCCCTCACAGCACGTCCTCGAAGTCCAGCAGCTTCGAGTGCTGGCGGCTCTTCCACAGGCGGTACAGCCGGAAGTCGAAGTAGGTCTCGATCATCTGCTTCCCTGGGAGGAGGTGGGCGGGGCTCAGGCAGAGCTGGGGCGGGGCCAGAGCCGAGGGGCGGGGCTCCGGGTGGAGCCGGGGTCGAGCTGAGGGCGGGGCCAGAGCCGAGGGGCGGGGCTCCGGGTGGAGCTGAGGGCGGGGCCAGGGCTGAGGGGGCGGGGCTCCGGGTGGAGCCGGGGTGGAGCTGAGGGCGGGGCCAGGGCTGAGGGCGGGGCTGAGGGTGAAGCCGGGGTCGGGTGAGGGCGGGGCCAGGGCTGAGGGGCGGGGCTCCGGGTGGAGCCGGGGTGGAGCTGAGGGCGGGGCCAGGGCTGAGGGCGGGGCTGAGGGTGAAGCCGGGGTCGAGTGAGGGCGGGGCCAGGGCTGAGGGGCGGGGCTCCGGGTGGAGCCGGGGTGGAGCTGAGGGCGGGGCCAGGGCTGAGGGCGGGGCTGAGGGTGGGCTGGGGCAGAAGGGGCGGAGCTCAGGTTGGAATAGGGCGGGCCTGGGGGAATGGGGCGCTGCCTCCTGGACCCCATCCCGAGGGCTGGGAAGCAGCCTGACACTCACCTTGGGCCGACAGCTCCAGGGGGGACTCAAAGATGACCCTGTAAGGGGTCATGAGGGTCCTGAGATTCTGGAACAGCTGAAAGGAAGGGGCGGGGCCATGAGTCCAGGGCAGAGGAGGAAGGGAGGGAGCTTAAGGGCAAGACAGGGGGGGGGGGGCAGGACCTCTCACAACAGGCTGGGCTGAGGAACACGGGGTTTCTCTGGAGGATTTTTAAAAATATATATTTGTATTGACTTCAGAGAAGAAGGGAGAGGGAGATAGAAACCTCAATGCTCAGAGAGAATCATTGATTGGCTGCCTCTTGCACGCCCCCTACTGAGGATGGAGCCCACCACCCAGGCATATGCCCTTGACCGGAATCGAACCCGGGACCCTTCCGTCCCCAGGCCAACGCTCTATCCACTGAGCCAAACCGGCGAGGCTGTCTGGGGGTTTAACGGAAGAGGAGAGGGAATCTGAGGAGACACCGGTGGGGAGGGGCATTCTGTCAACTCTTTTCATGGGTCCGGGGTCCCCAGAAGCCTGGGTGGGGTCTGGGGTCCCTGTACCTTCTCCCCGTTGGGGTTCCCCAGAATGTAGCAACCCATGATGTGGATGATGTTTGGCTCTGGGTTCACTTTGCTCATCAAGCGGCTCAACCGCTTCCAGAAGCTGGTGGGGGAAGGGTGAGTCACAGGTGGTCTCCAACCCAGGCCCCAGGTGTGTGGAGGGCGCAGGGCCCAGACCCCCAGCCCCTGCCAGCCCCCCTAGCCCCCGCCGCCCCGCCCACTCACTAGATCATGTCCTCCTCCTTCTCCACCTTGGCGAAGGTGGCCACCTTGTTCTTGAGCAGGTACAGGTGTCCCGGGCCGCCCTGTGAGAGACTGGTCAGCTTGGAGGGCTGCACACACGAGGTGTCCACCCGCTGCTCCCCCCGGTACACCCCCCCGGGACGCCGGCCCCACCTGGCAGAATATGAGCATCTTCCAGATCTTGGCGCCCTTGTGGTAGATGTTCAGCTTCTTCTCTATCTCCTCTGGGGAGGGAGGGGTGTGAGCGCTGCCCCAGTGCTCCCTGGAGCCTGGCACCCCCTACCCCCGACCCCCGACCCCCAAGACGGTGGGAAAGGAGGGCACATACCCAGGATGTCCTCGAGGTCGCGTGCTCATGGTCCTGGGACAGAGACAGGCCACACCTGAATCAGGGTCCCTCTCGGGCAGCACCCCCACCTGGCTCTGGGGGCTGGGAGGGCTGGGGGGGGCACTCACATAGAGGATGGGGATGATGGAAGGGTCGTCCCTGCGGATGATGGTGGGGATGTACTCCGCTCTGGGCACCTTGGAGGAGATGAGCTGGGGACACAGGAGCGGCTCAGGGAAGGCCTGGCCGCCTCGGAGCCCAGGGGCAGCGGGAGCCCCTGTGGGTCAGCCCACCCGCAGCAGCAGAGATGAGGAGACCCCCAGGCAGCCCCCAGGGGAGCCCCATGGGACACCCCCTCACCCCGCCGGGCAGCCGGCAGTGGCTGCCTCACTCCCAGGCAGACAGTCCAGCTCCTGAGGAAAAGGACCGCTTCCCCGACGGGCTAAGCCGGCCGGTGCTCACCATGACCTTGGGCGGCAGGAAGCCCTCGGCGTCACAGGCCACAGCCTCCAGGCCCTTCTCGGCCTCCCAGTCCAGGTCCTCGAAAGCCTCGCCCAGGGTGCAGTGTGAGCTCTGCAGGTCGCCACCTGTGGGGCAGGCGGTCACCAGGGCTGCGGCCGCCGCCTGCCAGGGTCCCAGCGAGGGGCGGGGGGCAGAGCTGGCGAGCCACGCCCTGGAGGTCCTCCAGGCCCTCGAGGGGGCAGGTGGGTGAGGGGTGCAGCCCGGTCACCAGCAGCAGCTGCCTGGCCGGGAAGGGAAGCCGGTGGGAGCCAGGAGGCCAGTGCCGGGCCCCCGGGAGGAGCTGCGCCCGCAGCCACGTGCCCCCCGCCCCGGCCGGCGGCCAGCAGAGGCCACAGGTGCCCGGCCCGCACCTGCACAGCTGCTAGGTAGCTGCCCGCGAGGTCAGAGGTGCCAGGCGCCCTCGTTTACCCAGACGGTAACCTGAGGCTCAGAGCAGAAGCGCAGAAGCTTAGCGGCCGCAGAGGGGACCGCCCTGCGGAGCGCGGGGCCTGGGGGCCTGGAGGCGCCGCTGGGAGGGGGCCGGCCTGGGCAGGGCACCTACTGTCTCGAGAGTCGTGGGAAGTGTCGGCTTTCATGGGGGTGGGGTCGCTCCAGGACCGGCTGAAGCTCCGCTCGCGCCGCTCCGCGAACGCTGCAGGGAGAGCAAACCCCGCCTCAGCGGGGCGTGGGCCGGGGCGGGCCGGGGCGTGGGCGGGGCCGAGGTGCCGAGGGAGGCTGGACCGATGCGGGGTTGGCTCTGGGGTAGGATTTGCGGCTGCTGGAGGCAGAGTCGGGAAGTTCTAGGCTGGGGAATTGGAGAACGCCATTGCGGGAAGGGAGCGGGTGATGGCGGATGGGGGGCTGTGGGCGGAGTCTGGGAGTGCTGGGGTGTCGGCGAGCAGCATTGGAAGCCCAGCCAAGAGCAGGCGCCCCCGCCCCCGTCCACCCCCCGCCCCCCCGCCCCCTCCGCCCACCCCCTTACTCTGGGCCTTCACCCTCCGGCTGCCGACCATGCGCAGGTGCTTCCGGAAGTTCCTGGGGGGAGAGGGGCACCGGCTGCTGAGGGCGGCCCTGCCCCGCCCTCCCTGACCACCGCGCCTGCCCTCGCCTGCGCCTCTGTCTCTCTTTCCGGGAGAGATGCCCTCCCAGCGCCCGGCCCCTCTCCCTCTGAGGCCCTCCCAGAGCCCCCTTAGCTGCGGGGACAAAGGCACAAGAACCAGGCCCCCCGTGCCCCCTCCATCCCTTGGTGCAGGGCACGCACCCTCCCAGGATGTCCTCTACCCCTCCGAGCCCAGGCCGGCCTCCCGCCCCAGGTGGTCAAGGGCTCCTGCTGCCTGCGCTCGGTGGCCGTGCCACGTCTGCACCACCCACAGGTGGGTTTGGGCCTCGGCCACGCCCCGCCCCCTGCTCAGGGGCACGTCCCCTTTGCCTCCACACTTGTGCCCTGACAAGGCCGACTTCCGAAGCAGTCAGGCGGCTCCTGAACCATGTGAGGTGCGGGCCCGGAGGGTCAGCCTTGCCACTGACCCACGGCTCTGGCCTCACTGTGCCCCAACGGCAGCCTGGGGCCCAGGCCGCGGGCCCTCTCCTGCCTGCTGCGTCCCCAGAGCAGGGCCAGGCCAGTGGTCGCCACCGCCCTTCCCCCATCCGGTCTGCGGGGGCCTCAGGGGGCCCAGGCCAGACCAGCACAGACAAGAGACGGACCCTGGTGGCGAGTGGCTGGCAGGCCCTACCTCTGGATTACGGACGCGGAATCACTCTCCCGTTTCCGGCGCTTCCTCTCCGCGTAGCCCCTGAGTACCCTGGGAAACCGGGGAGTCAGCTCTGCCCTCGGCCGCGGGCAGAGGGACAGACGTGGGGACAGGCGCGAGCACAGGGAGCATGGGCCATCCGGGGCACTGGGCCTGGCAGAGGGTCCTGCCCGCCTCGCCCTGGCCCGGCCCCTGGCGGGCCGCTGCCGCCTCGGTGCTCTGGCGACACGGCCGTCCTCACAGTCGAGGCCCCGTCGCTGGCCTGCCCGAGCCTATGGGGGGGGGGGGGCTCCCAGGGACAACCGCCTGCCCAGGCTGCGGGCCCCACAGGGTACTTACGAGATGCTGGAGGCACGGCCGGAGGGGCAGCGTGAGAGAGAAGACACAGTGAGCCTGACCCCTCCCTCCCCAGGAGCGCCCTGCGGTCAGTCCCTCCCCAGGCGCTGTGGCCACCAGCCCTGGGCCCCAAGCGGGTGGCGGCCCCACTTCCTGGCCCAGGGCAGGGAGCCTGTGGGGAGCGAGCGTCTTCGGGGTGGAGCACAGGACGGAGGACAGAGGACCCAGCTGTGTCGCGGGCGCAGGAGGGCAGACCCCCAGGGCCTTAAGTTGTCCCTCGTGGGACACACGGACCACGCATGAGCAGGCTGCTGTCTGGGCATGGTGAGGCAGAGCCTCGTGGGCAGAGCTGGGTGACACGGGCCCAGGAGAGCCGCCCCCACTGGTGACTGTCCCAGTCGTGGACGGGCAGGAGGAGGCGTGAAGAGCGGGGGAGGCCTGGGGGCAGGGGGGGTGAGAAGAGCAGCTGGCCCGCCTGCCTTCAGAGTGACACCACGAGTGGGCACGGGGCTGCTGAGAACCAGGCACGGGGGCCGGGGAGGAGGGGCCGCAGGGCACAGGGCACACGGTGGGGACACGACTCACGCTTGCATAGTTGTGGTTGCGGTCTGGAAGCTGAAGAGGTTTTCCTTGGGGAACCAGGTGCGGATGGGGGTGTGGGCGTCGTCTGGAAGAGACAGAGGAGTGGTGACCAGGGGCAGGGGGCCTGCAGGGGAGCGGGGGGGGGCCTGCAGGGGAGCGGGGGGGGGGCCTGCAGGGGAGCAGAGGGGCCTGCAGGGGAGCAGAGGGGCCTGCAGGGGAGTGGGGGGGGGCCTGCAGGGGAGTGGAGGGGCCTGCAGGGGAGCGGAGGGGCCTGCAGGGGAGCAGGGGGCCTGCAGGGGAGCGGGGAGCCTGCAGGGGAGCAGAGGGGCCTGCAGGGGAACAGAGGGGCCTGCAGGGGAGCGGGGGGGGGGGGGCCTGCAGGGGAGCGGAGGGGCCTGCAGGGGAGCAGAGGGCCTGCAGGGGAGCGGGGGGGGGGGGGGGCTGCAGGGGAGCAGGGGACCTGCAGGGGAGCGTGTGCTTCGGCCACAGCCGGGGAGGCGGGCACAGGCTCGGCCACGTGCGCCCACCCCTGGGGGCTCGTGACGTGTGCCTGTCCTCGCTCAGCTCTTTGGCTGCCACAGTGGGGAGCGTTCCTGGGAAAGCACAGCCTGTCCCCAGGGAGCCCGGGCAGGATCCCGTCCCCGCGAGGAGGAGGAGGCGGGTCAGGGAAAGGCTGCAGCCCTCCGGACCCTCTGCAGCCAGGACCCGGTGTGAGCGGCCAGACCTCCCCCAGCTCCCAGGAGGGCGAGGTGGAGACCCTGAGGGCGTGTGTCCACCCTGCAGCTCCTAGACCAGGGGGGGGAGGCTGCAGCCGCTCTGCCTCTCACCCTGACCCTCACCCAACCCCCAGCCTGTGTCCCTGAGGAGCCTGAGGCGGTGGAGGGGAACTGCCCACGGCCAGGCCTGTGCCCGATGCCCGGGAGGTGCCTCGGGGGACGGCGGCTCAGCTAGTGAGAGCTCGGCCCTCAGGAGGCGCCCTCCGAGCCAGGAGGCAGGGCTGCCTGAGTCCCAGGGAGGCCTTTTCAGGGCTCGGCGGCCTCGGGGGTGCCCACCACCCACACAGCCCACAACCTGGGGAGAGGCCCACCGGCTGGCCAGGCCCAACAGCTACGTGTGTCCTGAAGCAGGGGGGCACTGCTTGGGGGCCTGGCAGGGGCAGCACCGCCGTCCAGCTACGCCCACGTTTCCTCCTCCTCAGCCCTCAAGTCCGCCAAGGCCCCCCCTCCGCGAAGCACTCTGCCTGACTGGGTGCTGGCAGGGCCACGGCCACCCGCGGCCACGGGGCCCGGGCCAGGCCTAGCTGCGGCTGTGACCTGGCTGTGACCTGGGCACCCTCCACCTGGCCAAGCCTCACAGCGGTTCTGCTAGCAGACCTGGCACCAGCACTCCGCCCAAGCTCGCCCGCGCCCTCGCCAGGCCCCTCACCAGACACGCGGTCGACACTGTACATCCTCTCCAGCTTCTTGCGGCGGCCGGTGGCCTGGGGCCGGGGGGGCTGGTCCAGCCCAAAGGCCCGAGGGGAGGGGCCCGGGGCCGGCTGGGCGCACTCCGGACAGTCCTGGGAGCCCTGGCGGCCGCCCGCCCAGCTCTGGCAGGCGGTGCGGACGTTCTCGCGGCTGCCGCGCAGGGACTGGCTGTGGTGGCGGGGGTGCTGCTCCCGGGGCCGCCGCCCCTTCACCACGGCCAGCTCGATGGCCTCGGCCTCGGGGCCGGGCAGCAGGGCCGGCTCCCCGGAGATGGTGTACACGCGGGGCTGGGGGCCCTCTCCCGCCGGCTCCCCAATGACCACCTCCTCCGAGAGGCTGCCCTCGTAGCGGCCGTTGGAGACGAGCGAGAGGCGGCGCTTGTTCTGGGGTGCTGGCTGCATCTCGGGGGACCCTTCGTGGCCAGAGTAGGCGTCGGCCAGCAGGTGATCTGGGGAGGAGGCGGCAGGCGAGCTCCAGGCGAGGCCTCCCGCCCCGTCTGCCGGTGCTCCGCGGCAGGCCACGCCGTGGGTGCTGGGCCGGGACGTGGGCCTGGGACTGCCCGGCCCCACCGACCAACCCTAGTCCCTACCCTCTGAGGAGGGGGCTCCGAGGGCTCCTCCCAGCGGCTCCTACCTCCCCTCCAGCGGAGCCCAAGCCCCTGTGCCTGTGGGCGACAGGACGTGCTACCTGCTGGGTGATGGGGGGCAAGAATAAGCAGGCCCCCCTCCCAGCCTGCCACCGCTCACATGTGCCCAGTGCCAACTCCTCCCCTCCCCCGGCCAGCTGGCCCCCAGAGACAGCGGTGCCAACCCTGGGGGTGCCAGGAGGCCGGTTGCCATGCCAACGGCCCAGGCTGGGTGGGTGCCATGGTGATGAGCTCTTCCTGGGGCCCTGGGCAGGGAGGGCAGGGGCATGAGGGAGCCAGCCCAGCGGGGCACCTGCTGCCACTCAGCTCACCCCACCGCCAGCCCCCGGGCCACTGGCAGCCCGGCTGGAACAGGGCTGTGCGGACCCCACCCTGGCACCGCCTCCCGCGCCCCTACCTGCTCCGTTCCGGTTCTCAGGGTGACTCTGGGACAGGTACTCGCCGAAAGCCCGGCGGCTCTGGGTGGACAGCGTGGCGCCGTCAGGGCACAGGGCCC
Organism: Cnephaeus nilssonii; assembly: GCF_951640355.1. NCBI lineage: Eukaryota > Metazoa > Chordata > Mammalia > Chiroptera > Vespertilionidae > Cnephaeus > Cnephaeus nilssonii. The sequence continues at coordinate 832,143 of NC_137085.1, forward strand.
CTGGCCTCTCCCGCGGCAGGAGCGTGGGTCCCCGCCCCCACCCGGCCCGGGGCACCCCGGCGGCACTCCTCCCCCAGAGCCCGGCTGGCAGGTCGCAGCTCCAGGACCCGTGGGCCCAGTGCAGCGTGGCCGGACCCGCAGACCCGGCTGGTCAGCCCTCTCCGGGAACCCTGCCACCCGCGCGGTGGGGAGGTCCCGGAGGGCGCAGGGGGCGGCGGGGGCGGGGAGCCCGCAGGGGCAGCGGGCGCACTCACCGCACTTTGGCCGCCACGGAGGACATGGCCTCGCTCCGCAGCGCCCTCCTCCGGGAGGCGGCGGCGCCCATGGTCGAGGCGCCGGCGCATCCCCGGGCTCAGAGCGCGCCCCGCGCCCGCCGCCGCCACCGGGGGAGCCGGGCCGCACGGGGGCTCGGGCCGGGGACCCGCATGGTCGCGCTGAGCCCTCCGCGTCCCGCACCGGGGCACGGGGAGCCGGGAGCCGCGGCCAGGACCGGGGGCGATGCTCCGCCCACCGTGACGTCAGGGGCGGGGCGGGGCCCGGCGGTCCGTGCACCGTGGCCGCCCACCTGACGTCAGGACCCGGGGTGGCAGCTCCGCCAACAGCGCGTCCCCGTCCATCCGCACCAGGGCAGGCACCTGTCCGCAAGGCCCTAGGCCTGGTCAGAGGTCCCCCTATTCCCACCCCCCCCGCCCCCCGCAGACCAGGCCCTGCGGCAGTTCTCCGGAGCGCTGCTCGATGACCCGGAAAAGAAGTGTGGGCGCCCGCGTCTTAGGCGCGTCCTGTGTGCACCAGTGGAGCAATGCCCGAGAGATGGGGGGAGGCTCGTCCTTGCTCTGGGGACCCCAGATCCTGGGCACCCGCCCGGCTTGGCCTGGAATTGCTGCCTGGGGGTTTCAAGTCCCAGCAGAGAGGGGTCTGGTCGGCTCGCAGGCACCTCTTGGCATCGCTCTGCCACAAGCACCGGGTGTAAGGATGACAGGCCCACAAGATCAGATCTACCTTTATTCACCCGCTAAGCAGAAGCATCAGGGCTGAGGCTCCACACCACTCAGAGGCGGGGGGGGGGGGGGGGGGGGGGTGCACCCAGAGGGCTGCTGTGTGTGCAAGAGGTGCCAGGACCAAGCGCCCCCAGGAGCGGCCAGTGCAGAGGCCTGACACCCAGCACGGCCCGGGCCCAGCCAGGTCTCCTGCCCCGGAGCCGCGGTCTCCAGGACAGGCCGCGGAGGTGCTGGCCTCAGGGAGCGTCAGAGGGAGGCCTCTCCCCGTCCCGGCCAGAGAGCCAGGGGGGCGAGGCATCCGGGGGCGGTCTGGGGCGGCCACACTGGGGCGCTGGCGACAAGCGAGGGCTCATCCTCCTGGAAGCAGACGCACGGTCACGGTCGGGTCGGGGTGGGCACTGGCGGGCTCCCCTGAGGCGCCCTGCCCCTGGGCCTCATGCAGGTGGGCGGCGGGCCCAGGCGGGCCCAGGCAGCTCACCCAGTCGGAGCCCCCGTCGGCCGGGGAGCTCTGGAAGTCGGCGTAGGCCTCTTGGGGGCCCTCTGGCAGGCCCTCCTCGCACTCGGTCAGGTAGTCAGACTCGTCTGGGCACAGGGGGGCCGTGTTGGTCCCCTCCGAGGGCAGGGCCGTGCTGCCCTGGCGCAGGCCCCGCCCACCGCCAATCAGGCCCAGGGTCCCTTGTTGCTGGGTCAAGGGTGTGGCAGGGACGCGGCCCCAGCACCCTGGCTGTGGGCACATGTCCTGGTGTCCAACTCACCATCCACGACGGCCACCTTGGCGGGCTCGATGCGCGACACGATCTCGGCGAGGTCCGTGAAGGAGGCGTTGGGGCAGGTGAGGACCTGGGGGGAGGAGGCCACACCTAGGAAAGGCACTGCTCCCCACGCCCCACCACAGCCGACGCCCAGCCAGCCGGAGGCCCACCCCTGGGCCCTGTCCCCCCCGGGGCCCTGGCTTCTGAGGATCCCCAGCCCCTGGAGTGGGGGCAGGGACGTGAGAGATGGGCAGAGTCCTGCGCAGACCCCACCCAGACCCCCATCCTCTCGGAAGGGGTGGAGGGATGGGGCAAGGGGCAGGGGCACAGAGAGACGAGGAGATCCTGCCCCCCCCCCCCCGAGTGCCTGGGGCCCCAGGCGCAGCTGCTGCCTTTGACTCTTCTGGCCCATGGGGACGCGGCACACGAGCCGCTGAGGGGTGCTCGGGGTGCTGCTGGCTGCAGGGCACCGATCTCAGATACCGGGCGGGGGGGGGGGGGGGGACAGGTCACAGAAGAGGGACGGCAGAGGGGTCCGCTGGGCACTCACATCAAAGGCCTTCATCTTGCTTGTGCCCTGCCGGTCCTGCAGCATCTTCTCCAGCACCCCACTGCGCCTCCAGATGTCAAACACCGTCCGGCCATGCTGGTACCACCACCTCCTGCACACAGGGCCCAGTCCTGGCTGTGGTACCCACCTCCTGTTCTCAGAGCCAGGGGGCTGGGAGGAAGCAGCCAGCACCTGGCCAGTGTGGCTCAGTGGTTGAGCGTTGACCTATGAGCCAGGTCAGGGCACAGGCCCGGGGGTGGGCAGGATCCCATGGAGTGCGTGCAGGAGGCAGCCGATCAATGACAGTCTCCCCTCACTGACGTTTCTCTCTCTCCCACCCTTCCTCTCTAAAATCAATAAAAACACGGTTTTTTTTTAAAAAGCCAGACACGAGCCCAGCTGCCCCGGTGCCCCTGCTCCCGCCCCTCCGCACTCACGCAGATCTCGGCGAACTTGCCGAAGTCCAGGGTGCCGTAGCTGTCGATGGGCGGGCGCAGGTACTCGCAGTAGTCGCTGTTCCGCACCTCCTCCAGCTGCCGCACGCAGCACACGTAGGCCAGGCGCGTCTGGATCTCCGCCATGTTCAGCACCTACCACCACCAAGGCCTCGCTGTCCCCTGGGTCCCGCCCGGCCCTCCCAGCCCCAGGGGCAGTAGCTCTGCCTGGCCCGCCCTCTCCCAGCGCTGGCTGCCTGGGGGGGGGGGGCTGGGACCCAGGAGGCAGGGGGCTGCGCCCCACCTTCACTTTGGTGGCCAAGGGGTTCCAGCGCTTCCACAGCAGCCACCACCCCGACAGCGCGTCGCCGTAGTTGGTGAGGTCCGTCTCGTCCCGGCTGCCCACGTCGATGGCGATCACCACCTTCGCCCCCATCGACCTGGCCACATCCGCTGGGACGAGGAGACCCTGGTCACCGGGACAGGAGCCCGGAGCCCAGTCGGGCAGAGCCTGCCCAACACGCCCCGAGGCCCGCAGAGAGCACACAGAGCTGTCCAACACGCCCTGAGGCCCATGGAGCACACAGAGCTGTCCAACACGCCCCGAGGTCCACAAGGAGCACACAGAGCTGTCCAACACGCCCCGAGGCCCACGGAACACAGAGCTGTCCAACACGCCCCGAGGCCCACGGAACACAGAGCTGTCCAACACGCCCCGAGGCCCACGGAACAAAGAGCTGTCCAACACGCCCCGCGGCCCACGGAGAGCACACAGAGCTGTCCAACACGCCCCGCGGCCCACGGAGAGCACACAGAGCTGTCCAACACGCCACGAGGCCCACGGAGAGCACACAGAGCTGTCCAACACGCCCCGAGGCCCACGGAACACAGAGCTGTCCAACACGCCCCGAGGCCCACGGAGAGCACACAGAGCTGTCCAACACGCCCCGAGGCCCACGGAACACAGAGCTGTCCAACACGCCCCGAGGCCCACGGAACACAGAGCTGTCCAACACGCCCCGAGGCCCACGGAGAGCACACAGAGCTGTCCAACACGCCCCGAGGCCCATGGAGCACACAGAGCTGTCCAACACGCCCCGAGGCCCACGGAACACAGAGCTGTCCAACACGCCCCGAGGCCCGCGGGGCACACAGAGCTGTCCAACACGCCACGAGGCCCACGGAGCACACAGAGCTGTCCAACACGCCCCGAGGCCCGCGGGGCGCACAGAGCTGTCCAACACGCCCCGAGGCCCACGGAGCACACAGAGCTGTCCAACACGCCCCGAGGCCCACGGAGCACACAGAGCTGTCCAACATGCCCCGAGGCCCGCGGGGCGCACAGAGCTGTCCAACACGCCCCGAGGCCCACGGAGCACACAGAGCTGTCCAACACGCCCTGAGGCCCGCGGGGCGCACAGAGCTGTCCAACACGCCCCGAGGCCCACGGAGCACACAGAGCTGTCCAACACGCCCCGAGGCCCGCGGGGCGCACAGAGCTGTCCAACACGCCCCGAGGCCTGCGGGGCACACAGAGCTGTCCAACACGCCCCGAGGCCCATGGAGCGAGCGCACAGAGCTGTCCAACACGCCCCGAGGCCCACGGAGCACACAGAGCTGTCCAACACGCCCCGAGGCCCACGGAGCACACAGAGCTGTCCAACATGCCCCGAGGCCCGCGGGGCGCACAGAGCTGTCCAACACGCCCCGAGGCCCACGGAGCACACAGAGCTGTCCAACACGCCCTGAGGCCCGCGGGGCGCACAGAGCTGTCCAACACGCCCCGAGGCCCACGGAGCACACAGAGCTGTCCAACACGCCCCGAGGCCCGCGGGGGCGCACAGAGCTGTCCAACACGCCCCGAGGCCTGCGGGGCACACAGAGCTGTCCAACACGCCCCGAGGCCCATGGAGCGAGCGCACAGAGCTGTCCAACACGCCCCGAGGCCCACGGAGAACACAGAGCTGTCCAACACGCCCCGAGGCCCGCGGGGCGCACAGAGCTGTCCAACACGCCCCGAGGCCCGCGGGGCACACAGAGCTGTCCAACAGGGGAAGGTGTGCCCGAGGGAGGGCCTCCCCAGCACCTGCGGCTCCGTTCCCGCCGTGGGCACAGCCGGGAGGTAACTGCTCCCGCCTCTCCCTGGCCCTTGTTCTGGGAGCTGCTGAGCTGACAAACGGAGCCATATGCTGGGCTCGCGGGGTGTGTGTGCGTGAGTGTGTGTGCGTGTGTGTGTGAGTGTGTGTGCGCGTGTGTGTGTGCGTGTTCCCTGCTCCGAGCCAGGCTGTGAGTGCCTTGGCACAGGCGGGAGGAAGCGTGCACAGCCAGCGGAGCGGAGGCGCTGGGGCGGGCCGTACCTGGGAGGTTGTTGATGTAGCCCCCGTCCATCAGCAGGTGGCCATCCTTGGGGTCGCAGAGGGGGGGCATGTAGCCGGACAGGGACATGCTGGCACGCACGTACCTCCACAGGGAGCCTGGAGGGACCCAGAGGGCGGAGGTCCCGGCCACGCCCAGGAGGAAGGAGCCTCTCCCGACCCGCGCTCCTGCCGCACCCTGGCCCCGCTGCCTACGAGGGGCACCGCGCAGGCTGGACACGCCTCCTGGACATCCCGTCCCCGAGGCGCAGAGCCGCGCGCTCTGCGTGTCCTGCCTTCCTGGTGCCGGCCCCACACCCGGTGTGCCGAGGCCTCCCCAGCCCCTCCCCACCCCCAAGCGTGCAGCCGGAGGCCTCGGTGCCGCCACAGGCCGGCTTCCTCCTGTGCCTCCCCCTCGGGCTCCTGGTCACTCCCTGCCACCCTCCGTCGTGTGCGGAAGGTCATCTCTGTGGGAGCCCCTCGGGGGCCGCGTGGCGGGAGCCCCTGGGGAGCAGGCGCTCACCGTCTGTGTGCACCCGCATGGCCGAGGCCGAGATGTCCGTGGTGATGGTGAAGTAGGGGATCCACAGGTCCTGCGGGGACGACGGGCTTAGAGGGGCATCCTCCCCGGCTGCCGCCCAAGGGGTGTGTGAGGGGAACCAGAGGAGTGTGGGAGGGTGAGGAGGGGTGGGGAGGGGTGAGGAGGGGTGGGGAGGGGTGAGCAGGGGTGGGGAGGGGTGGGGAGGGGTGAGCAGGGGTGGGGAGGGGTGGGGAGGGTTGAGCAGGGGTGGGGAGGGGGGAGGGTGTAGCACCTCGATCTGCCGGTCCTTGAACACGCTGCAGATGCTGCTGTTGAAGCCCGCCCCCGAGAACATGGAGGTGATGGGGTAGGTCAGGTCCAGCATCGTCTTCGTCATCGACGACATGTCCTGGGGGCAGTGAGGCCGGTGGGGAGGACCCAGCCCCCGGTGGCAGGGCAGCAGGTGGCGCTCAGGGCCCAGCAGGCTCGTCGGCGGAGGGAGCAGGGGCCTGGCTGTGCTCCAGACAGAGCAGAGCGGCCGGAGGCACCTTGGGGTGGGTCTCGGGGGAGTGAACGCTGTGCCTGAGCGGCTCGCCGGGCGGTGCTGTGGGAACACCGCTGACCCCCCGGCTGTCTCTCCTGCAAACTGATTAATGCACCCCCCACCCCCCATCAAAACCTCACACCGAGCCAGCACCCTGCCCGCTCAGCCCAGGGCCAGGGCCCAGGTCCCCAGCCCGGGCTGCTCAGAGGAGCTGACCTTCAGCTACCGACCCTGCCTGTCCCACAGAACCCCAAAGCGGCTGGGGCCCCCCGTGGCCCCGCCTCGTGTCCAGCGGAACTGTGGGTACGGTGAACCCTGATAAACGGAGACCAGGAACCAGCACAGCCAGCCCCCCGTGGTGTGGCTGCACCGCGTGCTCCCCTCTGCCCCAGGTGGTCACGGGGACCAGCCGGCTCCAGGGAGGGGCCCTACCTCCGTCCACTGCTTGGCCCGGATGCGAATCTGGCTGTAGCTCCTCTCCTCGGCGTACAGGGCGCCCATGAAGGCCCCGATGGACGTGCCCCCGACCATGTCCACGGGGATGCCGCACTCCGCCAGCGCTCGGATGATGCCAACCTGGGCGCAGCCTCTGCCCACCGGGAGCAGGGACAGGAGTAAGTGCCACCGCCAGGACCGGCACCCACGGTGCCCGCAGGACCCGGACGCTGCCGTGCCACCACTCCCCTCCATGCCCGGCTCGCTCAGAGGAGACGGGCACCATTTAGACCCTCTGGCGTCCTGAGCGGCAGCCAGCACCTGGCCTCGTCTCCCCACCGGCGTCCGAGAGGCCTGCACCGACCCGACTCTGGGGGGACACAAGGCCAGGCCCCCCGGAAGGGGAGTCGGTCAACACCCCGAGGTCAGCGTCAGTGGGTGGGAAAGCCGGCCTCGGATGGAACTGGTCACTGAGCCTCGAACTCCGTCCCCACGATGTCCGCCCCGCCCAGCAATCCCACGCATTTGAGAGGACCACGTGACCACAGCCGAGAAAGCAGGCAGCAGGCGGGGCCAGAGGACCAGGTCACGAGGTGTGGGCGCAGCTGGAAGAGGGCGGGGCTCCCGATCGGGGAGCCGCCTGCTGCCCGTGCCAGCGAGGAGTGACTAGTGTGGGGTAAGCACACGAGAGGGTGCCTTTCAGCGGCGAACAGGGGACAGGAGGAAATGCAACACCGGCCACAGGGCGTGGGGGGTGTGAAGGCAGAGCCGGACCCACAGACACAGGCGGGGCCGGGCCGGGGCTGAAGGGACAGGGTCAGCGTGGGACGAGGGAACATCCCGAGAGGACGTGGAGGCTGTGCGACCTGTGCTGGCCTGGCGCCCTGATCGCTTACACAGGCCCAGTTAAAAGGTAAACTCTGTGGTCCACCTGTTTTGTTTTTTGTTGTTGTTGTTTTTTATATGTTTATTGATTTCAGAGAGGAAGGGAGAGGGAGAGATAGAAACCATCAATGATGAGAGAGAATCATTGCTCGGCTGCCTCCTGCACGTTCCCCACTGGGATCGAGCCCACAACCTGGGCATGTGCCCTTGACCAGAATCGAACCCGGGACCTTTCAGTTCGCAGGCCGACGCTCTACCCACTGAGCAAACTGGCTAGGCTGGTCCACCTGTTTTAACACAAATAAAATCTTATGATTTTGACACAGAATTGGACACTATAAAGTGAGACGGAAAGGGAACTAGAGTGAGAAGTGAGAACTGAGAGTGGGTTCAACAGCAGTGAGACCCGCTGAGGCAGGAACAGGACTGAGGTGGAGGTGGTGGAAGGAAACGCGGTTCCCAGGCTATCTAGAGGGCGGAGCACGGGAATGCTGGTCTGAAACATGTGAGGGGGAGACACACGTGGGCCGACCCGTGTTTCCCTGGGGCCCGGAGAGTTCAGGGTCGGGAGGAAGCCGTGTCTGAGGGAAACGCTTTGAGTTGTTTAGAGATGATGACTAAAACCAAGAACCGTTCAAAAGTGGGATGAACGCTTGCAAATGTGAACCTAAAGGAAACCGTTCCTACGAGGCTGCAAACGGAGAAGAGGGAAGCCTTAACCGCCGAGAACAAGAGGCCCCGCCCCTCGGACGGGGACGAGAAGCTCCGAGCAGTGGCACCCGAGGCCGGCCAGTCCCGCGGAGCTGGGAGAGGGAAGGCAGGAGGGACTCTCAGCAGCTGCCCAGGGACCCTCCGTCCAGACGCCCAGTCACCAAGGTCAGAAGCGCGCACGGACCTCCTGCCGAGAGCCGGGCAATCAGATCGAGGACACGTTCCTAGAACATCACGCACCAAACCAGCCCCAGAACTGGAGACCGAGAGGCACCTCCGCGCCCGGAGCACCCGCACCTTCCGTACGGCCTTCAGACTAGTCACTTCGATCATTACTAACTTTTCATCAAAAATGCTGCTGATCGAGCCGTCCTGACGTGCCAACCAGGTCAAAGTCTGGGCTGCCCGGTCCTCCCGCAGCTGCACCTGCCCCTGCACCTGGGGCAGGGCCCCACCTCCCAGGCCCACGGCTCAGCCTGCAAGGACCCCAGGAACCGTGTGCCCCAGGTGAGGCTCAGGATCCTCAGAGGGAGCGAGCGTAGTGACCCCACTTCACCACCCACCAGGCCACGTGGGGGCGGGGACAGCACCATGGCAGGCCCTCCGAGCCCGCCAGCCCCGCCAGCAGCTCCAGCCCAGCCCTCCAGGCAGGAACTCGTGCTGCCGCCGTGAGGACTGCACGCCGCCGTCTCGTGTGGCGAGTTCCGTTAGAGCAGCAGCTCCGGGGCCACTGGCACTACTTCCCGGAGAAGAGGGTTTGCACCCTCCGGGGCCCGGCGGCCGCACAGAGGTCAGGCCGCACCTGCACACGCAGGCCTCGGTGGAGAGACTCGGGGGCCCGGGGGAGGCCCGCAAAGGCCAGAGCAGCCTTCAGAACACACGAGAGGTTACAGAGGCGACGGAAGCTTCCGGAGGGACCACAATCAGCCCGTGGAGGCCCGGCCTGGCCATGTGCCCTGGCCCGCCAGGGGCCGCCCTGAGCTCACAGCACCTGCCGGGGGCTGTGCCGGGACAGAGGGGACTCACCGTGCCCCGCCTCCGCCCAGCACCAGCGCGATGGCGTTTCCTGTCAGCACCCGCGCCAGGCGGGAGAAGTCCGAGTGCCGGTCCGGGGGCCTCTGGAAGAGCCGCTCGTACATCTCCACCTGCAGAGGCGGAGAGCGGGGCTCCTCACCTCAGCTCTGTCTGTCGGTCTGTCACCCACCCTGTCCGCACCTCACTGAACCCCGCCAGCCCCAAGGAGGTGCTCTGGGCAGGGACTCGGGAGCGCGGACGCAGCTGTCCGACGCTGTCCCCTGAGCGGGGCCAGCAGGCTGGGACGCCTGGCAGGCTCTGCGCTCCCCCGGCCCCCCGGCCGAGGCCACCCCGGGAAGAGGGCTCAGGGTCTGCACGGCTTCTGCCTGAGGCAGGAGGCTATGCTGACCGAGGCCACCAAGACCCTCTGGAACCTCAGGCTACGCCAGGCCCGGCCCTGCCTCCCGGGAGCACAGCAGCACCCATGGCCCCAAGAACCCGAGCCGGGCCCTAGAGGGGCTGGGCCCTGCTCCGCCCTCACCAGCCTGGGCAGGCTCCGCCGGGAGAAGACGCGGCGCGGACAGCGCAGGTGCAGGTGGCCGGAGCACCAGCCGCGCATGTTGAGCCACTCGACGGTGCGCGCGGGCGCCGGGCCCTCCTCCCGGTGCAGCAGCACCAGCTGCTTCTGGGCGCGCACGGCCGTGCTCTCCAGCATCCGCTCCAGCTGAGGGGGCAGAGCCGCGGTCAGGGGGCCTGAGGCCAGGACGGGGCGGCCCAGAGGCCCCGCGCTGACCCACCGCGCTGACCGGGCGGCACCCGGTCCTGTGACCAGCGGGGCTGCGGGGCCTCGGCCCCTTGAACACAGGGACCTTCTCGGACCATGAGTTCTGCAAAGGCCCTCCCTTGCGGGAGCCCCACTCCCTGCAGAACAGGAGCCCCGGCGGCCGCAGGGCCAGGGGTGGAGCTGAGGTGGGAGCCGCTGGAGGGGTGCTGAGTGGCCGCTTCCCGCCGTGAAGCCCTGGAGGCCAGGCCAGCCTCAGTGAACGGAAGGTCCAGGTGGGCCCATGTCAGGAAGCGACGTCCCTGCCCAGGGACTGGGGACAGGCAGGTGGGGCTCACCAGCCAGGAGGTTTCAAAACGATAAGAACCAGGGCACCGTTCACACAGGCCAGGCCTGTGGCCAGCTGCACACGCGGCAAGTGTGAGACACGGGCAGCGGCGCCAACTCCACAGGAGGCCATGGCGGGGGGGGGGAGGGGCAGGGACCGCAGACGCTAAAACCACCACCGAGGTCAAGATCTGGGTGTGGGCTCCTCTATCTGCCCCTGAAACATTTCATTCAAAGGAGAGAGCAGCAGAGGGAGGGATCTGAGGAGAGCGTGGCTGCCCCAGCCCCGACACGCCTGGCCAGCAGCCCTGAGACCCGGCCGCAGCCCCCACCACACCCACTCCCACCCACAGCCCCGCCTGCAGCCCCCACCTCACCCACTCCCACCACAGCCCCGCCCGCAGCCCCCACCTCTCCCACTCCCACCCACAGCCCCGCCCGCAGCCCCCACCTCTCCCACTCCCACCCACAGCCCCGCCTGCAGCCCCCACCTCTCCCACTCCCACCCACAGCCCCGCCTGCAGCCCCCACCTCGCCCACGTTGGGCTCCTGCTCGCCCAGGCCCACGATGAGGATGCAGTCGGCCTGCCGGATGCAGCGCTGGGTCCAGGGCGTGAGCGAGCTGTCCGCCTGGTAGAGCACGATCCGGTGGATGTCCTCCTGCTGCCCCAGCCAGCTGGACAGCCGGTACTCGTGGATGCTGCAGCACGACAGGGCCCGGCATGGGGGTGCAGACAGGGGCTGAAGACATGGGGCAGACATACGGGGGTGCAAGCATACGGGGGTGCAGACAAAGGGGGCACAGACATGGGGGCACACATGTGGGGGTACAGACGTGTGGGAGGGCAAACATGGAGGCACAGACATGGGGCGCAGACATGTGGGGGTGTAGACATGGGGCGCAGACATGTGGGGCGCAGATATGGGGCGCAGACATGTGGGGGTGCAGACATGGGGCACAAACATGGGGGGTGTAGACATGGGGCGCAGACATGTGGGGGTGCAGACATGGGGGGCAGACATGTGGGGGTGCAGACATGGGGCGCAGACATGTGGGGGCGCAGACATGTGGGGGGGCAGACATGTGGGGGGCAGACATGTGGGGGTGCAGACATGGGGCGCAGACATGTGGGGGTGCAGACATGGGGCGCAGACATGTGGGGGTGCAGACATGGGGTGCAGACATGGGGGGTGCAGACATGGGGCGCAGACATGGGGGGGTGCAGACATGGGGCGCAGACATGGGGGGTGCAGACATGGGGTGCAGACATGGGGCGCAGACATGGGGTGCAGACATGTGGGGCGCAGACATGGGGGGCGCAGACATGTGGGGCGCAGACATGGGGGGCGCAGACATGTGGGGTGCAGACATGGGGGGCAGGCCCAGGGTGCGCAGACACAGGCCGCCCCAGGCTGTCTCAGAGCCGCGGGCAGCCCGGCTGTCCCCTCAGCCGGTACCTGTCCAGGGCGGCCGAGCCGAGGCGCTGTTTGACGTTGTCGCTGGTCAGCAGCAGGACGGGGCCTGGGAAAGCACCTGGTGGTGGGAAACTGCCCCGGCCGCCCCGTCCCGGACAGCCAGGCCGGCCACGGGGGAGCCAGGCCGGCCACGGGGGAGCCAGGCCGGCCACGGGGGAGCCAGGCCCGGCCACGGGGGAGCCAGGCCCGGCCACGGGGGAGCCAGGCCGGCCATGGGGGAGCTAGGCCCGGCCACAGGGGAGCCAGGCCCGGCCACAGGGGAGCCAGGCAGCGGCAGGAGCAGCACCGCGCCCCCCCCCCCCCCCCCAGGTGGCTCTCCGAGGCCGCCAGGAGCCTTGCCTCCCAGGACGGAAGTGCCTGTGGCGAGAGGAGCCTCCGGGCAGGTGAGCACCTGGCAAAGCGGGAGGACTGCTCTGCTCAGGGCTCACCAGGCCCAGGGGCAGGGGGCCTCTCTGAACCTCAGTCTCCTCGTCCACCCACAGGGAGTGGGAGCTCTGCAGCACAGAGGCGGCGTGCTGGGGGCAGGGACACACAAGCTCATAAAATGCAAAATGACACAACGCCCCCGCCCAGACCAGCCGGCCATGGCGGACAGTCCCAGACGCACAGCTCCCCACCTGGGTCTGAAACCAGCAAGGACCGCCCATCTGAGAGCCAGACACAGCCGTCAGGGCCTGCTCCCCAGGAAGGCGGGGCAAGACCGGGGGAGGGCTATGGTTAGCCCAGTGGTTGTCAAACTCATCAGTCAACAGAGCCAAATAGCAACAGGACAACGATTGAAATTTCTTTGGAGAGCCAAATTTTTTAAACTTAAACTTCTTCTAACGCCACTTCTTCAAAATAGACTCGTCCAGGCCGTGGTATTTTGTGGAAGAGCCACACTCAAGGGGCCAAAGAGCCGCATGTGGCTCGCGAGCGCGGTTTGCCGACCACTGGGTGGGACTCTCAGCCTAAACCTTCACTCAGCAAAAATGTCCTTGAGAAGTGAGGGCGACCCCCACAAACATGGTCACCTGACTTCCGGCGAAGGGGTCACCATGGCTGCGGGCAGAGCTCGGGCTTTCTACTAGTAAGTGAGGGTTCTGGGTCGGCTGAGACCCCCACAGACAAAATAATTCTTGATTCCACCTCATTTCATAACCGAAAGCAGTCCCAGCTGGACTGCGTTAACAGAACATCTTCACGATTTGGGGGCAGAGTGAAACGTCTTATGTAAAATGCGAAAATCAACAACGATGTAGGGAAGAGTGGGTTAGTGGGCCACGTTAGTATGAAGACCTTCTGCTCGTCAAAGCACATCATTAAAGTAAGAAGAGCAAGCCGCCGGGCGGCAAAGGATTCTGCCATATCTGCACCCAAAGGAGCCGCGTGCCATCACAGGGAGAACCCCGCCTCCACCATCGCCATCGCCATCGCCACGTCACCGCCATCGGCAGGAGGAGTGACAGCCCAGCGGAAAGGGGTGGCCTGACAGGCACGGACAGAGGGGGACCTGACGGCCAATCACAAACCAGCTTCTCGGTCACGCGGAATGCAGACTCACGCCCCGGCGAGGCGGCTGCACACTCACTACCGCCCACGCGTGGGAAGACGGACACAGCAGGACACGCGCTCCGGACACACAGGACACTCTCCGGGGCCGGCCCCAGGTCGGGCCACAAAACACGTCGAATAAAACCTCAAAAGGCCGAAATCACAGTGTCCTTCCTGGTCAGCGTGTGAAACTGGAGACCAGGAACAGAAGGAACACGGGAAAGCTCACACGCGTGGACATGAACACGCTCACACAGCCCATGGGGAGCGAAGTCACGGGGCAAGCAGGAAGTCGCCAAGCGCGTGCAAGAGCAGCGCCGGGAGGGTGCCCGCTGCCAACGTGACGTCACAAAGCCCAGCTTCGTGCCCGAGGAACCGGGGAGGAAGGTAAACTAAGTCCAGCGCTGGCCGGAGGAATGGGGGAACAAAGGTCAGGACAGAGGTCAATAAAATAGAGACGTAAATACACGCAAGAGTGGGTTCTTTGAGAGAATGAACAGGATCGACAGGCCTTCAGCTAGATGAATAAAGAATAAAAGGAGAAGGTTCAAGTCGCTGAAATAAAAAGCGACGGGACATCATTCGCTTTACAGAAATGAAGGGGGTATAAGAGTGCTGGCCCCGACGGGTGTGGCTCAGTGGACAGAGCGTCGGCCTGCGGACTGAAGGGTCCCGGGTTCGATTCCGGTCCAGGGCATGTGCCTTGGTTGCGGGCACATCCCCGGTAGGGGGTGTGCAGGAGGCAGCTGATCGATATTTCTCTCTCATCGATGTTTCTATTCTCTCCCCCTCTCCCTTCCTCTCTGTGAAAATCAATAAAATGTATTTAAAAAAAGAGAGTACTCTGAACAATTGCACATCAACAAGTTGGATAATCTAGATGAAACGGAGGAATTTCTGGAAACACAAGACCTACCCAGACTGATTCACGAAGACTGGATCAGTAATAATAACAGTAACAATAACCCGACAAAGGAAGGCCCTGGACGAGAGAGCTTCACTGGAGGATTCTATCAAACATTTAAAGAAAAATTCACACCCTTCCTCCTCAAACTCGTCTAAAATAGTGAAGAAAAGGGCACTTTCCCACTCACTCCGTGGGGCCAGCATTCCTGACACCAAAGCCAGGAGGAGACAAAGACAGCAGGAGCAAGTTGTAGGCCAGTGATGGCGAACCTATGACACGCGTGTCAGCACTGACACGCGTAGCCATTTCTGATGACACGCGGCCGCTGAGGCAGCCGCATGCCGAGGATGAAACATTTGCTGCTCCTGAGGATGAAACACTTGCGAAATAATGTTTTTTCCTCAAAGTGACACACTACCCGAGTTATGCTCAGTTTTTTGGCGAAGTTTGACACCAAGCTCAAAAGGTTGCCCATCACTGTTGTAGGCAATGACCTTTGTCGATACTGACATGAAAGTCCTCAACAGAACGCCAGCGAGCCAACCCAGGTGCCTGTTCAGGCTGTACACCACAGCCCCGTGGGATCTGTCCCTGGAATGCAAGGATGGCTCGACGCAGGACTGTCCATCCATGCGACTCATCAGTTAACAGGACAAAGGGAAACACACAAGCATTCAGGTGATGCAGAAAAGGCACCGACAAAATCCCACCTCTCTTCACAATAAAAGCCCTCAGTAAACTACGTACAGAAAGCCACTTCTTCAACACACCACAGGCCGCCCACCAAGAGCCGCAGCGGACCGCACCCTCAGGGGTGAAAGACGGGGCTTCTCCCCAAGAGCAGCAACGAGGTGGGGTGCCTGGCTCCACCACTTCCCAACACGGCTCTGCGGAGCGGCACTGGGAACCGAATGGATGAACAGGCGTCCGTCCGCACGGAGAGGAAGAAGCGGTGGCCTCCGTGTGCAGACATGACCTGATGCGCAGAAAGCCTGACGACTCCACACATACACACGCACACGCACACACACGCACCTGCTGGAATAGGCACAGAGTCAGCACCAGAGCAGCTGTTTCTCTGCGCTACAGCGAGCACCCCGAGAGGGGTTATGAAGTAAGTCCAGTGACAACAGCACAAGCCAGTCACCGCTGCGGAAGGAGCTTAATGAGGACTTTCGGTGAGAACGGTCAGCGCCGCCAAAGGAAATGAAAGATGCACAGAAATGGACGCGCCCCGTGTGGCTGGGTGGAAGGCAGAGTCTTGTTAGGGTGCCAGCACCCAGAGCGATCGGGTCAGTGCAGCCCGTCAGACCCTGTCGGGTTCCCACAGAACTGGACACGCTCGTCCTCACACTCCTGGGGTCTCGGGCCCTGGACGGCCCAAACCACCTGGAACCGCAAAGCTGAGCGCTCAGCCCTCCTGGTTTGACCACCTGCTGCAGAGCCGCATCGGGAAGACCGTGAGGGGCCGGCTCAGGACAGGCGTGGGGGCCAGGGCCAGGGCCAGCGAGCTGGGACGAGCCTCGTGGACGGCAGTGCCGGGCCGCCTGGGGCCGAGGCCGCCCCACGGGGAGGGAGGCTCTTTCGCTGGCCTCCACGTGCAGAAGAAAACCACCCACTGCCTCAAGGCCCCAGTGACACAAAAACCAGTCCCCACACAGACCACGGTTTACATGCGAACCACAGGGGAGACGGAGGCCCGGGGGGGGGGTGAAGCGGCGAGAGCCCCTGTGGCAGCCCAGCTCCAGGCGGTCCCCAGAACGCCCGAGGGCTGAGTGGGGGAGGAGGGCCGCTCACCGATGGCGCTGAGGGCGTGCTTGAGCTCCAGGGCGAAGGCGGTGAGGGGCACGTCCTCGGCCACGGGCATGACGGCCACCGTGGACAGGTTGCTGGCTGGGTTCCCCGAGTCCCACTTGCTGCCGGTGGAGCGCAGCCCAAACTGGTGACCTGGAAGCAGGGGTCGTGGGTCGGCCCGAGGGGTGGGCCCACGGTGACACTCTCCAGGTGCCACGAGGTGTTTCTGGAGGACACGCTGGTACCAGCTGCCCGGGACGAGCTGGGCACCAGGACAACTCCACCCTGCCCTCCACACTGCCCCCACTGAGACTCCAGGCACTGCACCCCATCTCCCACCAGGGCTCTGAACCCCATCTCCCACCAGGGCTCTGCACCCCATCTCCCACCAGGGCTCTGCACCCCATCTCCCACCAGGGCTCTTCACCCCTTCTCCCACCAGGGCTCTGCACCCCATCTCCCACCAGGGCTCTTCACCCCATCTCCCACCAGGGCTCTGAACCCCATCTCCCACCAGGGCTCTGCACCCCATCTCCCACCAGGGCTCTGAACCCCTTCTCCCACCAGGGCTCTGAACCCCATCTCCCACCAGGGCTCGGCCAGAGGAGGGCGCAGAGATGAACGAAGAACCGTGGGGTCCCCTTCCTCCTGTCCTCCCCAGTGACCTCTGACGTCACAGTCCTCCGAGGGAGGGAGGGAGGGACGGGTCTACGAGCTCTGCGCAGCTGTGCAGCCTCTAAGGCACATGGGAGGGTCTGGTCCTGGCCACGGCGGGAGGGGCAGGCAATCCCACGCTCGGAAGGCACAGGCCTCAGAAGGGCCCGGGGGAGAACAGGCTGGCTAGGGTCCTGATGCCACCGTCAGCAGTGGCCCTGCCCTTGCCAGCTCAGGCAGGTGGGCTGCATCCCGCCCTCCCCACTGGGTGCTCCTCCAGGGAGACTCTCCGGGGGTCCCCAGCGCTAAGCAGATACCAGTGAGCGAGGGGGCCCCACCTCTCCATGGCCTGAGCCAGCAGAGGCGGCACCCCCACTGAGGGGGAGGTCACGGAGAGGGGTGGAGAGGGAAGTCTCCGGGTCTGGGATGAAGGCCTTGCCCGCTGAGGTGGTGGCTGGGGCCGAGGGCAGGCCTGAGGGCGCTGTGCAGAGGGGGCAGGGGAGGCCGGAGCGCCGCGGGGGACTCACTGGTCGCAGGCCCCTGCTGCAGGCTGCCCAGGATCTTCTCCCCCAGCAGGTGGATCAGCCGGGTCACGACCTGGCGGAGAGACCCCACACCGTTAAACCAACAGGCGAAGTCCCTGGGATCCGTGTTTCCAAAGCCGGCGGGCTGGGCGCGCTCCAGGCCACGGGGGATGGTGAGTGTGACGAGCTCATGCCACCCGCTCGGCCCAGACCAGGACGTGAAGTGCCCCTCTGCCCAGCGTCTCCCCGTGTTCGTGCCCGCCCGCCAGTCACTCCGGGGCGGCTGCTCCTGGGCCCCCAAGGGGAAGCCCTGGCCTGGGAGGGCACGGGCCTGCCCACACGGACCAGCCGGCCCCCGCGCTGCACTCCCTGCGAGGCAGAGCCTCCAGGCTGACCCGACTTTTAAGAACTCTGCGACGTACACGCATATACGTGTACACGTGTACTCACTCCTCACCCGAGGCTACTTTCCATTGATTGTTAGGGAGAGTGGGAGGGAGAGGGAAGACAGAGAAACATCGACGTGAGAGAAACACGTCAATTGGTTGCCTCCTGCACGCACCCTGACCAGGGCCCAGGCCAGGGAGGAGCCTGCAACCAAGGTGCGTGCCCTTGACCAGAACAGAACCCGGGACCCTGCGAGCCACAGGCCGGCGCTCTAGCCACTGAGCCACCCGGGCCAGGGCAGAGCGCTGCGGGCTGCTCCGCTCCCCTCTCTCCCTGGCGGGAAGGACAAGGAAGCGCCGATCCACCCACACGACCCCCAGCCTCTCTTCTAAGCCCTCAGCGGCCGCTTGTTTTCTAGTGGAAAAGGCACGTTATCTGCAAACGTTACTTCACCCCTTTCCCAACGCACCAGCAGCCTCGGCTGCTTCCCTGTTTGTAGCCGACGCTGTGTCGGAACCAGCAGCCTCTCAGGTGTCAAGGTTTCGTTCAGGGCGCGTGTTAGGAACAGCTGGACCCGTTCAGACGCCTGCCCCTGGCTGCCTGCTCCCCGGCCCGGCTCCGACCCTCACCTGCGGGTACCTGCGCTTGATGGACGTCAGGGCTCCCGCCGGCAGCTTGGCGAGCTCCGAGTCCCGAACCGCGTGCACTGTGGTCGCTCGCGGCTGGCGGGTGAGCGTCTCCACCTGAGGAAGGAGTTGGGTGCCGGCTGCACTGCTCACACCTGCCGCCCGGCGCCCAGGACACAGGGCAGAGCCGGTGAGGACGGGAGGGGAGGGCGCCGCAGCCAGGCCCCCGAGGTCTGGAGACCTCTGACCCTTGGATTCCACCTGCGCCGCAGCCCGGCTGGGAGCGGGCACACCCGCCCCAGAGAACGGAACACCACGGGAGGCACGCCCCTCCTGATGCCACCGTGAGGGCTCCTCCCCGCACCCAGGGCAGCACCCAGTGGGACCGCACCCTGGCCCTACTGCGCCCAGCCCTACCACACCGATGAGGTCTCCGCGGCCATACTCCCCGGCCAGGCGCTTCTTGAGGTCGTCCTTTCGGATCACGGAGCGCAGCCGGCCGCTGAGCACGATGTAGGTGCAGTCCGACTTGTCCCCCTGCCTGCAGGGATGCGGCGCTGGGAGCGGGCAGGGCACCGGCCGGGAGCCCTCGCACCCAACACAGCGAACAAAGACGCCTTCTCACGGAGCCCTTTCGTTTTGGGAAACGTGTTGTTTTCCATGGAAAACGTGCGCCACAGGGGACGTGTCCACGTGACACTCAGGTAAGCAAGCGCCCTAAACGTCCTTGTTCTGATGGACAGCTGACGAAGGGGGTAGCGGTGACCCAAGTGCGCACTCGGCCCTCACTCCGCCGAGGAGCCGGGGCCGGGGCCCAGCAGCACCTGCACACACGCTGTGCCGCCGGCGCCGTGTTCCCATGTTCCGGGCGGGTGTGGCTTCGCTGAGCATCTGTGTGCACGAGCACAGGCCCAGCCAGCCCAGCAGGTGAGCACGGGCCACGGACGCCCTGGGGGGGGCCACACCTGGAGTCTCCACCCCGAGCGCTGCCCCGCCTCAGGACCCCACGCAGCCCTGCGCCCCTCGCCCCGCACCCACCTGTACACGGCGCGCCCCGCCTCCACCTCCATCCAGTCCAGGGCGAAGTCGATCTGCCGCACGAAGGATGACATGCGCTTCACGACCGTGTGCGCGACGCCCAGGACCACGGTCGGCTGCTTCCGCATGATTCTGCCAAGACGGCCCAGTCAGCCGGCCCCTCCCCCCAGGCCCGGCACTTGAGAGGACACGGGACCTGCACCCCACTTGTCAGACCGTGACTCCCACTTAGGAGCACAGAGCACAGCCACCACCCGCCCTGACGACCAGCCGCCGGCAGACTCGGGGAGCCCGTGAAGCCCCTCCCAGCTGTCACCCCCCACCCCACCCCCCGCAATGTCCCGGGAGCACAGACCACCAGGAGGCCCATCCCGCTGTAGGCGCCGGGGGCGGGCACGAGGGGCGGGTGGGGACTCACTCGTAGAAGTGCGCCTTGGAGATGGACAGGAAGCTGCAGTCCCGGTTGGCCCTGATGGTGAAGATGAGGGGCTCGCCCGTGAGCACGGCCAGCTGGCCCACCATCTCCCCGGGCCGCGTCACGAACAGGCAGCTGTCCTCCTCGCTGTCGATCCTCCGCTGGTACACGTGCAGCAGCCCCGACACCACGAAGACCACGTTCACGTCCTGACAGGCCAGGCCAGGCGGTCAGCGCGGCCAACAAGGTGCTGCCTGCAGCGGGCGGACCCTCCCCGCCTGCCCCCACGTCACAGGCATTTCGGGCCCAACATCGACAAGTGAAACACGCTGACACCAACCCCAACTCATCTGCCCACACGTGACCTCTTTCCAAACCAGCTCACCCTGCCCCTCGGACCTCGTCCCTGTGGTCTGGCCAGGAAGGGCCCGACCCAAATGGACTTGGCCAGTGTTGGGACAGGCCATGAGGAGACAGGCGTGTGGGGATGACCATGTGGGGACAGCTGTGAGGGGACAGGCGTGTGGGCACAGGCGTGTGGGCACAGGCCGTGTGGGGACAGGCGTGTGGGGACAGGCGTGTGGGGATGGCCGTGTGGGGACAGCTGTGAGGGGACAGGCGTGTGGGCACAGGCCATGTGGGGACAGGCGTGTGGGGACAGGCGTGTGGGCACAGGCCGTGTGGGGACAGGCGTGTGGGGACAGCCGTGTGGGGACAGGCGTGTGGGGATGGCCGGTTGGCAGCTGGGGGACAGGCCGAGGGTGCAGAGGCCCTGGAGAGGCTTCCCCAGGTGACCCAGACCCGGGTGCGGGAGGTGAGCCGGCGCCTGCCTCCCGTGAGGACGGGGAAAGCCCTTCTATCCTCCAAGGGGGACAAAAGCGAAGGGGGAGCGGGGAAGGGGGGCGCGTGCCCAGCCCGTGAGGACAAGCCCGTGAGAGCCCGCCCTGTGAGCGCCCCCGCGGACCCAGGCCTCCCGCTCACCTGGTCCCCCTGCCTGGACACCACCGTGCCCCCCGGGACGTGAAGGAACGTCACCCGGCCATCCAACAGTGAAGGGTCCTAAACAGAAACGTGGAGTCCGCACGGGGAGCTCGGAGCAGCCAGTGCGGAGTCGCCTGGCCCAGGAGGCGAGCGACGCCAGCACCCTGACCCCCTGCACCGTGTGATGGCGCCCAGCAGACATCAGTGCGGCCCACAGAGCGCCAGCCGTGCAGCCGACGCCTTTGCCACCCGGGGGACAGGGGATCGGTGAGACGGTTCTCATCCAACGCCCGCTGCTGTGGGCGGGATGCAGAGCCGTGTGGGACCCACCGAGCACAGAGCCCACCGAGCACAGAGCCCACCTGCCTACAGAGCCCACCCGCCCACAGAGCCCACCGAGCACACAGAGCCCACCCGCCCAGAGCCCACCGAGCACACAGAGCTCACCGAGCACACAGAGCCCACCGAGCACACAGAGCCCACCGAGCACAGAGCCCACCGAGCACACAGAGCCGACCCGCCCACAGAGCCCACCCGCCTACAGAGCCCACCCGCTCACAGAGCCCACCGAGCACAGAGCCCACCGAGCACACAGAGCCCACCGAGCACAGAGCCCACCGAGCACACAGAGCCCACCGAGCACACAGAGCCCACTGAGCACAGAGCCCACCGAGCACACAGAGCCCACCGAGCACACAGAGCCGACCCGCCCACAGAGCCCACCGAGCACACAGAGCCCACCCGCCCACAGAGCCCACCGAGCACACAGAGCCCACCGAGCACACAGAGCCGACCCGCCCACAGAGCCCACTGAGCACACAGAGCCGACCCGCCCACAGAGCCCACCGAGCACACAGAGCCCACCGAGCACAGAGCCCACCGAGCACAGAGCCCACCCGCTCACAGAGCCCACCCGCTCACAGAGCCCACCGAGCACAGAGCCCACCGGCTCACAGAGCCCACCGAGCACAGAGCCCACCCGCTCACAGAGCCCACCCGCCCAGAGCCCACCCGCTCACAGAGCCCACCCGCTCACAGAGCCCACTGAGCACACAGAGCCCACCGAGCACAGAGCCCACCGAGCACAGAGCCCACCGAGCACACAGAGCCCACTGAGCACACAGAGCCCACCGAGCACAGAGCCCACCCGCTCACAGAGCCCACTGAGCACACAGAGCCCACCGAGCACAGAGCCCACCGAGCACAGAGCCCACCCGCTCACAGAGCCCACTGAGCACAGAGCCCACCGAGCACAGAGCCCACTGAGCACAGAGCCCACCGAGCACAGAGCCCACCGAGCACAGAGCCCACTGAGCACAGAGCCCACCGAGCACACAGAGCCCACCGAGCACAGAGCCCACCGAGCACAGAGCCCACCGAGCACACAGAGCCCACCGAGCACAGAGCCCACCGAGCACAGAGCCCACCGAGCACAGAGCCCACCGAGCACACAGAGCCCACCGAGCACACAGAGCCCACCGAGCACAGAGCCCACCGAGCACACAGAGCCCACCGAGCACAGAGCCCACCGAGCACAGAGCCCACCGAGCACAGAGCCCACTGAGCACAGAGCCCACCGAGCACAGAGCCCACCGAGCACAGAGCCCACCGAGCACAGAGCCCACTGAGCACAGAGCCCACCGAGCACAGAGCCCACCGAGCACAGAGCCCAGAGGGGCCGCGGGGGAGAGGCCGGCCCGCAGCCTGGCCAAGAGCAGATGCCTATGCCGGGCCCTTCCTTGACCTGCCCGACCGGCATTCCCTCTGTCACTCCATCTGCACGGAAGCCTCAGGGAGGCTGAGCAGGGAGCCTCAGGCGACAACACGGAAGAGATCCCGTCGCGAGGACACGGCTCTGAGCCGGGCAGCAGGCTCCCGCCATCGCCACGGCTGGGACGGCACGGCAGGTCCTGGTGCCGTGGACAGGCCGGCGCCTGGTCTGTGGGCGTCAGGCCGGGAGGGGCACCTACATCCAGCTTCATCAGGGTCATCAGGTCCTTCTTGGCGGCGCGGAAGATGGCGTCGGTCTTGGTGCTGGCGATGGTCTCATCCAGGTCGCAGTCCGAGTAGTGGAAGATGGCGGAGGGCGTCTCTGCCACCAGCACGCTCTTCTTGGACTTGAGAGGCACGGACAGCGGTCAGAGGGAGGGGACGGGGTCGCTGGTGGGGTCAGAGGGAGGGGGCAGGGAATGGGGTCGCCGGTGGGGTCAGAGGGAGGGGGCAGGGAAGGGGGTCGCCGGTGGGGTCAGAGGGAGGGGGCAGGTGACGGGGGTCGCCAGTGTGGGGTCAGAGGGAGGGGGCAGGTGACGGGGGTCGCCGGTGTGGGGAGGGAGAGCCTGGAGGGCACCACTACCTTGCTGGCCGCGCTCCCGGGGCGCTCCTCGGCCCGCAGGGGCACCCTGGCGCGGTCACAGGCCATGCGCAGGTCCGAGGGGGCACCTGCAGACACAGGGAGACTCAGGGCCGTGCTGGCAGCCAGGGCCGGCGGGCCCCCCACGCCTGCGGACCGTGGATGAGTCTGGTCCTGAGTGAGGCCCCGGTGCTGGCGTGCCTTTCACACGGGCAGCGTGCGGGCATTAGCCAATCTCGGCCTAGACCAGTGATGGGGAACCTATGACACGCGTGTCAGCACTGACACGCGTAGCCATTTCTGATGACACGCAGCCGCATGCCGAGGATGAAACATTTGCTGCTCCTGAGATGAAACATTTGCGACTAGAGTCTTGGAGTTAGGTTTTTCCTCAAAGTGACACACTACCCGAGTTATGCTCAGTTTTTTGGCGAAGTGTGACACACCAAGCTCAAAAGGTTGCCCATCACTGGCCTAGACACTACCAGTTCAGCCCTGGGCCTGCCTCCGGCCACCAGGCACGAGCCGGGCGTCCCCCACAGATGCAGAGTCCCGGGCGGCGTGTCAGGCTTGGGCAGGTCAGTGGGCTTCCGGCAAGAGGGCCACCGAGTGGAGAGGCAGGAGGGTGAGCGCTGCAGCACCCAGGTGGCCTGTGGGGGGCGGCCCTGTCCCTGGCGCCCACAGTCCTGTCTGCGTTTAAAAACCCTCAACCTCAGAAGGCGGGGACATGCTCCCCGGGGAAGGGTGCCAGGCACCCTGGCAGCGGGTCCCAGCCACAGGCCCAGCCGCCCCCGCCCCCTGGGTGCAGGTCACACGGAGGAGAAGCCCCGTCAGAGGGGACGAGGTTCAGAGGAAGCAGAGGCAGCGTGAGGGCCGCGCGTGGGGACACGCGGGAAAGCCTCTGGGGGGCGCACGGCCTGGGAACCGGCTCACTCAGAGGGAATGAGACGGACTCCGCCAGGAACTGCACGGCCAGTTTCCACGGTGTCCTCCAGGTTACATTTCACAGGAAACAAGTCGGTACAGCTACTGGCTTATGCGGATCAGATTCCAAAACGTTTAAAGTAACAGTTTCCGCCCCAGCCGGTTCGGCTCAGAGGATAGCGCATCGGCCCGAGGACTGAAGGCTCCCGGGCTTGATTCCAGTCAAGGGCACGGGTCGGGGCGGGGGCGGGAGGCAACCAACCAACGTGTCCCTCACACCAATAAGTTTTGTCTGTCCCTCTTCCTCCCTTCCTCTCTCTCAAAATCAATAAAAATAAAAGTAACAGCTTACAACCACTTTTCTCATCCTGAGATACCACGTGTTTCTAGTACTTACTATGTTATTCTACTACATGTTAAATACGTATCACGTTTTGCCCCAGCTGGTGTGGCTAAATGGTTAGTGTCAGGGTTCGATTCCCAGTCAGGGCACAGGCCCAGGTTACAGGCTCGATCCCCAGTGTGGGGCGTGCAGGAGGCAGCTGATCCATGAGTCTCTCTCATCAGTGATGTTTCTCTCTCTCCCTCTCCCTTCCTCTCTGAAGTCAGTAAAAGTGTAATGTAAAAAACTAGTAAGCCGAGGTACTGATACCAACGTCTCTTAAACCCGACCCCACGGCCGGCGGTAGACATGCGCACATTCCAGGCCGCCCATCGACACGGAAGGCTGCGTGTAGATGTAGATGCTGCGACTGCAGTGTAGCCTTCAAGGCGAGGTGTGCCTGCTGCCGGCCAGGGGTGCTGGAGGGAGCCCCGTGTGCTGTGGCCTGTTCTCACCTGGGGGGGCGGCAGCGGCCTGGTCGCCC
This sequence comes from Cnephaeus nilssonii, assembly GCF_951640355.1. Classification (NCBI taxonomy): domain Eukaryota; kingdom Metazoa; phylum Chordata; class Mammalia; order Chiroptera; family Vespertilionidae; genus Cnephaeus; species Cnephaeus nilssonii. The sequence continues at coordinate 856,923 of NC_137085.1, forward strand.
GCCTGGGCCTGGCCGAGGTCGTCCGCGATCTCCTCGTGGACAGAGGGCAGCGGGAAGGAGTGGCTCCTCTTCAGCAGAGGCCCGCCGGCGGCTGCCCGGCTGCCCCCGTGGTCTGCGGGGAGGGCGTGGGTGAGGTGGGGCGCCCGGCTGCCCCCGCGGTCTGCGGGGAGGGCGTGGGTGAGGTGGGGCGCCCGGCTGCCCCCGCGGTCTGCGGGGAGGGCGTGGGTGAGGTGGGGCGCCCGGCTGCCCCCGCGGTCTGCGGGGAGGGCGTGGGTGAGGTGGGGCGCCCGGCTGCCCCCGTGGTCTGCGGGGAGGGCGTGGGTGAGGTGGGGCGCCCGGCTGCCCCCGTGGTCTGCGGGGAGGGCGTGGGTGAGGTGGGGCACGCGGCTGCCCCCGCGGTCTGCGGGGAGGGCGTGGGTGAGGTGGGCCTCCATCCCCACAGCAGCACCAGCCGCCATCTCGGGGCCCGGGCGCCTCTGCACACCTGCCTCGCAGGCCACACCTCACTGCATCGCCTGTGCCCGCCTGCCCACCGCCTGTGCCCGCCTGCCCACCGCCTGTGCCCGCCTGCCCACCGCCTGTGCCCGCCTGCCCACCGCCTGTGCCCGCCTGCCCACCTCCTGTGCCCGCCTGCCCACCGCCTGTGCCCGCCTGCCCACCGCCTGTGCCCGCCTGCCCACCGCCTGTGCCCACCTGCCCACCACCTGTGCCCGCCTGCCCAGGTGACGGTGCACAGGGACAGCCTTGCACCAGGCCCTGCTCGGCCCGTCTCCAGGTCTCCCTCAACTGGCCGCCCCTTGCCGCTGGCTGGGCACCGTGAAGGCCAGTTCCTGCCCAGCTGGAAGCCACGGTGCCCTTTCCTCAGAGCCAGCCCTCAGCGGTGGCCTGGGCACGGCTGCCAGCCTGGCGAGCGTCAGCGCCCCACTGCCCTCAGGCAAGTGGGTCCCAGCCTCAGGAGGGACCCCAGTAACACGGCTGCACTGCACCCCGTTAGCCACGTGTTTATCAAATCCAGTTACGGCACCTGGAGGGGACCCCTGGCCGAGGAGCCTCCACGGTCGGTTTCTTCCCCAAATCTCGGCCCCTCCTGAGGTCTCAGATGACCACGGTCGGGGCTCAGAGAGCAGCGCCCACCCCCGGAACACCTTCTCCCCAGGCAAGACCCCAGCAGAGACGGAGAGGCAGCGGGTGACCGAGGGCCGGAGGGGGAAGGAGGCCGGGACCGGGCGGAGGTCTGTCCCGGGCAAGTACCTGGGTCGCAGGACTCCTGGGGCCGCAGGGGCCTCTCCGGCCGCTCCTCGGGGCCGCAGCTCGTCTGCCTCTTGGCCTTTCCAGCAGCCACGCTGGCTACAGACACCAGGGGGATGGCCTGGCTCTCCTGGGACGTGAGCAAGAAGGGGCTGCCCTGAGCGTCCGGGCGGGCGTGCACCCCAGAGTGGGGCAGCCAGGGTGGACGTGAAACCAGGTGCGTAAAAGGAGAGCGGGTTTGCTCAAGGCGACAGAGACCCGGCAAGCTCAAAGCAATGGCCAAAACGGTCAGAAACGGTAACTCTCCTCATCAGAGGAAGAGTAACGCGGGAAGCCAGGAGGGCTTGGCCTGAGACAGCGCAGCACGGGGGAGGGGAGGTGGGCATGAGGTCCCATGGCTTCCAGCCGGCGTAGCCCACCTCCCGCCACCAGCTCACCCCCAGCCGACAGGAAGGGTCCCCCCCCCCCCCCCCCCGCACTCACAGGGTTGAAGAGCTCCGTGGTCAGGCCCAGGTAGTTGTGCAGAGCCAGGAAGGTGACCCGCTGCAGCCGCACCATGATGATCTGGGACGGTGGTCGGCAAACTCATTAGTCAACAGAGCCAAATATCAGCAGGACAACGATTGACATTTCTTTTGAGAGCCACATTTTTTAAACTTAAACTTCTTCTAACGCCACTTCTTCAAAATAGACTCGCCCAGGCCGTGGTATTTTGTGGAAGAGCCACACTCAAGGGGCCAAAGAGCCGCATGTGGCTCGCGAGCTGCAGTTTGCCGACCATGGATCTGGGGCAACAGGGCCGTAAGCCATGAGCCCGCCTGGGCCTCGCGGGCCGGAACCACCCCCACCCCGCCCATTTTGACAATCTCCATGGTCACCTAAGTGTCAGCCTCGGGCGGGAGCGCTCTGTGTCACCTTTGTAAGTTTCCTATGCACTAAGATCGCTTCCGACAGGAACTGAAGGCTCAGGAAGCTCTGGGGCTAGTGCAGGCCTGAGGCCTCCCGGAGGTCACGAGTGTTGGCTCTTACTGTGGAGCCCGTGTCACCAGGTTCCCCGCCTCCCTCCGCCCGCCCGCACGCACTGGAGCCCGCACGCCCGGCCGCCAGGGAGCACCCACCTGCACCACCCTGACCAGGGTCTCCGGGTACTTCTCAAAGACGCCCTGAAAGGCCACGGCGGGGAGCCTGAGCACGGTGGACGGGGCGGCGGCGCGCGCAGACACGGTCTTGTAGGGCGCGGTGTGGCCCTGCAAGGACAGGCATGTCGGGGCTCCCCCTGGCCTGGAGGTCGCACCCGGCTCTCCGGTCCCTGCTGCAACAGGCGCGCCAGGCACCAGCCCGAGGGCCTCCCGCAAGGCACCTGGAGCCAGCGACCCCCAGGGAGCCTCGCTGAGCACCAAGGAGGCGCTGGCTCAGGAGGCTCCTGTCGCTGAGCAAGGCCCGGCTCGGTGTTCGGTGTTCCCGGAAGAGGGTCCCCTTTGGTGCCCCCCGCCCTCTCTGCTAAGTCCTGTCACCCTCTCCTCCCACCACTGCTCCTGCAACTGGCCAGCTTTCTTCCGTGCAGACGTGAGGCCTGGCTCATGTACCCGGGATGACACCCCAGGGACGCGTCACGCTCTCGGGACGCTGACTGCCCAGAACATGGCGGTTCTCGGACCCTTGCTCCCAGGGCGGGACAGTCACGCAGAAAGCTGCTGTGGACAGTCACACGGGGCTTTGGGGGCCTGTGTTTCTCTTGCTGGCGCTCCACCAGCCGTGGACCCGCTTACACGTCGCACCTGCCTGGTCCCCACCCTGGCCCCAGTCGGGTATGGGTGGGAGGCAACCGTCGATGTCTCTCTCTCTCCCTCCCTGGCACTCTCTCTAAAAACCAGTGGGGAGCACCCTCAGGTGAGGATCCATAAAGGAGGGTGCCCCTCCCGAGGAGAAGGCTGACATCAGCGCACCTGCCGAGTGACAGGCGCACTGATGAGTTACCGTGCGGGAAGGTCTGGTGACGGCGTGGACTCTACTCGAAGGAAACCGTCAGGGGAGGCGAGGGGCTGAGCCGAGGCCGCAGCTGGCGCCCGGCACACACTCTCATCCCCGTCTGCCCTCCGACTGCGGAAGGTTTGGAACGTTCCACGATAAACGCTTAGAAACCCCAAGGTAACAGGAGATGCAGTACCGTCACCGACTAGACCAGCAAAACCTCCTCTCAGACGGCTCACCAGCTGGGGAGGGAGGCGTGAGGGGGTTCAGCCTCCGTGAGGGGTGCGCCCCGGGGACCCAGGAGGACTGTCCTGCAGACTGGACTCAGGCACGCGAGTCGATGCCCATATGAGGGTGACAGTGGCCAGCAGACGGGACCAAGGTGCCGGGGAGCAGGGGGCGTTTCCACCTGTGACGCTGCAGGCCTTTTGGGTCTTGGACCACGTGTGGGGGTGACCCCGACCAAACACAGCCGTTTAAGAGACGCCCCAAGCCCCTGAGCAGCCAGCTCTGCTGAGATGCGGGGCCTCGCGGGCCACCGGCTGTGGCCGCTGCCGGGCGGGGCCCTGGCTGCCGCGGGGCGCGGCGGGCACTCACGGTGATGACGTCCAGGATGCTGAGCAGACTGTGGACGCTGTCGCCGGCCAGAACCTCCTTGACCGCCACCTCGGAGCCGTCCTGCACGGGGGGCAGAGCAGAGCGGTCCACTGGGGGGGCTCGGCCAGCTGGGCAGCGGCCTCCACGGCCCGCCGAGTGGCGGGGCCTCACCCTGCAGCCTTGCGGGACCAGAGGGATGCGCTCCAAAGCAGAGGACGGGCAGCGTGAGAACGAGAAGCCCGCCCGCGCGACCGTCGTCCAACCCCAGGGCCGTCCGCACCCCAGAACACAGCCTGAATCCCACCAACCCGCCGTGAGGCCGCAGGCCCCGCCGGAGGCTGGGGACCAAGTTCACGTCCTGTCAGTATCAGTCATGGCCTTTTGACACGCTTTCCCACTGGATTAAAAGAGAAAGACCGCGCAACACTGGTGATTTCACACGCACGCGTGTGCGCTAACCGACGAGGGTGTTGGGAGAAATGCGTCCCTGGATGATTGTGGGGCCCCCCAGGGCACACACCTGGGAGGTGGGGCCTGGGCTCCCAGCCTGGACAGACGTTAACTGTCCCGAGCGCGGGGGACAGTGCGACACACAGTGAGTGCTGCGTGCGGGCGGGCGGGCGGGCGGCTGGGGCTGTGGGGAGCGGGGTGCAGGGAGGGCGGCACCTGCCGCACGGACTCTGCGAGCACCGCCATGGCCACGCTCATCACAGAGGTGTCCTCCCTCGGGAACGAGTGACCCAGCTGCCGCAGCTTTCCTGCTGTGTGAGCTTCTTCCCCCGACACGCTTCTAACTACACGGCGAGAGCGTCACAGCAAGCGACGCGCCACGCTCCGACATCCCCACGGCCCTGACGGCGCTGGGCGACAGCTTCCCGGCGCCTTTAGTCTCAGGGACCGCGTGGCAGCTGCGGGCTGCGGGCGGCGGGTGGCGGCGCACTGGGGCCTCTGACTACCCACAAGCCAGCACAGGGAAGCTGCGCCGTGGAAACTCTAGACGCACCGGGGCAGGAGCATCCGGCCGGCGCCCAGCCCGGGGGCAGGGGGGCACTCCCACAAGGTTGGGGAGCGACCTCGTGCAGCCTGGGGTTCCCTAAGTGTCAGTCTTAAACGGTAACAGGCAGTGGGAAGCCCGGGTCACACCTCAGGGCACATGAACCCACACGCCCTCCTGCACGGCACCCAGACCTGGGCGGGTCTGGCCTGCAGGGCACCCAGCAACTGCGCTGAGGGGTGAGGGGTGACAGCGCAGGAAGCGAGTGCCCAGCTGCCAGGGCCTCGATGCCTCACTTGTTTCCTTCGTGTTGGGTCACAATCTGAAACCTGAGAACAAGGCCCGGATGCGACTGATCGTGCAGATCAACACCAGGCGGTGGGCGGTGTTGTGAGGAAAGTGGGGGGACACTTCTAAATGCCTGGGATGGGTCAGGTGAAGCAGAAGTAAAACCACTAAATGCCGCTGAACCCACTCAACGGAACAGGTGCGTGTGCGTGCATGCGTGCATGTGTGCGTGATACCCGCCAGCATCAAGAGCAGTTGCGTCCCATGTTGGAATCAATGTGTGCCTGTTCCTCGAAGCACGAGAACTGAAGAGCTCGCACTGACTTTTCAACGGAAAACGCTGAGGGCAGACCTCCAGGAAACACACAGCAGGTGCCCGGCCCGTGCGCTCGCCCCCGGGTCCCGCCCCCACGCCCGGGCTCTCACCGCGTCCTGGATGCAGACCTCCAGCCGCCCGTCCTGCACCACGTAGATGCTGGTGTCCGGCTCCCCCGGCCGGAACACGTGCTCCCCCTCCAGCAGCTGCACGAAGACCATGTGCTTGCAGAGTTCCAGGAACAGCGGCTTCTCAAAGTGGCCCAGGACCCTGCGAGGCCGAAGGGCACGTGGCGTCGTCAGGGAGGAGGGACGGCCTGGGAAGAGGCTGACGGGGGCCGGCCAGCGTTCCCCCGGCCGGCTGCAGAGAGCCAGCTCCCCCAGGGCTGCAGCCTGGAGTCCCCACCGGGACAGGAACCCCACCAGCTGATTCCAGCTCAAAGCTCTGGCGCAGGGACTCTGACCGTGAGCCACACCCATCGCCACGGCCAGGGGAGGAGCACCTCCCAGCCCGGGGAAGGGCGAGAAGAGGAAGGAGGGGTCAGGGAGAGGCAGAGGGGTCAGGGAGAGGCGGAGGGGACCCGGGCTTGCGACTCCCACTCGCTCCGAGGGCCCTCCGCAGGCGAGAGTGCGGGCACGCACGTAAACACAACAGCAGGAACGGGTAAGGAGGCCCCTCCGACCGCCAGGCAGAGGCACAGGAGGCTCCGCTAACCCTCAGGGCCACGGAACAGGCCTCGCACGCCGGCTGCGCGGCCTCCTCACCGGACGTTCTTCAGCATGTACAGGACTTCCAGGGGCAGGTGCGAGTTCTTCACGTCGAACTCCGTGAGGTCGGCCTCCAGCAGGGAGGGCGGCGGTTCCTTTGGCTGCAGGGTCGGGTACTCCTTCTTGAAACGCAGGATCCTACAAAGCAGAGACCCGCGCCCTGGAGCAGAGCCCGCAGCTGGGGAGCTCAGCAGTGACCCCTGGGGGGAGCCCCAGTACCTCTTGGCCAAGGACAGCACCTTGGTCCTCTTCCTCACCCGCTGCCGGGGGGCGGCCGTGCTCCCCACAAGCGTGTGGGGGAGCGTGGTCACCTGCAGAGTGAGCAGGAGAGGCCAAGTCACACCCCGAGACAGGCCAGGTCCGGGTCTCGGCCTCGGGGTCAGCCCCAGCCCTCAGCCAGCCCAGGATGTGGGGACCAACCTCGGCGCTCTGGACAGTGACCCCCACAGGCCAGCACCGCCCACACAGCGCCTGCGACCCACCCCAGAAGGAGGCATGGCCACCTCCTCACAGCCTCTGGAGCCTGCCCTGCCCTGCCTGCCGCTCCGCTCCCTCCAGCCCCGTCTCTGCACCATCGCCCGGGTCTGGAAAGTCCTGCCCTCCTTCCCCATGGGCAGGCCAACTGGCTGCCCCGGGCGGGCAGCGTGTGACAAGGGCCCCTCAGCTCTCCCTCCACGTGAGGGGTCAGCCCCAGGGTCTCAGCTGCGCTGTGGGGTGTGGGCCCTCCCAGGTGTCCCCGCACCCCTGGACCACATTCCTGGGCTCCCCGCCCAATATGCACCAGCTCCTCCAACCTGCCGGGGCATCTGCGTGGCCCTGCAGGGCTGGAGGCAGCTGCACTGTGCCCACAGCAGGCCCGGCCCCTGCCGACAGCGGGTGCGCCGTGTCCGGGCTCCGAGCGGCCACCACGCCGGGAGCAGCCCCAGCCGACCTCCCGCCCCAGCACCTGACACTGGTCCGGGCACAGGACCCAGGCCAGACACACATGCTTGTCTGACGCTGCGAGTTTTCTACAAGGAGCGTGGCCCCCGTGTCCCCAGAAGGACGAGGGTCCCTGAGCCTGACTCTGAGTGCACGGGCCTCTGGGGTCCTTCTCGCCCTCAGAGCCGGGAGTGGGCTCAGGTCACTAGGACCGGCTGGACCAGGATGCTCATCCCCAGAGAGGGGCTTCCCCTCCGTGGGGACCTGGCCCCAAATCCTGGCAGGACCGCCCACCTCAGCCCCGGAGCGGGGACCCTCTGTGCCCACGCGCCCTCAAGACGTTTCCAGAGAGGGCCTCCGACCTCTTTTTTAGCTGACGTCCCCTCCAGGGCCACCGAGCCTTGGTCTCGGCACACGTGCCAGAGCAGCTCAGGGCTTCAGCCCACAGCAAGCCCCCCCAGGCCCCCCGCGAGCCCCCCTCAGGGCTGCCCAGCCCCCCCCAGGCCCCCCAGCCCCCCCAGCCCCGCCCAGGCCCTCTCAGCCCCACCCAGGCCCCCAGAGCCCCTCTAGGCCCCCCCAACCCCACCCAAGCCCCCCAGCCCCCCACGAGCCCCACCCAGGCCCCCAGAGCCCCACCCGGGCCCCCCCAGCCCCACAGCCCAGCACAGAGCCATCCCGGGCAGGCCAGCAGGGGCCAAGGCCTCGGGGTCAGGGCCGAGCGTGGGCCGCAGCCAGGAGCCAGGCTACCTTCCTCATGATCTTGCGGCCGTAGAACATCACTTTGTCTCTCTTCCGGAACCTGTACTGGGGGGTGGGCTGCACCTGTCCTGCAAGGGAGCAGAGTGGCCGCCTGAGCCCGCACCCCCCCCACACTCAGTGCTGGGAGGAAGGGCAGCGTCCGACCAGGCTGACACCCCCCCCCCCCCCCAAGGGGACCCAGAGACGCGCTCTTCCCACGGAAGGCGGCGTGGGCGAGACTGGAGAAAGTGTGGACAGACGCAGACCCGTGGGCCCACGGGCTCAGCCCCAGCCTGCCAGCCAGAGGTCTCCACCCACAGCCACGGGGGCGGGGGAGGGGCCTGATGGAGGGCGGAACACGGGGCAAGTCAGCGGGACCTCCTGGTCCCCTCCCCAGAGCCAGCCCGAAGCGATGGACTCACGTTGTTGGTTAAGCCTCCTGCGCACAAAGAGGACAGCGATGCCCACGAGGGCCAGGGCCAGGAGGGCTCCGATCGCCATGCCCGTCAGCTGGAGAGGGGCAGACAGAGCGCATCAGCGAGGCTGCGAGGGGCCGTCCCACCCGACCACAGGCACAGCCCAAGGGGGCCGGAGCGCCGGGGCGCTGGTTACCATGGTGGACTGTGAGCGCTGCTCCATCACCAGCAGCCACCAGGACTGCAGGGCGGTGCCCAGGCAGACGCCAGCCTGCGGGAGAGCAGGGAGAGCATGGAGGTCAGGAAAGCAGGGCAGGCCCGGCTTCCAGGGCAGAGACAGCGCTCAGGGTCAGGGCGGGGACCCAGGAAGGCAGCGGACTTCCGGGCGCGGAGGGCCTGGACGCTGTCTCGGGAGCGAGACCTGTGTCCACGGCCGCCCTCAGGCCGGCAGGGCAGGGCGGGCCGGCAGCCCGGCTGGCAAACACTCCACGCGCCATTAATGCATCTGAATCCTGCGCTCTCGGGCTGCGAGTCCAGAGGGAAAGGCCCGCTGGCCACGGGGTGCAGAGGCCGACGCTCAGCACCCTCCGGGCACCACCAGGACCTCGAGCTGCTGGCCCCGGGCACACAGGAGCCCAAGCGCCCGTGGTGCCGGGAAAGCCCAGGAGCCACCCAGCTCTCCACAGAGAAGGCTGCCTGCCAGCCTGCCCCCCTCCACCCCCCGGCCGCCCCCTGGCTTCAGAAGTCCAGACCCGAGAGGGGGAGGGGGAGGATGCGGCCCCCCCACCCCCTCTGCCCCAAGAAGATGAAGAGGAAAAGGAGACCAGCAAACCAGCCAGTTCGGCCCCGCCCCTCCGTCCGTGGCTGCTCCCCAGGCGGAGGAGCAGGATGGCACCTGTCCATCCTTTCGCGCTCTGCACAAGCCCGAGAACTACTGCTACCGCTTCTGCCTACCCCCCGAGCTGGCATCGGACTCGGCATCGGTGCCAGAAAACCACGGCACGGAAGGGCCCGCAGGACAGCACCTCGAGCAGAGCGCTGCGTCCGGACCTCAGGAAGTGCCCGAGAAACTCAACCTCTGCGCTCGGTTCCCGCCCGAGGCCCCGCGCCCCCGGCCCAGACAGGGTGCCCAGACCCGCGGCCACACCCCCCACGCCAAGCTCAGACCGGCCAGGGGCCAGGGGCGGGCGCCCGGTGACCAGAGCCCTGTGCACAGTCCCCGAGGTCCCGCGCCTCAGACTCCCAACTCCTCACGGTGACTCTGAGGCCAGGAACGACCCCCGGGGAGAGAGACACAGGCCCCCCCTTGCTCCGCAGGCCCCAGGGAGCTGGCCCACGGAGCCCCCGACGAGAAACCAACCGCTCGCGCTCCCTACCTGCGGGCCGGCGTGCTCCTCCTGCTCCATGGCTGCAAAGGAAGAGAGACGTTCGAACGAGGACAAGTGTCCCGCCAACTCAGCCGCGGAGGAGCCTGCCCCGGCTCCCTTCCGCGGTCAGCTATGTGTTCAGCCCTGGCCGGAGGGCCCAGGTGGCTGGTGCAGCGCCCTGTGCACCAAAAGGTCACCAGTTCGATCCCGGTCTGGGTCTGGGCACATACCTGCTGGCAGGCTCAGTCCCCAGTAGCAGGAGTGCAGGAGACAGCCGATCGATGTTTCTCTCTCTCTCTCCCTTCCTCTCTCTAACATCATTAAAAACATGTTAAAAAGTTTTCTTTAATTATGTTTTCAGCCCTAGCCAGTTTGGCTCAGTGGGTAGAGTGTCAGCCTGCAGAATGAAGGGTTCCGGGTTCAATTCCGGTCAAGGGCACGTACCTGGGTTGCAGGATCCTCCCCAGCCCGGGCCCTGGTGGGGGCTTGTGCAGGAGGCAACCAGTTGATGAGTTTCTCTCACGTGGATGTTTCTCTCTGTCTTTCCCTCTCTCTAACAATCAATGGGAAAATATCCTCGGGTGAGGATCAACAAACAAACAAAACTAAGGTAAATAAATCTGTTTTCATTGACAGGAAGACCAGACGAAGAACTTCTCCGTGAAGAGGAGCTGCCTTTTCCGAAGCACCAAGCCACTCCCCTCTCCATAAACAGCCCTCACGTGGCCGCCCGGGCACCTGCACTGCAGCCCAGGCCCCACTCAGGCCCGGCCAGCAAGGGCAGCGAGCAGCTGGCCCCGGCCTGGTGCCTGCCAGCGGCAGTTCCAAGCTGGCCTGGGCACAGGCCGGAGGGCACCCTCCCCAGAGGCCCGGGCTTGGGGACCTCCCATCCAGTGTGGCTGAGCCCTCAAGGGGGGGTGTTGGGTCCAGGGAACCAGGCCCCGTAGGAGAGTGGGAGCAAGGGAGGGTTTCTCTCTTACAAAATCCCACCCAGAGGAGCAGGGAGCCGGCAGGTGTGGGGTCGATTGCCTTTGCTCACGGGGTCAAATGTCCTGTGCCCTCCCCACCCCGCAGGGAAACCTTTCTGAGTCCCCCAAGGCCAGCAGGCCTGGACCCCGCTGTGGCCGGCTACTGCCCTGACCACACACCCCCAAGCTCGCCCCCCAGCACCTGCTGCCACTTCTCTAGGGAGGACAGCCTGGGGCCAGAGGGGAGGGGCCCAGGGCAGAGCTGAGGGCCCTGGCACCAGGGTTGGGAGCCTGCAGAGCCCGGGTCGAGGTTGGGGGGATATCAGGGTTAGGGGTGTCCAGGGTTAGGGGTGTCCAGGGTTGGGGATGTCTAGGGTTGTGGGATGTCAGGATTAGTGGGAATGGCAAGTTAGGGGGTGTCTTGGCTGGCTGTGGAGGTTAGGGAACAGGAGTATTAGCAGGCGTCAGATTTAGGGGGGCCATTGGGTTTCTGAGGGCACCAGGGTTAGGGAGGGTTTGGGGAACATGGGGTGTCAGGGTAACGGGGCGTCAGTGTGACAGGGGCATCAGGTTAGGGGGTGTAGGAGTTACAGGGGCGTCGGTGTTACCGTGGCTTCGGGGTTCAGGGGTCACGGGTAGAGGGGCGTCGGTATCACAGGGACATGGGTGTTAAGAGGGGCGTCGGGTTTGGGGGCTTCATTGTTACTGCGGTGTGAGGGGCGACGCGTTAGGGGCGCTGGTGTTACAGCAGCACCATGGTTAAGGGGTGTCGGAGTTACGGGGGCACCGAGTTTGGGGGCGTCGGGTGGGGGCACGGTTGGTGTCCGAGGCCCGAGAGGAGCGGGCTGCGGCCCCTCCCAGCGGCCGAGTGCGCCCGGCGCGGGTTGGGGAGCAGCGGGCCACCCTCCCCGCAGGCCGGACGCCGGGGCGCAGCTCGGGGCGCGCGGCGGCCACTCACCGAGCCCGCGCTCTCGCCGCCGCGCACCGACGCCGGCTCTCCCCGCGCATTGGCCGGGTCCCCTCCGGTCCCGCCCCCTCGCAGGGCCGCGGCTGCGCATTGGGCGCGGCGCAGCCAATCGGAGCTGCTCTTGCTGCGGCGCGGGGGGCGGGCGCCGGAAGCCGCCCCTGGCACCGGAAGCTGCTTCTAGTGCCGGAAGCGCGCCGCGGAGGGCCCGGGGCGCACGAGAGCGGCGGGGCGGCAGCATGGGGCTCCTGGGCGCGGCGGCGCGCTGCGTGGTCCGCGGCGCCGACCGCATGAGCAAGTGGACCAGCAAGCGGGGCCCGCGCACCTTCTACAAGAGCCGCGGCGCGAAGGGCACCGGCTACCTCGTCCGCGGCGGCAAGTTCCTGCTGATCAAGGAGCAGGTGCCCGAGCTGGTGGTGCCCGACCTGGCCGGCTTCAAGCTCAAGCCCTACGTCAACTACCGCGCGCCCGCGGGCACCGACACGCCCCTGACGGCCGAGCAGCTCTTCCGCGAGGCGGTGGCGCCCGCCATCGAGAAGGACTTCAGGGCCGGCACCTTCGACCCCGAGCGGCTGGAGAAGTACGGCTTCGAGCCCACGCAGGAGGGCAAGCTCTTCCAGCTGTACCCCAAGAACTTCCCGCGCTAGCCCCGGCGGGGCCCCGACCCCAGCCCGCCGGCCGCCGGCCGCCGGCGCCCCCGTCCCCTTCCCTGGCGCCCATTAAAGGCCGTGGCTACCTTCGCGCGTGTGCTCGGCGTGTGGTCCTTGTGGGATGGAGGGCAGGGCGTAGCGGCCCAGAGGGCGGTCTCGGCCCCTTCCCGTGGTTCTGCGCCACGTGTCAACGCCGCCAGTCCACCCCTTTGGCCCTTCACCCGGACCTGGGGTGACCCGGGGTGACCTGATCACGGGTTCCAGAGCAACTGTGGGCGGGGGCGGGGGCATGTCAGGCGAAAGGCGCTGCTCCCCTGGGGGCAAACCGAGGACGAGGCCAAAACTCCAGGGTCTCCAGTCATTTGGTGTCCCCCGCGTCCGGCCTGTTTCAGTGGCAACCCCTAGGGCAGTGGTCGGCAAACTCATTAGTCCACAGAGCCAAATACCAACAGCACAACGATTGAAATCTCTTTTGAGAGCCAAATTTTTTAAACTTCTTCTAACGCCACTTCTTCAAAATAGACTCGCCCAGGCCGTGGTATTTGGTGGAAGAACCACACTCAAGGGGCCAAAGAGCCGCATGTGGCTCGCGAGCCGCAGTTTGCTGACCACGGGTCTAGGGTTTTGTGGTCTTAGTACTTGATTGACCCTTAAGGAACTGAAGCTCCAAAGGATGGTAAACGCCTTGAACTAAACAGCGGAGCGGGGAACTGACCAGTTAGCTAGAATGATCCAGCACGTCCTGACCTACCCCGCATGCTGTGCTGCACCCTCAGAAAGTGAGAGACTACAAGTGCACGTTTCTGGCTCAACACCCGTCTCCCCCGGGAACACTGAGCATTTGGTGAATTCAACAGCGGCTGGTGACACGAACGTGGCTGTGAAAGCCGGGGGTCAGGAGCCCCGTTGTGTCTGGGTTTCTCGTGTGCAATATGGGGAAGCTCCTCAGCTCACGGAAGCCATGACGAGGAAGTGTGATCAGCCCGCCCGCTTTCCCCGCGGCTGAGGCAGCTCCACCCACGCCCCCTTTGGCCTGCTGCAAAGCCGGCAAATGCATAAGCACTTCCCGTGCCTCAGTGAGATAGGTGCTCTTTTAAAAGTTCATGTAAAATCTCTCTGCTGATACAATTACCACAAATATTACTTAAATGTGTGGGAAGAACTGAAAGACAAGCCTGAGAGCTGAGAGGCCCTCCCGGCCAGGTTCTCAGTATTTTGTGTATTTTTTAAAATTGATTTCAGAGGGAGAGGGAGAGATAACAACATCCATGATGAGAGAGAATCATGGATCAGCTGCCTCCTGCACGCCCCCCCACTGAGGATCGAGCCCACAACCCAAGCATGTGCCCTTGACCAGAATCGAACCCGAGACCCTTCAGTCTGCAGGCCGGCGCTCTACCCACTAACCACACCAGTCAGGGCCAGAGTCACTGTTGGAAAGACCCCGCAGATAAGGGTGACTGAGAAGCCAACAGCTCCTGACTGTCCACACTGCAGATTCCCCGATGCAGCCCTACACTAGGCGCCAGAGACCAGCAAACCCAGTGAGGGTCTGAGGCAGCTCGTTCGTGAAGGTCCTGGCCAGCAGGTCCTGGTCTTGTGATCCCGAGCCGGAACCGCTCCCTGGCTCAGCTGCTCTCCCACCTCCAGAGGTGAAGAACGTGGTCGTAGAAGGAGCAAGTGGCCAGCAGGTTGATGTTGAGGTCGGCTGTTCCCATGCTTGGGTCATAGACACAGATCTTGGTCCTTGGGCTGTGCAGCTGGCTGCTGCCCCTCACGTCCTCTGTGGACGGCTGGGGAGAAGTCCTTTCCTCACTTCCACTCCCGTCGTCTGCTGGACTACCAGGACAGGGCGGTCCTGGCAACTGGCCTCCAACCTCGTCTTCTGTTCCGGCTCCTAGGTCTGTTCCGGCTCCTAAGTCTGTTCCGGCTCCTAGGTCTGTTCCGGCTCCTAGGTCTCTTCCGGCTCCTAGGTCGCTGCCGGATAAGGACTCTAAGTGAGATGACGGCTGCTCCTCAGGCAGATGGCAGAAGGTGAGCCAGGACCAGTCGGCTCCGTACAGCAGGGATCTGGGCAGCGAGTGGGACACAGAGACCGTGCACGTGTCCTGCTTCTTCTCTGGACGGAGACAGAACAGGAAATGCATTGTTACCCCGCCGATGGCCCTGCCCGCCCTCACAGGGAGACTGGCGAGCACCACTGTCGCGGGAGTGGGCGCGGGGTGGACAGAGAGGCAGGCTGACACCAGGCGTCATGCACTGTGCACCCGAGAGCACTCGGCCTGGCTGGCGGGACACGTGCGCAGCTGAGGCCAAAGGAGCTGCCCGCGGAGGGCAAGGCAGGGAGAACTCGGCTCCTGGGGAACCACAAACACGGGGACAGGGGAAGGCCCGGGGTGTGGCGACCAGGCTGGAAGGTCCCTGTCAGCATGCTCAGCTTGAAGAGTTGGAACGTGAGCAGTTTCCTGGCGGTGAGTTGCTATGACAACTTTGGGGCTGGAGGTGGGACTGGGACGAGGCCAGGCCTCCGTCCAGAAGGCACAAAGCTGCCGAAGGTCAGAGCCACACGACCGAGAAGGAAAGGAAAGGAGGGTCCAGCCCTGAGGTGTCCGGGCCCAGGCAGGGCCGAGGCTGCAGGAGCCGCTGGGGAACGCCAGGGCCAGTGGGGGTGTGAGCTCAGAGCAGTCACCAGCTGGAAAGCCGCAGCACCCAAAGGGTGGCCACCGCTGCCTCCACGTGCAGGGTCAGGGTCAGCGATCTGCATCGCAATCAGAACGCGCAAGGACGACGCAGGGCCGCGCAGGCTAGGTCGGTGCCTGGCGATTCCCAGGACCTGCCAGCACCCACTGAGGGCGGCCCAGCGGACCGGCGCTGGTTCCGCCCACGGGAGAGTCGAGGAGAGGAAGGGGAAGCACGCTGCCCGCCGGCAGGAAGGACAAGGCAGAGGTGGGCCAAGGTGGTTAGGAACGTGACAAGTGCGAATGCTCCTGGCACAGAGGTCCCCTGCAATGCAGAAGGTTCCAGAACAACCGAGCTGCTCAGGGAAGAACTATATAGTTCAAGGGCACAGTGCTTGCAACTGAGACTGCGGTGCGCTCACAGCCGGGCCTGGGGGACGCGGGGTGTGCGGGGCAGGAGGCTGGGCCCACTCACCCATGGCCTGCTGGCAGTCGATGATGCTGAAGCCGCCGTGCATGCAGGCCGCCAGGAGCAGGTGGCCTTGCAGGGGGTGCCACCGGAGCCTCCACACCCCGCCCTGCACGGGCACGTCGGCGAACGGTTGCTTCATGTTCCGCGTGTCCCACAGCAGCACGTGCTCGTCGTAGCTGAAACCCGACGACAGGCCCCAATGCAGGAACGTCTCCGGGTCACCACCCCACTCCCAGGACCTGGGGCCGAGTCCCCCTCCCCCACCTGCACCCGCCCAAGGACAGGAAGAGAGAGCGCGGGAAGGGCCCAGGAACGCCGCGGCCTCACCTCCCCGTGGCCAGGATGCCCTCCTGGTGGGGGTTGCTCTGGATGCTGCACACCCCCATGCCATGTCTGTAACCAAAGGGCAAGGCCTCAGCAGGCGCGGGGCAGGCCGCCTCTCCGGGAGGCGCACGGGCGCAGGCGGACGCGGCGCTGCCAGCCCACCGCCGGCCCTGGATTTACCTCTTGCTGGTGAACACAGGTGCGCCAGGGACCCTGGTGTCCCAGCCTTTCAGCAAGGCATCGTCCCCACCTGTGGGAGAGAAGCACGCTGACGTGGCACTGGAGCAGCAGGTGGCCGTGCCTCACGGGGGAACTCGGGTCTGTGAGGGGCGACTTTTCCCGGGGTTTCAGGTTGCCACGAGACTGCAGAGCCCCAGGCAGCACCGCGCACAGGCACCCTGAGCCACAGCTGCCTTTAGGCTCGGAGAGGCGCCTGCAGGGGAAGAAGGGGTAGCTGGCGGCTCCGCGGCAGGCGTGACGGGGCATTCCCAGGTCCCCGTGGCGCAGCTCCGAGTGAGGGCCAGCAACCAGAGCTGCCGCGACGGCTCGGTTACACCAGCAGAGGCCAAGGTCCTCCCGGGGCTGCCTGCACGGCCCTGGCCTTGGCTGTGACCTCTGTCACCTGCTCCTGCACTAACAGTCCCTCCTGTCACGCTGGCCGTGCTGGCTCCTCTCGGCTGTCCAGCACGCCAGGCTCCTCCACGGCCCGACTCCGCCACTGCCCACCTCACCCCGCCCCCCGCTCTAGGCCCTCCCCGCCAGGACCGGCTCTGTAACGGGACCGGCTCTGTAACGGGACCGTCTGCACCGGCACAGCACCCTGGCCCCTGGCCCCATCCTACCTTCTTCCTTACCAGCACCTATTGCCTCGGCCCTCCTGTGCGATTGGCTAACTCAGTGGTCGTCAAACCGCGGCTCCCGAGCCACATGCGGCTCTTTGGCCCCTTGAGTTTTTAGCAAAGGCCAGCTTAGGAGGACCCTAATTAAGTTAATAACAATGTACCTACCTATATAGTTTAAGTTTAAAAAATGTGGCTCTCCAAAGAAACTTCAATCGTTGAAATGTTGATATTTGGCTCTGCTGACTAATGAGTTTGTCGACCACGGGGCTAACTAACTGTATGTTTTGTGTCGGGTTCTGCCTATCTCCTCCCATCAATGTGGCTCAGTGAAGGCAGGGCTGTACCCCCCTCACGGATGTGCCCCAAGCGCCCAGAACAGAGCCTGGCACACAGCGGTGCTCAGTGAGTGCTTGCCGAGGACCGGAATTGGTGCTGATGATCGACTCCCTGCCCACGACACCCCTGCCCCGCATTAGCTGAGCCGCAAGGCAGAGGGACTAATTCGAGAATGAAATGAAATCCTCGTTGTTTCCTGAGGCTGTTTAAGGCCCTGCCCTGGGGGAAGGTAAGCATGAAACACAGGATGAGCCACGACAGAGAAAAGACGGAGGCCGGACAGGGGAGGAGAGAGAGAGGCGGCCGGTGCAGAGACCTGAGAAGACCAACAAGAAGACCTCGGGAGGCGCGAGGAGGCAGAGGTTTCTGATGTGGCTACCAAACCCTGTGCTGGGGCTAGATGTTAAGAGCAGGGTGAGCCCTGACCGGTTTGGCTCAGTGGACAGAGCGTGGGCCTGCGGACTGAAGGGTCCCAGGTTCGATTCCAGTCAACGGCATGTACCTTGGTTGTGGGCACATCCCCAGTAGGGGGTGTGCAGGAGGCAGCTGGTCGATGTTTCTAGCTCTCTATCCCTCTCCTTTCCTCTCTGTATAAAATCAATAAAATATTTTTTTTTTTTTTAAAAAGAGCAGGGTGCTCGCTTTGGCCGCACATATGCTAAAATTAAGACGATACAGAGATTAGCATGGCCCCTGCACAAAGATGACACGCAAATTCGTGAAGCGTTCCACATTTCTTAAAAAAGAGAGGAGCAGGGGTGCCATCCACCGACACGGGTGGGGGCTCCGGGGCAGATGTCTCCAGCAGAGACAGTGCCTGAGCTCAGGAGAGCCACCCTGCGGAGCGAGGGCGGAGGCCGAGGGCAGGGTGGAGAGCAGGAGGGGAGCCCGGGGCCAGACCCAGGGTCGCATGCCAAATGCTGGTGAGGGGCCAAGAAGATGGGCCGAAGGGGCAGCTGGCCTGGGGGCCACGGGCCCAGACCTTGGCAGGAGCGGCTCTGGTGGGGGCGAGGCCGCCCAGCCTCCTGGGTCTGACAGAAGAGCCCACCGCTCCTCCCAGCCGGGGACGGAGAAGGAACAGGTGGGATCTTTGCATCCTGCACGTGCAGCGGCTCCTCTCCTGTCCCCTCAGAGACCAAGGCCGCCACCTCCGGGGGAGAACCCGGCCTGGGCCAGAGGCTGGACAGGCCACCGCTCCCCTCTCGTCCCCGAGTCGCAGCACCAGGAAGTCGACCCATCTCTCCCGCTCCCTTTCACTCAGGAAGGTAAACCCCCATAAAGGCAGTGGCAACGCGAATCCAGCTCCCGAGCCCCCGGGACCCACAAGCACCGGCCACGCTGGGGCCTCTGCCGACTCGGCGCAGACGGCACCGCAGAGGCAGGGCTCCCGCTGCCACCGCCCGTGAGCGCCCCCAGGACCCGCAGACCCTGCAGCGGACGCCGCTGTGCTGAGAGGTGGGAGCAGCCACAGCTTTCGCCCCAGAAAACCCGTTCTGCACACGAGGTCTCCGATCCCAGCGAGGCCAGGGTCATGCCCGACCGCACCTCGTGCGCTCGCTCCTCCCAGCACGTTGGGTGTTCGGAGAGAGGGGGAGCGTGATGCCGACGTGTGGCTGCCGCCCGGCACAGGACACCCACCTGAGTACACCACGTCCGTCTGCCAGTAATTGAAAGCCGCGATCCAGGCCTCGAACTGGTGCGCCTGCCAGGTGGCCACCTCGTGCAGCCCGGACCCCACCTCGTCCAGCTGGAGCAGGTGCAGCTGGCCCTTGGAGTCGCTGCTGATGATTTTTAAGGGCTGGTCACTGTCCCTAGACACGGGGAGCAATGGAGAACCCGCTGAACTTCACTCAGACCCAACTCATCGCCTCTTCAGGTTCCCAAGCAGTGCCACGCTGTACCCCCGAGACCTGTCCCTGGCGGCTCTGCATGGGCCTGGCACGTGGGCAGGTTTGTAAGCAGCTGCTTGGGCACCTGGAGAGCGGCGCTCCCACTCAGCCTGTGGGAATCAGTGTCGGCCTCTCCGAATGGAGACACCACCCTTTATCTAGAAGGCTGGGGTTTCTGTCCTCGGGGGGCTGGCATGACACCCCCGGGTCTAGGGAGCCGCAGCCGGGGCAGCACGGGTGGTACCGATGCTGCCGCACAAAAGCAGGAACGAGCCGTCAGCGCAAAGACGTGGCCCTTACCTTCCCGCCTTCCCCGTGGACCAATCCAGGGACAAGGCCAGACACTGCTTGCTCAGGGCAAAGCTGGCAAACGGCTGCAGGGTGTAGGTGGTCTCCTGGGGGAGAGACCACCTCAAGGGCGGCCCGGGACCCTGGAGGTCAGCCTCCAGCTCTGTTGGCCGCCACTCCCTCTCGCCCTCCTTCACTCCCAGGTGAACGTCTGCACTCGCTAGGAGACACACCTGCAGGAGGAATTCCCAGCCGTGAGTGACCTTGGGGAAGCAGGCATCGCTCCTCAGCCCCTTGCTGCCGTCCCCCGCTCCCCGCCCGCCCGCCCACGCTATCACACCCCTGCTGGCTGGAGGGCCCTGGTGGCCGCCCTCAGCTCCCCAGGCTGCTGGGTCTCAGAGGCACAGACAACAGACACTTTACTCCGGTTTGCTTTTCAGAAGCCACGACTGGCCACTAAAGCGCTCTCTCCCCTAACACCTACGGAGGCTTCATTATGCAACCTGGACCCGCTAAACCCACCCACAGGCGGCTCCTGGTTTATGGCTCCGGCCTCGATCCCGGGCCCTGGGCCTCGATCCGGGCCGGGTCCCTGGGCCCTGTCTTCCTCCCTTGTTCCCAGGACAAGCTGCTGCTCCCCGCGGCCAGGAGCAAGGCCTTTCCACACAAGCCCTCCGCTGCCACGAGCCCGGCGCCCCCGGGCCTCTGCTCCAGCCCTCTCGCCGCAGACCCTGTGTGCTCC
Organism: Cnephaeus nilssonii; assembly: GCF_951640355.1. Lineage (NCBI taxonomy): Eukaryota > Metazoa > Chordata > Mammalia > Chiroptera > Vespertilionidae > Cnephaeus > Cnephaeus nilssonii. Next base: position 876,699 of record NC_137085.1, read on the forward strand.
AGAGCAGGCACGGCCTGGGGGCTGCCCCCTCGCCTCCCCTCCCCGCAGGGCTCCCGAGGATCAGGGCTGCTGTCAAACACCCAGCAAGTCCCCGCTGCGATCGTGGGCTCTCCCAACTGTCACTGAGAAGGGCAGGCCCCTCGTAAGAAAGTCACTGCTGCCCGGCCGGTGTGGCTCAATGGTTGAGCGCCGACCTATAAACCAGGAGGTCATGGTTGTGTGCTCGATCCCCAGTGGGGGGCGTGCAGGAGACAGCTGAGCAGTAATTCTCTCTCACCATTGATGTTTCTCCCTCCCTCTCCCTCTCCCTCTCCCTTCCTCTCTGAAATCAATAAAAATATATTGTAAAAAAAAAAAGGACGGTGGTCCAGGCTCTCCTTACAGAAGACCTTTCAGATCCATCGACAGGTAAGCCGTCACTTCAGCCCTTCTGCGGTGACCCATGAGGGACCTCCTCTCAGAGTGAGAGGCAGAACCCAACACTTTAAAATGGGCTGTGGCTGCCTTAGACCGCTGCGTGCGAGACTTCCCTGCAGAGAGACTACCCCAGGGAGACGCTCCCCCCAAACCCTCTCCATCAGGTTCCCTCCAACCCCGAGGACGCCCGTCCCAGCCACTGACCTTGGATCCCAGCAGCTGGAACAGCCCTATGAGCCCGTCCGCGTCGGCCACAGCCAAGAGGGCGTGGCCGGCCACCGGGACGTGGCACCTGCGGGGAGAGTCCACGTGCCAGTCAGCACAGGGGACACGGGACGGCATAATGCACCCCAGGAACTCGCCATTCACATGGAAGCCCCTACAGCCCCGTCCCAACAAGATCCCCGGCTTACAAATCCTAACCCAGCACCACTTCTCTGAAGGATACTGACTCTGGGGCTCGGAGACTAACAAAGGAAATGAACCCCAAAGCTGCATCACCCCACAAGTGCCCGCAGGTGGGCAGGACGGTGAAGAGGCGAGCACAGCTCAGAGGCTGCCCGTCCGGCGGTGGGATGCTGCCGGGCATCAGGCTCCCTGCCAGTGACGCGATCCCAGGCCGTGGGGTTGCTCGCCAGTCCGTACCATTTCATGTCCAGGATGGCAGACGTGTCTCTTCTTTGCATCTCAGCCACAGAGCAAGCCGAGGGGTCACTGCAGCTGTACAGGTAGAGACGGCCTGCCCGGGCCTGAGGCTCGGGAACGTCCTGTTCGCTCTGCAAAAGACGCAGGTGTGTCCGGGTGACCCAGACAGCGGCTGACGGTGAGGCAGGGAGCGAGCAAGGGCTGCGGAGCCGGATCCTGCCCGGGAGCTGCCCCGACTTCCTGAGCTGGAGAAAGTCCCCTCCTCCCACAGGTGCGTGCAGATGTGCCGGCCCAGCACAGAGCCTCCTTCTACACCAGCCCACGGGGGCCAGCTGCGCTCCGGGCCGCACAGGGCAGTCCCGGCTGAGGCCTGTGCTCCAGCGCCAGTTGTCACCCCTAAGGGTCGCGGTTTGGGCCCACGTGTCTGCTCCCACAGATGGGGTGCAGTCCCTACACGCCCCGTTTTCTCTTTACATCAGCTGGAGCCACGCTGCAACCAGAGGGCCTTCTGCCTCAGGCGCCGCTCCTGATCTACCCCCAGGCCACAAGGCCAACGTCGCACCGCCCTCCTGACTCCACAGGACGCCTGTCTCAGCGCTCCGGCTGCGGACCAGAGAGGTCTGGCCATGGGGCGGGGAGGCGGGGGCCGGGGTGGCTCTGCCCCTCCAGACCTCCCTGCGCGCGGCCACACGCCCGGAGACGCACCTCGTCCTCCGGCTCCCGCAGCTGGTAGGTGCCGCAGGCCAGCACGTGCCGGAAGCCCTCCAGCGGGCACCACTCCACCGAGTCCGCCGTGTACTCCGTGTCCACCGCCTGCAGCAGCCGCACGGGGCCGCCCGTCTCCCAGCCGTCGGACGCGGCGGGGACCGAGTTGCGGTGGTGGGATGGCGAGGCCAGTTTGCGAGCCCAGGTGGGGCCGAGGCCGGGGCGACTGCGGGGTCGGGTCGGGGTCTGAGGCCGGAACCCAAGCGCGACAGGACCGCACCGCACGGGTAGGTACTTCTTCCCCTTCCGCAGCCGCCTCCTTCCGGTGTGCCGGGGAGGGACTTCCGGCCGCAGTTGCCGCCCCCTTCTAAGGCCGGGCTCCTGCGCCCCCTCCCGGCCGGCGGACCTCGGCGGGCCCCACGTGCCAGGGCGCGCCCCTAGCCCCGGGTTTGACAGGACAGCGGGGGCCCATGAGGGGAGCGGAGGAGGGTGGAAGCGTGCAAAGGGCCTAGTCATGCATGCAGCGGAGTCCAGGCTGGAAGGAGCCGGGCCTCGGGTGCCCTCCTTCCCTCCTGCCCACCCAGGAAGGCGGGCGGGCGCAGCGGAGACGCAGGCCCTGCTGGAGGTGCCTAGAGGAGCCAGGCCCTCCGCAGCAGGTGCAGGTGCCCGGAGAACAGCCAGCGTCCCGGGAGGGCAGGGTCCCCCACCACTTAGATTCAGGATAGAAGGGAGTGGCCAGCACAGCCACGGTCAGCCGGGAGGCTACAGGACGCTGACGCCGTTGAAGAAAGGAGAGGGCTGGGAAGACAAGCCGTGGACCTGCCCCAGAAAGAGACGTTTTCCTCTCGGGGACAAACGAGGCAACGCCCCCCGCCCATTCCCAACAGGTTAGAAACAAGCCCCCGTGAACGGACCTTCTGAATGTCGGGCTTCATAGATGCTCTCTGCTGTGTGGCTACAAAGATCAAGAGGCTGGGCTGGGTATCGGGCAGTGGACGAGGGAAGCTAGTGGACAGTCTGTGGGCCAACGGCACCTTCCCAACAGCACCTGCTCCAGGCGCCATGGTGGTGACATGAGCACAGGGGAGGGACTGCGGCAGGGGCCAACTCTAGGCCAAGGCCACGTTCCCAGCTCCAGCCCAGGGCCGGGACGCTGCCTCCTGTGGTGCCAGCTCCATGGCCAACAGCGACCCCCAGGTCAAGGCTATGCCTGAAGCACCACGAGACACGTAGGAAGCAGCCAAGTGTCAGGACCCAGTGGGCACTGTAGTCAGCAGACCCTGGGCACGTCCCTTCCAATGCGGTTTCTGATGAATGGCTGACGGCAGAGCAACGTGCTGGTCAGGGGATGTAGACCGCTGGAGCACCAACCTAGCCATGCCCTAAAGGACAGGAAAAACCCGCAGCCGCAGCCTGGTCCTCCTTGCCCAGGAGCCTTTGTTTGAAAGCAACTGTTGAGCACTTGGGGCCCGTGCCTATATAGGCCCCCGCCCCCAACTGTCCTGGCCAGAACTGGCCTCTGGAAGCAGGAGTCACCGGGAATGTCCCGAGAGCTCAAACCAGCTGTAGGGCCAACCGTCTCTCAGGATCACACATGTCACCATCCCCAATAGCTGAGCCCATCACTGCTCATCCCAGGGTCTGGAGGGACCTGAACAGACCGCCCATGCAGCAAAACTCTCAGACCCAGAAAATACCCACGCCTGACCTCTAGCCGCAAAGGAGCTTCTGGCCAAACAAGTGTGTGGGAATGCGGAGTCCTCTCACGTCCAGAAAACCCTCCTTCAGGGTTAGAACAGAGCCCTCCTGTTCCCTGTGAGCTCCACCACGTTTGCAAAGGAGCGACAGGAAGCTAAGCAGAGAACAGAGGCCAGCATGGGGCCGCCCAGCCAGGCCGCAGTGAGCACACACAAGAGCTGCCATGGAGAGTGTAGCAGGACTTCCAGGGCCGGGGCTGCCCACACAGTCACCCTGGAGGGCCAGCCTCATCCTCCCAGCCAGATGCCAACCACACAGCCCAGCTCCCTGCCCCGGGGTGGCAGTGCGAGGTGCTGCCAGGTGGCCCAGCACCCGGACATCTGTGGCTCCAGGGAGGGCAAAGGCCCCGCACGGTGTGGGGAGCAGAGCTCCGGTCCTCCAGGTCGCTGCTCACAGGCAGGGCCTCAGAGACCTGCCGGACACTCAGGGAGTCCAGGCGAGAACTTCACAGCTGGGCTGCGATCACCCAGGTCCACTCCACGCCACAGGGCAGTGGGTCTGGGCCTCACTCCTGGGAGAAGCCCAGGATCGAGGCGGGCCCCCACCCCAGGGCCCGGCCCACTCGGAAACGGGCTCAGCGGGAAAGGAGGCGCGCAGAGCAGGTGCTAGGTGACTGCCCTTTACTTCCCGTGTAGATGCCACGCCGAGGCCGCGCTCCTGGGCGGCTCCTGCTCTGACAGTTTGAGACCCGTGGCCTGACCGTCTGCTGCTTGAGGATGACAGCAAATGATTCTATTTGTAATTCCTAACCCCCCACGGCCTCCCCCCCCAAAAAACTGTACATGAGTTTACAAACATATTAACATATAAATAATGAGAAGCATCCTGGCGGGAGCCTCCCAGCTGTCTCTACTGCAGGGAGCACTTCCAGGGGAGCGCTGGGCCCCGCCAAGTGCCCGCAACCAGGGCCGCCGCTGCCGCCGCCGCTCCGGGCGCCGCTGGCTTCTTCCACACCACCAGGCTCCACCACCACGTGTCCGCGGTGTCCAGGGCAGGCCTGGAGCCGCAGGGCCGAGCTGCCGCTGCCCAGTCATCGCTCCGGCTCGAGCTCGTGCTGGAAGGGGCGCCGCTTCTCCCGACAGTGCTTCTTGTGGGCGGGCCAGTCCTTCTGCTGGCACTGCGAGCCGCAGTACCGGGCCACCTGGCAGCGCCCGCAGATGTTGAACTCCCGGAGCTGAAAGCACAGAGCAGGTGACCTCTCAGTCCTGCGGAGGACCCGGCCCCGCGGCTGCAGAGGCCCGAGGGGCCTGAGGGGACGGGAGCGGAGCGGCCGTACCTGCTTCTCGATCATCGTGCAGGGCGGGTAGTGGCACTCGTAGTAGGTGCAGGAGCTCTCCTCCTCCTCCACCACGTCCCCGTTGGCGTTGTAGTACCGCGTGGCGCTCAGCGCGGGGAACTGCTCCTCGATGGGGTCCGTGGGGAGCTGCTGGATTGCGAGCCAGTACAAGCTCTGCTCCCTGAAGGACAAGGGGCCCAGCTCTAGGCACAGAGGATGATGCAGGACCCAGGACGGCCACCCCCATTTCTGTCCTGGCAACTGGACTTTGCCCACCCGCACTGTGGGCTCATCCCCACTGACACCTACTTTGTAGCACTTGGTCTCCGCGCTGAAAGGCGCAGAGCAGGGCTGGGTCTCCCGCACCTGGCACGAGGGACACGGCAGGCACAGGACTCGGCCTCAGGACCCCGCCACGCCCGCCACCTGAGCCAGCAGGCAGTCCCCCCCCCCTGCTCAGGGCCCCAGCTGCGCCTCCTCCCCTCGGTGCTGTGCTGCCCGCATCCTTCCACCCCGTCTGTGTGAGTGGACAGCAGGGCTGCAACTGAGGGGCTCCAGAGCGAGGCGCCCTGACAGGCAGCACCGTGACCTCGCAGAGAGTTTAACTCCCAGGTCTGTGGGGACTTGGGTAAAAGAGGGAAGGGAGCCCAGCCGGCGCGGCTCAGTGGCTGAGTGTCGACCCAGGAACCAAGAGGTCACTGGTTCGATTCCCGGTCAGGGCACATGCCTGGGTTACGGGCTCGATCCCCAGTGTGGGGTGTGCAGGAGGCAGCCGATCCATGATTCTCTCTTATCATTGATATTTATCCCTTTCTCCCTCTCCTTGTATCTTTGTAAAAAATCAATGAAAATATCTATTTTTTTAAAAAGAGGAAAGGGAAGGGTCACCCTCACCTAACACCATACACAAAAATTAACTCAAAATGAACCAAGGACCTAAACATAAGACATTGAACACAAGGTCTCTCAGAAGCAAACACAGGACAAAAGCTGTCCTACACGGGGCTTGGCAACCATTTCCTGGACATGACACCGAGCCACAGGTGACAGAGGACACAGACATACTGGACCTCACAGAACTTAAAGCTGTTGTGCATCAAGATACTGTCCAGGGTAAAAAGGCACCCCACAAGATGAGGGGAAGATTTGCCATAGATGTGATAACGGTTAGAGTACATAGAGCAGTACAACACAACAAGATAACACAACTTAGAGACAGAGAACTGAAGACACAGTCTCCACAGACACAACGGCCCAAAAGCCCACGAGAACATGCCCAACATCACTAGTCGGCGGGAAAAAGCAAAACTACAATGATGCCAACTCACACCAGTTATGGCTGCTGTTGAAACAACAAACTAAACTACAGCGCTGGTGAGAATGTGGGGGGAGCCTGCGCACCGCGTACTGTACAGCGGGGAGCCATTGTGGAAACCGTCTGAGGACCTCAGAAAATTACCAGCAGGGCTCCCGCAGGACCCCGCAATCCGATCCTGGGGACATGCCCACGAGAACTGAAAGCGGGGGTCCTGACGAGGGTCTGCACACCCACATTCACAGCAGCATCGCTCCACAAGCTGGAACCGGGAGCAGCCACACCAGTGCCCGCCGCTGGACGGAAGGGTAAGTCACCCGTGGTGAACACAAGGGGTACTCGTCAGCCTTAGGAAGAAGGGACCCTGGAGGAGCAGACCCTTCGCTGGTGACAGGCGGGTGTTAGGGGGCCTGCGTGGGTTGGGGAGGGCAGGTCCCGCATGGACACCGCACACGCGTGCACACTGGGCCCCGGGGACCTGTGGAGGCCGCCCTGCCTCCGAGGGGCCCTTCTCCTTCTGTTCTGTTTGACGAACAGCCCTCCCGTCCCCAGCGCCCGGGGAGAAACGTGAGCTAAAGCAGCTCACTGGTGACCCAGGGCTCTGCGAGGCCTCGGGGACCTGCCCAGGGACAGCGCGCCTGCCGCTCTGGTGGCCGCTCCAAGGAAGAACCAAGGAGCCAATCAGTGCCCTATCTTTGCTTCAGCCAAACTGGGCCTTGTTTTTGTCACTTTCTTTTCTTTTTAAAACATATCTTCATTGATTTCAGAGAGGAAGGGAGAGAGAGAAACATCAGTGAAGAGAGAATCATTGACTGGCTGCCTCCTGCATAACCCCTACTGGGGACCAAGCCTGCACCCCAGGCATGTGCCCTTGACTGGAATCAAACCTGGGACCCTTCAGTCCCCAGGCCAACGCTCTATCCACTGGGCCACACCAGCCAGGGCTCTTTTCTTTCTTGTTTGTTTTTAATGTACTGATTTGAGAGAGAGACACCCATGTCTTGTTCCACTTATTTGTGCATTCATTGGTGGATTCTTGTATATGCTCTGACCAGGGGTCGAAGCTGGAAACTTGCTATCACGCCAATGCTCTAACCCAGCGGTCGCCAACCTCTCGGACCTCACGGGCCACCAGTTGGCGACGGCTGCTCTAACCAACTGACCTATCAGCCAGGGCTCTGTCACATTCAACCAGAAATCTAAGAGGACAATTACAAAAGGGTCAGTCTCCCTCAAGATCAGGCCATACTCTATCATTAGAGGAGAGAACGCAGAGGCTCGGCCCAGCCCTGCCCCTCCCGTCCTGAGAGCCTGGGGACCACCCCGACACGTGGCCTCTGAACCTGCCGCTCCCACGTCCGCAGCTCAGGCTCCAGCAAGACCGTGAGGATGACAACTGCAGCAGTTCACCCGTCTCCGTCTGCCAAGATCCCGAGAAACACTGACCTGTCCAACCTCCCTGACATCTGTCTGCTGGGAGTCACCGCCACCGTCGGGGACAGCTGCCCAGAGGCCTGAGGACACGCAGAAACCCCTGGGGGCCCTCCGAGCCTGGAATGCACGTGTGGCCAGAGACACCCTGGCCGTGTCAGCAACCAGCGTCAGCTCCCAGCCCCCGACCTGCTGCTGGTCCCCCAACTCCTGGTTCCCCAAGGGCTCCTCGAAGCTCCAAGCTGGGCGCTCCCCGGGCCGCAGGAACTGCCTCGGGGCAGCCTTCCCACCGGGCGGATGCATGTGCTGTCTGAGCACAAGCGCTGTTTGCAGGACTCAGAGAGGAGACCAAGCCTCCAATCCACGTCGCCTGCTCCCCTCAACCACTGCGTCAGGTGTTGGGCAAGGAGCACGACAAAAAGACCTGTGTGCACGGAGCCGAAGACACCTCACCTGCCTCGGGGACAGAGACAAGTCCTACCACCTGCAGGCGTCCAGCCCAGATGACCCTGCTCCCGACAGAGCCGTCATCGATGACCCGCCCAAAAAGAGAAGCATCAGGACCTCACCCGCCTCCCAGAACAGGAGGCCCCACACATCGAGGGACAGCAGCAAGGTCCCGAACCACAGCAGCATCGGAGCAGAGCGGGGACGTGGGGCGTGGTGGCGAGAGCAGGCAGTCCTCGGCGCCGCCCTGCCGCCTGGCAGCCGGAAGACCCACCTCTGTTTGCTGGAGGTCTCCTCCGCTTTGGGCCGCCAGCCCCACGGCACCAGCTGCAGGTTGTCCAGGCGATTGTCCACGGTCACCGCGTTGAGATGCACGACCTGGAAGCCGGGGGCGATGCCGCCCCTGTGCCGCTCCCTAGAAACAAGCACTCTTCGACCCGCCTCCACAGCCCAGCGTGTCCGCCACACGACTGCACTGCCCTCGCACACTGACGGGCACACCAGGAGTGAGGATGCCCAGGGGAACCCAAGGTGTCAGTCCGTGGCCCAAACAGGACCAGCCAGGTTGACAGTTTAGCCCTTGGATGGAAGAGCTGGGCTGTAGGGAACCAAGGCCGGAACCCCAAACTCTGCAGCACAGCCTAGAGACGCCCCTCTGAGCCCCCCCCCCCGCCCCCCCGTGCACACCAGGGACGGCAGCTGCTTCCCCATGTCCCACCAACAGGCTCAGCAAGAGCCGGCAGGCATATGAGCATAACCAATGGACAGACACTGGGGCGGTGGGGGCTTGCCCGGGGTGGGAATGGCTGGGAGAGGGGGGTCAGTCGGGGGGAAAAGCAGAACCCACCTCCCGGGGAGGCAATAACCGCCCCAGTGAGCTGCGAAAAGAAAGCGCACGTGGTCTGGAGACCCAGGTGGGCCTGCTGGTGCCACAGCACGCCGCCACTCCTCTGAGTTAGCCGAGTGGCACAGAAGCATGAGGGGAGGCCGCCCTGGCTCCCGTACCCCAGGGTTCATGCAGGACCCAGTGGGGAGCAAGCAGCCCGGTAATACTCACCACAGCAACTCATGCAGAAGCCTGCCCGAGCCCCTTCCTCGGTTTTTGTCGAAGGCGTAAGCGAATATCTTAGCACCATTTCCATCGGCATCCACTTCCATCCTGGCCTGAGAAGGAACAAGGTACAGGTCTGCTAAGAAGCCTCCGATTCCCAGCAACCGTTCAGGTTCCTCTTAGAGACATTGAGCGCCGGGAACAAGGCAGAGGGACGGAGCGGGCCTGTTGCTGGGACCCTGGGAGGCCCGGACACACAGCACGAGCCAGCATGTCCCGAGCTCCTGCATTTGAGCGCGACAGGCAGGAGCACAGTACTGTGGACAGAGAGGAGCTTCCCTCATCTTACAAAAGCCCACAACCAGTGAGAAAGGCACCCCCTGCACAAGCAGCTGCTGCAGGCGCGTGAGGAGGGTGGGGGGACTGGGCACTGGGGCATGAACAGAAGCTGGTCAAGCAGCGGCAGTGGAAGGCAGGGGCGCCGGGAAGCTGAGAGGAAGGAGCACTGGGCACCAGGAGGGACAGGGCCCAGGCCAGGGGGAGGTGGGGGACAGTCTCCTAAGGAACCGGGGCTTGTCCAGTTGAATTCAGTCACGAATGTGACACAACTGGTCTCTGCTTCGGGAAGAGAAGCAATCAGGGTGGCCACTGGGAGGAAGAGTGCCACAGAGGCAGCGCTGAGACCCGGGTTCTGCAGGGACTTCCGGGCCTCCCCTGGGGGAGAAAGCCACCCCTCCCGGCCCGGCCCTCCCCAAGGGCTGGAAAGGGGGCCGCCCTTACCTCGAAGGAGTAGCCCTCCACCAGCGGGATGTCCTGCTCGTCTATCAGCGTGTACTTGGTCTACAAATCAACCACATTTCACAGGTTACATGTGGGACGGGTGAGGCACTGTAACAGGCAGGAACGCACCAGCCCTTCAGGAGTCAGAGTGAGGGGGTGGGCAGTCTGCCACAGAGAGCAGGTAGCCGTGCCAGGGCTGGGCATCCCCACCCGAGACTGCACCAGAGGAGCGGGCTTCGGGCTGCACTGGCCACCCGCACGAGGCCACCCATCCGACCTGCCACCAAGCTGGCCAACCTCGACTCTGTGCGGTTTCAGGTGCCAATAAGCCTCGTCCGGCACGGCGGCTTCAGTGGAGCAGAGGAGGGGGGTGGGACGGAGGCAGAGTACCCAGAAGGTGTCGATTAACGTTCATTTCTTAAGCAGGGCAGCCGGCACACAGCTGCCCACGGAATTGACCTTTTTACTTTCTGCTCCTGCGTGCCGCTCGGCGCTGGGTCAGGAGGGTCTCAGAGCTGAGGGGAGCCCACCCTTCCCTAGGTAGGAAGCCACGCCTCCTGCAGGCCGGGCCGGGCAGGACACAGCCCCCACAGGGTCGGCTCGCTCTGGCTCGGAAGCTGTTCCCTAGGGTCTGCGTCCGTGTTACCTTCATCTGACTGCCTCTGCTCCTCTCCCACCCGAAGCTTCCGCCGCTGGCGATGGGAACAGGGTTCCCATCCAGGGTACGGTCCGTGGCTGGTCAGCGGCACGGCCGGCCGGCTCCTGGAAACAGCCAAGCCTCAATGCCCACAGGTGCCGGGAGCCCCAGCCTCGACCACGCGGAGGGCGGGGCCGGGGACGGGAGAGCAGCAGAGGGAGGCCTGGCCGCGGCGGGGCCCACGGAGGCTCGGCCAGACGTGGCCCCCGCTGGCCGCGTGAAACCTGTGCGAAGCGCCACCAGGACCCGCAGGCTCGGAGCGGCGCGCACACACCGGTCTCCGCAAGGAGCGAGCGCGCCGCATCGGAAGGGCGCTGCGGTCCCCGCGCCGCAGGTGCCGCCTGGGGCCGCCTCCTCCCGGGCCGCGGCGCACCGTCCGAGCCCCAGGCCGCGGCCCAAGGAGGGTGCCCCCGCGGGGACACGCCGCCGGCCCGCCACCCGCACAACCGCCGGGCCCGGTGTCCCCGGCCAGGCCCCGCGGCCCCGACCCAGCCCCAGCCCCAGCCCCGACGCCGCGCCCACCGGCCCAGCCCCCGGCCCGTGCCGCTCACCTTCCCGGCCACCCGGCCGAGCCGCACGATGCCCAATTTGAAGTCGGTCATGGCCAGGCCTGCGCTCGGCCGGCGGCGCCGCTCCCTTGGGAGGTGCCGGGCCGGGGCGGGGCCGCGGCGCGCCGAGCGAGCCGGGCGGGCGGGCGGGCGGTCAGGGGTCGGGTCCGGGCAGCCGGGCGGGACGAGGCCGGGCCGGGACCAGGCCGCCTCAGCCGCCGCCTCGAGCCCGCCGGACCTGCCACGCGCCGCCGCTGCCGCCGCGCGCACCACCGCGAGCGGAGACGAGGGCGGGGCGCGGCGCGGACACACCCCCGCCCGCCGCCTCCCGGCCAATAGTGGGGCGCGCCCTGCACCAGCCGGCGCGCGCCGCTTCGCCACGGCCAACGGGGAGCCGGCCAGTGCGCAGGCGCGCCGAGCGGCAGGGCGAGCGCGGGGGAGGGGCGCGGCCGGGGGCGGGGCCTGCGCGGCCGCCCCGCTACGTCAGTTTCGCGGGAAGCTTTGTGCCGGCACCGGCTCTCTCGCCGCCCCCGACCCCGCGTTTTACCCCGGATCCCGCGCCCCGCCCCTGCGCCGCCCCGATCCCTGGGCAGCTCCTGGCGTTGCGCCCCCGGCTGTCCGCGGGCCCGTGGTTAGGGTGCTGGACTCGCCGCGGCTCCCATAAACGGCCCTCCGACCAGGGCAGCGGGCAGGGGCGGGATCGGGGGTGAGCGCGGGACCCAGGTGCCCGGCCGCCGAGAAGCAAGGCTGGGGGCCCGCGCCTGCAGGACAGGGGAGAAGCCCAGCGGGGGGCCCTCCTCCCCCCTGGCGTGTCCCCTCCGCACGGGGGCGTGTTCGGGACCAGGCGGCCGGCCCCCGACCCCAGGCTACACCAGCCTTCCCGGCCGCAGGCTCCCTAACCGGGGTGGGCGATGTCCAGGGCGCAGACCCGCTTGCTCCAGGGACGCCCAGCTGCCTCTTGGGGACGAGGGGGCGCCTGCCTACCAGCCTTGCCTCCTGGCAACCACTCCAGCTTGGCTTTTGCTCCCAGGACCCACCCGTGCGCGTACATTTAAAGCGCCTGCTCATATTCCAGCGAGGAAGGCAGAAAAAGCCCGTGATGAGTGAGTTATGTGCGGTGTTAGGAGGCCATACCTGCCGCGGGGGAAACACGTAGGTCAGCTTTAGAGGTTGGGGGTCCTGGTGAAGGTGGGGAGCAGAGTAGGCCTGACCCACAAGTCAGTGGAAGGAGGGGGCCTGAGTCATGGCAGCACACAGGGGAGCGCATTCCAGGCAGTGGGATGAGCCTCTGCAAAGGCCCCGAGCTGGGGACATTCCTGGCATGTTTGAAAATGGAGGTGTCCGCCCCGCTGGTGTGGCTCAGTGGGTTGAGCATCGTCTTATGCACCAAGTGGTCACCTGTTCAATTCCTGGTCATGTCAGGGCACATGCCTGCATTGCTGCTCCATGGGGGGGGGGGGGGAGGCGCAGCCTGGGATGTTTCTGTCTCTCCCTCTCTCTTCCTCTCTAAAATCAATGGAAACATTTAATAAAAAAAAAGAAAAGAAAATGGAGGTGGCTATTGTGACCAGACTGGAGTGCTGAGCAATAGACTCTTGGCAGGACTTTGACTTTTACACTCAGAAGGGAGGACACCATGAGATACCACCGCACACCTATCAGATGGTTATCATCAATGAAGCAATGAATCAAACAAGTGTGGGCGAGGAAGTGGGGGGCGGGCAACCCTCGTGCATTGTTGCTGGGATTACAAATTGGTGCCGCCACTATGAAAAACAATGTCTGTCCCAGTATCTGTTGGTGCATAACAAACCACCCCAAAACTTCCCGGCTTCAAGCAACCATTTACTTCCTCGTGGTTCTGTAATCCAGATTGGACTCAGCTGGGTGGTTCTGCGGTTGGCTGGTGCGGTCAGCTGTCTCCATTTGTCACCAATTCCTTTTCTCCTGGTAAGTGTGTGATGCTCCACCCAATTGGTCCTGTGACTGTTCTGATGCACTTACCATCGTAGAAGGTTCTGGAACTCAGAGCCCAGGACTGAGGACAGGCAGCTTCGCCTTCCTCCACCTTGGTGACATACCGCCAGGTCGTCAGTCTCACTATGTGGAGACCATCACGCTGTGCTAACCCCCAAACCAGCCATGTGGAGAGGCCTCACCGAGGACACCTGACCAGGTGTGTCACCTGACCACACCTGGGCTACCCCTGCCACCGGGGCAGGTGAGGCATCAGACATGTATGTGAAAAAGACTTCTTGGCCCTGACCTGTTTGGCTCAGTGGATAGAGCGTCAGCCTGCAGACTGAAGGGTCCTGGGTTCCATTCCGGTCAAGGGCACATGCCTGGGTTGCGGGCTCTATTCCCAGTGGGGGGTGGGGGGGCATGCAGGAGGCAGATGATCAATGATTCTCTCTCATCATTGATGTTTCTATCTCCCTCTCCCTTTCTGAAATCAATAAAAAATATTTTAAAAAAGAAAAGAAAAAAGATGTCTTGGATGTTCCATTCTCAGCAGATACCGCACGGAACAGAAGAGCCTCAGGTGAGGGCAGCCTCGTTGTCACAATAAGTAATCAATTGGGGTAGTTTGTTCTGCAGCAGTAGCTAGCGGACACAGCCAGGGCCGCTCAGCCACAGTCCCTGGGTATGATTGAGGCAAGAAGTCTGAGCCAGGGGCACTCAGGTGTCCAGGCAATCTCTCTCTCCCTCTCTTCCTCTCTCTCTCCTTCTCTCTCTCTCTCTTTCAGGTTTCCCTAGCAGGTAAGCAGGCATTATTGTGTGGCAGCTCCCACACCCAAGGGAACGAGATGAGCAGCTGCCAGGCCTCCTGAGCCCCTGCAGCTGGTGTGGCGTCCCTTGTCACAGCATCACCGGTCAAAGCCAGCCCAGGCCGGCCAAGGGTCCGTGGTGGGGATGAGCCCACCTTCTGATGGGAGAAACAGCGCACCTGGAAAAGGGATGGGAGAAGGGGTTGGCAGGCATCTCTGAGACAAACTAACCAAGCCATGGGAGGGGCAGCTGGTGTTCCTGGCAGAGCTGTGGGAAGGAGAGATGGATTGACAGTGTTATGTGCCTACCTGTGATGCTTTGACATCTGGGGGGCCCTGTGACCTTGGGAGAGACTGCCTCCCAGAGCTAATTCCTGGAGACAGCAAGCAACTTCCTGGGACCACACCTTTCACATGCAAACTGACCAATCCAGAGCCCCCACTTGCACCCACCTCCTTTATCTCCCTCACTCACCACGCCAGGATTTCTCTGCCTTCATCCCCACAGGGCCAGGTACTGGACACTGGAGACCACCCCCAGGGACCGGAGCCCACTGAGATTACTCACAGCCTCCACTGCCTCACCCATTCCTTCCCACAGCGAGCGAGCAGTTGTCTGTTTGTCTGTCACCTCAGGCAATTAGAACAAGTCCTGGGTACACTTTATTTGGGTGCATATTGATTTCAGAGAGGGAGAGGGAGAGATAGAAACATCCGTGATGAGAGTCATGGATTGGCTGCCTCCTGCACTCCCCACAGTAGGGATTGAGCCCACAACCTGGCATGTGCCCCGATGGGGAATTGAACCATGACCTCCTAGTTCATAGGTCCATGCTCAAGCACGGAGCCCCATCGGCCGGGCAAAGCTTTGAAGGTGACAAGGAAATGTCTAGACATGGCCACAGGGCTCAGGAGGGCACCCAAAGGCACGGGAGTTGTGTGAAAATAAACATCTACCTGGAGACACCCAGGAAGCCCGGCGCCAGGAGAGCAAGAGGAAAGGGTCGTTGAGAGAAAGGCGGTCAGCACATGGGTGCGGTGGCGGCGGGTGTGAGGGCCGGCAGCAGCTTCCCGAACAGGGGACGGGTGGGCGATGGAGTCGGAATAAAGGCTGGGGGGGGGGGGGGCGCAAATGGGGGTCCAATTGTGGGAGACAGAGGGTGACCCGAGATAAAAACCACCTACTCTCTCTCCTCATTTATTCCATCTCAGCAGCAGCCAGCACACACCTCTTCTTCCTCCTTGACTTCTGTAGTGACAGGTGGCATTTTGGGATGCCCACAATCCCCTCCTTCCCCTGGGCACCCTGCCCTTGCTCAGGAATCCCCTCATTTGCACAGTCAGACTCTCCCTCTGGGGTACATCAGGCTCTAGGAAGCCAGGTGGGGTCTGGCGCCGCCTGCCTACCCACCCGCCCCCCAGCTCTCCAGGGCTCCCTGGCCCCTCCCTTTCCTCACATGGCCCAGTGGGACCCTGGGAGCAGGAAGTCCCGCCCCTTTTGCTGGAGGGCTAGATTAGGTCTCTGTGGGTTTCACCCCAAACTCCAATGTCATCAGCGCCCTGGCGTGAGTTACCATCTACACACGAGCGCGTAACAAATCTTTAATCCTTCGTCTCCCCCAAATTCATGCGAAGTGCCCAACGGGCATCCCAGACTCTGCGGGTCATGAATTTCTCCCTCACCCCAAACAACTTATACCGAGGCCAGTTTTCTCCAGCAGAAAATGCCACCCCGTTCACCCAGCGGACCTCGACGCCCTCCTTCAGGCACCCCATATTTAACTAGCAGGGGGCGCCCATTGCCGCCGCTCTGAGCTCTGAGCTCTGAGCTGGCACGACCTTCTCTCTCCTAGGCTCTCTGGTCTCCCGCGTGCACTCTCCCCGCCTTCACCCCGCCACACACTTCCCTCTCCACCCGCCTTGCCTTTTAGAGACGATACATCAGAGTCTGTCCCTCCGCGCCCTGGAGTCACGCACATCCCGCCCCACACAACCTCAGCCCCGCACCCACGTGTTCAGGGCCGGTTCCGCCGGCAGGCCGCTCCAGGGACCCCACCCTGAGCCCCAGGACCGCCGCGTGCTCCCCGCGCACGCACACCCGCCGGCCAGCCCTCCGGGCGTCCTTCCGCGGAGTGACGCGCGGGGCTCAGAGAGGGACCCTTCCCAGCCAGCGGGCCCCGACCCTGCACCGTCTCCTCCGGTCCCCAGCCCCAGCCCGGGCCACGGCCCCGCCTCCGCGGGAGGTGAGCCGGCCTCTCTCCCGGGGCAGCGGGAGTGCCCGTGCGCCGGGTCCCCGGACCCGACCGGACCTCCAACCTGCGGGCCGGAGGCGGGGCCGCGGGCTGACCGGGCGGGGATGGGGACCGGAGGAGACGAGGGGACAGGGCCCGGAAAAAACCCAGCGGACGAGGGGTGCGACCGACTTGGGGGCGGGTCCGGGAGAGGGCGTGGCCCGGGGCGTGGCCTGGCGGGGCGGGCCTGGAAGGCTTGAGGCGTGGCTGAGACGGGGGACGGGCTCGCGAGCGTAAGGCGTGGCCGAGGGCGTGGCCCCACAATGGGGGCGGGGACGTGGGCGTGGTCACACAAGGGGACTGGCAGGATGGGGCGTGGTCTGGCCTGCGGCGTGTCCCGATTGGAGGAAGGGCCGACGGGGCGGGGTCGAGGGCGAGTCGGACCGGTGCGGTGCTCAGAGCAGAGCCGGCCAGCAGGCGGGCGGGGGCAGCAGCGAGCGGCCGTCCGGTCGGGCCCGCGGGCGGCATGGGGCGGGTGCAGCTCTTCGAGATCCGCCTGAGCCACGGCCGCATCGTCTACAGCCCCGGGGAGCCGCTGGCAGGGGCCGTGCACGTGTGCCTGGGGGCGTCTCTGCCCTTCCGAGGTGGGCGCGGGTCGCCTTGGGGCGGGCCGGGCGGGGGTGGGTTCAGGTGGCTGCGCCCGCTCCTGGGGCTGGGCCGGGGCTCCCGGAAGCGCTGCCGAGGCCGCTGAGTCTGGGACACCCCCTTCTCCCCTAACACAGTCCAGGGCCCGTATGGGCGCCACTCGGGTGCCCCGGGTGCTGGGAGTGGTGGGTGGGAGGCCGGCGGCGTTCGGGGCAGAGCCGGGAGGCCTGGGTGGCCCAGTCTTCCGCTTCTTCCCTTCCTGCCCTCTCCGCCCGCCCGGGTGAAGGCTTAGAGCTGTCCGCCTTGGCAGAGCCCACTGTGACCTGGACACAGGCGAGCTCCGCCCCTCCCTGCCGGGGCTCCGGGGTCCGCTGTGCCCTGCACCTGCTGGGCCCTTACTTGGAGGCGGGGCTCCTGGCGCAGACAGTCCCACTGCCGAGTCTGCGGGTTCCCAGCTGGACCCACGGGCTACCCGGGCACCTGCTTACGTCCAGTCTAAGCTTGTACTTGTGCACTGGGGTGTCTTGCTCACCCCTGGGTGCCCCAGGCCCCCGGCCCCGCTGGTATCTGGGAGGTGAACCTGAGCCCTCCTGGCCTGTCCCCCTGCGGCTGCAAACACCTGGGGCTTTGGAACTGGGTATCAGGTTGCCGCAACCGCCCTCCCCAGCACCCTCCCCAGGTGCCGGCCTCTCCGGTCCGAGGTGTCCCCCCGGGACCTGGGTGAGTCCTCGGGGCTCGACCCTCAGGGTGGGGGTGGGGGATCCCTGGCTCCGAGCGCAAGGTTGTGCGTCGTGTCCCTCCACCTCAGGGTGCTCCTCCATCTCGGGGTGCTCAGCCAAAACCACAGCCGCCCGGCTCCCCCCTGGACCTTGGCCCTCCAGACCCCTGTGTGGTTGACAGCTCAGCACTTCTGGTCCCCACAGAGGGCCGAGAGCCCCCCTGGGCAGCCGCCGCCTCCGTCCTGGACAGGCCTCACCTGCCCCTCACGCCACAGTGGGAGGCCACGGGGGTCTGAGAAGAGGCTGGTGTAAGGAGCCTGCTCACCTCTCGCTGGGGGTTCGGCCTGTGGAGTCTCCTCCCCACGAGACCGTCACCCCCTTTCTCATCTCCCCAGTTGGAGTTTGGGGTTTGGGTGGGAGTGGGTGTGGCAGGGGCACAGCAGGGACCACGCGGTCCTTCCCTGGGGCACAAGCGAGGGGTGAGAAGTGCGATGGGGCATGCTTTCCAGCGGGAGAGTGCTGTGCTGGGCCCAAGGAAGGAGGCGCAGCCGCGCAGCTGGGGCAACTGAGTGCCAAGCTCATCACCTGGCTTGTCCACCTGTCACCTCCTGGAGCCGGGGCCCGGGAGCAGGCTGTTGCTGACCACAGTGGAGGGATGGCCCAAGCTGTGGGGGACTGGTCTGGCCTGGACAGAGCCCCCCGGCCTTTGTGTGGTGGGTGGGCTGTGGGTGAACGGACAGCTGCCACAGAAGCCGAGGGAGCCCCGCTGGTGGTCCCACCTGTGAAAGTGCGGGCCTCAGGGCGGGAGAGGGAACGGTGGGGGATGGGCGGGGAGCAGGTGGGCTTGGCCAGGTGACCCTGGGAGCAGAGGGCGTGTGGGCGCTGAGCTGCGCTGGGCTTTCTCCCAGCAGGCCTGGGTCGGGGAAAGGAAAGATGGTCTCTTTTTCCTTCTTTTATTCAAAAGATACTTGTTGAACCCTTGCTGCCAGCCAGTGATCAGTGGGGAGACCTCCGTCCCGGGAAGGACATGGAGGAGGACAGCAGCCAGCCCCCCGCCCCACCCGCTCACTGAGCTCCTGTCACGGGCCAGACACCACCCTCCCACTTCCTGTGGTCCGACTCGGCGAATTCTCGTGGCCGCCCGGGAGGTGGGCGCTGTCATCCTCCTGTGACAGATTTGGAACCAGGACAGAGAGAACGGGCTCGTGGGCTAGACGCAGGGAAAGAAAAGATGATTTTCTTTTTATTTTTAAAAACATATTTTTAATATATTTTTATTGATTTCAGAGAAGAAGGAAGAGGGAGAGAAACATAGAAACATCCATGATGAGAGAGAATTATTGATGGGCTGCCTCCTGCACGCCCCCTCCTGGGGATCGAGCCACAACCGGGCTGGAATTGAACCTGGGACCTTTCAGTTCGCAGGCTGATGCTCTATCCACTGAGCCAAACCGGCCAGGGCTAATATATTTGTACTAGAGGCCCAGAGCATGAAATTCGTGCACTCGGGGGTGGGGTCCCTCAGCCCAGCCTGCGCCCTCTCGCAGTCCGGGAGCCTGGGGGGGGGGGGGAGGGCCAAGCCGTCAGTCGGACATCCTTAGTACTGCTGTGGAGGCGGGAGAGGCTCCCACCACCGCCACTGCGCTCACCAGCCTTGAGCCTGGCTTCTGGCTGAGCAGCGCTCTCCTTGTGGGAGTGCACCGACCACCAGGGGGCAGCTCTTGCGTTGAGTGTCTGCCCCCTGGTGGTCAGTGCATGTCATAGCGACTGGTCGTTCTGCCGTTCGGTCGATTTGCATATTAGCCTTTTATTATATAGGATTGATTTCAGAGAGGAAGGGAGAGATAGAAACATCAGTGATGATAGAACCATTGATCGGCTGCCTCCTGCACGCTCCTCACTGGGGATCGAGACCACAACCCGGGCATGTGCCCTTGACCAGGAATTAAACCGTGACTTCCAGGTTCATGGGTTGACGCTCGACCACGGAGCCATCCCAGCGGGGCCACGTGGTGATTTTCCTTGGAGAACTGGAGCAGCCCCAAACATCCAAACAGGGGTACCCGTCAGTTCAGTGCTGCTGTCCGTGATACGTCCCAGCACTGGGAAGCTGAGCGTCCGCACCTGGATGGCGCAGCACGGGCCGCAGCCTGCTCAGCGCTGTGAGCGCACCGGCCCGTCGGCATCTGCGCAGTGGGCACTGCGGTGCGATGGCCGCGCTCTCCTCCAGGGGCAGGCAGCGCGCTGCGTGCCCATCCCTCTGCTCCATCGTCCTGGAGAAGAGGGTGGAAGGAACAGGACAGTTTCCTCGGAGACGGAGACTGGACGCGGCTCATTCCGTCGGGGTCCCGAAGGGGCCTCCGTGTGTGCAGAGGGCTCTTTGCTGGGCATTGGGAAGGCCACGCGCGTGGGCCCTCGGGGGTAACCAATGTTCGCTGTGATACCGGTTCTCTTTCCGGGGTCAGGTGCCCCCACAGCACTTCACCTGAACTCTGGGGGGCAGGCCAAGCTGGGCGGGGGAGTCTCGCCACCCACCGTGCCCGTGGACTGGGCCTCGATTGTCGGCCTTATGAGCGGCGGTGCTTGGGGCTCCTGGGTAGATAGTGTGAGGTTCTGAGAGCTGCTGGGTCCCTGGTCCCTGCCCATCCTGCCTGGCACCTCTCCAGGCCCCTAGCGCCTACATTTGGTTACTGCAGCGTGTCTGTTTCCCCCTCAACGCCTCAAAGTATTTAATAGTTGCCAATCGGAAGGTTACAAGTGAATGGAGCCTGTGCCTCGTCTGCTACTATGTAAACCCCACGTAACAACTCATCCCTGAGCTAAGTGGAGTTAGCTCCGTGTGGTGGGTAGGAATTTGGGCAGAGGTGGGCAGATCCATCCTTCAGCTCCGTGTGCCGTCCACTGGGGTCACTTGGCAGTGCCAGGCGGGCACCAGGCCCGTCGGGGGACCACCGCATCCCTCTGGCACACACTTGGCCCCAGCATCCCCAGGGCAGCGGGATCAAGTGGGGCCGCGCCCCGTCCACGGGAGGGTTAAAGCTGGGCGGCTTTCCCGGGCCCACCACCCTGCCCTCTCTGCCCTCTCTGCCTGCCTGGCTGCTCCTGGGCTGTGAGGGGCGGTAGGAGCCCTGCTGCCCCAGATTTCAGGGTGGGGACACTTCCAGGCCTGGACCCAGGGGGCTCGGCTGACGGAGGAGCGAGGGTTAGAGAGCAGGCGGAGGTCCCCGAGGGGAGACGGGATGGCACAGAGGCCGAAGGCTGGTCGCTGGCAGTGCCGACGGGGGCGGGGGAGAGCCAGGGCCCTGTAGGAGCCGTGTGCCGAGGGTGACGCACAGGAAGTCTGTCAGCAGGTGGGCCAGCCTGGGGAGACATGGCCACGGCTGGCCTGGCTGACCCCGGGCCCGGGCCCCGGGCGCTTCCTCCATGGAGGCTCCGTCAGTCAGGTGCCAGACTCTGCGTCACCTTCCCCTCACCTGACACTGAGTCAGGGAAGGAGTGGGACTGGGCGGAGATGCCGAGGTCTCTGACCTTGACTCAGGCCTGCATGAGAGGTGGGTGGGGCCGCAGGGCCACCTGCCACTCAGCTTCTGCCCCTCTACCTGCTCGGTGTCCGGCCTCCTGGGCTGGACCAGCGTGGCCGCTGCCCCTCTGGGACTCAGCGCAGAGGTGTTGGACTGAGACGTTCGAGTTCCTGACCACAGAACAGCGGCTGCCAAGGGTTCCTGGCCTGGGCGCTTGCGCTGGGGAGCAGGGGAGCGGACCAGGCCTCTCTGGATGCAGAAAACCAGCCTGCTGGGCAGCGCCGGCCCAGGAAGTCCAGGCTGACCCCACCCGCCATTGTGCGCCTTTTCTGCTCCGGCGGGTCTGACCACATTCCTGCAGGGTGAGGCCAGCAGCGCGCTCCCTGGGGGTGCAGGGTGCCTCCCCGGCTAACTGACTTACTGACTTGCCTGTGAGGCAGCGTGAAGGCCGGTCAGCGGTCAGCAGCCCCGTGGGCCTCTGTTCCTCATTCATGCCCCAAGCACCCCCACTGGGAGCCGGGTTCTCACCGGAAAACCCGGTCTGGCAGGCCCAGGCGTGTCCTCTGGGTGACCCGGGGGCAGCAGCACAGGTGTCCAGCGCCTCACCACCCTGGCTCCCCGTGAGCACCCCGGGCGGGGGATGGGCAGGAGCTGTCTTCTAAAAGGCAGCAAACCATGCTGGCCTTCTCAGGCCCCAACTCGGGGCGGGCGGGGGGGGGGGGGCGGGCTGCCAGCCCTGCTTGAATGCCTGTGCTGGGGGCAGGGAGGGCCGGGCCGGGGCCGGCTGGGGCTCACACCTGTCCCCATTCTTGCAGCGATCCGGGTGAGCTGCACCGGCTCCTGCAGGGTCTCCGCCAAGGCCAACGACGCCGCGTGCGTGGCGGAGGAGGGCTACGTCAACAGCGCCCTGTCGCTGGCGGACAAAGGTGCGTCTGCCTGGCAGCCTGGCTGTCCACCCCTCTTTCCATCTGCCTCTGGGAACCCGGTACTGGCCGCCCTCTCGCGGGGCTGTGCACCCTGATGGGTCTCTCTCCCTGGCAGGCTCTGGGCCTCGCCCGAGAGGGGCAGCTGCTCCTGGATGTGGGGGCTGCAGCCTCCGGGACAGCTCTGAGCCCTGTCGTTTAAGCCCGTGGTCGGCAAACTGCGGCTCGCGAGCCACATGCGGCTCTCTGGCCCCTGGAGTGTGGCTCTTCCACAAAATACCACGGCCTGGGCGAGTCTATGTTGAAGAAGTGGCGATCGAAGGAGTTTAAGTTTAAAAAATTTTGCTCTCAAAAGAAATGTCAATCGTTGTGCTGTTGATAGTTGGCTCTGTCGACTAATGAGTTTGCCGACCACTGGTCTAAGCCAAGCTCTCGGCCCATCCTTTGCCCAGGCCTTGGCCCTGTGCTGCTGGGCGCTGGGCGCAGGGGCGGGGCATCCCAGCAGCCAGAGCAGCGCAAGCCGCTTGGCTGTGGCGCCTGCTTCTCTCCTGGGCCCTGTGGTGTCCCCTCGGCCCCCCCACACCTCCCTGATGTCTCCGCAGGGAGCCTGCCTACTGGAGAGCACAGCTTCCCCTTCCAGTTTCTGCTTCCTGGTGAGCGAGCACCCAGCCGGCCGGGCCAGGCCTGGTGGTGATGGTTGGTGGGGGAGGGGGAAGGTGGGGGGCCAGTTGGGTGCCAGTCTGTGCTCTCTCTCCAGCCACGGCACCCACGTCTTTCGAGGGCCCCTTTGGGAAGATCGTGTACCAGGTGCGGGCCACCATCGACACGCCGCGCTTTTCCAAGGATCACCAGTGCAGCTGTGTGTTCTACATCTTGAGCCCCCTGAACCTGAACAGCATCCCGGACATCGAGGTGAGGGGGGGCTGGTGGCCCCCTGGGTGGCCCCCACTTCAGCGACGCCCTGTCCCCGGCGAAGGTAGGCGGGCCAGGGTCTGGAAGAGCAGTGACCTCCCTGTCCCGAGCTGACCGTGCTTTGTCCAGGGTCCGGGTATGGCGGGGCTGAGTGGGCGGGGCCAGGGTCCACAGGGTCCACCAACTGTCTGCCCCTCCCCCTCCCCCCAAGCAACCCAATGTGGCCTCCACCACCAAGAAGTTCTCCTACAAGCTGGTGAAGACGGGCAGCGTGGTGCTCACGGCCAGCACCGACCTCCGCGGCTATGTGGTGGGGCAGGTGCTGCGGCTGCAGGCTGACATTGACAACCAGTCGGGCAAGGACACCAGCCCGGTGGTGGCCAGTCTGCTGCAGGTCAGGGTCCCCGTGGGGAGTGGGGGGGGGGGGTAGGTCGCTTGCCTGCCAGCGCTCACAGGCTGGCCCTTCCCTAGAAAGTGTCCTATAAGGCCAAGCGCTGGATCTACGACGTGCGGGCCATCGCGGACGTGGAGGGGGCCGGCGTCAAGGCCTGGAGGCGGACGCAGTGGCAAGAGCAGATCCTGGTGCCCGCCCTGCCCCAGTCGGCCCTGCCGGGCTGCAGCCTCATCCACGTCGACTACTACCTGCAGGTGCTGGGGCTGGGGGGCGGCGGGGGGTGGGGGTGGGGAGGGGGCCTGGTGGTCTGGACCCTCACCACCCGCCCCTCGCAGGTCTCCCTGAAGGCGCCTGAAGCCTCCGTGACGCTCCCGGTCTTCATCGGCAATATCGCTATGAACCCAGCCCCGCCAAGTCCCCAGCCAGGCCCCGGGCCACCTCCTGGGGCTCAGTCCTTGGTGGTGCCCTCTGCCCCGCCCCAGGAGGAGGCTGGGGCTGAGGCCACGGGCCAGCCCCCCTTGGCGGACCCTGTCTCCCTCTTTGCCAAGAGCCACGTGCAGCTGCGGACGCCTGCCGCCTTCGGGGCAGTGCCTGGCGCCCCTGAACCCTGTCCTCCGGGCGGCAGCCCCGCCTCCCACCCTCTGCCCCCTGCCTTGTGCGTCTCCACAGGTGCCACTGTGCCCTACTTCGCAGACGGGTCTGGAGGGCCGGTGCCCCCCACCAGTTCCTTGATCCTCCCCCCGGAGTACAGCCTGTGGGCCCACCCCTGTGGTGAGTGAGGGCCTGGGGCCTGGGGCCTGGGTAGGGAGGTGCCACGGGCCCCATGCTGACTTCCCTCTCTCCGCAGAGGCCCCGCCGTCCTATGAGCAGAGCTGCGGCAGTGCGGACCCCGGCCTGACCCCCGGGAGCTGACCCCCGCCGCCTCCTCCCAGCGGGCCAACCTCTGCCACGGGACCGGCGCCCAGGGCTCCGTGCCTTTGCTCCCGTCCTGCCCCGGCCCTCTCAGGACTCGATGCGCCCGGCCGGCCCCTCCGCCTCCTCCAGGTGGCCTCTGCGGCCCCCCCAGGTGGCCGCTCCCAGGCCCGGGCCGGCCTGGCTGGACTGGACCCCCGCCCCCCACGGTGTAAATAAAGCATTTCATTTGTATTGCTGGGCGCAGGCCGGCCTCTCGGGCGCCCTCCTGCGGCCGGACGTGCGCCGGCCCAGCCTGGGGGCCCCTCCTCCGGCCGCCCTCATCCCTCCCAGGCGAGGCCCCGCCCACCACCAAGCCCCGCCCCCAGGGCGCCAGCCTCTCTCGACCCGCCCCTTCCGGGCACCTGCCCCTGTCGCTCCTCCCCTCCTGGGCGCGCCCCTCCTCCTAGGTCCCTCCCTCCCGGGCGCGTTCCCCGGGCCCTGGGCCCTGGGTTTCCGGTGTGGAGCCCGGGCGGTAACTCGGAGACTGCATGGCCCGGCCAGCACCCATCCTTCCGGGCAGCGCAGGTTAGAGCTGCGCCAGAGGAGGCCCCGCGGGGGTGAAGGGGAGGGTTTGCCCTTAGCTTTGGCCTCCAGTGTCACGTTGCTGCTGGCTCCACTGCCACGTCCGACAGACTCTGCTTCTTGCCTCCCGTCCAAGTAGGAACACGCAGGCCTGCTCCTGAGGTCTGTGTTTCAAAGGGCCGTCACCTGGGACTCAGGGACCCGCGAGCAGATAGTGTCAGGGTTTTGCAGAAAGATGGTCCCCGAAGGGGCATCCTGCGGGCTTTCCAAGCCCTACCTGGCCAGCGGTCCTGGAACAAAGTTTGGGAAAACGGGAGGTGCGGTTAAGACTTTGGGTTCAAAGTCTGGCTCTGCCATATGGTGAAGGGTGACCTTGGCCGCGGGTCTGTTACCTTAACCCATAACAAACTCATGGGCCTATGAAGGGACAGGTGGAGCCCCCATGCCCCCAACATGCCCAGTTTATTTCTTGAACATCTTTTTTTTAACAGTCCAGAGGGGGAGGGTTTGGGCCTGGTGATGTAGCTGTCATTCTCTGGTCCAGGCTCCCACCCCTGGATCCAGGGCAGCTGTTACAGTTTTCACCCTCACTCAGCTTTCTGGGCCTGCCCCTCCTGCTTTTGGGGGGACAGGCTGGTAGATGATCATTTCTGCACACACCCCACTGGCCACCCTTTGCGGTTGGAAATGTGCTCTTTATCGGGCAGCTATGCACCAGGCCGCATTTTATTATTTGTAGGACGAGAAGAAGACGAAAACTGGAGAAAAGCACAAAGTTTACCACCAACAGGATAACCTAACACATCTGCTAGAAGCTGTAGCCTCAGTCGAAAGGAAAGTCCACACGGGTTCAAATCGCACCTCTGCCCCTAGACAGTTGCGTGGCCTGGAACACAACTCCCTGGCTTTGGTTTGCAGATTCACAGAATGTGGATAAGAACAATGATCTGTCTCTCAGGACTGACCTGATGGTTAGAGTTAACACGTCACGTGCACAGTGCAGCACCTGACATGTTGCCAGTGATCCCGAGGATAGGGGCAGGCTGCCCTCATGGTCCAAAGTAGGAGTGCGGCCGACTTCGGACATTTCACTTGTTTTGGTATTTGCCTGGCAAAGGATGTTTCTTCATATCATTCATTGAACAAATGTTCATGTAAAAAGACATTTATTGATTTCAGAGAGGGAGAGATAGAAACATCCATGATGAGAGGGAATCATTAATCAGCTGCCTCCTGCACGCCCCCACACTGGGGATCGAGCTCGAAACCCAGGCAGTATGTCCTGACTGGGAATCAACCTGTGACCTCCTGGTTCATAGGTCGACGCTCAACCACTGATGTTCATTTTGAATCCTACGTGCCACGTAGAGTTCTAAACACCAGGACACATGACAAAAGCCTTTGGCCTTTTGGACTTACATTATAGTGAGAAAAAACAGACAATATGGCTACGGAGCAAAATGAAGCAAGGACGTTGTGGGGCGCAGTATCATTTTTTAAGTGGCGACGTGGTATTGAGACCCAAGGATGGCAGAGAAGTGAGCCACTCAGATACCTGAGCCGAAAGGGTTTCCGGGACGGGACAGAGGAGGGCCCAAGGCAGGAGTGGAGATGGAGAGGGCAGCCCCAGAGAGGCAGGTGCGGCTGAAGGTGGGTCAGGCTGGGTGGTATGAACCCTGCTGGCTAACTTCCTGAGCCTCCTGTCCGAGGCTCCAGAGCGAGCTTGGGGGTCCCCGCCTGTCACGAGCTGACTTAGGCTGCCAGAAAGAAACCGTTGGAAGGTTTCCTTGGTAGATAGAGGCATCCATTTCCTCCTCTGCACCTGAGTGCACCGTCAGTGACAGACTTAACGGCATTTCCTGGCGTCTTTCTCCCAGGAGACCGAACCTTCATGGGGTTGAGGGGCCGATTAACCTTCAACTCGGCCTCTTCAGTTCTTGTTTTGAAGACTGGCCAGAGAACCCCTGCTTCAGTCCACGCTTCTCTCCTCCACTCCCAGGGGGTGGGAGGAACTGGTCCGGACGTGGGGAACGGGAGGCCTAAGCCGGTGCTTCCAGACAAGGCTGGTGCGCAGGGTCTTGTCCTGTGCACACCTGGGCATGGAGCTTGGGGTGATCAGGGACGCTGCGCGGCTGGGGCACCCCCAAGTCAGGCATCTCCCTTAACCAGAACACCCCCCAACGGGGGCAACCCTCCCCAAGGGGACGTGGAGCACCGTCCCCAACAAGGCACACTCCTTCACAGTCCCGACAGGCCACCGGCTGGGACACCCCCGGGCGGGGCACTGCCCCTAATCGCGGCACCTTCCCTAACGCAGCAACTCTGAACTCGGACTACGCTCCCAGTGGGGCGTCCCCCCAAGTTGGAGCCATTCTCCCCAGTGGGACAGTCCCCTTCCCCGCCTCGGGCGGCCTCCGCAGCCCCGACACCATCCCCAGCTGGGGCATCCCCCATAACCCGCACAGCACCTACGGGCACCCCTTCCCAACCGGGCGCACCCCCACCCAGGGCACCGCCCAGGGACGCAGGGCAGGGCCCGCCCCCAGAGAAGGCCCGCGAACAACGTGTCCGAGGTTAGAGGTCAGGGGTCCTTCCCCGCCCCCGGCCCGCCCGCCGGACGCCTAATTGGGGCGAGCTGGTGTTCGTGAAAAGGCAGGGCCGCCGGCCGCCGGCCGCGCCGCCCCCGGGAAGGCCTTTGCACCGGCCCCGCCCCCGGCCGGCCCGCGCGCCCCGGTTCCGGCTGACGCAGGCCCGCGCCGCGGACGCCGCTGTCCGGGCCACAGTGCGCAGGCGCGGGCGCGGGCGCAGGCGCAGACTCGCCGGGCGGCCCGCCCCGCCCTGGGCCGCGAGGCGCGGGCGGGGCGATGGCGCGCGGGAGGGGCGGGGCCACGCTGCGGGCCCGGGCCATGGCCGCCGCCGATGCCGAGGTGAGGAGCGGGACCGGCGGGCCGGCGGCGGGCGCGGGCGGGCGGCGCGGGGCGGCGGGGTCGGGGGGCGCCGAGCGGGGGCGCCGCGCGGGCGGGCGGGCGGGGGCGCCGCGCCGGAGACGGGCCCGCGCTTCTTCGCCGCCGCTGCGCCTCAGGCCGAGGCCGGGCCGAGGCCCCGGGCGTGCGGGCCGCGCGGCGCCGGGCGCGCTTTGTGCGGGCGCGGGCGGGGGCGGCGCAGCGGGGCGGGTGCGGCGCGGAGCGGGGGAGGCCCGGCCGCCGCCCGCGCCCCCGCCCCCGCCGGCCCGGCGGAGCCCGCGGAGCCGCGAAGACAAAAAGGAAAGTGGGGCGCGCCGGCCAACTTCGCGGCGCGGCCGGGCGAGCCTGTGCGCTCCCGGCGCCTCCGCTGCGCCCCGCTGACCTTCCACTTTGTTCCGAATAGGACGGCCGCGTCTTTAACGAAAAGTTGGCGGTCCGCGCTCCTCCCCGGACAAAGCTGCCGGCCCTGGCGGCTGTCAGCCCGGGAGTGCGCGGCTCGGGTGGATTCCTGAGCGAACGCTCCGCCGGCTCCGGACGGAGAAACTTCCCTTCTTTTGTTAATGCGCCCGGCCTCCCCCTTGGCCGGTGCCGAGGGTGGCGGCACGGGAGTCCCACTCCGGGGCGGACCCCAGCTTCCCGCTGGAGCGAGAGGCGCCGAGCCGGCCCGCGCAAGTGCGGGAGTGTGCGGTCCCGGCTCGCGGAGGGGCGGGTTTGGGAAAGTGGTGACCGAGCCGGTTTCCTGGGCAGTCCCTCCAGGTGCGGCGATGGCCGCGCGCACTTCTAAAGGGCGGGACGCGGCCTGGTGCCCGGGCCAGGCGGGGAACCCAGGTAGTGGACACTCGTTTTGCTCACCTTCCCCTGGCATCGTCGGGAGTGTCGATGTTAGCAGAGTGCAGGGCGGCTGTTAAACTGCACGCGAGGAGTGTGTCCGAGCCCCGCCACATTCCAGGGACAGAAAGGTGAATGCGATAAGGAAGGCGCGTCCGGGCTCGCAGGAGAAGCCCTGCGATGCTCGGTGAGACCGGTGCTCGGTGAGACCGCTTACTGAGCCCTGCTGTGTTGCAGGCACAGCGAGCCCGGGGATAAGTCCCGTCGGCCGTTTTCCTGTTCAACAGGTGAGGGAACCAGACGTGGAAGACACAGGACGAGTCGGTCCTCGGACTAGCACTTGTCCAGGGCCTGGCACATAGTAGGCTTTTCATTAACACCTGATGAGCAGATGGCCCGGGACGCCTCTGACTCCACAGCAGCCCGGGCTGGAGGGCTTGGCTGAGCTGCGGAGAGTGAGAGGAGAGTGAGCTGTGGGCACTGAACGCCACCCCTGTCCGCGCTGCCCCAGCGCCCGCTCTGCAAGGGGCCCGCATGGAAGCCTGGCGGTGTTCGCAGGGGGTGGGTGCTGTCTGCCGTGGGCACCCAAGGACGCAGGCCCAGCGAGGCCCAGGGTTCCGGAGCCTGTGGCAGAGGAGATGGGTGCAGGCGGCTCAGAGCCCCTGCTCCCTAAAAGTGTCCACTCCCCCCTGGTTTCCAGTGTAAAAAGAACTGAGTTCCTGGACTGTGGCCCCACCTCCACTCTGCGGATTAGTAAGCGGGGCTCCTGGGGTTTCCTGTGCGGATCTCCCAGCACCAGCGCCCAGGGTGGCGCACTTGCCTTAAGGCTTTTGACCCAGCGGCCGTCACCTTTCATCAGGAGGCCGCCCCAGGCCAGTCCTGTAATTTTCTGGCCCCCGGGGCTGCCATGTATCTTGAACCTAATGTTTTGTTTCTTAGAATAATGGATGCACATGCAGGTCGTTTAAAAACTCAGATGTTTACAAGAGGCCGCCTCCTGTCCCGCCTTGGGAAAGGCGGCCGCCTGGCAGTCTGGCACGTGCTCCCTGTGTAAGGCACCTGCTATGTGTCGTGTATTAGTCTTTTTCTACTTTTTCATCAACACTTTTAGGGGTTATCTTTTGGCTTCCACTCATGGTAAAGGTGATTGCAGTTCTCTCATACTCTCTTCCCTCGGTAACTCACAATTTTGGTGAAATCCCCATCCAGAATCTTCATTGGTCTGTTCAGGTCATTGTGCCATGCTGAACAGGAGGCTAAACTACAATGAAAAAAAACAACAACAGCCGAAACCGGTTTGGCTCAGTGGATAGAGCGTCGGCCTGCGGACTCAAGGGTCCCAGGTTCGATTCCGGTCAAGGGCATGTACCTTGGTTGCGGGCACATCCCCAGTAAGGGGTGTGCAAGAGGCAGCTGATCGATGTTTCTAACTCTCTATCCCTCTCTCTTCCTCTCTGTAAAAAATCAATAAAATATATTTTAAAAAAAACCAACACAACAACAACATATATTTTTATTGATTTCAGAGAGGAAGGGAGGGAGAGAGAGAGAGAGAGAGAGAGAGAGAGAGAGAGAGAGAGAGAGATGGAAATATCAATGATGAAAGAGAATCATTGATCAGCTCCCTCGTGCATGCCCCACACTAGGGATTGAGCCCGAAACCGGGGCATTTGCCCTGACTGGGAATCAAACCCATGACCTCCTGGTTCACAGGTTGATGCT
The DNA here is from genome assembly GCF_951640355.1 of Cnephaeus nilssonii. Lineage (NCBI taxonomy): Eukaryota > Metazoa > Chordata > Mammalia > Chiroptera > Vespertilionidae > Cnephaeus > Cnephaeus nilssonii. The sequence continues at coordinate 906,871 of NC_137085.1, forward strand.
CAACCGCTGAGCCACATCAGGTGGGCTACAATTTTTTTTTTTTTGGCACATCCTTTTCTTCTGCCTTGGAGTCAATAATTGCCTTCATTTCTCATTTGTCCAGTTTCCTTTGAACCTCAGAATAATGTTCTCACACCTTTCATTCTGTAAAACATTTTTAAAAAATATTTTTATTGATTTCAGAGAGGAAGAGAGAGGGAGAGAGAGATAGAAACATCAGTGAGAGAGAATCATTGATTGGCTGCCTCTTGCAGGCCTCCTACTGGGGATCAAGCCCACAACCCAGGCATGTGCCCTTGACTGGAATCGAACCTGGGACCCTTCAGTCCGAAGGCCGACGCTCTATCCACTGAGCCAAACCGGCCAGGGCAAAACAGTTCTCATTTTACGTTTTCACCACTTATCTCAGCTCACCAGTGTTCCCGCAGCTGCTGCGCCACGCTGCCCCCATCAGGGTGCTGACCTCCAGGGAGTTCTCCCCCTTCCTGGAGAGGCGGACCTTCACCGCGGCCAGGCTGCCCTCGCGACCTGCTCCGAGTGCTGGAGCACAGGCCCGGTCCTTCGCAGGGTTTGTTGGGACTTGACTGTCTGACAGGACAGTGGGCTGAGCAGGGCATTCCAGGTGGGAAGTAGTTTGAAGTTACCGCTCCAGCTTCTTCTAGTTTTCATTATTGCTGTCGAGAAGGACAGTGTGATTCTTACTCCTTGGCGAGCGTTCTTCCCCTCCTCACTGAACGTCCAGGGTCACTGCGTCCTCGATGTGATTCGCCTCAGTGGGAGCCTTTTCCACGTGCCGGGTGGTGTGCTAAACGGCCGGGAAATGTGGAGGTGGGTGCCCTTTAGTTTAGGAAGTTTCTGTAGGATGCATTGGAGGCAGGTCATAATCTACTGTTTCCTCTCTGTCCTCCTTTCCCTTCCTTTACTTGAATGTTAGGCTTTTAGTGCTCTAATTCTTAAAATGTCTTCTCCTTGTCAGCATTGGTCTTCTTCTACCTTTTTGGGAGCATCTTTGGTTACTTTCCAATTCTTTCACTGAGTTTTTAACTTCTGCTTTCATGTTCTTTACTGTTCTCTGTTCTTCTTAACCTCCTGTTCTTGTTTTATGTATAATATTCTTTATTTCAATTTTAGTTAAATTTTTTCAATTACAGGTAAAATAAAAATTATTAAAAAGCTCTGACCGGTGTGGCTCAGTTGGTTGGACATAGTCCGGTGCACCACAGGGTTGCTGGTTTGATTCCTGGTCAGAGCACATGGCCACGTTGTGGGCTTGATCCCTCCTGTAGGGGGCGTGCAGGAGCAGTTGATCTATGTTCCACTCTAACATCAATGCTTTTCTCTCCCTCTCCCATCCCCTCTCTAAAAATCAATAAAGACGTTATTAAAAGTGTTTGTCTCTTGCAGTTTCTGTCTCCCTGCATGCTCTTTGATGTATCTGGGCTCTTACGTTCTTGCTGGAGACCTTCCAGTGTCCGGTGGCCCCGTTGGCTGTGTTTCGCCTTTCAGAGTAAAGTGATCCGGATGGAAGGCTGTTTGGGGGTCTTGTTTACTTGTTGGAGGGTGATTGATGCTCATGCTTTCGTTGGCTCTCCCCAGAGGCTCCCGTCTGCCGGTTGGCTTCCTTGGAGAGGGCCCTTCCCCTCTGTCTGGCCTTGTTGGTGTAAGTGGATGTTCTGGAAGGTTAAAGAACAGGAGGAGGCCTGCGGGGCTCAGGGGCACCTTTACCCAATGTTCCTGCTTCAGTGGAGGAGTTTGCTCCTGGCTTCCTTTGTGCCCGCTGTCCCCTGTGGTCCATGTCCGGTGGAGCTTACAGAGCTGACCTCCGGTGTCCCATGCTACAGGAGAGGAGGGCTTGACTGTGTGCAGGCCGGGCCCAGGGACCTACCTGAGAGTCCAGCGTTCCTCACGTGGGTGTTCACATCCACACCCCTTTTTAGCTGCAGGCATCACCCCCACTTCTGCGCCTTGTGTGGGTGTCTTCCTGTTCATGCTAGTGTGGGGTTGGTTTCTCGTGTCTCCCAGGGGGAGTGTGTTTCTCTTTCCTCTTTAGTTGGCGTTGGATAAGAGAAGGGGGTGGAAGTCTGCTCTGCCATCTAGGGGTCAGAGCAGGTACTGTGAGTCTGAGAGGCGGTCTCAGCCCGGAAGCACAGCACCTGGGGCAGGGCAGGCAGGGCTGCCTGGCTGGGGCCTCCCTGTGGTCTGTGCTCTGGGGTCGTGCAGGTCAGCCAGGGCAGTGGGAGCATCTCAGCCCTGGGCCTGCCCTCGGGACGTCGTGGGCAGCTGGGTTGCTGGAGACCCACCTGTGGTCAGTGCCAGCGTGGGGACTGGAGCCCGGCTTCCTGCTCCTGCTTCCTGTTCTGTCACAGAACAGGTTTGTGTATCTGACCACGATTTATTGAGTTGGTCTTGGAAAGTAATGCAGCTCACAAGAACCATCTTTTTGGCTCTTCCCGGCAGGAACTTCGTGTTCTTTGTCGTGTGTCATTTCCCTTTGTCTCGGTGAGCTTGGACTCAGTGCTGGATGAAGGCCTTGGCTTTGGTCGGGGGCCGCCAGGCCAGGCGCAGCTACTGGAGCCCGTGGTCTCAGCCGGGGGGGGGGGGGGGCGTGCAGAACGCATCAGTTCCAGAATGAGACGCCCTCCCGTTCACCGCTCGCTTTTAATTTCTGTTAAAGCAACTCTCTTCAGAGGTTTTGGGTTTTGAAAACAGAACGTTGCAGTGGTCCTTTTAACTTGGAACGCTCTACCCACCGAGCCAAACCGGCTAGGGCTAGTATGTACATATTAAATAAAAAGTTCCGGGTTTTAGCAAATGTAGAAAATTGAGACTTAGAAACCCAAGAATGCCAGCTAGGTGGTGTTTCCTCAGACGGTGTCTTCCCGGGTGAGAGGCCACTTCCCCAATGCCATCACTGTCGGTGGTGTTTTATTTTGGAACGGTTTTGGAATGCTTTCTGCATCTTCCTTTGATAGGCTTGTAGGTTCTGACCAGAGAATATTTGAAAGGCTCTTTCTAGGGGTCTGTGAGCACTTACAGAGCACTTCTGTGTATGAAGGGCTGTTCGAGGGATTGTGTAAGAGGGTACACGTGCTTTTGAGGTGGGTCCCGATTTTACAGAATTTCATCGTGTGATAGAGCACATGTTACCGAGCAGGAAAGGAGTGGCATCTGGGAGGAGTCAACAAGGAAAGGCCTGAGCCGGCCCTGACGGCTGCCGCTGCACATGAGCGTGAGGACGTGTTAGTCCGGGTCGTGAAGGCGCTGAGGCAGGAATTGGAGTGGTGAGGTATAGTGTGTACATTTTAATTTTTTATTTAGTTTAATTTTAATTTTTTTAGTATGTACATTTTATTTTGTTATTTTTTAAAATATATTTTATTGAATTTTACAGAGAGGAAGGGAGGGGGATAGAGAGTTAGAAACATCGATGAGAGAGAAACATCGATCAGCTGCCTCTTGCAAACCCCCTACTGGGGATGTGCCTGCAACCAAGGTACATGCCCTTGACCGAAATCGAACCCGGGACCCTTCAGTCCGCAGGCCGACGCTCTGTCCGCCGAGCCAAACCGGCTAGGGCTAGTAAGTACATTTTAAATAGAAAGTTCCGGATTTTAGCAAATGTAGAAAATTGAGACTTAGAAACCCAAGAATGCCAGCTATGTCGTGTTTTCTCTGATCCTCACGGGTCGGTTGTGTCAGTGAGTGTGTGCCCCTGCACCCTCCTCGCACCGTTCCCGCCGCTTAGCACTTCCTAGCCTGTGGTGTGTATTGCGGGGACGTTCCCCTTTCCTTGATTATGAATTGGGTGAGCCTGTACCCTTCGGTTCAATTACTGGGTCAGAAAGGGCGAGTGGCATGAGGTGACCCGGGAGAGGCAAGGACTGGTCATATAGGGCCATGTCGCCATGGCAACAAGTGGCTAAACAGTCATTGAAGGATTTTAGGCATGGAACATCTTTGTAAAGATGCTGGTGCTGTGGAGAGTGGCCGGAAGGAAGAGCAGCACGGAGCAGGGGTCAGTGAGGGGGCTGGGCCTGGGAACAGGCAGGGTTGCAGTGGGTGGAGTCAGGTTTGTGTGTTGAGTTTGATTTTTTGAGTAGATAATGTTTGAGCTACACTATTAAAAACTTAAAGGGCATAAAAGTATTTTAGAGTGAACCATCTCCCTCCTTTGTCCCCTAGCCACTCACTCCTCTTGGCAGCCACCAGGGCTATGATGATGGAGCACAGGCAGGCAGTGCGTTTGTAGAGTTTTGGACGATGTGCTGTGGGACTTCTCAAGTCTGTCCGAGCAGATGTGGGCAGAATGAGGGCCGGGTGCCTGTCCTTGCTGCCATCATCCCTGCTCGTGGCTGGCTGCCCTCCCTCAGCTACTTTGAAGCAGCTCTCAGACATACTTCATCTGTGACTGTTACAGCTAATATTTATATTCCAGTCAGTAAATATCCCATCTTTGTCCTGATTTTTATTTCATTGTAAATTAGGAACAAAGTATGGTCTATTCATTGCCCATAGCTATCTCTTTTTTAAAAAAATACATTTTATTGATTTTTTACAGAGAGGAAGGGAGAGAGATAGAGAGTTAGAAACATCCATGAGAGAGAAACATCGATCAGCTGCCTCCTGCACACCCCCTACTGGGATTGTGCCCGCAACCAAGGTACATGCCCTTGACTGGAATCGAACCTGGGACCTTTCAGTCTGCAGGCCGACGCTCTATCCACTGAGCCAAACCAGTTTCGGCGCCCATAGATATCCCTTAAAAAACTTGATGTATTGAATTCCATGTATTTATCTTTTTCTTGCAATTAAGTCTTGAAGATAATGGTTCATTTGTCCCAAACTTTCCCACACCCTTAGTGTTGCTGATTGCATTCTCCCAGTGTGTTTAACACGCTCCTCCCCTGCATTCCCATCACTGAAGCTGGAGATGGAGCGGCTGCTTCCCAGGGAGGTAGCTGCCAGCCTCCTGTGGCTGTGGAGCAGCTGAACTGTGTGGTTGGTGTGAGCTGGGAGGGGGAAGGGCCACACACACACCAGGTTTTGAAGACTTCGTGGGAAAAGGGAATGTCAAGTGTCACATTAATACTGCAAAATACTGTTTGCCTGCCATTTTGGATGTATTGGGTTAGATGAAATATTATTAAAAGTAATTTGTGTTTCTAAAGTGTGGTTACTAGGAAATTTAAAATTACATACATGGCTCAGGTTGTGGCTTACATTATGTTTTGGTTGGACAGCCTTGGGCTAGAGGCTCCATCAGATGTAAGTTTGTCTTTAAAAAATTGTTTTAGCAAGAATACGTAGTAACTGGTACAGTGTTGAGTTTTTTAATCAGGCATAATAAGATGGTTTTGTGATGTTAACAATCATTTATGTTATTGCTCAGAGCCATTAACTCATCAGGTGTTGCAAAATGCAGTCTTTCTCGATTTATCAACTGTAATACTTCTATAAGGAAAAACTGCTTTGTTACCATCCTATATAATAAAAGCCTAATATGCAAATCGACCAAATGGCGGAATGACCAGGTGGAATGACCAGTCGCTATGACATGCACTGACCACCAGGGGGCAGATGCTCAACTCAGGAGCTGCCCCCAGCCTGCAGGCCCCAGGCCAGCTAAGGCGGGTACCAGGGGGGGTGGGGGTGGGGGGGCACCACCCCTCCAGTGACCCCCACAGAGGGAAGCGACCTGCAGTGGCAGGGGGGTGGGGCTGGCAGGAGAGTGGGCTAGGCGCTGCCCCCCCCCACCGGGGCTAGTGAGCAGACGGTGCCAGGCTGGCCAAGGCGGGTGGCGGAGGGGAGGGGGCCCTGATTGCCCCGCCAGTTGCCCCACAGATCGGCCCTGATCGCTGACCAGATCTAGGGGCTCTACCAGTGCAGAATTTCGTGCCCCGGGCCTCAGTAAAGTAGAATTCCTGTGGGGAAGGAGATACGGATTCTGGGTCCTGCAAGCACCTGACACCCAGAGCCTCCTCCAGGGTGCTGGCCTGAGGGAGGCCTGGAGGGCTTCTGACCTGTGTGGTGGAGAAAGGCTTGCTAAGCTGGTTAAGATGATTTCCCTCCTGGAGGTCAGGTCGTCTCCTCCCCATGGAGTCCAAGGCTGGTGTTTAGGCTGAGGGCCTGGTTGCTTCCTCAGCCGCGCTGTTGGCCTGTGTCCTGCACCCCGTGAGCACTGGGTGAAACGAATGCCATCATGTGGCGGGGAACGGCTGTTGCCCCACACCCAGCTCGTGTGCCCTCTGCTCTCCTCCTCATAGAAGCCGAGACAGGTCTGTCATGTCCCTTTGCAGGGTTCAGTAACAGCAGGCATTTAACCAAAGTATGCAGATTGCATTTTGGGGGGACATTTTTTTACTGTATGATACAATACTATAGAAAAATGCACATGTTATGTGTATATTTTCATACATGTCTCCAATCAAGCAGGGGACATACCAGAACCACGGCAGTCCCCTGGGCCCTTCTGGTCTGTCCTGTACTTCCCCAGGGTAACTGCCGTCTCGGCTCTGATGCCGCGGTCCGTTCTGCCGGTCGTGAACTTGGTAAGGGCTGCCATGCCGCGTGCACTGGGTCTGCCTTCTCCGTCAGCATCACCTTGGGGAGGTCGCCTGTGGCCCTGGGAGTGTTCCTTCTCCCTGCGGGGCGCTCCGCTGGAGTAGCGCCTCCTGCACTGTCTGCCGTGGGCATGGAGCTGGGTCCAGTGTGGGGTGTTCGGGCAGCGGTGATGTGAACACCCTGTGTGTGTCTTTGGAAGACAGGCACCCGTTTCTGTCGGGGTGTATTCAGAGCGGGCGCTGAGTCACAGGATGTGCGTCTGTATCGGGTGGTCTGTGCCACGTCACCGTGTAGGACGTGTTGGCTGCTCCACATCTTTGCTGACATGTAGTGCCATTTGTCCTTTTGTGTTAGCCCTGCCATTCTGGTGGGGTGGTGTGTGTTTAATTTGCATTTCCCCAATGACTAATGGTGTTCAGTGCCACTATGCTCTTTGGTTATTTTGTCGGTCACTTTTGGGATGTGCCTATGTGATTATTTATTTATTTATTTATTTAGAGAGAGCGAGAGCATACGCAAAAGAGCAACATTGATTTGTTGTTCCTCTTATTTTTGCATTCATTGGTTGATTCTTGTATGTGCCCTGACCAGGGATTGAACCTGCAGCCTTGGCCTATCAGGACGAGGCTGTAACTGAGCTACCTGCCAGGGACTGTGGCAACTATTTTGTGTGTGTGCGGACCTGCCATACTGTCCTCCACAGCAGACGTGGCGTTTTGCATCCCTCGGGGGTGTGTGAAGGTCCAGCTTCTCCACACATTGCCAGCACTGGTCATTAACTGCCTTCTTGGTAGTAGCCATGCCGTGTGTGGGAAGTGGTTTCATTGGGAGTTCCCTACTGACTAATGATGAGCATTTTTGTTTTTAATATGCACTTGCTTTTTTTTGTTTGTTTTAAAATATTTTTATTGATTTCAGAGAGGAAGGGTGAGGGAGAGAGATAGAAACATCAATGATAAGAGAGAATCATTGATCGTCTGCCTCCTACACATCCCACACTCGGGATCGAGCCCGCAACCCAGGCATGTGCCCTGACCGGGAATCGAACCCCGACCTCCTGGTTCATAGGTCAATGCTCAACCACTGAGCCACGCCGGCTGGGTGATGTTAAGCATTTTTTATTTGCTCATTGGCCAGTGGTATATCATCTTTACAGAAATGTCTACAGAAATCCTTTGTCCATTTCAATTGGATTGTCTATTTGTTGTTGAATTGTAGAAGTTTTTTACATTGTGAAGGGTGTAGATACAAATCCCTCATAGTACATGATTACCAAGTATTTTCTCCCATTCTGTAGTTTGTCTCTTTGCTTTGTAGATAGTGTTCTTTGAAGTGCAAATGTTTTTAATTTTGATGAAGTCCAATTTGTCTACTTTTCTTGCTTGTGCTTTTGGTGTCATATCTAAGGTCAAATCTGAAGTCATGAGTTTTGTTTTTCTCCCAAGCGTTTTGTAGTTTTAGCTCTTATTTTTGTCTAGGATCCATTTTGATAAAATTTCCATATGTGGAGTGAGGTAGGGTTGTTTATTCTTTTGCAGGTGAGAGCCCAGTTGTCTTAGCACATTTGGCTGAAAAGACTGTTCTTTCCACATTGAATTGTCGTGACACCTTGGTTGTGAACCGGCTGACTATAAATGTTAGGACTCATTTCTGGACTCTGAGTTCTAGTATATTGATTTGTCTGTCTGTCCGTATGCCAGGGCCACACTGTCTTGTTTACCATAGCTTGGCAGTAATTTTTGAAGTTGGGGAAGTAAGAGTCCACCAGCTTTGCTTTGCTCTTCTGGGTCTTTTTTATTTATTTTGTTTTATATTTTTATTGATATTAGAGAGGAAGGGAGAGGGAGAGAGAGAGAAACATCAATGAGGAGAGAGAACCATGGATCAGCTGCCTTCTGCACGTTCCCTTCTGGGGATCGAGCCTGCAACCTGGACACGTGCCCTTGACTGGGATGCAAAACATGATCTCCTGGTTCATAGGTCGACACTCAACCACTGAACCACACCGCTCAGGCTTCTGGGTCCTCTTGCAATGTGTGAATGGCGTGCATGTGACAAACCCCAATTCCCTGCAGGAAGCACTGCTCTACTGGCCACTGATCCCTTGTGGGCCTGTAACCGCCCCCAGGGAGCATGGAACTGGGACCATTTCCTGATAGGCCTTCTGGAGGGAATGAACAGAGCCCGTCTCAGCCAATTAATTACACCAAGGTCGCCATTCTAAGGCAGGACCCTCAGGAGCTCCCTCTCCTCCTGGAGAGATTAAACGTACTAACCTAGATCCTGGCTCAGAGGCAGGCTAACTAGTCTTATGACACCAATTTTTAAAAAATATATATTTTTATTGATTTCAGAGAGAAAGGGAGAGGGAGAGAAAGATAGAAACATCAGCCCTAGCCAGTTTGGCTCAGTGGATAGAGCCTCGGGCCTTCGGACTGAATGGTCCCAGGTTCGATTCCGGTCAAGGGCATGTACCTTGGTTGCAGGCACATCCCTAGTAGGGAGTGTGCAGGAGGCAGCTGATTGATGTTTCTCTCTCATCGATGTTTCTAACTCTCTATTCCTCTCCCTTCCTCTCTGTAAAAAATCAATAAAATATATTTAAAAAAATAAAAAGATAGATAGAAACATCAGCGATGAGAGAGAATCATGGATCAGCTGCCTCCTGCACCCCTCACATTGGGGATAGAGCCCGCAATCCAGGCAGGTGCCCTGACCAGGAATCGAACCGTGACCTCCTGGTTCATCGGTCAATGCTCAACCACTGAGCCACGCCGACCGGGCATGACACCAATTTCTAACTCAGGCTTCTCCCGATATTCGGAGAAAACTTCAGAAACTCTCTTTAGGGCCCGATACCTCTACCTCAAAAATAAGAATAAAATATAAAAATTGGGGTGGGGGTGTTGGACATTTTAGCAGTGGTTTTTGTGGGTAGATGCACAGCAGCTGAGAGGAGCCATGCTGGGTTCTGCCCCCGTTCCGTGTCCAGTGCCTTCAGGGGGACGGGTTCAGCTATCTTCCCGACTCGAGGGCCAGCAGGGATCCATTTATTCGTGTGGCTGGGACCAGGGAGTGATAATCATGATGGCGGCTGTTGGTGTTTTTCCATCAGCAAATGGGGTTTATTAGAGTCTGTGTATTAGAGCCGGGTGCTCTCCCAAGTGACTTATATGGGGTTTTCCCTTTAATGCTTACAACAGCCTTATCAACCAGGTAGGGTGACTGTCCCAATGTCTTCCTTTCACAGAAGGGGAAGAGGAGGGGAATGTCTTGCCAGGCAGTCTGAGGTTTGGACTACAGTGTGCACAGCCAACAAGTAGAGCTTCTTTAAGAGTCAGAGAAGCAGTTCAACCCAAGCTTGCTGCTTGCAAACAGTCTCAGCTGCAAACCAGGGACACTCCGGAGTGTACTCTGCCAGGCCAGTCTGGAGTAGACTCGGCCGCGAGTCCGCTGGCTGCCTGCACTGCTCACCAGGCAGCTTGTAGCCCCCGCTGCTGACTTCTGGCTCCGTTGTGGCTCTATCTGCCATGAACTGTGAGCATCCTGCGAAGCCATGCCTATTGCCTTGTGGTGGAGACACTGGCTAGCCCTGGGGGGGCTTGCCCTCCTACTTCGAGTTTCTGGTTTCTGTTTCAGACCCTTTACGTTGCTTTAAAGACAGGGTGTGAGTGGCAGAAACCGGCGGACCCTGCCTCCTGCTTGTCCCGGTCCTTCTCCGTCACTGCTGAGGGCCTGAGGCTGCAGGAAGCTGCCTGGCCTCGCTCCCCAGGGACCCACTCTGGCGGTGGGCAGCTGTGTCCTTCCAGAAGCTGTCGGAATGGCCCGTTCGGTCCCTCTGTCAGCAGATGGACGTTTGTCTGCTGTGAGTGACGCTGCTGTGACTAGCCGGGCACGAGCTTTGTGTGGACCTCTGTTTAATTCTCGGCCGTGCACCTGGCATTGGGGTTACAAGGTCATGACAGCCCGTGCAGAATGGTTTCCCAAGTGACTGCACCGGGGCATACCCACCAGCAGGCTGCCAGCCCAGCTCCCCGCACCCTGGCAGCTCCCAGGCGTCTCTTGCTGGCACAGCCTTCCCGAGTGTGAAGTGGGCCTCGTTGTGTGTGTGATGATCTGTGAAGTTGAGCATCTTCTTATGAGCTTACTAGAGGCCCAGCGCACGATTCAATCGTGCGGGTAGGGTCCCTAGGCCTAGCCTCCTGTGATCAGGGCCATCTTCTGCCTGTTCGCCAGTCCCCAGGCCCAATGCTGCCTCCGCCGCCGCCACTGAGCTGCCAGGCTGTTGGGATCACCAGCTCATCCCCAGCAGCGGCGGCGCTGACGAAGGGGAGCACGGCAGGGGATCCGGGTGCGGACAACCGGCTCCCCGCCTCCGATGGCAGCGGAGCTGGGTGTCCAGGGTGTCCGAGGCAGCCCCCCTCAGGGGCCGCCAATCCAGCCGTTGAGAGGCGGGGGGGGGGCGGGAGTCCCGCGCCTCTCAATGGCCGGATATGCCACCCCCGAGTCCCGCCCCCCAGCCTCCCACCGCCCAATCGTGGGCGTAGTGGAGTGATGGTTATTTGCATATTGCCTTTTTATTATGAAGGATTAGCCATTCAGAGACTTTCCTTGTAGGAATTCCAGTCCCTCCTTCAGTTTGGTTGTGTCTTTGTTGCTGATCCTAAGAGATCTTTCTATGCAGGCACGCCTCGTTTTGTTTTGCTCTGCTTCATGGCACCCAGAGGTGTCGTGTTTCTTTTACAAACTGAAGGCAGGGCCCTCCACCAGCAAAAAGGTTTTGCCTCCTTTATTGTGGTACTTGCTTCATCTAGGGCAGTGGTCGGCAAACTGCGGCTCGAGAGCCGCGGTTTGCCGCTCTGTTGACTAATGAGTTTGCCCACCACTGCCTTAGACTCTCCATTCCAATAATTACAGGCTGTTGTTGTTCCTTGTGATTAAGCCCCTATCCAGTGGTTGGCAAACTCATTAGTCAACAGAGCGGCAAACCACGGCTCGCGAGCCCGCATGTGGCTCGCGAGCCGCAGTTTGCCGACCACTGATCTAGGGCATTTACTTGGTTGGCATACAGTTGCTTATAGTACTCCTTTATAATCCTTATTGTTTTAGAGAGGTGTAGTAATGTTCATCTTTCACTCCTGATTTTCCAGTCTTTTCTCTCTTTCTTGGTTAGTCTCTAGCCAAAGGTTTGTGAATTATGTTGAAGCTTCAGAGAAGTAACTTGATTTTTGTTGCTACTCTATTGTTTTTTTCTTTTCTATTTCATTTACTTCCACTCTAATCTTTTTTCTTTTTTTTTCTTTTCTATTTCTCTTGCTTGCTTTGAGTTTAGTTGTCCTTCTTCTGGTTTCTTAAGGTCGAAGCTTAGGATCTTGGTTTAAGTTCTTTTCTGATATGGGAGTTTAAAGTGATACATTTTCTTTAGCTGTGTTATTGAATTGTGTCCCCCAAAATGATATGTTGAAGTCCTAATCCCTCCTACCTCAGAATGTGGCCCTGTTTGGAAATAGGGTCATTGCAGATGCTTTCAGATGTTGTGCTTGAGTAGGTGGGCCCCTAATTCAATATGATCTGCGTCCGCCTGAGAAAGGAGAATGCTGTGCGCAGACATGCACAGAGCAGAGGGAAGGTGGTGAAGATGCACAGGAGATCACGCCACGTGCCTGGAGGGATGTGCTTACCGCCAGGAACACCAAGGAGACCCTGGAGGGGCAAGGAAGACGCTCCCTAGCGCCATCAGAGAGCACGGCCCCCGCCGACACCTTGGTTTTGGACTTCTGGCATCCAGAACCGTGAGACGGTGAATTTCTGTGGTTTTCATTCACCCGGTTTACGGTACTCTGCTGCGGCCTCCTCAGCAAACTAAATCCAGTTGCCTCCTGTACATTTTGAAATGTGTTTTTATATATTTGACTTCAAGATATTTCTCTTTCCCCTTGTGATCCCTTTGACCAACGGCTCATTTAGAAGGGTGTTGTTTAATTTCGAAATATTTTGGTATTTCCTAGATTTCCCTGTCGTGTTGACTTACAATGTAATTTCATTACGGTCATGCTTTGTTATTTGTGTTTTTGTTGTTTTTTGTTGTTGTTAATCCTTACCTGAGGATATTTTTCTATTGATATTTAGAGAGAGTGGAAGGGAGGAGGAGAGATGGAGAGAAACATGGATGTGATTGGTTAGGGCAGGCTTTACCTTCCGTTAGTTTATATGTGTCAGTGTGTTAATGGCTCAGACCTGCTCTGTCCCGGAGTGCTGCTGAGTGCCGAGCAGAACGTGGTGGACTGTGCAGTGGTCAGGGGCTGCTCCCGTGGCAGGGGTGGGTCTCGGTCTCTGGTGTTGAGTCCTCCTTATTCTTACTTCCTTTATAGTTTTTCTGTTAGTTTCTGACAGTAGGGTGTTGGAATATCCAGCTATTATTGATGATTATTGATGAATTTTCTTTTCACTTTTGTCAGTTTTTGCTTCATGCATTTGAGGCTCTCGTTAGTTTTGTGTGTGTTCCTAGGTGGTATAGCTGCCTGTTTGGCTCCTTATTGTGAAATGCCCTGCTGGTCTCTAGCAGGATTTCTGTTTGCAGGTCCATTTTGTCTGGTTGCAGTCTGGCCACTTCAGTTCTCTTACGGTTTCTCTTTACATTGTGAGCCTTTTACTTTAAAATCTTAGTGTTGCCCTAACCGGTTTGGCTCAGTGGATAGAGCGTCGGCCTGCGGGCTCAAGGGTCCCAGGTTCGATTCCGGTCAAGGGCATGTACCTTGGTTGCAGGCACATCCCCAGTAGAGAGTGTGCAAGAGGTAGCTGAATCGATGTTTCTCTCTCATCGATGTTTCTAACTCTCTATCCCTCTCCTTTCCTCTCTGTAAAAAATCAATAAAATATATTAAAATAAAAAATAAAAGAAATAAAATCTTAGTGTTTTTCAATCTGAGGTGTGTCTCTAGCAGACACTTAATCAGACCATATTTTTAAAAAATATGTTTTTATTGGTTTCAGAGAGAAAGGGAGTGGGAGAGAAAGATAGAAACATCAGTGATGAGAGAGAACCATTGATCGGCTGCTTCCTGCACGTCCCACACGGGGGATTGAGCCCTCAACCCGGGCATGTGCCCTGACTGGGAATTGAACCGAGACCTTCTGATTCATAGGTCGACGCTCACGACTGAGCCACACCGGCTGGACTACTTTCATATAATCCAAAAATAGGATTGTTTTTGTTTTGCTGTTTGCATGAAGTCTGAGAATACTATTTAAAAAATGTTGCCACCTGTAAGAAAAGGACTTCAGGTATTTATTGTTTTGTATTTAGAGCTACAGCATGGACTTGATTGGAGGGCTGGCACAGCTGTGAAAGGGAATGGGGGTGGGTGCACGTGTTTGCACAGTGGGTCCTGAGACCCATGCCCGGCGGGCTGGCGCCAGGAGCCTGGCAAGCGGGACTGTAGCGTGGGTGCCGGGTTTTGAAGGTAAGTTTCTTAGGACAGGCTGGTCACGTGCTCTGTGCCCTTAGGTGTGGCCTCAGACTCCGTCCTAGGTTATCTGTCCGTGTTTTTTAAACAAAGCTGAATCTAGGAGACACTAGGGGAGCGATTTGTGTCGGGGGATGAGCTGTTACTGATGGTTCTGTAGGATTCTCCACCATTTTTAGGGCATTGACAGTTGTACAAATGGTTTCCTTCTGAGAAACGAAAATTATTTTAGAATGTTTGTGAATCTGAGGGTTTCAGATGCACCGTGGGCCCCGCTGGGGCACGCTCCCTGCCTGGAACTGCCTCTATTTCAGGAAACAGTTGCCTCTGCTGAGAAAGGGCCACTGAGCATGCCCGGGCGCCGTGTGCACCCTCGGCTGCTGGGTGGTCTGCGTTGCGCTGGCCGGAGTGAGCAGCACTCGCGGGGAAGGTGCTGGAGGTCCACGCGGGAGCATGGTGCTTCGTCCTCTTCCCCGTCAGCCCTTCACACTGGTGCTCCAGGCCGGGCGTGGCCTAGGAGTTAGGGCCACCTCCTCCTGCCCCCCCCCATGACCCTGCTTTGCTGGAGGGGGGGGTAGGAGGCCCTCCCAGAGCTGCAGTGAGAGCAGGGTCAGGCTGGTCGTCCGGCGGGAAGGAGCTCCTCCCTCTCCGGTCGGTCGGGCTGCTGGGGACCCGCTTGTGCTCTGCTCGGCCCGCTAACAAGGCGTCCGTTTTCCCCTTCCCTGCCCGGTGGCCTCGGTGGCGGTGATGGGAGAGGCTGGGAGGGCACGAGTGAGAGAGAGCAGGCGCTGGGCTCAGTGTGGCCGAGGAGCTGGCCTTGTCACTCACTGTGCACGTCCCTCGTGTTCCGTGCGGCTGCAGAAAAAGGAGTCTGTCACCCCTGGGGCACTGGCTCCCCCCATGCACCAGGAGTGCCCGTGGAAGGCGGGGCCTTGCCCGTTGGGAGCCGTGGGCACTGCAGGCTGTGGGGTGGCCTGTCCAGGTCTCCGAGACCGGAGTGGGAGACGCCATTTCCCCTGGAATGAGCAGGGAGGCTGTGACAGAGGCAGAGACCTGAGGGACACAGGTCGCACTTGGGCGTTCTAAGCCATTCCCTAGAAAAGCGAGCCAGGGGGTAAGCAAGTGGCAGACATGTCCTGGGGGCCCGGCGAGGGGCTGTGGGCTCAGCACTGGCTAATGGCAGGAGTGGCTCCTAGCCTGCGGTTCTAGACGGTGTTCTTGGCACAGAAGGGTGGGGGAGGGGAGGCCACTCTCCTAGATCTGAGGAAACTCCAGCTCCGCCAGCGGAACGAGGAAGAGGGAACAATAGGGACGGCTCTGTGCCTGCCGCTGGGACCCTGGACGGCTGGCACTGCTGTGATGGAACCAGGGCTGCAGACGGTGTGAACACCTGTGATGTACATGGCAGAGGGGTTGATGGCCCCTCAGCTCATAGGGAGCGTTTGTTTTCATCTGATAAAAAGAAAATGCTCTCAGCGGAGAGGGTTCCCCAGGCCTTACGGTCGCCCCTGTGCGTCCGCAGGTTCTGGCCTCCCCTTCTCCCCCCTTCCCTCTCTTGTCCCTTCCCCTCCCTCCATTCCTTCCCCCTGTTCTTCCCCCCTAGATGAGAGGTCCTTCTGTGGAAAGCGGGGGCGGGGGGGGGTGTCAAGGGAGACCATTGGCAAGTACCGACTGCAGCCTGAGGTGGGGGCAGAGGCAGGGCCTGTGGGGGAGGCAGGGCCAGGGAGGGCCTCTGTTCGCTTTTCATTTTAAGAGAAGTTCAGAGATGGGAGTGTTTGGCCTTAGAAGATTATTATCTTCTGCTTTAAGTGGATGAGTCATCTGTGGATCATGGGATTTAAAAAAAAGACCAACAGAACCAAAATGAAAAGTTTAAGTGAAGAGAAGTTGTAGTGAGTTTTAAAATTAATATACGCGGTCAAGCATCTTGTCTCCTTGTTAGAGAACTCCAGGAGGAAAGGTAGACGGTGAGGCTGTTGATCAGCGGCCTGGCCTTTTGGCGTCTGAATGTGGCAGGAAGGTGTCTGTAGAACTGGTGATGCTCCGGGGGTCATGGAGTCAGAGAAGAGCCCGTGCAAACCCTCTCCCCTCAGAAGAACCCCTCAGAGCGTACAGGCGCACTGCGGACGCCACGGAGGTCCACTTCCTTTTAGCATCTCCTACGCACAGACTCGCTTTTAAAAGGAAGAGAGAGTGCTGGGAAGGAGAGAGCTCACAGCTACTTTATAGGCTTTGGACGAGCACATTTATTCTTTCCTGCCTTGGAGAGGTGGCGGGGCCAGTGGGGATGCAGCCAAGCTGGAGGAAGGGGTGCCAACAGGGGAAATGGTGGTGGGTGCCAGCTGTCCACCTCTAGGAGCATGATTGACATGGGGCTTCTCGTCTCCTTCTAGAAGAGGAGTATCTTTCCCTCCCTCCCTCCACCCACACACCTACCATCCACCCACCTATCCATCCATACACCCATCCATCCACCATCTATCCACCCATCCATCCATCCATCCACCATCTATCCACCCATCCATCCACCCATCCATCCACCCATCCATCCACCATCTATCCACCCATCCATCCACCATCTATCCACCCATCCATCCACCATCTATCCACCATCTATCCACCCATCCATCCACCATCTATCCACCATCTATCCACCCATCCATCCACCCATCCATCCATCATCTATCCACCCATCCATCCACCATCTATCCACCCATCCCATCCACCATCTATCCACCATCTATCCACCCATCCATCCATCCATCCACCATCTATCCACCCATCCATCCACCCATCCATCCACCCATCCATCCACCATCTATCCACCCATCCATCCACCTATCCATCCACCATCTATCCACCCATCCATCCACCCATCCATCCATCCATCCACCATCTATCCACCCATCCACCCACCCATCTATCCATACACCCATCCATCCACCATCTATCCACCCATCCATCCACCATCTATCCACCCATCTATCCACCCATCCATCCACCATCTATCCACCCATCTATCCACCCATCCATCCACCATCTATCCACCCATACATCCACCCATACATCCACCCATCCATCCACCATCTATCCACCCATCCATCCACCATCTATCCACCCATCCATCCATCCATCCACCCATCCACCCACCATCTATCTACTCATCCATTCATTCATCCATCCACCCACCACCCACCCACTCACTCATTCACCCATCCACCCACCATCCACCAACCCATCATCCATCCATCCACCATTCATCCATCCACCTACCACCCACCCATTCATTCACCCATCCACCCACCATCCACCAACCCATCATCCATCCACCATTCATCCATCCACCATCCATCCACCCACCCACCATTCATCCATCTACCCACCATCCATCCATCCACCCACCATCCATCCATCCATCCACCATCTATCCACCTACCATCCATCCATCCACCTACCACTCACCCACCCACTCATTCACCCATCCACCCACTGTTCACCAACCCATCATCCATCCATCCACCCACCCACCCACCATCCATCCATCCACCATCCACCCACCCACCCACCATCCATCCATCCACCCACCCACCATCCATCCATCCACCCACCCACCATCTATCCACCCACCCACCATCCATCCATCCACCTACCATCCATCCATCCACCCACCCACCATCCATCCATCCATCCACTCACCATCCATCCATCTACCCACCCACCATCCATCCATCCACCCACCCACCATCCATCCACCCACTCACCCACCATCCATCCACCCACTCACCCACCATCCACCCATCCACCCACCATCCACCCACCCACCCACCATCCACCCATCCACCCACCATCCACCCACCCACCCACCATCCACCCATCCACACACCATCCACCCATCCACCCACCATCCACCCACCCATCTACCCACCACCCATCCACCTACCATACCCACCCATCCACCTAGCATCCATCCATCCATCCCATGTTAATTACCTATTCTATACCAGGATTACTAGTCTGAAAACTTGGGTAAGTCAGTGAACAGAGCACGAGAAATCCAGAACATTTCATCATGCTAAAAAGAAACTTCACACCATCCATGTCACTCCCCGTTTTCCTCCTCCTGGTAACCCTTGGCAACCACTAATGTACTTGGTGTCTGTAGGTGTGAGTGTTCTGGGCATTTCGTGTGAATGGAGTCATGCACTACAAGGCCTTTGTGACTGGCTCTCTCTCCTTGTGCTGCCTTCCGTGCGCTTGGTTTTGGTGGGGTCAGTGTTGAACCCTAGTTCACAGTGGGGGGCACACCGGTTCACTCACTCAGCAGCTGGTGGCACACGGAGGCTCCCCCTGATGCTGTGAACATGCCGGCATCATTTTTCATAATAGCATGGAAATACGGTTCCTGTTTTTGGGTTGGCTTTTCACTTTCTTGAAGCACAAAAGTTTTTAGTTTTGATAAAAATCCAGTTTATCTTTGTTATTTCTTATGTTAAAATGATATTTGATCAAAGACTTAGAAGAGGGAAAGGCGTGAGTTCTGGGGTGAGAAAAAAAACACCAGCCCAAACCGGTTTGGCTCAGTGGATAGAGCGTCGGCCTGCGGACTGAAAGGTCCTGGGTTCGATTCCGGGCAAGGGCACATACCTTGGCTTCGGGCACATCCCCAGTAGGGGGTGTGCAGGAGGCAGCTGATCGATGTTTCTCTCTCATCGATGTTTCTAACTCTCTATCCCTCTCCCTTCCTCTCTGTGAAAAATCAATAAAATAAAAAAAAATTAAAAGAAAAACAAAAAGAAAAAAAAACACACCAAACAGCCCTGAGCTGGGATGGAGGCCGGCTGCCGGTCAGGTGAGGAGTCCGGGGTCCGCTGCTGGGGTGGGCGGTGAGCTCCACTCGGGCTGAGACTAGCGTGAGGGTTCGCACAGCTGTACCCAGATCCTCTGCTGCCGTGGTGTGAGGGTCCTGGGAGCCAGTGGGATCGGTGCGAGGCTTACGGGCTGCCTGCTCCCGCCTCTCCTTTGCGGGACACCTCCCACCAAGCCTCTCCTCTCCTCCGCCGACTGTGCCCGCACCTGGGCCGCTCTCCTGGCCTGCTGGCTGGGCTTTCTCCCCCACCTGCACCCTCCGCAGAGCCTCCCATCCTCACACTTCTCCCTCCTCCCTTCCCTCCTCCCGTCCTCCCTCTCCCTGGGGTGCAGGCAGGGCTCTGACAGTGGGGCCGGACCACCTGCAGCTCATCTGCTTTGTCCTCGCCCACTGTTTGCGACTCCTCCTTCCAGACCCAGCCTCCGTGGCCCCGTGAGGTGGGACAGCGGTTCAGTCAGCACTCCCAGGTCCCCCACGTTGGCTGCCATGGCTCCGTGGTGAGCATCGACCTGGGAACCAGGAGGTCACAGTTCGATTCCCGGTCAGGGTACATGCTGGGGTTTCAGGCTTGATCCCCAGTAGGGGGCGTGCAGGAGGAAGCCGATCAATGATTCTCTCATCATTGATGTTTCGCTCTCCCTCTCCCTCTGTCTTCCTCTTAGAAATCAATAAAAACATATTTAAAAAAAAGTCTCCAGTGTGATTAGGAGCGTGGTCTTCAGATGATGAGGGGAAAGGGAACACGTTGCCCCAGTTTCTCCGCTTAGCCTAGCCTGACCACCAGGTGGCGCCGTTGCTCTTGTGAGCCACAGCTGGTTGCTCCAAGCAACGGAGCGTGTTGCAAGAACCACCTTCTGCCTCTTTCAGGTGATCTGCTTAACCAAGGGCCGTCTTCTCTCAAGTCGGGCGGCCTCCCTGGAGAGGGAGACCCTCGAGAGGACAGGGGCTCTTCCCAGCAGCCATTTATGGAGCACCTGTCCTTACGTGCTGCGACCTGGCTGTCCACCGGCCCTCTCTGCGGCGGCTTTTATGTTCGTGGTGTTTCACACAGGATTGCTGCTCAAGTTCCTCTTCGATCTGAAGAAAGGAGTAGCTTCTCCCTTTTCTTGGTGCAGAGCTCTGCCCTCCCAGGCTCTGCAGAAGGGAGGGCGCGGGAGAGACCGGCTGTGTAAGCTGCGCCCGCGTTGGGGGTGGGGCCGCGCTGGTGCTGAGCTTGGCCCTGAGGATGGGCCGGCACTGTCCTGAGGGGAGGGTCACCTGTTGTGTGGGCCGTGCGCCTGGACTGTCCTGTGGCCTCAGCCCGGGGCTGCTCCGTGGACATTGGGCAGCAGGCGGCTCGCCGTGAAGCTGGGCAGGGCAGCTACTCCACCAGGGCTGGGGCGCCGGGAGGGCCGTCTTCCGGGAGTCTGCACCCGACATCGCCAGTGTTTCACAACTTCTTTCTCACATCAACACGTTTTAAGGCTGTTCCTCATGTCAGTCATTGTGCGAAGTGTGCATCAATTGAGAGGATAGAAATGACAAAGTTACATGAATCTGGTAACACTGCCCACATGGAACACAGCCTGTCTCCGTGGTGACTTAGTAGGTGCTCAGCCCAGCAGTGCTGAGAGCGCTGTGAGTGGTGGGTCCTTCCTGCCTCGGTGTCCTCAGGAGCCTGAGGTGCCCATGGGTCTGGAGCAGAACGACCTTGTCCTGGAACAGCCTGGAGCCCAGTGTCTCTGCTTAGGGCTAGGAGAAGTGGGTGAAGAGGGAGGGCCCGCGAGGAGAACGTCTGAAACCCGTGTTTTCTCAGAGGCCCTGGTCTGAGTCCTGAGGGAGACAGTGGGCACCGCAGCCACGTTCGCTGTCAGTGGGAGCCGGGAGGGCCGCTGCCCTCCTCAGGCGGAGCTGCGAGGAGCAGGTCCTAGGAGCCCAAGGCAATGGAACAGCCTGGGGCCTGCCGGCACCTCTCAGACCGTTAGGATGGGAGGAATGACGCGCACCGCCGCTCGCCGCAACCCCCCCCTTTCCCAGTGCCCCACACTGCAGCCTACCCAGACTCTCCTGCTTGGCAGACACCCCAGGAACTGCCTGACTCAGCTGGGGGCTTTTTCTTTTGTTCTCTTTGTCTTTCTGTCCAGTCTTAAGCACGATCAGCTCAGCTGTGGGCCTCTGGGCAGCACTCTGTAGTCTGTGAGTGCACGAGGCATCTGCTGATGCCAGAGGCCTGCACTTTCTATTTCATCAGCGTTGTAAAGGGTGAGGGGGTTGCCAAGATGGACCAGTGCCGTCCCCGTTTGTTTTTTAGGGCACCCCCTTAAGGAGACAGGGTGAGGCAGGGGCAGCGCAGCGGGCCGGGCGCTGGAGAAGCCACGGGGCTGGCGGGCGTGTGGAAGAGGTGGGTCTTCAAGGACAAGCTGAGGACGACGGAGGCTGTGGCTGAAGGCTCAAGGGCATTGCCCAAGGAATCCCAGCAGCGTGAGGCGGTGGACGCATGGGTGTGTGACAGGCCAGAACGTGGTTGTGTCCCGTTAGGGGTCAGCAGACTTCTGTAAATGGCCAGGTGTGTAGGCCTCAAATTGTCTGACATGCATATTCTTTTTATTTCTGTCAGTTAAAAAATGTACAAAAATGATTCTTCGCTTGTGGGAATGTGGGTGTGGGCTCGTTAGGGCAGTGGGCATGGTGTGCCCCCCTGGCCTCCCCCGTGGCAGCGCCTCAGTGCTGTGTGAGGAAGCGTGAGCCCGAGCTCATGGTCATGAGGACCCTGTGTGTTTTTAGAGGACGATGGTAAGATCACGACTCTAGGAAGAGAATTTAACTGCAGAGTAGACGTGAGACTGGCAGGGAGAGGCTGGAGGGAGGGAGGGAGTGAAGAGTCTGTCCCTGGCACTGGGACTTCAGGGATGAAACAACTCTACATAAGACGTGGCAGTGCGTGGGGAAGAGGCACAGGCTTGGGGACTGTGGGGGGAAGCTTGACGAGGGCGTGCATGGGCCGCCACAGCGGGCTTACAGTGGCTGGAAAGAGGAGGTGTCTTTCTTGCCCGATTGGTGACAAGGATAGATGGGAGGCAGTGTACTATTGCCCTAACCGGTGTGGCTCAGTGGATAGAGCGTCGGCCTGCGGACTGAAGGGTCCCAGGTTCGATTCCAGTCAAGGGCATGTACCTTGGTTGCGGGCACATCCCCAGTGGGGAGTGCAGGAGGCAGCTGATCGATGTCTCTCTCTCATCGATGTTTCTAGCTCTCTGTCCCTCTCCCTTCCTCTCTGTAAAAAATCAATAAAATATATTAAAAAAAAAAAGAAAGAAAGCAGTGTACTCTAATCTGTAGTGTAAAAACCAGTCAGGACATGCGGAGGAGTTTACTTGAGGTGGTAGGATTGTGGGTGATTTTCATTTTTTCTTATTCATATTGATACCCCTTCCCCCATGGCACGGGCTGGAGCCCCAGTGTGAGGGCCAGCATTCAGTAGAAGCAGCAAGTGGGACCTCCTTGACTGGGCCCCAGTCGTACAGGAAAAGCATGGAGCATTTTTCAGAGATGTACCTTATCAGGGTGAGAGTTTTTTTAATCATGAAAGAATTTTGTCATACGCTTTTTCTGCATCTATTGACATGATCATTGTGATTTTTGTCCTATATTGTATTAATATTTGTTACATTGATTTTCAGATGTTAAACCAACCTTGCATCCTGTAGGTTTGTTATATATCTTTGACTTGCTCTGTTTTCTGTGTGATACTGTTCTCACAGAATGAGTGGGGAAGTGTTTTCTCTTTGTACCAACCCGTAATTACTGGTGGGGTTGAGTATGCCTACTGGCTATTTGGGAATGCCTGTTTAATTCCTTTCTCCATCTTTTTGTGGTTGTCTTTTTTTTTGTTTGAAAAATTGATTTGTAGTTATTTGTCTCTTCCTTCTAGAGTTGAATAACATTAGACCTATTATACTAGCCACATGGTGGGGTCCTGTGTGTGACAGGGTAGCTCACAGTGGAGTGAGTGCCCCACAGTGGGTCTCTGCAGCCTCTGCTCTGAGATGGATTCAGATGGTACTAACAGCCTGGGTGGCATCCTAGTCCTGCAGTCTGTCAGTTACATGAGTATATTCGCACAGAACCATGTTGGGATGGCTATACACAAGCTAGAGTTCCGGTGCACAAAAATTCGTGCACTCGGGAGTCCCTCAGCCCGGCCTGCGCCCTCTCGCAGACCAGGAGCCCTCGGGGGATGTCTGACTGGCTTAGGCCCGCTCCCCACGGCCCTGCCCCCTGCCAACGGTCCTTCTGCCTTTTGGCCGATTTGTGTATTAGGCTTTTATTATATAGCAGTGATGGCGAACCTATGACACGCGTGTCAGCTGACACGCGTAGCCATTTCTGATGACACGCGGCCGCATGCTGAGGATGAAACATTTGCTGCTCCTGAGGATGAAACATTTGTGACTAGAGTCGTGGAGTTAGTTTTTTCCTCAAAGTGACACACTACCCGAGTTATGCTCAGTGTTTTGGCGAAGTTTGACACACCAAGCTCAAAAGGTTGCCCATCACTGTTGTATAGGACTAGCGTACCCGTTGCAGGAAGAATCCTGCAATAGGGTTTCCTGCTGCACTCTACCCCGCCCCGCCTTCTCCGCCAGCCCGCCTGCTTTTCTCCTTTCTCCCCCAGCCCTGCCTGGGCTCTCCATCTCCCCCGCGCCGCCTTTTCCACCAGCCCGCCTGCTCTCCTTCCTTCTCCCCCGGCCCCGCCTCTGCTCCTCCCTTCTCCTCCCCCTGGATTGCTTGCTTCTCCGAAGCTTTGCTCCCTTCTGCAGCTCTTGGCTTCTTTCTATGCTGTCTTGATATGCAAATTAACTGCCATTTTGGTTGGGTAATTTGCATACTCGTCCTGATTGGTTAGTGGGCGTGGCTTGGATGGTGGGCGTGGTTTGGGCGTAGCGAATGTGCGGTCAATTTGCATATTTGTCTATTATTAGGTAGGATGTTACAGTAATTGGCTTATGAGTAATTTTCACCTTTTAGTTTTTCCCAATTCCCCTTACTTAAATTTAAAAACTATAGAGTAAGAAATAAATGAATTTTTCTTTGAAAACCAAATCCTGTTCAGGCAGGATCTACCCTACCTTCTCTCATCCTTTCCAGCTCTGCCCACAGCTTCTATCAGGGTGAGTCTGGGGGACAGCCTTCCAAAAACACGTAGGATTGTTCTGTATACGATTCCTTGTTTTTCTGTCCATAGAATTGTTTTTCTTTTGAAATCCTGTCAAACTTAATAGAAAAGTTGCAAGTATTGTGAAAGGTTTTTTATGATCCATTTGAGGTTAGGTTGCCTCCTAGATGCCCCATGACTCCTAAATAACGTCAGCGTGTTTCCTGCAAAGACACTCTTCCTGAACATAGCATAGCCACCAACACCAGGAAAATAATACGTATTTTTCAGAAGTATATTTATATGCCATGCTATTAGCATTATTATGCTACTAGAGGCCCGATGCACGAAATTCGTGCATAGGGTGGGGGGGTTGTCCCTTAGCCCAGCCCACACCCTCTCCAATCTGGGATCCCTTTCATAATCCAGGACTGCTGGGTCCCAACTGCTCGCCTGCCTGATTGCCCCTAACCGCTTCTGCCTGCCAACTTGATCACCCCCTAACCACTCCCCTGCCAGCCTGATCGATGCCTAACTGCTCCCCTGCCGGCCTGGTCACCCCTAACTGCCCTCCCCTGCTGGCCATCTTGTGTCCACATGGGGGCGGCCATCTTGTGCATTGGAGTGATGGTCAATTTGCATATTAACTCTTTATTAGATAGAATGTGCTCTTTTTACTGTACAAATGCCATTTTCTTTTGTATTGTTGCATATACATCACTTCTCTCTTTTAAAGTAGTCCTTCCTGCCCTTACCGGTTTGGCTCAGTGGATAGAGCATCGGCCTGCGGACTGAAGGGTCCCAGGTTTGATTCCGGTCAAGGGCATGTACCTTGGTTGCGGGCACATCCCCAGTAGGGGGTGTGTAGGAGGCAGCTGATTGATGTTTCTCTCTCATCGATGTTTCTAACTCTCTATCCCTCTCCCTTCCTCTCTGTAAAAAATCAATAAAATATATTTAACAAAAAAATAAAGTAGTCCTTCCTAATTGTATTGGTTTCGTTAAGGAAGTACCTGACTGCATCTGAATGGCTAGGTGGGCCCCTCTCAACCCCCCCCGCCCCCCCCTCATTTTTCTTTATCGTGATAAAATGTACTTAAACACACATTTTCATCATTTTAACCATTTTTAAGTACTGTCCGGTGGCATTAAGCATTTCAGTGTTGCACAACCATCATTGCTGTCTATTTCGAAAACATTTCACCCCCCCCAGAAACTCTGTCCCTGTAGAGCTGTCTGTGAATTTGCCTGCCTGTCTACCTACCTGTTTATCCGCCATCCCATATAAATAGAACTTTACAGGTTTTGTCATTTCGTGTTGCTTATCTCACTTAGCATGATGTTTTCAAGGTCCATCTATGTTGTAGCCTTTGCCAGAATTTCATTCCTTTTTCCGGCTGAAGACTATTCCGCTGTCTGTGTGTACCACATTTCCTGCTCTTCATCTGCTGACGGACACGAGTGTTTTTCATCTTTGACCACTTTACAGAGCGCTGCAGTGAACACTTGTGTGTAGGTGTCTGTTCCTGAGCCTGCTTTCCGTTCTCTGGCGTATGTACTGAGGAACGGAATTCTGGGTCATTTGGTAACTTTTTAAATACTTTCCATCCCACAGCAGCCGCATCCTTTTGCGTTCCCACCAGCCACAGGAAGGTTTCAGTCTCTGCACAGCCTCCCCCACCGATACGGCCCAGCTTTCGGTGGCAGCCGTCGGTGGGCGAGGCGCCGCTCCGGGGTGCTGGCGATGGGCTGGTCCGCCCCGCAGCCGTCCTCTCCAGTCGGTCCGGCTCTCTGCCTCCTGGGTTCTGGTGGGTTTGTCCTGCTTCCCGGATACGGGAGCTTTAAAATCCTTCTCTTTCCGTGACACATGCATGGAGCACAGTTCTCTAAAAGCTCCCAGGAAAGTGCTGATTCTATTGAAATGCAAAACAGGCAGAACTAACAGAGAAGGCTGGCAGAACTCGAAGAATTTGGAACTGGCATACAGTGAGAATTGTGGAAACATCAGGCGAATTTATGGCTCAGGTGCCAGAGCATGGTAGGGAAGCGCCTTCTGGTGACATCGTCATAAAGGATTGCTGTGCCTCGACAGTTCCAGTGGCTGCTTGTCACTGAATGGTCTTTTCCATTCCACTTCTTTATGCTGAGAGGAGTTTGTTCAAGAGGGAAAAAAGCCGGCCGCGTGAGAGCCAGGCAAAAGGTCTCCAGAGGAGGCAGGTGTCACCAAAACTTGATTTTGCCGTAAGCCAAATTGAAGCAGTCACACTGTGCACGTCCAGGAGAGACTGATGTGGAAACTAGGACGTCGGCTTCTTTGTGGTGGGAGAGATGTGTGTGACTGTCTCTACTTTGAGGTCAGCCAGGCTCCGCGCCCAAGGGGAGCCCCGCCTTTTCGCACCGCCCTCGGACAGACGGACAGACGGACAGACGGACAGACGCCTGCTCTCGCTGACGCGCCCTGGCCCCGGCCTGGTTCCTGTGCCCGCGGAGGAGAGGCGGCCAGCAGCACTGCTTCTTGCCGAGGGGGCGGGGCCATACACCCCGGTTCTGGGACCGTATGGCCTCAGGGCTTGGGCCTTGCGGTCTTTGGCCGGGTGGTCAGGGAACTGGGGCGCTGGTTGGGCAAGTCCTCACTCACTCAAGGGCTGAGGGCCAGGCCCGGCTGTGCTCGCCCACCCCGGGCACAGGAAGGGGAAGAGCGCTGTGGCAGTTGTCTGTGACCATCTGCAGCCATGGTGCTGGTTGGCTATGCCCTGGGGGCCAGCAAGTCCCAGGGCGGAGGGGATGGCTTTACTGCCTGGGAGCCGAGCACTGGGCCGGGGCACCTGCAGGCTCGCTCATGCGCACGTCTGGTGGTTGGTGCTGGTCCTGTGGCCGCTGACCGGGCTCCTCACAGTGTGGCTGTGCTGATGTCCGTGCTCAGCCTCAGACTTGAAGGAGCGGACATTGGCCACAGGTGCAGTGGCCCGTCCAGGGAAACGCCTCTCCGGAGCGGCGTCCGCATGGCTGCTCGCAGGCCGTGGGCGCGGGCCGTGGGCACGGGCTGTGTGCTGGTCTGGCTGTCAGTCTTTGGAAAACGGGGCCGAGAGACCTCTGTCCAGACGAGGGCAGGAGGTAGACCCTGGTTTTCTTCTTTGCAGACAGGCCAGGGAAGGGTTAAGTAGCAGATGAAAAGGGAGTTTGTTCCCTTAAATGTAAATTATGGGGCAACTGTATATTAATTGTGTTTTCCAAATTTAGGAACTAACTCCTTTTTCTGCCAAGGGAAGAAACAAAAAGACAAAAGAGGAAAAAGGAAATCTACCAGATATTGAAAGGGCTCATTCTTTCTCTCCCAACCCCTTGGACAATTAGCGAGTGAATTGCTGGGCTGGGAACAGTTTACAATTAGGGAGTGGGCGGAGAGCGCTCTCGCAGACGTGCCCTGGCCTGGAGATGCGGCCGTGTGAGCGCCCGCTCAGCGTGGGCCGCCCGCGCTGTGGGCAGCGCTTCTCCAGGGACGAGGCCAGCTCTGGCCAGGTCTCGGGTGGTGGCGTCTAAGCAGAGTAGCACGGGCGGCTCGGCACTCGGCACCTGGCTTTGGCTAGAACCACACGTCTCGCTTTGGGGGAGAAAAGGCCCTTCTCGCCTGCCTCCTGTGCTGGCCGGACGTGGCCCAGTGGAGGAGTCGGTGACAGGGTCCCGCCGTGGGTCATGCCTCGGGTTCTGGAGCTCTCAGTGGGAGGCCTGGTCTGCGTCACCTGGCCCAGAGGCAGGCACTCCCCTTCTCGTTCGTGGCCGTGTGGTGGCTGCGGGCCCGGACAGAGCCTCCAGGGGCATGCAGATGTCTCCCAGAGGCTGACCTCCCGGGCACGCGTTTGTCTCCCAGCCATTCCAGGGCCGCCACATGGCCAGCCCGGGGGACTCCGGGCGACTTCACTCGCCGTCTCTGTAACGTAGGCTGTGGACGTGTGGAGCACGTGGTGGGTCCCTGTCACAGCAGAACACACTCTGAAATCGTGGCGTGGAGTGTCAGCCGCGCACGAGCACCCTGCTTGGTACAGGGGCTCCACAGCCCAGGGCCGTGCGCCCCTCACGTCCTGACCCTCCTCCTCAGGGCCCGCTGTCCAGCCACCCACAGTCAACTGTCACCTGGGACGTGGTTTGGGTTCGGGACCCTTCCGAGAATTCATGGTGGCGACTTGCTGGCCTGCCTTGCAGGCACCCGTCTGACAGTTGTTTCCCGTTCGCAGGCAGTTCCGGCCAAGGGGGAGGCCAGGCAGGACTGCTGCGTGAGGACCGAGCTGCTGGGAGAGGAAGGTAAGGTGGGTCCGCCCGTCCAGCTTCTCCTCTCGCCCCTTCCCAGGCACGCGCAAGGTCTAGGGAAAGAAAAGCCTCGTCAGAGAGTGAAAAGCAAGCCCTTCAAGTCCACCCAGAGCAGCGAGACTGAGGGTCCTGGGCCTGTTGCTGGCAGCTTCGTCCACGTCCCTCAGCCGACGCCGCTCAGGGTGCTGCACGGGAGCCGTGCTGGGTGCACAGGGTGCTCCCGCCAGAGGACGCACTGCGTGGCTCTCACAGCCGCACGCTGACGCGGCCCGTGTCTCGGACCCGATAAAACCAGAGGCTGGGGAAGCACGCCCTCCCTGCCTCCCCTCGGGGCCTTTTCTCAACGCAGTGGTGAGTGAGGCCAGGGACTCTCCCCATGTGGCCCTGAGCTGAGGCCGGGAGCCGCCTTGGGAGCCGCCAGACGTGTCCGCAGCAGCCAGCCACGTTGCGGGCTTCATCCTCGCCTCCTGCCGCACGTGGCCTGGCCTTCTCTGACATCACCGTCCTGGTGGTTCTGACTCGCACTTCCCTGATGATTTTGAGCATCTTTTCAGGTGCTTATTAGCCACTTGTGTGTCTTCTTTGGAGAAATATCTGTTCAAGCCATTTGCCTGTTATTAAAATGGGTCACTGGTGTTTGTAGTGCTCTGACTCGCCCCTCTGTTGCAGAGATCTCTATGGCTGCCGATGAAGGCTCCCCCGAGAAGCCGGGAGGAGACGCCCATGTGGCTGCAGACGGGGCCACCAACGGGTCCTGTGAAAGGAGTGATCCCAGCAGGCATGTCATCCCAGCTGAGCACACTCAGGACAATGCAAAAGCCAGCCCCCAGGAAGGTCCCAATAAACTGACCCGGATAGCGGAGAACGGGGTTTCAGAAAGAGACGCTGACGTGGGGAAGCAGAACCACGTCCCGGCTGACGACCTCACGCAGACGGCCGTTATCGGGAGCAACGGGTACTTCCTGAGTAAACCAGCCCTGCAGGAGCCGGCCCTGCGGGTCCCCGGCACCTTGGCACCCTCCCTTCCTGGTCATGCTGCGAAGACTCTCCCAGGAGCGGCTGGCAAAGGGCGGACTCCCAGTGTGCTCTCTCAGACACCAGCCGCCGCGCCAGCCAGGCCCGGGGAAGGGAGCAAAGACTCAGAGGACAAGAAGCCCACGGCCCTGGGCGCCGATGTCAAGGTTCATAGGGCTCGGAAGACCATGCCGAAGTCCGTCCTGGGCCTGGTAATGCGCCCGTCGGGGGGTGGGGCCGGGACAGCGTCCTTGGTCTTCTCTGTTTTTGTGCCATGGCGGCGGCGGCAGTGCAGGAAGGAGAAGGGCAGCAAATGGGTGGCCGCCTGTAGGCGGGAGGTTGGAGATGCTGCCCACAGTTCGAGGGGCAGCGGCGCAGCGGGGCCCTCAGCCTGCTCTCTGGGCTTTGCTCTTGGCAGTGCCCATTGCCGCGAGTAAACGCATCACGGACTCCACTCCTGCTTTGGGCTGGGGCTTTCCTTCCAGCTCCGAGCCCACCCCGTCTCCCCGGGACGGAAGGAGACAGGAAGTGGGTGGGTCAGGGCCACAGTGTCTCAGAGGGAGGGACGAGGGACCGCACCGAAGACACGTCCAGGTCTTGCCCTTGCACCCAGCCAGCAGCTGAGGGCTCGGTGCTGAATGAGAACAGGCGGCCCGTTCCCGATTCACGCCGAGCCAGTTGCCTCTGCTGCTGTTACCACGTCTGCAAGCCCGCACGCCACGTGCTCTCTCTGAGAGCCCGCAGGGCTGCGCATGCTCCCCGTCCTGTGGCGTCAGGTTTGTGGCCAGGTCCTTGGATCTCGTACAGGCATCGCTGGGGTGCACGCTGCTGCCAGTCCGTCCATCGTCCGCAGGTCCCCGTGCTTTCCCTGGGCAGCCTCCCTGTGGGCCCCGAGGGCCCGGCTGTGCGTCTCCTCAGTGCGAGGAACACGCTTTGTGCGCTGCTCTGTCCGTGGACGTGGGTCTCTGCCTTCTCACATGGCACCTCACCGGGTTCCAGTTTTGACATTTTTGCTGGTCATTTCACATATTGATATTTTTAATGTTCACAGCTACTTTTTTCATAGTGTTCTTAGTTATATTTTGTATTATTTTTTTTGTTTTATTTTTGTTAATGCTCACTTGAGGGTAGTTTTTCCATTGATTTTTAGAGTAGAAGGGAAAAAGAGAGAGAGAAACATCTATCAGTGGCCTCCCCTCCGCACCTCAACTGAGGATTGAACCCGCAGCCTTTCGGTGCACGAGGCGATGCTCCAGCCAGCAGGGCTCGCACACCTTCTCGTCTGGGCTGTGTGTGCGTTTCTCTGGGTCAGTGCAGGAGCACAATCGCAGGGTCCTGTGCTAATTGGAGATTTAGTTTTATAAGCAACTGCCAAGCCGCCTTCCAGACAATCCATGGCACGCTCCACCCCAGCATGGGCTGCGCAGCCCAGTTCCTCCTCGCCAGCGCTGGGGGTGCCGCCGTGTTAATTGTGGCTGTGAGACCTCGTTGTGTTTAATTCTCTGCACATGCTGGTGGCCATGGTGTGTCCTTCCGGGAAGTGCTTCCACGCCCGTTCCTGGGTTTCACCTGCGTGTCCTTGGAGCGCGGAGGCTGTGGCCGGAGCCGGTGCTGGGCCTGCACCTGCAGACTCGCTGGCCTGGACGTGTCTCCATGCTCTCAGAGTGTCTCGCGGGAAATTCTTCCTTTTGATGAGGTCCAGCCAGCAGTAGAAGCTCCTCCTCTCATGGCTACATGTGTGGTGTCCCGTCCAAGAGCTCGCACGAGCCCTAGGTCCCCCGATTTCTCTGATTCTTAGGAGTTTTTTTACTTCCATGTGAACTTTAAATATAGGACCCATTTCAAGTTAATTTAGGTGTGAGGTTTAGATGAAGTTCATTTTTTGTGCTTACCTTTTTTTTCTTGGCCCCCATTATCAATTTCAAAATGCATGTGAGAAATTTTACATCACTTATTTAATCTTGAAATTGTACTTTTATTCCATTCCCTCTTCCAGGTGTTTATTCTACCATATTTTTATTCTTGAGGATCTTTTGCCACCTCATCAGGTTTTTATAGGGAAAGAAAGCAGTTTGAAATTTAATATCCAGAGTTTCTCTGATCATCAGCTTATATAAGTGTCAGCTTTGTTTTGAATTGAGTTATTATGATTATTAATATGCAGTTGGCTGCAACACATCATTTCGTTGGAAATTCCTGAATGTTCTCAGGCTGGTCAGTTGTAGGAAGAGTATGGAAGGGTTTGAGGCTTGGAAACTGATTTCCTGAAGGCCACGCCCGCCCGCTGCACAGCCTGGAAACTGCTCCTTGGGGTCCCTGTGGAGGGAGGAGGAACACCCGGCCAGGACGGGTGAGGACCGAAGGCCCCTCGGATGTGGTGCCCTCGTGCTTTAGACTTGGCCTCCGCTGCCCTCAGGATGGCCTGCTCCAAACCCGGTTCTGACTTGTTTGGTTTTCTTCGGAATCGGAGCTTTATTGAAAATTGTGGGTTTTAAAAAAAATTCTTGATTTTTAGAGAGAGAGAGAGGGGAAAACATCAATTTGTTATTCTACTTATTTATGCACTCGTCGGCTGATTATATATAATGTGTATATATATATTTTTTTAATTTGTTATTTTTAGAGAGAGTGCGAAGAGGACGATAGAAAGAAACATAGATGAGAGAGAAACATTGATTGGCTGCCACCTGCATGCCCCCTATTGGGGATGGAGCCTGCAACCTGGCTCTTGGTGACCTCTTGGTGCATGGAATGATGCTAAACCAACTGAGCTACACCAGACGGGCATTGGTTGATTCTTCTTTATTTAATACACAGACACACACACACACAACACACACACACACTGGAGGCCTGGTACACAAATTTGTGATGAGTGGGGTCCCTCCGGCTGGCCTGTGGGATTGGGCCGAAACCAGCTCCGACATCCCCTGAGGGGTCCTGGATTGTGAGAGGGCGCAGGCCAGGCCAAGGAACCCCACTGGTGCATGATCTGGGCTGGGGTGGGACGTGGGAGGTTGGCCAGCTGGGGAGGGACAGCGGGAGGGCTCCAGGGCGTGTCTGGCCTGTCCTGATTGGTGAACCCCAGCAGCAAGCTAACGTACCGGTTGGAGCATCTGCCCCCTGGTGGTCAGTGCACGACATAGCAAGTGATTGAGCGGCCTTAGCATATCATTAGCATGTTACGCTTTGATTGGTTGACCGGGCGACTGCACACTTAGCAATATTAGGCTTTTATTATATAGGATATTTTGATTTCAGAGAGGAAGGGAAAGGGAGAGAAACATCAGTGATGAGGGAGAATCATTGATCTGCTATCTCCTACACGCCCCCTACTGGGGATTGACCCTGTAACCTGGGCATGGGTCCTGACCAGGAATGGAACCGTGACCTCCTGGTTCATAGGTCGACGCTCAACCACTGAGCCATGCCGGCCTGGCATTGGTTGATTCTTACATGTGCATTGGCCTGAGTTCAAACCCACAACCTTGGTATATGGGGATGACAGTTTAACCAACTGAGCTACCTGGCCAGGGCTTGGAAATGGTGTTTTAAGACAAGTCATTTCAATGATAAAGTGAATGTTGCAAAAATGTATCTTTGTAAGAGTGTAAAATTCAGGCGTTTGCAGGCCACACTTCTGTCCCCTGGCAGTGCAGTCGGTTTGCCCTCTCCCTCCCTCTCTCCCGACCCCCCCAACCCCCCCAGTGTTGGTCCCGTCAGAAAGCAATAACGTGGCAGATGCCTCCACTGTTTGGGCAAAGAAAGGGGAAGTTTCTAGAAGGGAGCCTTTAGGCCTGCATTGAGGTCCTTGTTACCTCGGCCCGCATTGCAGCCCCATTTCTCGACCTGAGTTGCACACACTGCAGGGGCGTCGGCACAGTGGCCCCTCAGCTTTCTCCTTCCGATCTGTGTCACCACATCCCCTCCCGCATGTGCCCCGGAATCCCCCAGGTTCTGAGGAGAAGATGCGGCCAGTTCTTGGAGCTCCCCGCCATCCTCAGCGCAGTCACTGCCCGCCCTGTGCCGTCGCATCCGCTGGTCTGGAAAGGGCCGCTCTGTGCTGCGAGGGCTCCCCCCCAGCCGGGGAGGGTGGCCGCCGGGACACGGCGCGGTGGCGAGGACTGGACCCTGTGGCCGTTTGGGTGCCGGATGGGGTGTGGGCCAGCCTGGGTGCAGGTGGGCGGCAGGTGTGACTCAGGTGCCCTCTCGGAGTGCGACAGTGTACTGGGGGGGGAGGGGCCGAGGTGCCCAGGACCCATCCAGGCAGCCTCTGCAGGAGGCAGTTCTTGTCTCGTGGTTTTGCTTTGTCAGATAATAGAGCCCTAACAAAATCGAGAAGCTTGCTTTTTTTTTAGATTTTCAGAATAACATCTTAAAGAGCAGGGCTGTCCCCGAGTAGCCTGTGTGCTGCTTCCCCTCAGCTTTGCTTCCCCCGAGGCCAGGTCTGCATCTGTCCGCAGCGCTGGGGTGTGTAGGGGACACGGAGCAGAATGCGGTGCCTGTGTCCAGTGACGGTTAGACACCGACCTGTCACGTGTGAGAAAGAGCATGTGCAGGGCGAAGGGGCTCCATGGGAGCAGGGCTCCCTGTGCCAGGGCCGAGGTGGCGGCTGTGGAGGAGCAGCAGGTCGGAGAGGTCCTTGTCAGAGGGAGGAGGGGTGGCCAGCCGCCGCCTGGACAGTGACCCCACGCGTGAACACACACAAAGCGTAAAATACACCATGTTAGCCAGTTCTAAGTGTCCAGTTCTGGACACGAAGGACATTCACGGTGTGGAGCCACCGTCACCCTCTCCGGGACCTTCTCATCTTCCCAGATGGACACTGTCCCCTTAAACACTCATCCCACCGCCTCCCCACCCCGCCCACCACCAGGGATTTTCTGTCTCTGTGGGTCTGACTCCTCTAGGGACCTCATGCGTGTGGGACCCCCAGGATTTGTCCTTTTGAGACTGCTGCTTTCACTCAGCTAACGGCCCCAAAGGTCATCGATCGCAGCAGGAGTCGAGAGTCCTTCCTCGTCAGGGCTGACTGGTGTTCTGCTGGGCGGATGGGCCACGTGACAGCCGTTCCTCTGCGGTGTCAGCCTGGGCTGCTGTGAGCAAAGCCGCTCTGGACCATCGTGTGCAAGTGTCACCTGGAGACCCTGATTCCCTTCTGGGCGTCGGCCAGGAGCGGGACTGTGGTGGCATGGCGGCTGTAGTTAGCTTTCCGAGGCCCCGCGACTGTCCCACAGCAGCTGCACCTTCACATGCCCGCCAGCAGTGACTGGGCCCGCGTCTCCACCTCCTCGCCAGCACCTGTGTTTCCTGTGTGTGTGTGTGTGTGTGTGTGTGTGTGTGTGTTAATTGAGGGGTAATGGATACTTTTATGGTGTTTTTGTGTGTTTTTTTGGAAGTAGCCATTTTAATGGGTATGAGGTGCTATCTATCTCATTGTGGGTTTTTAAAAAATATATATTTTTATTGATTTCAGAGAGGAAGGGAGGTGGAAAGAGAGAGAAACATCAATGATAAGAGAGAATCATTGATTGGCTGCCTCCTGCACGTCCCCTACTGGGGAGTGAGCCTGCAAACCTGGGCACGAGCCCTGACTGGGAATTGAACTGAGACCTCCTGGTTCCTAGGTCGGTGCTCAACCCCTGAACCCCCGGCCAGGCTCATTTGTGTGTTGTTGTTTTTTTAAATACATTTTATTGATTTTTACAGAGAGGAAGGGAGAGGGATAGAGAGTTAGAAACAGATGAGAGAGAAACATCGATCAGCTGCCTCCTGCACACCCCCCACTGGGGATGTGCCTGCAACCAAGGTACATGCCCTTGACCGGAATCGAACCTGGGACCTTTCAGTCCGCAGGCTGATGCTCTATCCACTGAGCCAAACCGGTTTCGGCAAATTTTGAAAAGTCTAATTTGTCCATTTATTCTTTTGTTGCCTATACATTTGGTGTCATGTCCAAGAAATCACCACCAAATCCAGTGTCATGAAGCTTCCCCACTGTTTTCTTCTAGGAGTTTTTGTGGTTTTAGGTCTTTGGTCATTTTGAGTTAATTTTTGTACCTGGTGTGATGTAAGGGTCCAACTCCATTCTTTAGTGTGTGGCTGGCTGCCCAGTTCCCAGCAGCACGTGGTGAAGGGTGCTTACCTTGACTCTCCGTTGCACCTCCTGTGTGCACAGGACCTGGTTAGGCTGAACTGGACTTAAGACCCATCTCCCTCAAGGCTGTGGGGGCTCTGTGGGATGACTCAGGGCCGGAGGCTGGGCGTCGGATCCAGGCTGCTGGAACCTTGGCAGGCTGAGCATGAGGACGGGTGGGAGCTCTGTACACTCAGCAGAGACAGAAATGCCGTGTGATTTTTCTGTTGTGCCATTTGGGGGTGCCGCTGAGGGCAGCCATGATGGACCACCCTGCAGGCGCGATCGGAGAGCTTTTGATGCCGCCCATTGAGGGCACTTTCGGTAATCGTTTATTGATAGATTGGGCGGGCAAACTTCTGCACAGGGCCAGGTAGAAGTACTTCGGGTTTTGCCACAGGGCGTCGCTGCTGCTGCTTTCCTTCCCTTTAAAAATGGAGACACCGCTCTTAGCTCGCGGTGCTGACCCGTCTAGGCCCCGGAGCCAGGCGCCACTTGGTCCCGCCTCTCACGGTAACGGATCTCGGTGAGGGGCGTGTACGGAAAGGAGCTGTGCCCGGGGCCGCGGTCTCCGTGCGGCTGCTGGTGCGTAATTACAGTCACTGTCTTTGTCCTGAAGCCCGCAGCCAGCAAGGACCCCCGAGAAGCTCGAGGTCACGAGGAGCCCGCAGAGGAGATCAGCAAGAACGTTTCTGATTTTGGACGGCAGCAGCTTTTGCCCCCCTTCGCACCCCTTCATCAGTCGCTACCTCAGAACCAGTGCTACGTGGCCACCACGAAGTCACAGACAGGTGAGGGCCGGCAGGGGGCCGTGCTCCGGATGTGTGTTTCCAACCTGCCCTGCCGAACCAGAGCCGTGTTGGACTCTATGAGTGTGAGTGTGCTCAGGGTTGGGGCGCTGGCGTCGGGGGTCCTTCTGGGCTCCCCTGGAAACCTGCAGCGCCCCCCCCCCCCCCGCCCCGGTGCCTTGTCAGTCTCACATGAAGATCGTCTCCATGACGGAATCTTACTGCCCTGGTCGCCCCGTTGGGTGGAAGACGCTGGCTAGGGAACTCCCCGTGGTTATTGGGGGGCCTGTGGGCGGAGGGTGCGGGAACGGTGCTCTGGCTCCAGCTCTTGTCCACCCCTTTCCTGTGGGCGTCCTTGCTCTCCTAAGCCTGCTTCTGCTCCTGCCGTTGGGGCAGGGGCTGAGCATGTGGTTTTGGTTGGGCCCCTTGTGGCAGGTGGCTGCACGAGTGGCCCCACCCCAGGAGGCCGGTGGCGGGGTGGCGGGGCTCTCTCTTGAGCCAGTGGACACAATTCCTGCAGACAGGACGGCTCCCTTCAGTGTAGAAAGGCCCTTTGCGTGAGGCCCACGCACGTGGGGCGCAGACATCAGATGAGCCCAGTCAGCCTGGCTGCGGGGGCGCGGCCGCTGCCCCCTGAAAGGCTGCCTGGGGCGAGTCCACGGTCGGAGCAGCTTGTCTTCTGGACTTTAAAGTACTTCCGCCTGTAGGGACGTCTGACCTCCGGCCCGTGCAGGGACTCTGCCAGCATCTCCGCGCCGTCCCTGTTTCAGTACTGGCCCCGCTGTGTGCTCCCCTGACGCGACTCCTGAGCCCGGAGCGTGGTCGCAGACACGGCCCCTTTGGCCTCTAGATACTTCAGGGCTGCTTCCTGCGAGGGACAGCATAATGTCCCTGAAAAGGGGCGCCGCCACTCTGGCCAGCTTTTGCCAGTTGCCCTGTGAATGCCCTTTTCAGCAAAGGAAGCAGTTTCTCTCAGTGGGTTTCAGAAACTTAGACCCTGGAGCTTTAAAAAAAAAGTTTGGTTCCAGCTGTTGTCCCCCACTTTGCTGTGGGCGCTGTCACCCAGCGCCCTCCTGCCCTTGAGCTGGTGGAGGGAGCCAGGAGGAAGGTAGCGGGAAGGTCACTGCAGGGGCGGGGGCTTTCAGTCCCGGCTGCATCCGTACAGTCAGTGTTTTCTTGTGAATTAAACGGACGGCCCGTGAGCGCCCTGCCCGCAGCC
This sequence comes from Cnephaeus nilssonii, assembly GCF_951640355.1. Taxonomy (NCBI): domain Eukaryota; kingdom Metazoa; phylum Chordata; class Mammalia; order Chiroptera; family Vespertilionidae; genus Cnephaeus; species Cnephaeus nilssonii. The sequence continues at coordinate 944,361 of NC_137085.1, forward strand.
GTCCCTGTGTCTGTGCCCGTGAGCGCCCTGCCCGCGGCCATCCCTGTGACTGTGCCCGTGAGCGCCCTGCCCGCGGCCATCCCTGTGACTGTGCCCGTGAGCGCCCTGCCCGCGGCCATCCCTGTGACTGTGCCCGTGAGCGCCCTGCCCACGGCCATCCCTGTGTCTGTGCCCGTGAGCGCCCTGCCCACGGCCATCCCTGTGTCTGTGCCCGTGAGCGCCCTGCCCACGGCCGTCCCGTGTCTGTGCCCGTGAGCGCCCTGCCCGAGGCCGTCCCGTGTCTGTGCCCGTGAGCGCCCTGCCCACGGCCGTCCCTGTGTCTGTGCCCGTGAGCGCCCTGCCCGAGGCCGTCCCGTGTCTGTGCCCGTGAGCGCCCTGCCCACGGCCGTCCGTGTCTGTGCCCGTGAGCGCCCTGCCCGCGGCCGTCCCTGTGTCTGTGCCCGTGAGCGCCCTGCCCACGGCCGTCCGTGTCTGTGCCCGTGAGCGCCCTGCCCGCGGCCGTCCCTGTGTCTGTGCCCGTGAGCGCCCTGCCCACGGCCGTCCGTGTCTGTGCCCGTGAGCGCCCTGCCCACAGCCGTCCCTGTGTCTGTGCCCGTGAGCGCCCTGCCCGCGGCCGTCCCGTCTGTGTGCGTGTTGGTGGTCAGGTCTGTGAGCTGTCACCACCTGGGAAACACATTTGAATGGCGCTTCCTTTTCTTTCTTGTCTCCCTTTGACTTTTTTTTTTAGCTTCCTTGCCTTTTGTTTTAGCAGCTGCAGTGTCTCGGAAGAAAAAACGAAGAATGGGAACCTATAGTCTGGTTCCCAGGAAAAAGACCAAAGTATTAAAACAGAGGACGGTGATTGAGATGTTTAAGAGTATCACTCACTCCACTGCAGGTGCCAAGGTACGGGGCGCGGCGTGTGCCATGTGTCTGTCCAGGACCCTCTGCGGCCGGAAGACCAAGGGTGAGGGGGGTGGATGGCCTTGGTCCCTTTCGAAGGAGCCAGGCTCTGAGGCGCCTCGGCTCTAGGCCATGCCTCCCGTCCAGGTGGTGGCGGCGCCCTGCTCGGGGCTGGCAGGCTGTCCTGCTACCGGCTCCGCGTGACGGATGCCCCTGCCTCTGCTCAGAGCGAGAAGGACCTGGGCGACAGCACCCTCCACGTGAACGGGGAGAGCCTGGAGATGGACTCGGAGGAGGAGGACTCCGAGGAGCTGGAGGAGGAGGAGGACCAGGGCGCCGAGCAGGCTGCTGCCTTCCCCACGGAGGACAGCAGGACTTCCAAAGAGAGTGTGTCGGGGAGTGACCACACCCACAAGGTAGGCCTTTCCCTCCCGGGTCAGGAGGCTGCGGAGCGGACCGTCGTGGATCTGGGAGTCGGCAGTAGGCCCTTCTAGGCCGCCCTCAAGTCCCTGTCAGCGTCTGACTTGAGTTTTTGTTTATCTTTCTTGCATTTTAGATGAGTTTCTTTTATTAGAGAAGTGTGTGTCTCCCTGTACCTGTGTCTGGAAGGGCTTGCATTGAGCTCCTTAGGCTCTGGGTGGACAGGACTCACTGGTGGCTGACGGCTCGTGGTGCTTGCTGCTGGCCGGTGCGGCCCCTCCCCAGGTGCAGCCCTCCCCCGCTGAGGCCCTGACGGGAGTCCCTGTCCTCCTGGTTGGAGCCAGTAGGCATCCAGGCTGCCGAGGGACATGCGATCGGGTACCACCTAATGTGTCCCAGGTGCCAGGCATGTCCTTGTTACGTGGCCACCCGGGGACCAGCTCCAGGAGGTGGCAGGGTGGCAGCGTGGTCACAGCTGCCACGTCGTGGCCCTGTCAGCCGGGCACTGCCTGCGGGTGGTCCTGGGGCTCCGCCTGGCCGGGTCTCCAGGGGCCTGGGTGGTGTGGTTTCTGAGCAGATGGGGGGTGGGCGAGCGTTGGTGCGCTCAGTTCTGAGGGGTAGACGAGAAGGGGCACTGGGAGCTGGGGGACGTAGGAACGTGTGCTCTTACTGAGCCTCGTATCAGCCTTGGCCGAGAAAACTCGCACTCACCTTTGAGCTGGACTGTTAAGTCACTGCTCGGAGCCCCGCTGAGCATTCTTTCCCGTCGTCTGTGGTTGTGCATCTGTGACGACGTGGCACCAGGAGCGTGTGTGACCGTGGGGTGGGCGTCAGCTCCGGGCGGGCTCGTCTCCCAGCCCTGCCTGGGGGCTCGCAGCCCAGGCCTCGCCTCTTGCTGTTCCTCCTGGGTCCTGGGTGCTGGTCCACGGACTTGCACTGCTGGTTGGGAATCAGTTGATGTAAGCTGTCTTCTAATACTGCATGGACTTCATCTTCTGTTTATGAATATTTGACTTACAGGATTTATTTGGTGATAAAATATAAACTTAATGCACTCAAAATGGCTGAATGTTATGGAACCCATTCCCTCGAAATGGCTATCCACGTATGTCAACAGCATTTCCTGGCTGATTCTCCCCTGGCTGGTTTAAAAAGCCTCCATTCATATGCCAACATGGCATATGAATTTAAGTCTGTAAAGGGGAAAACTAAACGAGTGTCCAGCGAACCAAAGAACCAAGAAACCAGGCGGACGGAAGAAGACACTATGGCCAGCGGGAAACCAAACCAGACGGCGGGCACGGCTCTCAGTCAGCAGCTGCAGGGAGCAAGAATAGATGTCATGGTCACGGCCATTCCAGGGAGAGAAAGACGGCACATGCACCGGCCGTCCTGCGGACACTCCCTCACGCCCTGACTGCGTGTCGGTTGGACAGCCCCAGGGGCGTGTCTGACGGTGGCCATGTGAGGGTGTGGACTGGCTCAGCGGAGACAGGGTCCTGGGCCTGTTACCAGGACTTGGTGGCGGACGATGGAAGGAGGAGGGCCAGAGAACATGTGTTCAGGGCGCCTGGGAAGCCAGCTGGGGTTGGGGTTTGGTGATGACCTCTGATCCCAGGAATGATAAGGATTCCGTTTGCCAGCGACCACAGAATGCCACGCCTGAGTGTCCGCCCAGGCCGCCCTCCGGAGCCCTGCCGCCCTCGTGCCGCCCTGCCTTTGTGCAAATGGAACCCTGCTATGGGCATGTGTTAGTGTGGCTCGTGTCTGCAGTGTTATGTTTGTGGGACTTATTTGTATTGTTAGTTCATTTTCATTATTATATCACGGTGTTTCTTTTATTGATTTCAGAGAGGAAGGGAGAGGGGGAGAGAGAATCATTGATTGGCTGCCTCCTGCACGCCCCCTACTGGGAATGGAGCCCGTAATTCGGGCATGTGGCCTTGAGGGAATTGAATCCCAGACGCTTCAGTCCACAGGCCGACGCTCTATCCATGGAGCCACACTGGCGAGGGCTATCACGGTGGTTTTTAAGACCATCTCTGGCCGTCTTGGGGTCAGTAGTATTGCTGCAAAATGCTAAAATCGTAGTTGCCTTTTTCTTTTTTTTAAAATATATTTTATTGATTTTTTTACAGAGAGGAAGAGAGAGGGATAGAGAGTTAGAAACATCGATGATAGAGAAACATCGATCAGCTGCCTCTTGCACAACCCCTACTGGGGATGTGCCTGCAACCAAGGTACATGCCCTTGACCGGAATCGAACCTGGGACCTTTCAGTCCGCAGGCCAACGCTCTATCCACTGAGCCAAACTGGTTTCGGCGCCTTTTTAATTTTAATTTTTTTATTTTTATAAATATATTTTTTTTATTGATTTCAGAGAGGAAGGGAGAAGGAGAGAGAGATAGAAACATCAATGATGAGAGAGAATCATTGATTGGCTGCCTCTTGCACGCCCCCTTCTGGGGATTGAACCCTCAACCCAGGCATGTGCCCTTGGCCGGAATTGAACCCGGGACCCTTCAGTCCACAGGCCGATGCTCTATCCACTGAGCCAAGCCGGCTAGGGCCGTAGTTGCCTTTTAAACTGTCATTTATTGGAGCTATGCTGTGGGTTAAACATGCTCAGTTTAATTTCTGTGACAGAAATATTAACCGACATAACACACAGCAAAAGCGCTCTGTTGTTGTCAGTGATTTTCCAGAAAATGAGGTGGTCCTGAGGCCAGAACCCAGCTCGTGGTTTCCCCCTAGGTGCCTGCTGGCCGCCCACGAGTGCCTGCCGCTGTGGGACCCGCACGACTTCACGGGCCAGACTGGCCTCCCCTCCCGCGTGGTTAGGCACGTCTCCTGCGTGTCCCCGTGGGACGCCGCTCGGTGCAGGCGCTGGTCTGTGGGGCGGTTATGTTCCAAGCCACTTGGCAGGAAGGGAGCCGTTGTGTGTCCCTCCCATGGCGGCCGCCTGCTCACTGGCGTGGCCAGCGTTGCTGTTTGGATTAGAAGCCGGTTTCAGGGCCTGGTCACGTGGAAGACCGCTGGGGGTCACAGGCGTTCTGAGCGCTGGGAGGGGGCGAGGTGCAACCCTCACTTCCTAGCCTGGGGTCGGAGCTGGGTCTGGTGACGGGTCGGTCCTGCTGGGCCAGGGTCTCCTCTGGCCTCCCCGCCCCGGAGCCCTCGCTGGCGCCGTGTGCCGTCTCCTCGCTCCCTCGTGTTTCAGCGCTGCAGCATCGGCCGGTTGTCCGGCCGCGATCCCTCTCTGCCCCATTCCTCAGGCTTTGATTTGCCTTCTTTGCAGCTGTTGTGTGTGCAGTTTCCCAGCGACCCTACCAAGTCCCCTGCTCCTTCCTTCGAGGTCTCTCACGGCATGCTCCCTGACGGGCCAGGGATCGAGCCTGCAAGTGAGGTACATGCCTTTGACCGGCATTGACCCTTCAGTCCATGGGCTGACGCTGTAACCACTGAGCAACCTGCTAGGGCTCATTGCTCAATCTTTTTAAAATACAAAACTACCCAATGAAATTTAAAGATAGCATCTTAAGTAAAGCTGACGAAAGATATCCAAACCCTACCAGAAAGGCTGCTATGCTACTCAGTGGTGAGCATTTTAAAGCATTTCTAACAGGAGGAGTGAAAGGGGGAGGGCGGCCGCTGTCTCCCCGCCGTGAGCCCGCAGCTCGGTCACTGAGATCTCATGGGACGAGGACCAGCAGGAAACGTTCCCGTTGGAAGGACCAGGGAGAAGCGTTTGCGGGGGATGGAGTTCCCCTCCAGTGGCAAGACCACAGCCGGAGAGGCAGGAGCTGGTGAGCCGCGCCGCGCCCCGTGCTCCCGCGCAGAAGCCAGGGAGCGAGGTGGTGGCTGGGCGCAGCCTCACGGGCAGTGCCCGGCGGTGCAGAGGCGGGAAACGGCGGGCGGCGCAGCACGTGGCCGCTCCGTCTGTCCGGTACAAGGTCGTCGCAAAGCACGTACTTCAGTGTGGAGCTTTGAAGGGCAAGACTCTGAGAAACAAAACCACAACATCTCCCCTAAAAACTAAAAAGTACGATAGTAATGACGTACTGTCACCCGTGCGCTGGGCAGTAAATTCCACAAGAAGTGCGAGTTCCCTGTGAGAAGAGAGCTGTAGACTTCGCTGAAAGAGGCTCAGAAGAAAGACAAGCTGGTGGCGAGGCCCATGGTGTGGCTGGAGGGGAGGACCCGTGTTTTGTGTGCAGACCCAGAACCGTTCCCCCAGGACCCTTACAGGACCGTCGGGAGCGGCTGGCGCAGGCCTTGTGACCACAGGATGGGAGTGAGGGCCGCGGTGCCGAGACAAGACCGCCCCGAAACGGGGCTTGTGAGGAGAGGGGGGCGGGAGCGAGCGGAGGGGCCGCAGCAGCCGTTTGTATGTCAGGACCGAGTTTACTGCAGGAAGAGGGTTTAGATTGTGGCCTGGGGACCTTGACCGTTCAGTCAATGTTGGAACCATCGGCTGATCTTTGGGGAAAAAGGTGTGGGCTCCTGCTTGATGGTCCCTAACAAACGTCACCTCCTTTCCGGAATCGGATGGGGTGATGGCCGCACCCCGAGCACACTGAAAACCGCCCAGTCGGACACTTGAAAACGATGTGTTTCTGGTTAAGTGAGCCACTTCCCAGTAAAGCTGTTACTTACAAAAGTAAATTCCAGAAGATTTAAAGTGTCGACACCACGTGCTGCCAGGTGGTCTTTTCTGATGGCCGGTGAGGAAGGCCTGGCGCAGGGCCCGACCCAGAAGCCCCGAAGAGAGGTGGACACGTGACTGGTCCAGGTCTCCCTCCGAGTTTATGTCAAAAACACCAGAAGCAAAGCTCAAAGAACTTAACGCAGAAGATACCTATGACCGTCAGCCGACACCGTGTTAGCACCTGTGTGTGCAGCTTCCCAGAATGAGTAAGGAAGCACGAGCCCAGTGGGCATGGATGCGGCGAGGTCCCGCGAGACCCAGCGGAGGCGGAGAGTGCAGCGCAGCCGCGCCTGCCTGGGGCTGGTCCCGGCGGAGGGTCCTGCTGGCTCGGCACACAGCCGCAGTGTAGAGCTGGGCGCGCCTCGAGGAGGGGCTGACGACGTCACCACGTGCCCCCACGGAGGACCAGGCCAGCATGTGCGTGCCACGTCCCCGCCGCCAGGACCAGTGAGAAGGGGCACATGGGTGCTTGCATGTGTTTTAGCGTCTTCTACACCAGAAACGTACGCATGTGTCACCCATGTGGATAGAAAAGGCTTGCCAGCAGCCAGAGTAAGGTATCTGTGTTGTTTTGATATGGAAAGAATGCCAAAACGTATTTTTAATTAGAAGAAGTAACATTCACAAACTGCCTTTGACGGCTCGTCATCTGACGAAGACAGAAATGCGCTCTGTTCAGGCTCCGCGTGGGCACCAGCTGAAGGCCCTGCGCCGGATGGGCTCTCGGGTGTGTCTGTGGGGGCAGGGGTCATTGTCTGTGACTTTGTAACCTCTGACCTTCTCACCGTGTGTGCCTTGTTACTTCTTAACCGAATTCCACGCTCAGAACCGCCAGGTGATGGGCCAGGCACTCACCTTCAGCGCTGACCATGTGAGCACCCCGCAGTCGCTCGGGGCGGGCAGGAGCGCCAGCACCCCACCCAGCCCCGCCCCCGCCCGTGTTTGGAAAATGTGGTTTTGATGGAATCACTGCCACTGGAGCGTCTCATTAGTTTCTGTTTTCTTTTTGGCTTGTTGTGCGGCTGGTCAGATGGATGGCGAGTCTGAGGAGGAGCAGGAGTCGGCCGGCACCGGGGAGGAGGAGGAGGACGGAGACGAGTCCGACCTGGTAACCAGCGGTGCATTCTGACTTCGTGTTTGTAGCCCAGTGAACCAGGAGACAGCGCCATCCATTCATTGTGTCCGCGCGCGGGGGACAGGGCCTCGCGGGCGCAGGCAGATGGGGCCGGCCTCGGAAAGGAGCATGAGCGGCACTGGCAGACAGGGCTGGGCCAGCAGGGGTCCCCCGAGACTCTGCTGCCGTGGCTGTGAGGAAGGAAGCGTGAGGTGTCAGGAAGAATGGCACCTGTCGGGGGCGGGGGCGGCAGGGTGGTGAGGGGCGGGGCGAGGGCAAGTCTGTTGTTACCACTGGCAGCCAAGTGGAGTCGTCACGGAGGCAGGGCCCTGGGTGGGAGGGGGGGCTTGGATGTGGGGAGGGATGGAGCCTGGGCACCACGGCCAGACAAGTGGGTCCTGAGACCGGGAGGGCTTCTCCGAGCTGCAGGGAGGAAGCTCAGGGGATGTGGGGTCACGTGGACAGAGGAGCGCCCTTAGGAGGCAGAACATGGCATGTGGTGTCAGCTGGTCTGGGCGGATGAGAGGAGGGAGGACGTGGACTGGGTGACGGTGTGACGTGACGGGAGCTCTGGGTGCAGTGCTTGCCACAGTTCTTTCTGAAGCTTTGCCATCAGGAGCGTCCAGGTGGCAGGGGCACGGGGCGGCGGGCTGTGGCGAGGGCCTCACAGGGCGGAGCACCGACACGGTCCGGCACCAGGGCGGGGGGCGGAAAGGCCAGGCCCTGCACCTGGTGCGCCTTTCGTCTCGTGAACACGTCCTTTCCAGTCTCTGCCCACAGCAGGCAGGAAGCTTGAGGTGCTTGCGCTCGCCCAGCTGCAGGGCTGGCGGGCCGCGCTGTGCGTCTGTCTGTCTGTCATTCGTGGCAGGTGGATGCTCTCCCACCTGGATTTTAGAATCACAAACCAGTCGTGAAGGAGAGAAGCGTGCCCCGCCCGCACTGCGCTCCAGCCCCTTCGTGCAGGCGGATTCGGAGCTCGGAGGCGCCTCTGAGCAGCGCAGCGCGTGGGCTGGGTCTCCGCGCGTAGGCGCTTCCTGAGCCAAACTCAGGACTTACACGGTCCATGCCCATGTTCCGAGCGTTTTCGGGGCCTAGAAGATAACTGAGCTGAGAGTGATGTTTTGGGGAAAAGCCTGGGTATCTTTAAGAATGGGATCCAGAAAAAAATGTCTAAAAGTGCAATTAATTTTCTAGTTGCAGAATCAGGATATAGCAGGTATTCTATTCGCACGAAAACCAAACTGCAGTGCGTGGGCTGTGAGGCCCCGCGCTTAGCTCTTCTTGTCCTGCCCTCTGATGCAGAGCTCCGGGTCCAGCACCAGGAAGAAGTTCCTCAAGAGGAGAGGGAAGCCTGACAGCCCCTGGGTCAAGCCGGCCAGGAAGAGGAGGCGGAGAAACCGGAGGAAGCCGAGCGGCGTGCTGGGTGAGCAGGCCGGGGCCCGGGCGGGACGGAGCCGGCGGGGCGGGGCTCTGGAGGAGTCGGTCCTTACAAGAGGAAAGGTGTCTGACACTCCCGTGGCGCCGACCTCAGGTGACCGGGACCCTGTGCACTCACCGCTTCCTTGGTGCCTGCGGAGCTGAGGGGCTCCTTCCCCACCTTCCCCGTGTGACCGGGAATCGTGGCCTGTGTGCACCTCCGTGTCCCGTGGGCAGTGCCTCGGCCCACTTGGAGGCTTTCGGCCCCTCGCTCCGGTCCCCCTGCTTCAGGGGTCCTTTTGTTAAGGGACACAAGGAAGGAAGTGGCCCTCAGACCCAGGAGGTCAGCAGGCCTGGGGGCGGGGCTACTGCAGCCACTTGGTTTCAGAGGACTCGGCATTGGGGACAGGGTACGTCACTCAGGGTCCCTCCCCTGCCAGCCTCCTGTCCCGGTCACCCAGCCTCGCTCGTCCCGGCAGGTCACGCCATGGTCTTTGTGTGGATGGATGGTCGGGCAGGCGCTGGCTCTCGGGCAGCTGCTCTGTGCATAGCCGTTGGAGAGGCAGCCATGTTGCCGTGCGGGCTGGGTGGCCGGAGGAGACCAGGCCAGGGCTGCCCCCGGGGTGTGGGTCCCTCCCAGTCGGGGCTGTTTCCGAGGGAGGCGCTGTGCACACTGTGTGTGTCTCAGCAGATGCTCTCCGCTGTCTTGGGGCGACGTTTGGCCTGGAGGGGCTGGGTCCTGTGGTGTCTGACTTGGTGGGAAACTGTTCCAAAGCGCGGTCCTCTTCCCCAGCGCGCAGCCACCTGCTGGCTCCAGCGCCGCGACCTCACCACCCTCGTCTGCGCTGGGTCACGTTTCCTTTCTGCGTCTTCTTTGGGAAAGTGTTTCTTCTTTCGTTCGTGTAAGATCGACGTGCGCCTTCCCAGGGAGCTCCAGTCCTTGGCGAAGTGTGTGTTCTGTGAACGTGTGCACTTGTGAAAGTTTAACCCTTTGCACTCGCTTGCTTTTTTCTCGATTCCTTTATTCTACTCGGGATTTAATTTTTTAAATACCCCAGATTTTACAAAGCGCGGCAGTAGAATAAAAAACTGGAGTTTCTTTTCATACAAACTTATTTATTTGGATTTTTTTATATTTCAAATTATTGATACATTCTAAGAGTATAAAAAGAGCTGCTACCGATGCTAACTGTGTCGAGTCACACTCGACATCCGAGTGCAAAAGTTTAAAGTGCGTTGAAGTCTAACTTATGACTATATTCTTTCCAAATTCTGCTGTTTGTGACCTCAGAGGTCTGTGCTAACTGTCGGGCACAAATATTTTGTCCCATCTTTTCTTGAAGTTTCCATCTAGCCCTACCATGGGTCTGCGATGCGGCTGAGCTGGTGCCTGTGCTGGGAGGCGGGTCCAGCGCGCGTGCCGTGTGCGGGCGGCGCCATGGCTGCGTGGACTTTCTCTTCACATCTTCCCACCTTTGCTGACGGTGTTGGGCATTTCTGGACGTCCTCATCTCTTCCTTCCGTCCGGCCATCCATCCATCCATCCGTCTGCACCTCAAAGCTGCAGCACCCCGTCATTTTCCTGATTATCTCAGCTCCCTTCATCCCCTGACAGAGAGGCAGCTCTGCTGAGTGGGTGTCGGGGAGGCAAAGCTATCCCCCGAATGGCGCTGTGTGTGCCTGTCACAGTGTGAGCCTGGACTTAGGTGTCGGGGGGCCTCCTTGAACCTCATGCTCCTTCCCAGACGGCCCCTCTCGCTCATCAGGGCTTCCCCACTAGGCAGCTGCCCGGCGCGCTCCTCTGCCGGCTAACACACAGGTGCAGGTCCGAGACGGGACGTACCTTCGGGGCAGAGGCGTCATCTTTGCCTGCTTGGTGTGACGTGTACGGCGCATGCCTGAGCACTCACACGGGAGCTGGGACACGTTTCTCTGTGAGGCTTCAAATGGCACAGACCCTCCTGCTCTTCAGGCGGACGGCGACTTCTCGCGGGCGCTGGCTCCCTGCCTGTCCCGCACCCAGAGCAGAATGTGGCGGCACTCAGAGGCGTGACGCCACCCCTCGGCGCTGCCTCCTGTTTCCTGGCCACTGAAATAAAAGCTGCGACACGGTGACAGAGCTCGGTGTGTGCCGGGCATCTGCCCTCGGCTGGGCGTGGGTGCTCTGTGTCCGAGCGCTTTCCTCAGTGAGGCCCCGGCAGTGGCAGGCTCCAGGGGCCTCTCCTTCGCACACACGCCGTCCCTGGGCTGCTCGGAGGGGCGACCCTCTCCTAAACCCGGGTCTGGCGGCAGATGCCCCGAGTCCTGGGCCCAGGGGTCTGCACGCGCGCGCTGCTCCTTGGCTGCTGCTCAGCGTCTGGTCTGACCCCGGGGGTCGCGGAGCACACACCCCAGGTACTCGCCGTCCTCTGGGCTGTTGGGCCGCTCGGCTCTGGCTGGGTCTGTCAGAGAAGGAGGTTTTGACACATCCGAGCCTTGGTTTTGCTTGACACAGACCCTCCCACGAGTCGTGTGTGGACATGGGGCTCACATAGTGGGCGCAGGACGAGGGGGGGGGGGTGGCCTGGACCACAGTGGCGGCGATGGCTGAGCTGAGCAGGTTGATTGGCACCGCGTCTGGGGGCGCGGCGTTCACAGAGGTGCCTTTGAACGCAGGTCCTGAAGCGTACACGTCGTCTTCGGGGAGCGCAGAGCCGGCGGCCCCGGGGGACAGTGCGGGGTACATGGAAGTGTCTCTGGACTCCCTGGATCTCCGTGTCAAGGGAACGCTGCCCTCGCAAGCAGGTGAGCGTCAGGCTGTGACTCGGCTGGCCCCGTCTTGCCTTCCTGTCCCGGGGTTGGCATTCCTGGCCTGTGGCCCCCCATGGCGACGTTGCCAGCACAGCAGCGTGTCGCTTGTGTTTCCCTGCCCTGAGGCTGCAAAGGCCGTGAACTGGTCCCTTGTGGACTGCGCTGAACTGCCCATGGGGGTTGTGTGTCAGCAACCGGAGCGAGAGCCGGAACGAGAGCCGGCACACGTTCCACTGGTGGGGACGCTCTCGCGTGTCTGACTCCAGGGCTGGCTAACGGTCCCGACGCGGGGGAGACGGATGGCCTCCAGGAAGTGCCCCTCTGCAGCTGCCGGATGGAAACCCCGAAAAGCCGAGAGATCACCACTCTGGCCAACAACCAGTGCATGGCCATGGAGAGCGTGGACCACGAGGTGAGCGTTGACTTTCGTTAGCCGAGCAGGGGCGTGGCAGTGCCCGAGCGGGGTTGGAGCAGGGCAGGTGCCCAGGCTCACGGGCGCAGAGCCTGGCAGGCAGCAGAGGTGCCGACCTGGAAACGCAGACACGGGTGGCGAGCTCTTAGGGCGGCGATGCCAGGGGTGCCACGCCTGCCTGCAGCGAGGCTCATGCTCTGGCCGAGGACCGACCTGCTGCAGGTGCAGGCATGGATGGGCCGGCGGCCTCGATGTCAGCGCCACGTCCCGTCCCTCAGCCTGTCCACAGACCCGCCCACCCTCTCCCAGGAATTTCCTCCATGACAGAGGCACGCACACGCCTGGCCCGTCCCCGCCTCTGCCATCTGCAGGCTGACTTGTTGCCCTCAGCCCTCGTCCTGGCTGTGAGCTGGCATTCCAGCGCAGACCCACACACCACTAAATATTTCAGGATGCGTTTCCCTAAAAAAGGACATTTCTCATGTAACAGAAATAGCGACTTCCTGTTACATAACCCCCAGGCCAGAGTTAGATGTGTCTGAAAACCATCCTCTTACATTTCCCCCCAGTCCTCCTTGTGGCATAGGCTGTGTGTGTCCCGTGTTTCTGCCTCTTTTCACCCAAACACCCCGCCACTCCTACCCTCCTGTCCGCTGCTGGGCGACCTGGACCCCCGGACGCTGGGGCTGAGGCTTCCCATCCGTTAGATCGGGTCCTCATCCCGTGGCCGGAGCGCTCAAGGTTTGGGCACGCCATGCTTCAGCTGTGTGTCCATTTATGCTGCCCAGAATGCTCTGGAGCCGGTCAGTGGGCTCCCCGCACACCCAGGAGTGGTGCTGAGACACCGGTCAATGTGGCGGCCGGTGGCCCTGCCTTCAGTCCTCAGCCTTCCCGTGTCCTCGGGCACAGCCATTCTTCCCGCAGTCCCGGCTGGGACTCTGGCACAGAAGACCTCCCCTCTGCTGGCCCTGAGGACACCTCCCACGGCACACGGCATCATAGCTGCTGCTCGGTCTCTTCATTTTTCAAGTAACGAGCAGGTGCCAGCGACCTCTGTGCAGCCCGCCCGTCCCTCGGCTCCTTTGTGGACTGTGCTGTCTGGCTATTTCTCCGATGTCTGTGTTAGTTCGTTGGAGTTTTAAAGTGGGGGCGGCTGGTTCTGTTCTTCGGGTGGTTTTACAGGGAGACTTGTCTTCTCCTCTAGTGTCTCGTTCGTTTCCCAGTCCTTCGGACAATTTGTTCCATCCTCTTCTGAGGTTGACCAATCCTCCCTTTCAAAACATCATCGTGGACATGAATACATATATAAATTTTTAATGTTTTTATTGGTTTTTAGAGAGAGATGAAGGGAGGGGGATAGAGAGATAGAAGCTCTGATGAGAGAGAGAGAGAGAAACATCAATCGGCTGCCTCCTGCACGCCCCCTCCTGGGGATCGAGCACCCAACCCAGCCATGTGCCCTGATCGAACCAGTGACCTCCTGGTTCATAGGTCGACGCTCAATCACTGAGCCACGCCAGCCGGGCTACATGAGTACATTTGGGGTTTTCTTTTTTGCGTTTCGTTCTTGTTGGTGCTCCAACAGTCCCATCTTTGGCTCACATGCCATCTTCACGTGGCCCTTTCCTGGGGTCATGACTGTTCCCACGATGCCGAGAGGTTCTGTGCCTTTCACTGCTTCTCTCCCAGGGCCCGGCGCATTTCCTAGGTGTGAAGGTCCGTGTGACTCGGGAGCCAGTCGTTTCCATGGTGTTGCAGAACCATTCAGAGCACAGGACACCCGTGGGCTTCACTGGAGCCACTCTGAACTGGGCGATGGCGGGGATTTCCCAGCAACCGGTCCTTTTTTTTTTTTTTTTTAATTCTCACCTGAGGATATTTTTCCATTGATTTTCAGAGAGAGTGGAAGAGGGAAGGAAAGACAGAAATATCAATGTGAGAGAAATACATCAATTCGTTGCCTCCTGCACACCCTGACCAGGGGCTGGGGAGGAGCCTACAACCAAGGTGTGTGCCCTTGACCGAAATCAAACCTGGGACCCTTTGCTCCACAGACCAACACTCTATCCACTGAGCCAAACCGGCTAGGATGCAACCAATCTTCTAAGAAACTACCATGTACCTTTTTAAAAAAAACTTAATTTTTTTTTAACTGCAAGTTTATTTAACACAACAATCCCTCAGCTTTACTGAGGTGGTTGACCATGTCCATGACTAAATCCGCCTCTAAACTGGAATTCATGGTTCGATTCCCAGTCAGGGCACATGCCTGGGTTGTGGGCTCGATCCCAGTGTGGGGCATGCAGGAGGCACCTGATCAATGATTCTCTCTCATTGATGTTTCTATTTCTCCTTCTCTGAAATCAATAAAATTACATTAAAAATTTTTTTTGCTGTTTTGGAAATAAGTTTTTTTATGTTAGCATATGATAGATATATTGCTATTTTAAAATAAATTGTTACTTAAAATTTTTAATTTCCAAGAACCAAGATCATGGCATAGGTAAACACCTGTACTTGCCACCTCCCACAACTACATCAAAATTACAACTAAAATGCAGAACAGTTATCATTCAGAACCACCTGAAAACTGGCTGAATGGAAGCCCTACAACTAGAGAAGAAGAAAGCACAGGGAGACGGGTAGAAGGGATGGAGGCGTGGAAAGGGCTGGTCTGAAACCCACCTGTGTTCGTTTTTTGTTTGTTTTTTTTTAATTGGGAGGGAGATAGTCTCTGTTTGTAGCAGTTTTTCCATATGAATGGCCTGACCTAGCTCAGGCTTCATACTTTGCTAAAATCTCTCAAACAAGCTGCAGCTGGGTCAGTGTGCCCCACACCCATCAATTAAAGGCTCAGGACCCGGCACTAGCACCAACCAGCCTGCCTGGCTTCACAGCTGAGCCTCATCTGGGTACTTCCAAGCCCAATACAAATAGGAGGAATCTGCAGATCTCTCCGTAGCTCCTGCCAAGTGGCCCCAGGCAGGGGGTGACTTTGCACCACCCAGGAGGCCCTAGAGCCAGTGCACCAGTACGACAGCTTCAGACCACCCCAGATTTCAACTCTACACCCACAGGCAACCCACAAGGGGCAGACTCAGCACCAAAGTCCCGCTGAAGCAAGTCCTGCTCCGTAGGGGTGTCTCCTGCACAGCAGCTCTCCCACTGTAGTCGCAGCTGGTCCTCACAGCCAATTGGCCTGGACATCAACTCCCAATGACTCCATCAGCAATCAAGGCTCAACTAAAAGACTGTGTACACAGCCCACGTGGGCTGAGCCCCTGGGCCCTACAGGACACCTGCTACACAAGACCACTCTACCACCTCCAGGAGACAGAGCATCTTTACCTAATACATAGAAACAAACATGGGGAGCAGCCAGAATGCGGAGACAAACGTCACAAATGAAAGAAATGGAAGTAAGCAAACTGCGGGATAGAGAGTTCAAAACCATGATTACAGATTACTCAAGGATCTTCATGAGACCTTCAAGGATCTCTGTGAGAATGTCCAAGACACGGCCCTAACCAGTTTGGCTCAGTGGATAGAGCGTCGGCCTGCAGACTGAAAGGTCCTAGGTTCGATTCCGGTCAAGGGCATGTACCTTGGTTGCGGGCACATCCCCAGTAGGAGTTGTGCAGGAGGCAGCCGATCAATATTTCTAACTATCTCTCCCTTCCTCTCTGTAAAAAAAATAAATAGATAAAATGTATTAACCCTTTGCACTCGCTTGCTTTTTTCTCGATTTCTTTATTCTAATGCTAACCATGTCGAGTCACACTCGACATCCGAGTGCAAAAGGTTAAAAAAAAAGAATGTCCAAGATACGAAAAAGGACCATTCAGAAATTAAGCATATACTAACTGAAATAAGGAATAGTTTACAGGGATTCAACTGTAGAGTAGAGGATTCCGAGGATCAAATCAACGATTTGGAGTATGAGGAAGCAAAAAATACCCAATCAGAAGAAGAAACAGAAAAAAGATTCAGAAAATATGAAGATAGTGTAAGGAGCTCTGGGACAACTTCAAGCGTACCAACATTCGCATTATGGCGGTGCCAGATAAAGAAGAGAGAGAGCCAGATACTGAAAACCTATTTGGAGAAATGACAGAAAACTTCCCCTTCCTGATGAAAAACAAACTGACAAGTTCAGGAAGTGCAGAGAACCCCAAACAAAAGGAACCCCAAAGAGGACCACACCAAGACACATAATTAAAATGCCAAGGGATAAAGGCAAAGAGAATATTAAAAGCAGCAAGAGAAAATCAGTTACCTACAAAGGAATGCCCATATTACTGTCAGCGGATTTCTCAACAGAAACTCTGCTCTGAAATCAATAAAATTATATTAAAAAATTTTTTTGCTGTTTTTGCCAGAATGGAGTGGCAAGTAGTCCAAGTGAAGAACAATAAGGACCTACAACCAAGATTACTTTACTCAGCAAAGCTGTCATTCAGAATAGAAGGGCAGATAAAGTGCTTCACAGACAAGAAAAAGCTGAAGGAGTTCACCACTACCAAACCAGTGTTATATGAAATGTTGAAGGGTATTCTTCAAGAAGAGGAGGAAGAAGAAGAGATACAAAATATGAACAAATAAAATGGCAATATGTATCTATCAATAATTGAATCAAAAAATGAAAATAAACAAGAAACCTAATGAACAAAATAAACTGGTGAATGAAATAGAATCAGAGGCATGGAAGCATGGAGCAGACAGCTCACGAATCCCGGAAGGGGAGCGGGGAGAGATTAATCAAAGATCTTACTATGGACACGGGGTGAAGGCGTGGGGTGCGGCGGGAACTGGGTGGAGGGGGCCAATGGGGGGAAAAATAGGGGGACACCTGTAATACTCTAAACAATAAAGACTTTTAAAAAGAAGAAAAATTTCAGTTTTCAATATGATAAATGCCAGTAGCTAGGCCCCTTTTGGACAAAGCTCTTTGGCACCCTCAATAATTTTAAGAATATAAAAGCACCCCGAAACCAAAGTTTTTTTGGGGGGGTTGCTGTCCACTTGCTCCAACTGTTTTATGTGGGATGCAGGCAAGTCTGGGGCTGCAGCTCTTCCCTCCAGCTGTGTTTGTCTTGACACTCAGCTGTCTCATCCGCAGGTGTCAGCAGCCCTTGGTGAGCAAGCTCCTCGGTCTTTGCGCTGCCCCGTCGTTAGCTTTAATGAGGCCCAGTCCACACGCAGGCAGTCCCCTGCGCGTCGTTCTCGGCCTGACAGGTGCATGCAACCGAGTAACCCCCACCCGGCCAGGGGCTGCTGCTCGGGCCTCCACTGGGTCTCGGGTTCCTGCCTGGCCCTGCGTTTCTCCTTCCGGCCCTGTGGTATCGTGAACAGCCTCCCGCCGCCTCTGCGCTGTGACGTCCTGCGCGTTGCCTCACCAGTTAACGCCGCCTCCCCTTGGAGGCACCTGCCCTCGCCGTCTCCGCCCTCACGTTGGCAGCGACACGTTGGGTTAATCTTGTGTGCGATGTGGGTCTCTGTGGCTTAATGGTCTGTGTGGGCATCTCCACTTCATGTGATCGTGGATGTCGTCGAATCACAGTTAAAATTTTACTGGAGTTAAGACGTAGTCATCTGCTACTCCTTTTTCTTCATGTTGAGCCTTGTGCATTGGGATGTCTGTGATGGTCATTTATTCCATGGTTGGCTTTAACGTCTTTAGTGGGTGCCCTGAGATTACAATATATCTTAATGCATCCGTTTCCCTTCCATGGATGCTGTACCGCTTCATGTGCCATCTTAGTGCGGCCGAGCTCTCCCTCCTGTCTGTGCACGTCTTAGCTTCGTGTCGCTGGGGTCCCCCAGCCCACGGCTGCTGTTGCTTGCACTCGCCCGCTGGCTTTCGACGGGGCGGACGCGCACCCTTCTGTCACCTGCAGCTTCGTGCCTCGGCAGGTCCCGTCTCCCTCTGGGTCGGCCTCCTCGTGTCCGAAGACCCTGCGTCTGTCTGTATTTATTTTTTTCTGGTGGCACAGCCTGCTCATCATGGATTCTCCCCTCGCTGTGCTTGACAAAGTCCATTTGCCTTCATTTCTGGAAGGTGTGTTCGTTGGCTTCTGGCTACACGCGGGCCTGTCTGACCTGGTTCCTGCGCGTGGGGAGGCTCTGGCCGCCGCCAGGGTCCCCCGTCTTGGCCGGGGGCGGGGGGGCTGCTCTTTTGTTTTTCTCTTGGTGTTTATCCTCGTGAGAGTTCTGCGAGCTGCTCATCCTAGAAAACTCTTGCCGGTAGCAATTTGCTTTTCAGCCTGTTCTCTTTCCGGCTCTGGGCTCGGGCGCCACGTATTGGGGTGCGACCTTGTCTCACAGCTGACAGCTGCTCCTCTCCTTTCCTTTGTGCCTTAGGGTGAGCGCATTTCTCTTCACCGTTTCAGACTCGGTGGTTTCTTTCTCCTTGTGGAGTGTGCGTGTGAGCACGTTCTATTCTAGCGTTTCCATGTGCATTTCCTCCTGTCTCGGCTGATGGTGAGCTACCTGGGCCGTCCAGGTGTTTTTCTGTCGCTCCCGCATCTGCTGGCGGCGGGTCCAAACCCAAAACCCTTCACGCCCAGCTCCTGAGCCCCGGTGCCTGCTTCGCTGTGTCTCTTACCCGAGGGACTCCAGGCTAGATGTCTCTCATTTGTTTGTCCTCCCCTCCCCTCCCTTCCCCTTCCCTCCGTTCCCTCCCCTCCCCTCCCCTCCCCACCTCTCCCCTGGAGGCGGGGAGGGAGGAAAGTGGGGGAGCAGAGAGAGCGAGCAAGAGAAACATCGCTGTGAGAGACAAGTGGGTGGGTTTCCTCATCGTATGCGCCCTGAACGGGGCCAGGATGAGCCTGCAACCCAGGCCTGTGCTCTTGGCCGGAATCGAACCCAGGCCCGTGCCCGGGCCGACGCTCTAAGCACTGAGCAGCACCGTCCAGGGCTGACGTGTTCCTGGTGGAACACCGAGACCATCTCCTCCGGTTGGTGGCATGGCCGCTGCTCTGTCTTCTGCAGGTGCTCAGCCTGTCTTCATCCTGGTGGCGGGTCCTGGGTGCTCGGGGCGTCTGGGCTGTGGGGCCATGGTGGGTCGTCTCGGGCAGGGACCTACCAGCTGTCCCTCCGCCTGGAGCTGTGCTTCCTCTTGTACTTCTTTGACTTGTTGCTCGACGGTGAGAAACGCCCTCTCCGGAGCACTTCCGTGGAAACCTCGTCTCCGCCCGGTTTCCAGTCCCGGAGCTCGTGCTTGTCCCGGTGTCCGGTGTCCTCCCGTGGCCTCCGGCTCCCGCTGCAGAGCCGCCGGGCCTGCTCTCCAAGGGCTGGTGACGGTTTCTCCCGCTCTGCCCGTCTCTGCGCTCCTCTGACCCGGGCGCCCTGCTCTCTGCCCCCTCTCGGCACCCTGGGCAGCCACCCGGAGAGGGGGCCATCGAGAAGGAAGATGGGGCTCGGGCGTGAGGCCCATGACTCACTGGCTTTCTCTTATCCAGATGTGCTCGGTGGAGGTGCGGGGGGCTGGGCAGGAAACGAGGTCCTGGTCAGGCCTCAGGGGGGCTGCTGTTGGTAGGCACTGGGCTGCCCCCACCTGTTGGGCTGCGTCCCAGGCCTGTCGTCTGTAGCTAACTGGTCATCCATTGTCTGCAGCCCACGTGTGGCCTTTGCTCTGCTGTCCGGACACGTGCAGGTTTCAGGGAGTCTGTTCCCTGCTGCTGGCCCCTAACTTCATGCTCCAGCCTGGCCTGCCTGCCTGGCGCGCGTCCATCTTTTTACTCAGCCTAGACCCCGACTGGCTCAGGATGTTCTCTTCGATTTTGCCGAGTTAACCAGCGGCTGCTCTGACACTGCGTGGCTACCCGTCATGTGGTCGTCCTCTCCGGGGCACGTGTGTTCTCGACCCCACACGGGTGCTCGAGGTCCGCCCTGGACTCACATCCGCCGAGCCGCCTGGTGGCTGTCGCTGACCTGTGTTGTCTGATTGCAGCTGGGCAGGTGCACCAACAGCGTGGTCAAGCACGAGCTGATGCGCCCGTCCAGCAAGGCGCCGCTCCTGGTGCTGTGTGAAGACCACCGGGGCCGGATGGTGAAGCACCAGTGCTGCCCCGGCTGCGGCTACTTCTGCACGGCGGTAAGCACCCGCTCGCCCGCAGCCCGGGCCTCGGCCGGCACACGTCTGCTCCCAGGGCAGGCGCGGCCCTGCAGCTTCTGAGTCTGGGGTCATCTGAGCTCTGTGCGTGCACACATGCTCTCGCACACGCACACGCCCCCTTCCTCCTGCCTGTGGCCTCGGCCTCCAGAAGCAACGGGGACTGGGCGGCAGGCTCCGGGTGCCCTGTGAGGGCACAGCCCCCGCCCTGGGAAGGGCACGCTCTGCCTTCTGCGCTGCCCTCGCCTCCTGCTCCTCCTGGGTCGTCTCCGCAGTCACTTCTCCCACAAACACCCGCGCCTGCAGTGCTCAGGGCCTCCCGTGTCCCGTGTCCCGCTGCCGCTGTGGATGTCGCCCTCTGCCTCCCGTCTGCACCGTGCGCTCTGTGTGCTCACGGTCCGGCTCGCCCTGTGCCACCCGGAGGCCGGCCCCGAGGTCGCTGCGTGCCAGGTGCTGACGGCGACCTCGCAGATCAGTGTCCGTGGCGCCCTCCTCCTGGCGCTCGGCTGACGTGTGCGTTCTGTCTGTCCCCATGGTCCTTCGTGGGCCTGGCCGAGGTGGCCTCGCCCCTGTTCGGACAGCAGAGAACCCGGCCGCGGCTTGGGGCGTGGGGTGGGCCCGGTGAAGGCCGCACACAGGCGGGATTGCAGGGCCTCCCCTCGCTGGCCTCCCTCCGGCACACGTCGTCTGCTTTTCTGCGCACTCGCCCCACTTTAAGCACAACCCCCCGCTTTCCCGCCCAGGGCAGCTTCATGGAGTGCCAGCCCGAGAGCAGCATCTCGCACCGCTTTCACAAGGACTGCGCCTCCCGCGTCAGCAACGCCAGCTTCTGCCCCCACTGCGGGGAGGAGACCTCCAAGGCCCGGGAGGTGACCATCGCCAAGGCGGACACGACCTCCACCGTGACCCTGGCCCCGGGGCAGGAGAAGAGCTCCGCCGGGGAGGGCCGGGCTGACACCACCACCGGCAGGTAGGTGCCGTCCCACTGCGCAGGTGTCGCACCGGAGACGCGTCCGTCTGTCCTGTGTGGGTGCGCTGCTTGTCCTGCCTCCCGCTGACCACTCTGGCATCTGACACCCCAGACGCGCGTGATGCACGGCTGTCGCCCTGGCACGGAGGCTCCTCCGGGGCTGAGCCAGTGCCTCACTGTCCACACTGATGTGACATCATCGTGTCTTCTGGGGGTAGCATAGTTCTCTGAGGGTAGCTGTGTACATCAGAAACACCTTTACATGTGTGTACATGCCAGTACACGGCTCTGTGTGCACCTACACATGTATGTACATGTCTATACATGTAGGCATGTTCGTAACACCTGTGTTTTTACGTGTATGTACACATCTATGTGTGTACGTATGTTTCTGTGTATGCCTGCACATATCCATGTGTGTTTGTGCACACATGTACATGTGCACCTGTGTGCATCTATATATGTGTGCATGTTTATGTGCATCTGTACCTCTATGCATATGTGTACTTTTATACCACTGTACATGTCTGTATACTTGTATATGTATGTGTACACGTGCAATGTGGAGCATTAGAGTCAGCTGATGCTATCTCTGTTACAGCTTTATGTTTTGAAGGCCCTAGCTGAACACAGGAAAGAAATAATGTAAAAGACAGGGCTTCGTGTTGGAAGCATATACATTCCTTTCTAAGAGAATTCAGTAGAAGCCCTGGCCGGGCGGCTCAGTTATAACATCGTCCCGGACACCAAAAGGTGCAAGTTCCATTCCTGGTCAGGGCACCTATGGGAGGCAGCCAATCAATATTTCTCTCTCACATTGAAGTGCCGTATTTTCCGGTGTATAAGACGACTTTTTAACCCAGGAAAATCTCAGAAGTCGGGGGTCTTATACGCCGGAAAATACGGTGTTTGGGTTTTAAGCAATCTGATATACATTGTCAGAGATTTTTCTAACCTACCATATTTTCCGGCGTATAAGACCCCTGACTTTTGAGAAGATTTTCCTGGGTTAAAAAGTCTTATACGCCGGAAAGTACGGTACCTCTCTCCCTCTCTCTCTAAAATCAATGAAAACATATTCTTGGTTGAGGGTTAAAAAAAAATCAGCAGAAAGACAAGGAGTCACTGAGAGTGAGATGAGGTAGAAATATCGGAAATCGGTTGCCGTGTTCCCTGCCAGCAGAATCCAGCTAGAAAGGGAGTGAGCGCCCTCAGCCCTGCAGGGCCGCCCGCTGGTGCAGAGAGCGGCCCGACTCCACTGAGGCCACTTCGAGAGCCCTGCGTGCAGACCGTCAGCACTGGGCAGGTCCGCTCCTTCACGCTGACTAACCCTCGGGCACTGAGGAACGATTGTCCGGCCCGTCTCCCGGCGCAGTGGGCTCGTGGGCTCGTGGGCTGAGCCCGGAGCTCGTGCACAAAAGCAGAGGAGGACGGGCCCAGACGCCTGGGAAGCGTCCTGTTGCCAGGACTTGATTGTGAGCCCGGCTCCCCTGGGAGGGCCTCGCCCTCAAAGCAGCGTGCTTCGGGGTCCCGGGAACCAAGTCTGTGTTTTCATTGGTCTCCACGTGAAGGGCGGTTTTCAGGTCTCCCCACCACTCGGCCTCTCACACGCCCCTTCTTCCTGAAGCGCTGCGGGCCCTCCGCTCTCAGAGGACGACAAGCCGCAGAGCGCGGCTGCCCAGGCGCCCGAGAGCTTCGATCCCGCGGGGCCGGCCGGACTGGCCAAGTCGGGACCCGGGAAGGAGACCCTGGAGAGTGCGCTCATCGCTCTGGACTCGGAGAAGTAAGGCTGCGCTTTCGGCTCGCTCAGGGCCCGCCCACTCCCCGCGCCCACCTCCCCTCCCAGAGCCGCCGCCCTCCGTGCTCTCCCCACACCTGCGCCGCCTCCGGGCTGTGTGCATGCTGGGCCCTCATGTCCCCACCGCTTCCGGTTCTCGCCACGATCGCTCTTCCCAGGTGTCTGCCCGCCTGAGCTGTGGGCTCCCGGGCGGTCACTGGCGCTGGTTTTCCAGCAGGACAGTGCCCGCGCTGCCACCTATTTCAGGAAGGGATTGTGAGTGACCCCGTTACACTCGGCGCAGCCTTGGCTGTGAGCCGCGTATTCCCCGGCGTGCTGCTGGCCTGCTGCGCTGCCCCGGGGCCTGGCGCCGGCTCTCGGGGTGCAGCCCGCTGCTTCTGGCCCTGCAGGGGCCGCAGTGTCCCTGACAGCGCGACGGGGCTTCTAGAGCGAACATTGTTCATCATCACGAGTGAGGTGAAAGGGATTGGTCCGGAGCCGTGCGGGCAGGGAGTCAGTGTCGGGGCTGAGGTCAGCTGCGCCTCCCTCAGTCTGGTGGGGACGTGGCCAGGGTCCTCTCTGGGGCTCAGGAGTGGACACACAGCTTAGGCTATGGTGTCACCCTCGGCTTCGTGACCCTGGCCCTGGGCCTGGCTGCCTCCGGGAGTTAAACGCTGGAGAGACTGCACAAAGGGCCGGCGCACAGCCACGCCGAGTCGGGCCTCTTCAGCGCCCGGCCTCAGCACGGCGATCCTGTCCTCCCCGTGCACAGGACCCAGGAGCCCTGTCCTGCTGTGGATGGAGAAGGCAGTGGCTCGTGTTTTGTTCGTGGTGTGCAATGCCGCGAGCCTGGAGGGTGTGGGGCCCTCGACCTGGAGGAATCTACGGGCAGGCGGGCGGTGCTGACACCTGTGCTCTCCCCACAGACCCAAGAAGCTGCGCTTCCACCCCAAGCAGCTGTACTTCTCCGCCCGGCAAGGGGAGCTGCAGAAGGTGCTCCTCATGCTGGGTGAGTGCCCGGCGCCCCACTCCCCCCTGTCCTGGCCTCCCCCCTCCTTCCCCCACATGCCCCGGCCCACCAGCCCCGCCGGCCCCAGGCCTCAGGGAGCAGACACCAGTCACCTCCTTCCTCGTGAGCTCAGAGCCTGTTGACGCTGGTCACACGCAGTTGTCCGTAGGAGTGGGAGTCCTCTCTGAATCTCTCACTTTAACAAGGAATTGAGTGCATGGCTATTCAATTAAGAGGAAGTGCAGCCAGCTGGATGCGCTGGCCAGGGTGCTGGGCGGAGCCGGGCGGAGCTGGGTGCGGCAGGGACGCCCCACCTTGAACATGGAGCCACCCTGCACCTGCGTCTGTGGGGATGCCCTGTGGGGTGGACGACGGGATCCCCGTCTCCTCACGGCTGCATTCCAAGCTCCCAGCTCTGGGCCTGCTGCTCTGGGCCTGCTTTCTCTGGGCTGAGAAGGGGATTAGAACTCCCTTCATTTCGTAGTAAATCAGGAGAGAAATTTCACAGTTTGCTCCAAAGGTTTATTGAGCCCGGCCGGGTGGCTCAGTGTCCGTGGAGCATCAACCTATGAACCAGGAGGTCACAGCTCTGTTCCCAGTCAGGGCACAGGCTCGGGCTGTGGGCTCCATCCCCAGTGTGGGGCGTGCAGGAGGCAGCTGATCCATGATTCTTATCATGGATGTTTCTCTCTCTCCCTTCCTCTCTGAAGTCAATAAAAATATGTAAAAAAATAAAAATAAAAGTTTTTTTAACGTTCACCTGTGGCAGTTACTGGGGCCCGGGTTAGACAGGGGCAAAGGGAGAGGATTGGTGTGGACAGCAGGCTTCTGACAGCCTCCCCTCTGCTGACGTAGAGAACTCCGTGCGGCTCCCTTCCAGCCGGTCTCCACCAGACCAGGTGCTGCTGCCCCGCGGCGACGGCCTGTTGCCGGGGATTCGTGCCGGCTCCGAAATAAGCAGCAAAACCTGTTTTTTCACAGTTGACGGAATTGACCCCAACTTCAAGATGGAGCACCAGGGCAAGCGGTCCCCGCTGCATGCGGCGGCGGAGGCCGGCCACGTGGACATCTGCCACATGCTGATCCAGGTGCGTGTGGGCTGCCCCCTGCTGCCCCTGAACCGCAGGCTGCTCCGCTCCGCGCCTCCGCCTGGTGGTGGGCTCTGAGATACTGACTGACCCGTGTGGGGGGGTCAGGCCCCGGCGGGCTCACCCTCCCTCCTGGTCCTCACTGGAGTGTGTCGCCCACGGTTTCAGTCAGCCGTGTGAGTGACGGGGAGGCCATGTAAACACCCCGCATTAGCATTGCCGGCGTCTCCGAGGGCTGAGGCGTCTGTACCTGCCAGTTCCCTCCTGGCTGCAGGCTGACGCTGTCCCCGCGCCATCCATCGCCCCCGGCCGGGCTGGGGCCTGCGTCCTGGAGCCCCCCTGTTGCGCCTGACCCTCCTGTGCTTCCCCTCCTCTGCCCGGGCTTCAGGGACCCCGACAGGGCCAGGGGCTCCCGAGTCTGCTGGTCTCCGGCGGTCCCCAGCCCTGCCCGTAGCTCCTTGGTTTATGCCGACGCTCCGGTCCCACGGTTTCTGCGGGCCCCTCTCCCCTTCCCGGTCTGCGGCCAGGCCTCGTCCCGCCTCCCTCCGCTCCTGCAGGGTGCTGTCGGTCTGCGTCCTGGCCCCGAGCCTCTCTCCGGAGCCACTGTCCGTCCTTGTCCTCTGACCACATCACTGACGGTCACTTTGCATTGTGTGCATCTGTTTGCTCTTTTTTATCTAGAGGCTTTCCTCAAATGCCTGCTGGTTGCTCTTTATATTTCAAGGGAAGTGCCAAATGCTGCTGGTGGGCTCTCGGGGGCCTGGTCCTGTCCAAGACCCGCAGGGACCGTTGTTCCGTTGGGCCCCAAACATTGCTGTCACCAGTGCGTGCTCTGTGGGAGCTGTGAGGCGCTGACGGGGCAGGACTCGCCTGCTCTCCTTCCCTCCCGTGTGCCTGTCACACGGCCATGTCATGTTCTCCAGGGGTGCCCTTGGCACCTCTTCTCCCTGGCCCCCAGAGGCAGCAGGTGCGAGCACCGAGCAGGATCCAGCGCCCTGCACCTGGAGCCGCCTTAGAGGAGACACAGCCTAGAGGAGACACAGCCTAGAGGAGACACTTGTGGGCTGGATGTCCGGCCCCAGCCGAGCTCCTCGGCCTCCCAACCCTGTCGCGGGCGAAGAGCCTCTGTTCGGGCGGGGCTGTGTGGGTAGCGCGTGGCGAGATGTTAAAGAGCTCTGCCTCGCAGTCTCTGTGTGTGAGGAGCCTGGAGTCTGGTAAATGCTGTCGTTTCTGACGCCGGTTTATCTCTAACGCCTTTAATAGTGGCTGGAGCCCCGGCCCGGCCCCTCGAGGGCACTCGGCCTGGTGGTGAGTGTGATGGCGCCAGGGCCGTGCTTTCTGTATTTCCTTCCAGAATCCCGGCAGCTTTCCTGAGGTTCCCGAGGAGAGACGTGGGCAGGTTTAGTCCTGTTTTTTTTTTTTTTTTTTTAAATATATTTTATTGATTTTCCACAGAAAGAAAGGGAGAGGGACAGAGAGCCAGAAACATCGATGAGAGAGAAACATCGACCAGCTGCCTCCTGCACAGCCCCCACCGGGGATGTGCCCGCAACCAATGTACATGCCCTTGACCGGAATCGAACCTGGGACCCCTCAGTCCGCAGACCGACGCTCTATCCACTGAGCCAAACCGGTTTCGGCGGTTTAGTCCTGTTTTGCCAGGAACCCAAGGGTGCTGATTTTGGAGGTTCAGCTTTTGTGTGGGGGTGATCTCCCCTGGGTCGGCTGTGGCCTCGTGCGCCCCCTCAGCCCCGAGGCAGCTCTGAGAAGGAACACCCGGCCCTGCCTGACGGGTGGGCGCCTGCCCTGTCCCAGCATCGCAGCCTGTGGGGGCGTGTGGTTTTGCCCGGCCTCTGCTGCGTGCGTGCTGTCACGTGCGGCTGTTTGAATACAGGTGACAACACTGAGCGAAAGGAGGTGCGCTCCTGGGCTCGGGGCATGGTTGGGTGGCCGTGCGGGTGGCTCGGGGACAGCATCTGGGGCCACCCCTGGCTGCGCACCCTGTCTGGACCACGGGTGGGCCACCGCAGCGGCCTTGCCACGGCTCCGTCTGCGTCCACACCCCTGCCTGCTCCCTGCTCCGTCCCGGCCGCGTTAGGAGTCCCGCCGTCTGGGATTTCCATCCTCGGCTCCAGCTCTGAGCGCGCTCGTGAGCCTGAGGTTTTCTCAGAAGAGGCCCCAGCCCGGGAGCTGCCGAGGGCTGGGCGCTCTCGCACAGGTGTCTGCACCTCATACACTCGGGCAGGGAGGATTTGGGGGACACATGGGGGCCGGGCCTGCTCAGGGTCTGGTGCTGTTGCCATGGGCGTCTGTCCTGGAGGCTCTGTTCCCTGTGGGTGGAGCCCGGCAGTTGGGCACCTGCTGGCCTCACTCTCCTGTGTCGTTCTCGGAGTGTCCGGCTTCTCTCCTGGCCGCCCTTGCTGCGCTGGCGGTGACTGCTCCGCGGGGCTGGCGTCCTGGTGTCAGTCGTGGCTGCTGGTGTCCCTGGGAGGCCTCGGTGTTGTGTGGAGCCGGTCGCTGGCCTGCTCTGGTTTTGGGCGAGCACCCCGAGAGCTGGTTTTTTGGTCCATCCAAACCGCTCCTCAAACCTGGACCCAGAGTCTCAGGGAAGGCCTGGCCTCTGACCCCCGGCCTTCAGGCCGTGCCCCCTCGAGCTCAGCTCTGGGTCATCAGCCCCCTCTGCCCTCCCAGACGCCCAGACGCAGCCCTGCCCAGAGGGCCACGTCATGGGCAGCTCCTGCCTTCGGCCGGCCGTGTCCTCACGGAGTTGGGCGCATGGAGTGCTGCCAAGTCCACGCGGCCAGTGTGCGGACAGCGCCTGGCTTCGCCTGCAGAGGGCGCCCCGTGCAGCCCGGGCCTCAGGCGCGGCGCCGCCACGGCTCTCCTATCGCACGTGTTCGTCGTTAAAATGAGCTGCTGTGGGTTCTGGGCCGACGGGGCCCTCAGACGGGGCCACCCTCCTCGGCTTTGAGCTTTTGTGCCCGTGCCCCGTGTCTCACCTGCGGCTCCGGCATCTTTGACCTCTGACCTCGGAAAGGAGCGAGTCTCTGAGTCGCTGTTGCCATGAGAGCCATTGCAGGTCCGTTTGCTTTCTAATGGCTGAGAGTGAAAACGGCTCCTTTCAGCCTTTCCCACGGTGCACGCTGACTTTGACGAAATGTGAGTTTTGTGTCCACCCGTCTGAGCGGTGGCGCTTCCTCCCGGGGAGGTTTCCGCGGCCACACGCCCTTTCTCCTCGCTCGGGACCAGCGCAGGGTCGGCCGCCCGCGTGTTCGACAGCGTGGCCTGGGCACCGCGCCGTGGTTCCTCAGGTTCTCAACGCTTTAGGAAAAATTAGGAATCGCTGCACCGTACACGGAGGTTCTGTGTGTTTTGGCGAGCATTCCCCAGAGGACGGGGCGGCGACGCTGAGCAGGGGTCCTGCGGTCATGCAGGTCGCATCAGCACCTCTTGGGCCTCTCAGGGGCCCCTCTGCGCCCCTTTGCGGCTTTAGGGGCTGTCGCCTTCCTCCTCCTTTCTGAAGGGGCTGCCCTGGCTGCGCTGGGACATTTCCGTCAAGTTCACTTAGAAGTGAACGCTCTTCGTGAGCCAGAGCCGGGAGGGTGACAGTTAGGTCTTCGCGTCCGATGGGAAAGCGCGACGAGGCTGCGTGGTGGGAAGGACCAGCGCAGCCGGGAGATCTTTCCGCTTCGAGAGGGAAGCGTGCGAGGCGCCCCGTCCTCCCGGGTGTGGCTGCAGGAGCCGCTTCCCACTCACCACCGTCCCTTCCCCAGGCGGGAGCCAACATCGACACCTGCTCGGAGGACCAGAGGACCCCGCTGATGGAGGCGGCCGAGAACAACCACCTGGACGCAGTGAAATACCTCATCAAGGCCGGGGCCCTCGTGGACCCCAAGGTGCGTGCGCCGCTCAGAGCCCCGTCCCTGTCCCGTTCGTGTTTCTCAGGGTCTAGGTTTGAGGAGGGTCTGGGATAGCGAGCGCGGCTGCCCGCCGGGTCCCTGCGCCTGGCCGCAGACAGAGTGCTGGTCAGGGCTGCGTGCAGGGCGGGCAGCTGCCTTCCCGGGACACACTCTCCTGCTGCCGTGAGGGGGAGAGAGACAGAAAAGGACCCCAACTGGAAAGGAAGAAGCAAAGCGATGCTCCCGGGGACCTGACCTCACGTGCAGAAAACCCCCGAGAGCCCAGGCAAGCTGTCAGAACTAACGAACGTGTGCAGGGGAGTTAGTGATACAAAGTCAGCACCCAGCCCTGGCCGGTGGCTCAGTGGTTAGAGCGTCGGCCCTGGAACTGAAGGGTCTCGGGTTCAATTCCTGGTCAAGGGTTGCAGGTTCGACTCTCGACCCTGGTCGGGACACGTGCGGGAGGCGACCCATCGATGTGTCTCCCACCCTCCCTCTCCAGTGCCCCCCACTCTCTAACAGTCAATGGAAAACTCCTCGGGTGAAGAGCAACAGCAACAGGACAAGGTCCGTGCAGACACGGGCAGGTGTGTCTCTTCACACTTGTTGACGGACCGTCCAGAAAGGAAGTTCAGAAAACACTTCCATGTGCAACGGCGGCAAAGAGCGCGCCACGCTTAGGATATGCTTCCCCGAGGAGCTGGGAGACTCAGAGCTGTCAGGAGCCGGTCGGGCCGTGGGCGGGGCTGAGGTCCCGGCCCTGTGACCTTGAGCAAGGCCCCACCCCTGCCAGGTTTCCCATTCCGGCGCCTTCACCCCCACGTCGTGGGCGGCCTGCGCTTCCCAGGGTGTCTGACCCATGCCTTGGTGTTGCAGGATGCAGAGGGCTCCACCTGCTTGCACCTGGCTGCCAAGAAAGGCCACTACGAGGTGGTGCAGTACCTGCTTTCCAACGGGCAGATGGATGTCAACTGCCAGGTAAGCTACACCTTTCCCTCCCTCCCCGACACCCCCTCCCCCGCTGCGTCCCGGGTGTCCATGTGCTGCGTGCTCAGTGTCCGGGCCACTGGGACCGAGGGCGGAGCAGACACCGACCCTGCAGTGGCCCCTCCAGCCGACCCTGGTCCTGGGCGGGGCTGGCCACAGGCTGTTCCTTTCTCCTGCGACGCGGTCGTGGGCATGGGCGTGTACAGGGGCTTGCAGGTCAGTCCTGTCGCAAGATGCCTGGAGCAGCGCGCTGAGCCTCAGTTTCCTTGTCGGCACGACACGACACGACACGACACGACACGACACGACACGACGGGCGGCCTGCAGGCCGAGGGAGACCGCCCTCTGCGCCAGCGCTGGACTCTTTCTTTTGGAATTAGGACGATGGCGGCTGGACGCCCATGATTTGGGCCACTGAGTACAAGCACGTGGACTTGGTGAAGCTGCTGCTGTCCAAGGGCTCGGACATCAACATCCGGGACAACGTGAGTGTCACCGGCGGGGCGGGCGGCCGGCTGGGGGCCGCCCTCGAGTCAGCCCGGTTCCGGTGAATATGCGTGTCAGCCGATTGCTGGCTGTAGCTCCAGGGCATGTCACTGACTCTGTCTGCCATCCGGGCCGGGGAGCCCTGGGCGCCCCGCCTCCTGCAGCTCCTGAGGGGCCAGGCTCGTGTCGCCAGCCAGTGGAGCGGAGAGTGGTTCTGGGCAGCGAGGAGTCTGCCTGAGCGGCAGCCCCACTGTGGGCGAGCTGAGCTGCCCGCTGCCTCAGGGTCCATGGAGGCTCAGGGCTGCCCGCCTGCAAGGCCCTTGGCCTGCGGTGGGAGGGGGGCGGGGAGCAGGGACGGCGCCAGGCCAGCCAGGAGCGGTGTGCCCGTCCCCATCTTGTCTTCTCCCGACGGCACAGGGGAGTGCTTCGTCCCTGCTCGGTCCCCGCCAAGGTCAGACCTCCTGTGTGTGCCCTTCCGCACGTTGATCCTCAGGACTGTTGGGTCCTAAGAAGCTGCTGGGCACTGACTGGTTTGGCTCAGTGGATGGAGCCTCGGCCTGCGGACTGAAGGTCCCAGGTTCGATTCCGGTCAAGGGCATGTACCTTGGTTGCAGGCACATCCCCAGTAGGGGGTGTGCAGGAGGCAGCTGATAGATGTTTCTAACTCTATTCCTCTCCCTTCCTCTCTGTAAAAAAAATCAATAAAATATATTTTAAAAAAGAGAAGCTACTGGCAACCCCCAACCTCACAGGACCTGTTTGCACAGCACTTGGCGTTCCCTGGTCTCCTTCCCCTTAAAACTACTTCTCAGAGGCTGCTGGGAAGCACAGTTTTAATGAGCCGCACACGCCTGTCTTCTGGCTCTCACAGCGCCACCTGCCTGTGAGTGAGGCCGGTCCCACCGGGTGCGACTCGGATCAGGTCCCTGCAGGCGCTGTGCTGGGTCCTGGGTCATTTTGATTTGAGGACCCATTCCCTCTCCGACCGCGCCCCGCCCTCATGCCCCTCCCCGCCGCAGGAGGAGAACATCTGCCTGCACTGGGCGGCCTTCTCGGGCTGCGTGGACATCGCCGAGATCCTGCTGGCCGCCAGGTGCGACCTGCACGCCGTGAACATCCACGGCGACTCGCCGCTGCACATCGCCGCCCGGGAGGACCGCTACGCCTGCGTCGTGTGAGTGCCTGGGTGTCCCAGGTCGGAGGTCAGCGGTGACAGCCTGGCTCGGGGGTCGCTGTGAAAAAGCCCCGAGTGCTCGGTTGAGCGAGGCCGAGGGGACAGCCTGTGGGGAGCCCTGTGGGGGCAGCGTCCCCTGGTGCTGGCCACTTGGAGCCCTCGGCTGCCCGAGGCCTGCGCCCCCCAGTGCTCACTCTGGGCGCGACCCCGTTCTCCTCAGCAGGACCCGCCTGACCCATGACCCCAGGTGACCTGCCTCCCCTGGGCGTGAGGGAGGCCCTGCAGGGCTCGCACCCTCGTGGGACGCGGCAGCAGCTCCGCACGGTGGGCGTGTTGGTGGGAGGCCCTGGGGAGGGGAGCTCACGGCGTCCTGTGCGGCCCACGTCTGGTTCTGACCCAGATCAGGCCTGGGGTTGCCGCCGGGTACACGGCGTGGGGCCTGCTTAGGCCGTCGCTGCGGCCTTCCAGCAGTGAGGGAGCACTGAGCGGAGACGCCCTCCCAGCGCCTCCCGCTCGCGCTCTGCCGGAGGGGAGCATGGCCGAGGCGTGGGCTGCTCTGGTGAGTCCCCAGTCCTCCCAGCACCGGTCCGCCAGCTCGTAAATGTCACGGCCAACGGTGTGTTCTCAGTGTTTCTACCAATTTAGTCGTTTTGTAAGTCTCGTCTTCCTGTCTTTTAAACGGAGATCTGAATGTCTTGTTGGCTTGCGTTTTCCCTTTTAGCCTCTTTCTCTCTCGGGATTCAGATGTCAACCTGAAGAACAAGGAGGGGGAGACGCCCCTGCAGTGCGCCAGCCTCCACTCCCAGGTGTGGGACGCCCTGCAGATGAGCAAGGCGCTGCGGGACTCGGCCCCGGACAGGCCCGTCCCCGTGGAGAAGACGGTGAGCAGGTGAGGCGTGTCCCGAGACCAGGGCAGTCCTGCCGGGGGTCGAGATGGTGGGCGCAGGCGGCGGCCGTCTGTCCTCGTCAGTCCCACGGTGGCCGCACCTGTCACAGCAAGAGTAACGCCCCTTCCCTGGCAGAG
The DNA here is from genome assembly GCF_951640355.1 of Cnephaeus nilssonii. Taxonomy (NCBI): domain Eukaryota; kingdom Metazoa; phylum Chordata; class Mammalia; order Chiroptera; family Vespertilionidae; genus Cnephaeus; species Cnephaeus nilssonii. The sequence goes on from NC_137085.1 coordinate 976,628, forward strand.
ACATCGCTCGCGGCTACGAGCGCATCCCCATCCCCTGCGTCAACGCCGTGGACGGCGAGCCCAGCCCCAGCAACTACAAGTACGTCTCCCAGAGCTGCGTGACGTCCCCCATGAACATCGACAGGAACATCACCCACCTGCAGGTCAGCGTCCCGGGACCAGGGCCCTTTGTGGGGCGGCCGGAGGTTCCCAGGAGGACCCTGCTCTCGGGGCTGCCTCCACTGAGAGCTGGGAGCAGACACAGGTCCCCCAGAAAACGCATCCGTGTACCACGCTGGGTCCGGCCCCCAAAGCAGAGCCCAGCGCCCCCGTGAGTGGTGGTTCCAGGCACTGCGGGACAAAAAGGGCCCGTGCAGCGAGCTGAGGTCCCGCCTCCACGCTGTGCCCGCAGCCTGTGCCTTCTGCAGGCGGAAGCCAGGCGCGTGCCTCAGGCAGGGCTCCTGCTCCAGCCTGGCCTGTCCCACGGAGCATCTCCAGGGCAGCCGTGGCCCCCCCCCCGCCCACCCACCCCACAGAGCCTGTGCCCAGCACCTCCCCCAGCCTCGGCGACGGGGCATTCTGCCCTACCCTCCTTCCCAAGAGCCTGCACTCCCTTGGTGCCTTGAGAACCGGGCCCCGAGGTCCTGCCCTCCCCTCCCCTCCCCTCAGTGAGCGTGGCTTGCAGAAGCTCGCGGCAGACCAGAGCCGTCTGCGCGGTGGGGGCTGTGGGCGGGAGGGAGCCGAGCGTGACCCTGTCCCCCCCCCCCCCAGTACTGCGTCTGCATCGACGACTGCTCCTCCAGCAACTGCATGTGCGGCCAGCTCAGCATGCGCTGCTGGTACGACAAGGTGAGCACCGCAGACGGCCCTGCTGTCAGCGCCCTCCCTCCAGGGCTGTTCCCAGCAGCTCGGGGGCAGGGGGCAGGGGTGGAGAGCCCTGGGGACGAGCCAGCGTCCTTCAGCCGTGCGTGGTGGCGCCTGGAGGTGGGGTTCCCACCCTCTGCTCCCCCAGGGCCAGTTTGACGGAGCCCTCGGGTCGGCCAGTGCTCCGTGTAGAAGCGTGTCGTGTCTGTGCTGGCTGGTACTGACTGCATGTCTGTCCCCAGGATGGCCGGCTGCTGCCTGAGTTCAACATGGCGGAGCCGCCCCTGCTGTTCGAGTGCAACCACGCCTGCGCCTGCTGGCGGAACTGCCGCAACCGCGTCGTGCAGAACGGCCTCCGGTGAGTGCGCCGCCCCCGCGCTCCGGCCGCACCTCGGCTGCTCTGGCGGGGCATCCTGTGTTTTGTGCAGGGCGTGTTTAGGGCACACGTGTGTCTGAGCCCTTGTCCTCCGTCAGGGTCCCACGTTGGCGAAGTAACAAGTCTGCTTCCTCTCGGCTCTAAGGCCGAGAGGACCAGACCGTCTTGGTCCAAAGAGCCCAAAGCAGCGAACAGCCTGGCCCCGAACGGCCTCGCCTGCAGCTCACACGGACGCTGCCGGGAGTGTCTCCCGAGCACCAGGCCCCTGTCTCCGCGCAGACTCCTCAGTCGCTCAGGGCCCACGGCCCCGAGTGTGGCCGCCCCGGCCCCTGGCCAGGCTGGGGTCCTTTCCCCGTGTCCCCTGGCCGCCCAGAGCCAGGCCCTGGGTTCTGGTCAGAACCCTCCCTCCTGCGTGTGCCGAGGGGTGACCGGGCGTCCCTCTGGGTCGCGAGGGACTGTTACGGGCAGGCTGAGCGCGAATTCCCAGCGGGTGGCTCCTCATTGTCGGCGACCTCAGAGCACTGTGACTGCCCACGCTCCATCACCCTCGTGTGGCAGGGAGTCCTTGCGGTGAGGACAGATGTCTCCCACCAGGGGGGCGTGGCTCTCGGAGCCTGGGCGTGTCGCCCACACCTGACCCGCACCCGAGCTGACCTGCTCACAGCCTGGGCTTGGCGGCAGCACTAGACCCTCTGGTCCCCGTTGCGACCAGGGGTTCGGCCCGGCTGTCCCTGTGGTGCAGGTGACGCGCCTAAGGCACAGGGGCGGGCCTGTGCCGACTCAGGTGACGTCTGAGGTGTGAGGACGGGGGCGCCGGGCCACCCCGGGAGTCACTCCTCTGCCTGTCACGTTGGGAAGCGTTTCTGAAGGTGACGCCTGTCGTGCGCCAGGAGCTGGGGCCCTGGCCGTGGCCGTGAGCACAGACCCTGTTTTGCAGGGCGAGGCTGCAGCTCTACCGCACCCAGAACATGGGCTGGGGCGTGCGGACCCTGCAGGACATCCCCGTGGGCACCTTCGTCTGCGAGTGAGTGAGGGCACGTCTGGGCGTGCGCTGTGGGTCAGGCCCGGGGGCGCCCGCCGATGGACCTGCTGTTCCAGAGGGGCTGCCCCGGCACCAGCCTCCCCCTCCCCGCCCCCCCGGCTCCGTTTCCTCCCTCCCCCCTCCTCCCACCTCGGGAGGCTGTGCCATCCACATGGGGTGTCTTCCAGGGGGTCTTCCTCCTCCCTCCCTGCTCAGCAGAGGGCTTCGTGCCCAGTGAAAGCCCGGCTCCGTCCCGCAGTCTCCGTGGCTGTGGTCACGGCGGGTGACGTGCTGTCCGTCCCGCAGGTACGTGGGCGAGCTCATCTCCGACTCGGAGGCCGACGTTCGGGAGGAAGACTCTTACCTCTTCGACCTCGACAACAAGGTACTGCGTCCCGAGGGCTGGCATAGAGCTCAGCTGAACGCAGCGTGGGCGTGTCTGCCCCACCACCCGGCGCTGGCCTCCTGTGCTCAGGGCTGAGGGGCCCCGACCCGGGGGAGGGGCGGGCCGTGAGCCTCGCCCTAGACCCCAGCCTGTGGTCCCCGGGGACAGCCTGCGCCGGCACAGCCTCTGGGGGCGCCGTGTGGACAGACCTGCAGAGCAGTCGTGAGCCTCGTGCGAGGGGTCGGGGCCATGTGAACAGTGTGAGTCCCCGTTGCCTTCCTGGGACCCGGGGAGGAGCTGGCCTGCCTGGCGTCCAGCCTGGTTCCAGGTTCCAGATGCTTCTGAGGCCACCGCACCCCCATCTTGGTTCTCATGCGGCCCCTTCACTCATCAGGTGCCTGTCGGAGAACTTGCAGTGGCTGCAGCGCTCAGGCAGGGCTGGGGAAGTGGGGTCCTCTGCTCAGGGGCCCCCATCAGTCAGGGCAAAGCTGCAGGAGCCTTCCCACCAGAGGCGAGTTGCAGACCAGGCCGCTGGCTGGGGCGGCAGGGACGTCACCTCTGTCCCGGCTCCTCCCTCTGGGTGCCTCCGAGTGGCGGGCTCTCTGCTCTGGCCCCCTGATGCCGCGCTCGGGAGCCTGCCGCAGCCCCAGGGGGGTGCGGGGCTCAGCTCCCACACTCTGGATCTTCCCAGAGAAAGTGCTGGTCAGGGGCCGCGTGGTTAGACCAGGCCCTCTCGTCTGCTTTCCTCACAGTCTGCTCCGTGTCCCTTCTCGTGGGAGGGATGTGGGGACAGGGTTCGGGGGACCTGGGTCCTGTCTGCACGTGCGGGGCAGCAGAGGTCATGGGATTCCTGTTTCTCGGTCGGTCGTCACCACTGCTCTGATGTCTGCGGCCTGCAGCTTCCCTCCCTTTGTCCCTCTGCCCCGTCCCACCTGCCCGGCTGCTCCGTGTCTCCAGCCCCTCCCTCCTGGTGTCACCACGTGTGAGAAGCCATGGCTCGGTGGTCTCCGCCTCCCTGACCCTCAACCCCCACGCTGACAGAATCAGAGCTGGGGGGAGAGTCTTGAGTGGTGGGTGCTCTCCACCTGATGGAGCCCAGATGGTGCAGCTCCACTGGGCTCCTCAGCCCCAGCCCCGGGGGGTGGCGTGGGGGTGTCCCAGCCGCCCTGTGCCCGGTCCTGGGCCTCCCTGCCCCTGCTCTGGCTGCCTCTCCGCCTGGCTGGTGCCCCACGCCCGCTCTCGCCCGCAGGACGGAGAGCTGTACTGCATCGACGCGCGCTTCTACGGGAACGTGAGCCGCTTCATCAACCACCATTGCGAGCCCAACCTGGTGCCCGTGCGGGTGTTCATGTCGCACCAGGACCTGCGCTTCCCCCGCATCGCCTTCTTCAGCACCCGCCTCATCGAGGCCGGCGAGCAGCTGGGGTAGGCACGCCTGTCCTCACGACGGGCTCTGCTCCCTGACGCGGGCGCCGGGGCGGCTGTGCCCGGCTCCTGCCTCAGCCTCGCTCTCCTCTCTCCCCAGGTTTGACTACGGGCAGCGCTTCTGGGACATCAAAGGCAAGCTGTTCAGCTGCCGCTGCGGGTCCCCCAAGTGCCGGCACTCGAGCGCGGCCCTGGCCCAGCGGCAGGCCAGCGCCCGGGAGGCCGCGGAGGACGGCCTGCCCGACACCAGCTCCTGCAGCGCCGGCTCCCGATGAGACTGCGGTGGCGCTGGTCACGCTGCAGCGGAGGGAGAGGGTGCCCTGGCGCCGAGGGCCTCGGGGCCGACGCTGTGCAGGAGCCGCGCTGGGCGCCGGGCCACCGGCAGAGCCTGAGTTCTCTGGCGGTTGGTCCTTTCCACGTTCCTCCTTTCCCCTCCTCCCCGAGGCCCTCCCGCCCGTGGGCTGGGGAGCAGCGTCCTGCTGGTCCAGACTCCTCCGCGGGCCCCGCCTCGTCTCCCCGCTGCTCCGTTAGACCCACCCCGCAAGGTCCTGGCCGCGCAGACACCGTCCCCACCCCTGTCTGCGAGGTCGGGCGAACGCCGTGGACTTTGGAGAAAGTGTTTGCTTTTTAAAGAAACTGCCCGGTCCGTGCGCGCCCGGTCCTGTGTCCAAGCTGCCACGCCGCTCCTCCAGGGGCTCGGTGGGTCCAGCCCCACCACGGACCCGCTGCGCTGCGCGCCGCCCTTCTGTGGGCTGTTACGCCACCTGCTCTGATGACGGATAAACTGATTTATTTTCTCCCATCACTGAACGTGAGGACAACAAAAGATAACACAACAGACAACGGTGCTGATCCTGGTGTGGTTCCCACGCACCACGTGAAAAATATCAACTGTACAGAGAACAAAGTGATTTTAGAATAAAATGGGGAAACTTTTTTAAAGCGTTAGTCTTGTGGTGAATAAATTCGCCGCCGCCTTCTGCGTGGTGGCCTGCAGGTCACACCTCTTTGTTGGCAGATACTTTTTTAAAAACTGTAACTAGTGCAGTAACCGTGGGGGTTTTGTGCGACTCTAAACATTCATACGCGGTCATGTTTATTTTTTTCTGTTAAATGTTTTTGACAGTTTTAAGAGCAGTCTTTTGGCTCAGACCATTTCTTGTTCTGTTTTCAATGAAATCAATAAAAAAAGGAAAACTTGAGGAGGTTTTCATTACGAGACCCTGTTCCAGCTGGTGTCTCAGCGCCTGCGCTGCCGCGGGCGCACGTGGTGGGCGGCGTGTGCGTGTGCACGTCGGCGGGGCGGCAGGTCCCGCGCAGGCGCCAAGGGGAAACGAGAAACGTGGGAACGACACCGCACAGAAACGGACGCGGGTGGCAGTGCCAGGTAAGTCCCCAAACTGGAATCCGATCTGGGCGTGAACGTGATGCAGCTGCGGGAGCCTCCTGCCGGCTGCCACCGTGCAGGGTCCACGCCTCTGTTCCCGTGGCCCCGTTTCCCCGTGCGGGGGCTGTGAGCTCCGCAGGAAGTGGCTGTAGCCCACGCCGTCCTGACGGCCAAGAGCCCGCGCAGGGCCTCCCCTCGGCCCTCGGTCACGTGACCCCAGGCGGGCAGCCCAGCCCAGTGTGCGGAGCGGCCGCGACCAAGTGCGCAGGTGTGATGGGTCCGGCAGGCGATGCCCTCGTTCAGTTGAGACCTTTGGGGTGTTGGGGTGGGCTGTCGAGTGAAGGGACCCCCCAAATAGGGGTCACGTCAGATTCCGAGCATTTTAAGCAAGTCCCCAGGGCTTCCGTGTGTCACCTGGCCCAGGAGGCTGGCGGTGACCACCTGCGGCCGCCGTGGACGATCCTAACCGGACGTGTGGGCAGAGTCCTCGGGGGTCTCTGCTCCAGCAGGACACCCGCTCCGGGCGCGCAGGGCAGGTGACACCCGCTGACAGGCCTCCCAGGGCAGGTGACACCCGCTGACAGGCCTCCCAGGGCAGGTGACACCCGCTGACAGGCCTCCCAGGGCAGCCGCCAGACGGGCCTGGGATGCGGGCAGGGCCCAGGGTTGCCGTTATTTCTGTGCCAGTCACACCTCTCAGTCCGAGTGCACGAGAGTCCGCTTCCCAGGATGGTGCGTGCGTGCGGGAGGCGCTGCGTGGCCAGCCTGTGTGCTGGAGGACCGCTCTGGACGCTGCGGAGAAGACGGGAGCAGCCGTGATGGGCCGGGCAGGGTGGAGGGACAAGGGACCAGGGCGAGTGGAGCCGAGCTGGCTGGTCAGGGCACCCCCCCCCCCCAAGCGTGCAGGCTGGGCAGAGGGGAGCGCACGGACCCCCTCCCCCCCCACGGCTTCCTTTCTGGTAGCGGCATCAGTCCAGCCCCGGACGTCAGGGTGCTGTGTGGGACGCAGATGCCGCTCCGACATCGGGCAGTGACCCGAGCTGTCCAGGCACAGGGACGGCCCGTGGCACCTGGGAGGGACCTGTGGGCCTGCAGTGCTGGTGCTGATGCCCGAGCGAGGCGGCCGGAGAGGCAGGCGGGTGGGAGCCCTGAGAACCGCGGAAGGGCAGTGCCGGTCCCGTTTTCTCTGCTCCAACTGCTCGGCAGCCCGGGCGGAACAGGAGTGGGAGCAGAGGAGGGTGGCATGCTAATGGAGAGAGGGTTTGGGGTGAATATCTTTAAAATTACTTACATTTTTTATTCAAGATTTTTTTTTACCGAGGTGAAATTCACATAACAAAAGTAACCATTTTAACTATTTTAAAATGCACAGCACAGTGGCTTTTAATACACCCCCAAAGTTCGCAGTCATCACCATCATGTAATTTCAAAAGCTCCGTCACTCGGGCAGTGCAGACGGACCCAGTGAGCACGCACCTCGCCCTGAGGGGGCGCCGTGGGCGTGGAGAGGGAGCCCCGAGAACGCAGGCGGGTGCAGCCCCCGTGGGAGACGGTACAGAGGGGCCTCACAAAGTGATGACCAGCCCGGCCGTGGCTCCGTGGTTGAGCATCGACCTATGAACCAGGAGGTCACAGTTCAATTCCTGGTCAGGGCACAGGCCCGGGTTGGGGGCTCGATCCCAGTGTGGGGCGTGCAGGAGGCAGCCGAGCAGTGATTCTCTCTCATCACTGATGTTTCTCTCTCTCCCTCCCCCTCTCTGAAATCAATAGAAATATAATTTTAAAAAAGGGTCACTGGAACGACCTATGGCCCAGCAGTCTCAGTTCAGCGTAGTTGTTTGGAGGAAATGAAACCAGGGTCTTGGAGAGAGGCCTGCGCCCGTGTTCACTGCGGCGTCCCACTCAGTGGCCAAGACAAGGGAACGGCCTACGTGCCTGCCAGCACGGGAGCGGCACCAGTCGTGGCACCTGTCCACGAGGAGTCCGTGAGCACAGCCGTGGAGAAGGCGGGAGTCCTGCCGCCTCGACATGTGGATGGGCCGCGGGGGGTGTGCGGGTGAGGTGCGCCCAGACGGCAGGACCCCGCTGACACTCTCACTCCTGCGTGGACTCTGAAAGGACGGGGCTCAGAAGCAGAGTGGAGTGTGGTTCCTGGGCTGGAGCGGGGACCTGGGGAGGTGCTGGGCAGGGGGGACAGACGTCCAGTACAGGATGATCCGTCCTGAGCTGGTGACCATGCTCAATCCCGTGCCGTCAGCTTAGAAGGCACCAAGAGCAGGTGTTCAGCCGTCTCCCTGCAGAACATGAGGGGAGCACGTGAGGGGATGAGGTGTCGTTGTGCAGTGTGTACGTAAATGCACAACGTCGCCCGGCCGGCGTGGCTCAGTGGTTCAGAGTCGACCTACGAACCAGGAGGTCAGGGTTCGATTCCCTGTCTGGGCACATGACCAGGTTGTGGGCTCACCCCAATGTGGGGTGTGCTGGAGGCAGCTGACCAATGATTCTCTCTCCTCATTGATGTTTCTCTCTCTCCCTCTCCCTTCCCCTCTGGAATCAATAAAAATATAAAAAATATATATTTAAAATATAATCAATAAAAATAAGAAATTACACAACCTTACGTGTGCTCTCCAGGGCCAAGCACGACCAAGAGCTGGTGCGGATGCAGAGCCAAGGCAAAGGGGCGGGCGGGGCCTGAGGTGGGCGGGGCCAGACAGTGGGCGGGATCCGTGCGGGGCGGTGGGCGGGGCCTGGAGGGGTGGGGCCGGTGGGAAGGCAGGTGCGGGTACCCGGCACAGCTCCTACACCCAGCTCTGAGCACCCCTTGGGCCCTCAGCTGCCTACCCGACACCCCCACTTGTGTGTCGAATACCACCTTCTTAGCGTGCAATCCCGTGACCAGCAGGCGGTCCCCTCCTCTTCCCGGTCCCAGTAAAGAGCTCCGCCCACGGTTTCCGCACCGTCTCCGCCGCCTCCTGAGCGGCTCGGCCAGCCCTGCAGCCGGCGCCGTGCCTGCTGTCCCTTCCCCACACCCCTCTCGGGTTCTGTTCCTGAGACACGCCTGTTGGTGGCCTCCCCACAGCCTGCACCCCCCACCTCCCACCCCAGTGAACCCTGATTTTGGGGGGAGGCAGGCCTGGTCCTCTCTGCCATACTCACTCCCACCTTCTTGGAGCTCAGGGATGCCCAAAGGGGTTTAGGGAGCAATTTGCGGGGAGCCTCTTACCAAAGGATATCAGACATTTATTTTAAGAAAATATTTTTATTGATTTCAGAGAGGAAGGTAGAGGGAGGGAGAGAGAGACAGAAACATCAATGATGAGAGAGAATCATGGATCGGCCGCCTCCTGCACGCCCCCCACTGGGGATCGAGCACCCAACCTGTGCCCCGACCGGAATGGAACCTGGGACCCTTCAGTCCGCAGGCTGACACTCTATCCACTGAACCAAACCAGCTAGGGTTAGACATTTATTTTAAAAGATGGCTGTCCTTTTCCTGCCTGCCTCTGCCTTCCTGTTGGAGAAGGTGGTGTAGAGACAGGACACCTCGTGCCGTGGCAGCCACGTCTGGCCATGAGGCAGCAATAGGAGGTGACCCTGGCCGAGAGGAGAGACGGGGAGTCTACACTCCTAACATGGAATACTTCATCACTTTTTATTTTTCTTTTTAAAATATATTTTTATTGATTTCAGAGAGGAATGGAGAGGGAGAGAGAGATAGAAACATCAATGAGAAGAGAAAATCATTGATTGGCTGCCTCCTGTACACCCCACACTGGGGATTGAACCGTGACCTCCTGGTTCATAGGTGGACGCTCAACCACTGAGCCATGCCGGCTGGGCCATCACTTAAAAAAAATTTTTTTTTTCTCATTGATTTGAGAGAGGGAGAGGAGAGAGAGAAACATCAATGATGAGAGGGAATCATTGGTTGGCTGCCTCCTGCACGCCCCCCAGTGGGGATCGAGCCCGCAATCCAGGCACGTGTCCTTGACTGGAATTGAACCTGGGACCCTTTAGTCCACAGGCCGATGCTCTATCCACTGAGCCAAACCGGCCAGGGCTGGGCCATTGCTTTGTACTGAGGTTAAGAGTGTTGGTAAGCACGGTGGCTGGGAACTGGGCTACTGACGTCCGAACGCAGCCTAGGCTAGAGGCAGCCTGACCGGTCTAGCCCCCAGGCAGCGGCCAGAGGGAGTCTTTGGAACAGGAGTCAGTTGACGGCTCTGCTGAGAATCTCCTGCCACTTCATCGCACTCAGAACAGCAGGCAGAGCCCACAGCGTGGCACTCGGGCCGAGGTCCCCCCGGGCCTCTGCACAGCCCCATCTCCCTTCTCCACACACCGGGGGCAGTTCCGGCGTCCGCTGTGACTCCGGCTAGAAAAGCCTCCTCCGGCCGGTCGCGCTCCCGCTGGTGCGGATTTCGCTCTCCATTGGCTGTGAAGGGGACAGTGTCTGACACGCGCCCGACCCCCGTGTCCCCGAGCAGGAGCGACTCGGGGAAGTGCACATTGCGTGGAGTGAGCACGCCTGGCACCAGCCAGCACATGCGCACGGCTGCTGCTTGTAGGAGAGCGCAGCCCCCCTCCCGAGCCTCGTGTGGACATGTCAGGTGCTCGTGGGGACGCTGCGCGATGGATGGACACGGGGCACACAACAGCCTCCCGTGAAATTATCAGTGAACGAGCCCGGCTGGCGGGGCTCAGCGTGGACCCAGGAACCGAGATCCCCAGTCAGGGCACATGCCGGGCTGTGGGCTCGATCCCCAGAAGGGGGCGCGCAAGAGGCAGCCCATCAGCGATGTTCCTCTGTGGTTGATGTTTCTCTCTCTCTCTGTCCCTCTCCTCCCCCCCCCCCCCCGCCCCCAAACACACACACACATTTTAAAAATTATTATTGAGTGAATGGTGGAAGGACAAAAGTCCGAGTGGAGATCTGGAAGCTGATGCGGGTCTAGGATGGGACAGAGGGAGGCCCCCAGGCCGGGGTTGTGCATCCGACCAACCGAGACCAGGGCGTTGGAAGCATCTAGATGTCGAAGGTGCCGAAAGGAGCGTGGTGTGTGCAGACTTTGCCTTCCTGAGCCGCCAGCTTCCTGGAAGAGGCCTGGGAAGAGTGACGTGTGGGAAGAAACGTGGGGACCCAGGAGCCTGCCCCCCCTTTGGGCTGGAGCGTTAAGCGACTGGTGATGCCTCCGGGGGAGAGGGGTCCTCTCGGGCAGCTCAGCACGGCCGTCGAGGCCTCCGGGCCCCGCCCAGCTCCCGGCCACAGCCGCCCAGTTCAGCACCTGGCCAGCGCCCAGCCCGGAGCAAGGCCGGACGCACGGAGGGCGCACGCTCAGCGCGCCGGCCCTGGCTTGGGGCGCAGCCAGGGAGAACCCGGGGGCCGAGGCGCATCCCCGAGGGCTGGCGGCGGGACCCCGCGGCGGGGCCTGGGCGGGGGCGGCCGGCTGGGGGCGGGGCGGGCGGAATAAGGGCGGGCGGAGCGGCGTGGATTGGCCGGGCACCGCCACGTGATCGGCCCCTTATAGGGCGTGGTGCGGGGCGGCGGAGTCGGGTGCGGCGCCTGCCGGGCCGGGCGAGGTCCGGTGCTGGTCCGGCGGCTCCGTGACTGCTCCGCTCCGAGCGCCTGGCGCGCCCCGCGGTTTCCCTGCTGGGGCCGCCGGGCGGGGGATGCGCGCGGCGCCCGGGAGCCATGGTCCGCTTTGGGGACGAGCTAGGCGGCCGCTATGGGGGCGCCGGCGGCGGGGAGCGGGCCCGGGGCGGCGGAGCCGGCGGCGCGGGCGGCCCGGGCCCCGGGGGGCTGCAGCCGGGCCAGCGGGTCCTCTACAAGCAATCGATCGCGCAGCGCGCGCGCACCATGGCGATGTACAACCCCATCCCGGTCAAGCAAAACTGCTTCACCGTCAACCGCTCGCTCTTCATCTTCAGCGAGGACAACGTCGTCCGCAAATACGCCAAGCGCATCACTGAGTGGCCATATCCTGCCGGGGCTGGGCCGGGCCGGGCCGGGCGGGGGCTGCCCGCGGGCGCGGGCACGGGGACCGGGCGCTGGGTCCGGCGTCCGCACCCCGCCGGGTGTGGGAGGGGCGGCTGGGCCGGGACCGGGCGGGTCGAGTGCGGCGCCCAGTGGCCATCTTTCCGGGGCCAGGAGGAGGGTGCGATCTGGGGAGAGGCACCCCGGGAGGACTCGGCGTGGAGGGGGCGGGGCGGGGCTGCGGGGCCCCTCTCCGCCCGCCGCGGGTGCGTGTGTGTGTGCGCGCGCGCGCGTGTGGTCGCGGTGGCGGCGGCGGCTGGAGCGGGGTGGACGCTGGGCGGAGCCCCCTGCCCCCGGACACGTCCCTTCGCTCCCCGGTCCGGATGCCGAGCGCACGGCCCGCCTGGAGGGCACCGAGGGTGAACCCGGGTCTGGAGGTGCGAGCCCCCGGTGGCCGCGGGTCGCGCGCGCCTGGCAGCAGGTGCGGCGTGTGTGCGGGCAGAGCATGATCCCGGCGCTGCGCGTGCGTGCGGGACTCTCGGGACATGCATGTTCACGTGCCTGTGTCGGTACATGTGGCTACGTGTGTCGTTGGGCAGGAGTGCGCCTGCGCGGGGTCCCTCTCCAGCCGGAGCGGGGGGCGCACCGCCCCCTCCCTTCGGGGGCGCCGAGCCGGACGGCGCTGTCCGCGGTGCTGACGGCCGCCGAGACGGGCCCAAGGGCTGGCGGCAGTGACCGCAAAGGCCTGGCCTCGCGGCAGCCCCCAAAGATAAAGGCGGGGGAGTGGGGGGCACTGGAGGGGTCACTCTCAGGCCCCCTGGGGCCGCCTCGCCGCCTCCCCTCCCCCTGGCGCCTCGCGGCCGGTCCTTAACCCCCGCACTCCCTTCGAGTACATGATCCTGGCCACCATCATCGCCAACTGCATCGTGCTGGCCCTGGAGCAGCACCTCCCTGACGGCGACAAAACGCCCATGTCCGAGCGGCTGGTGAGTGCGGGGGCCGGGCGCCCCTCCCTCCGAGGGGGCCGACCGACCGGAGCGGGCAGCGGCCCCTCCCTCAGGGCCAGGAGGGCCGGGGCAGCCAGCGCAGCCCTGATGGGGAGGCGGGTGGCGGCTCCGGCCAGCACCACTAGCCACCCCTGCACCCAGGCCCGAGGCCTCAGGCTTCTTGGTCTGAGAACGGAGCGCTGAGCCGGGTGTGTGGTGCTGATTGACGGCTCAGGCCCCGGGCGGGGAGGGCGGCTGGCGGCCGGGCCGTGGTGGCCTCTGCCCTGCGTGGCCTTTGCCCCGCGTGCCCCCTGGGTCTGCCAGTCTCTGCCTCAGAATTGTCTCCCCAGCTTGGCGTCTCTCCCCCGTGGGGCCACCCCGTCCCCTGGCAGCCTTCCCCCCCCCCCCCGCTTTCTTCCTGAGCACCCCGAGCTGTTCCCACCCGTCCTGCACAGCTCCCACAGCTCGCAGACCCTGTGCCACCCCCACTGAGGGCCTGAGACAGGCAGGGTGCCGGGGCGGGGTCTCTGGAGGGGCGGGGGCAGCGGGAAGGGTGGGGTTTGGGGAGGTGAGGCTAGGTCCCCCAGACCCAGCCCTCCCTGCTGCTGGGCCCTTGGCCTGGGCTTGACGTGGGCTCCGAGGCCCGGAGGCTGAGCCCGGAGCAGAGAGAAGGCAGAGCCGGGGAGGATCCAGGCACGTGACTGCCCCCCAGCCTCTCCCGCTCCCTTCCGTGCAGATGAGCAGCGAGGACGCGCATGGCCTGCTCGGTGCCTGGCGTGGGCCCTGGACTTGCCTCCTCCTACCATCCTGGGCCCAGTGGGGGGCTGGGGGGGGGACAATGAGCCTGCCCCGGGGGGCTCACCATCGGCAGGGCACTGGGAGAAGGCAAGGAGGTGGGCAGCCAGGGGGGAGAGCCCGGGATGGAGGTTTCGGGGGGCACGCATTTCTTCAGCATGGGGAAGGTGGGGGGTGGGGGGAGGGTCAGCGCAGCCCTGCCACTCGGAGTGGGACGCGTCCCGTGTGGCTGGGCAGGGCCACTTGCCTTCTGGGCCAAGCTCCACTGGCGGCGTGGGCCCTGTGCCAGCACCCACTCCGGAGGGCAGATGAGGGCGAAAGTCAGAGGGCGCTGGGGACTCAGGCAGGGAGCCTGAAGGCAGCCACGGGACCCGTCATAGCCCCGGAAGGGTGTCCGGGTAGGGCTGGAGAGAAGCGGGCTGGGGCAGGGGGCTCAGCCTGTGCCCGTTGGGGGGCAGGCTCGGGTGGGTCAGCTGCTGCCTCCTGGGTGAGGGGGTTGGTTGTGGGGAAGGGGGCGGGCACACGTCTCAGGGTTGGGGCTGAGCTGCTGGGAAAAGGAGCAGAGTGGGGTCCCCTGAGGCCCCCTGGGCTGACCCCAGTCCCTGGGAGGGACCAAGGGCCAGGCTCTGAGGCCGGTGCCACCGCCTGGGGAGCAGGGGGGCGGGGCCTCCGCGGGTCTCTGCCTCGGGGGCTCTGCTTCCCGCCCACCCACACCTTCCAGGGCCTTTAGCTGGAGCCCTGGCTCCCCCAGGCCCTCGCTCAGCCCTGTGGTCTGGGTGGAGCTGGGGGCAGGGCTGAGGCCAGAGTTAGCATGGGCCCCGCCCATCCGGGCTCTGGGTCTGCCCTTCTGTCCATTCAGAGGCCTTCTGTGTGTGGGGGGGCCCTGTGGCTCCCCTGGGGCCAAGGGGAGAGGGGCCATCCAGCCAGAAGCCTGGGGGGCCCTGTCATGAGTCAGCATCGGGGGTCAGGGGAGCTGGGCGCGAGGGCCGCTCCACACGGGGCTGCCCGTCTGCTGTGGCAGGGGAGGCCTGGCTGTGGGCTCCATGGGAGGGCCCTCGGGGCCAGGGCTCTCGGGAGACGAAGGTGCAGGCTGCTGTTCGGAGTGGGAGCTGGCAAACCCGGGCCACCGGCCCCGCCCCCTGCGCCCCGAGGCGGCCAGTCCCCCGGCCTGCGTCCAGCCCCCGCTGGCTGGGCAGAGCGCTCCCCAGGCACCGGCCCCCTTCCTCACCACCCCTCCGTCGGCCTGCATGTAGGCGTCTGGGCTGCACTGCGGCCGGCCGTTTCCCCGCAATGACCCCCCTGTGCGTCTGCCCCCCAACCCCCCACGGCCTGGCTCCCCGCTCACCGGCGCTGAGGCCCTCCCTGCCGGCTGCCCTGGCCACAGCCACAGCCTCTGCTGTCTCCACCGGAGTCCAGGAGGGACGAGGTGCAGCGGGGGTGGAGCGGGTGCCCGCACTGCTCCCCTCGCCAGCAACGCCCTGCCTGTGGCCGGTGGGCGGGATGCCCCCCCCACCCACCCAGAGGCCCCCTGAGGCCCGGCCACATTCGCTCCCAGACCTGCAGGTTTCGAGCGAGCGAGCGAGCGAGCGAGCGAGCGTCTGGGAATGTGCGTTAACGAGCCAGTGGGTCCCGTGCTGCGCTCCCGGAGTTGGGGCACCGGCCCAGGGCAGGGGCAGAGCCCCCGTGGCCTTGGCAGCTGGTCTTTGCCGGGGCCCGTGGCCTCTGTTTTCGTGCCCTTTGGGATGGGGGGACGACGGGACTGGGGATGGGGCGTTGACAGGTGACCCTCGTCACTGCAGGAGAAGCCCACCAGTGGTCATCGCACCCCCCGCTGCCCGCCTGGAGGGTGGGGCCTGGCCCCTCCGGTGGGCGGGGAGCTGGGCCGTGGGTGCGGGTCTGGGCCCCGCGGGGGGCAGCGGCGACCCTGTGCCGTGTTCTCCTCAGGACGACACGGAGCCGTATTTCATCGGCATCTTTTGCTTCGAGGCGGGGATCAAGATCATCGCCCTGGGCTTCGTGCTGCACAAGGGCTCCTACCTGCGCAACGGCTGGAACGTCATGGACTTCGTGGTGGTTCTCACGGGGTAGGTGGCCGCGCGCCCTGGGAGGGGCTGGGCCTTCCTGGCCTCGCCTGGGACGGTCGGCGTGGCTGCAGGGGCCGCGTGGGGAGAGCTCTGCTTGCCAGCCACGTGGGCCCAGCGTGCCCAAGCTGCCGCCCGACTCGCGGGACCTGCCCTCGGGCGCAGCGTGCTGACCGAGCTGCCGGGGTGGGGCGAGGGTGCGGTGGTCCGTCACCGAGGGGGAGGGGTGTCCTGGGGTCTGAGCTGCGACCTGGAAGGTGTCAATCCGCCCCCCTCCGCACCCCACGCTTCTCCTCGGATGGACCCTGACGAGGACCCACAGCAGCCCAGGGCCCAGGAAGTGGACTTGGGCGTGGGCTGGGGCAAGAGTGAGGGCCGAGCACCTTGCTCTTCCTCGCTGAGTGCCTGCCCGTCGGGCCTCCGTTTCCCCATCTGCCTGTGTCTGCCCAGCCGGCCGAGGCCCCACTCTCGTGGCGTCAGCTCCGGGGGTGGGGGGAGGTGGGGGAGTTGGCCCCACAGACCTGTTTGCACCGCCCACGCCCCAGGGCCCCACTGCGCCCGGGACTGTGGTCTGTTCTTCCCGAGCCTGAGGCTCCCGGGAGCTCAGGGCTGAGGCCTGCGTGGAGGAGGTGGCCTTTGGGACGGTCCCCTGGGTCCTCGGGCCGGTGGCCCAGCCTGTCCCCAGCCCCGATGGGGGGCGCCTCTGAACCTGGGATTAGTAGGTTTTCTGGGAAACTGACTTCCGCCCCATTTTTCCCAACGACCGGGGAGCCTTCTGTTGGGACCTGGGCCCCGCCCTGTGCAGACTCTGCCTGAGGCCCGGCTGGTGGGGAGGGGCCGGGAGGCAGCGCTGGGGACCAGGGAGCCGCACTGTTTACTCCCCTCTCTCCCTCCCTCGGGACCAGCGTCCCTGAGGGGGGGCCCCTCGTCTTTCAGGGTGTCCCCAGAGCCTGGCTCAGGCGGGCTCCCAGGAGGGGTCAGGGGTGTCTGCACATTAAAGGGGAGCTGGAGCTCTGGGCTTAGGGCTCCGGGCCTGGGAGCGGTTGTGCTGCGGTGTGTGTGTCTGTGTGTGTACGTGTGTGTGTACGTGTGTGTGTGTACGTGTGTGTGTACGTGTGTGTGTGTACGTGTGTGTGTGTGTGTACGTGTGTGTGTGTACGTGTCGGGGGGGGGGGGGTAGAGGGAGGCCCTGAGTGTTTTTCGGGGTGAGTGCTGGCCGCTGGGGAGTCGGGGGAGAACCCTAACTCTCAGCCCTCCTGAGCCGCGGTCCCTGTGGGCAGCCGGGTTACTCCCCACACGCTCTTGTTTGTAATGAGGGTTCACTCACGTAATGGGTGCTCCGGGGCTGGGGCCTGGGGGCGGGTCTCGGGGGGGGGGGGGCTGTTGCCTGGAAGCCCAGCTCCTCCCAGAGGCCAGCAGGGCCTCCTGCTCTGAGCTGAGGCCGGTCCTGGAGGGCCTGGCTGGCCCCGCCCCCCCCCCCCCCCCCCCCGGGGAGCCCTCAGCCTCCCTGCTCCCTGGGACCAGGCCGGGGGCACCTGGGCCCGGGCTGCAGGGAGTGAGCCGAGGGGCCGTCCTGCCGTCCGCTCTCCTGTCCGTGCGCCCATCCAGCCGCTCGAGGTGCCCACAGCCGTCATTCGTTCATTCGGGATTGGCTGAGCCTCCGCGGGGTGAGCGCAGGGTGAGCAGCCGCCCCCTGGGATGGATGGGGTCGAGGGGACTCTGTGACCCTCAGTGCCCGTGGGCTCCTGACCGCACCGGTGCCGCCCCCCGCCCGCCCGCCCCGTGCTCCCCGAGGCTCCGTCACACGGAAAGGGGGTGTGGAGGGCAAGGCTGGCTGGAGGGGGCGGGAGGTGTCAGGGAGCCCTCAGTTGCCCCGTGACTTCGGAAGGACACGGAGGATAGAGCTAGAGAGCTAGAGAGGTCACGGGTGTATCGATGGTGGTCAGAGCCAGCAGGCACCAGGGATGGGGTGTGAGGGGGTGCTGCGGGGCTGAGAGGGTGCGGGCTGGTGGCAGCAAGGGGGGTGCGGGCTGGTGGCAGGGGGGTGGAGACCGGGAGTTTACTGAAGGGCAGGCGCGGGGAGAGGAGTGGGGCAGGGGGGAGGAGAGGGGAGAGGAGGGGAGAGGAGAGGGGGGGAGGGGAGGGGAGGGGAGGGGATGGTGAGGCCGCCACTCGGGCGGGTGGGCGGGAGCACGTGGGCACCTGAGGCCGCTCTCTGTGCTCCTAGCCATGCAGGGCGGAGACGGGGCCTGGGCGCTGGGGGCAGGGGAAGGACTGGAGGGTTTTAGTCGGTGGGGCTCCCGCTGGGTGCTCGTGGGCTCTCCCCAAGGCGAGGCCGTCGGGTGACAGACAGGAAGCCCGAGCTGGACGAGGGGCCTGGGACACAGCCCGGTGGCCTGGTGTCTGTGACAGCAGACGCGGGAGGGGGCGCGGCGTGTGAGCTGGGCTGGCGGCTGAGAACGGAGGGACGGCCCCCCCAGCCCGTCCAGGCCGCCCACTCCTGGGCTGTCCCCGGGCCCCACCTGCCCTCCAGGTCCCCGGAGCCCCCGCCACCGTCGGGCCCGAGGGGCTGATTGCAGGACCCCGCGTCCGCCCTGCTGGCCTCGCCTCGGCTTGCTCCCTGGTGGCGGGACAGCGGAGTGTGTCCCGCTCAGGCAGGTGGCTCCCACGGGGACGTTCCAGCCACAGCTTCTCGTTTTACTCCAAATTAAACCGGTTTCTCTCCAGGACCTGTAATTAGAGCTGCAGGGCCTCCTGGGGGGGTGGCACTGCGGGCTCCGCTGGGAGGGCGGGGCCCCTGCGCCTGCTCCTGCCGCCCTCAGGGAGCACCTGCCCCTCTCGCTGAACGCTGCAGCCTCAGAGCCCAGGGCGAGGGCACGGCAGGCTCCCGGGAACGGGGACTCGGGGACACACGGGGAAGGGAGGGGGCTCCGCGGGCCGGGGGACATCTGTCACTCACAGGATCTGCGCTGCATGATCTGTCCTCCACGCACTGTCTGCCTGGGGCTTGCTGGGGGCCCCGTTTGAGCTGACAGTGGGGGTCTCCAGCGCCCCAGGCCCCAGGGGGACTGGGATTGTCTCCAGGGATCCCATGAGGCCTGGGTCCTGAGCCCTGACATCTGAGGGTGGGGGTGGGGTGGGGTGGGGGGCTCAGCCAGGCCACCGTGGCCAGCGTCCTTCTGCGTGAGCCTCGGCGTCAGCAGCCAGGCTCCGGGCAGCTCAGCCCAGGCCCCCGGTTCCATGGGGACGGGGTGGGGAAGGGTGGCGGCTGGGACGGGTGCCCGCTCCCGGGCTGGGGTCTGCAGGTGCGCTGGCGTCCGGGCCACTCCCGGCCCTGGGTCTGTGGCTGGCGGGCTGAAGGGACGTGGCCAGATGGGCTCTAGATTAGTTGCCAACATTTAAAGATGTTTTTTAAAATGGGTTTTTAGCCAAAACCGGTGTGGCTCAGTGGATAGAGTGTCGGCCTGCGGACTGAAGGGTCCCGGGTTCGATTCCGGTCAAGGGCATGTACCTTGGTTGCGGGCACATCCCCAGTAGAGAGTGTGCAGGAGGCAGCTGACCGATGTTTCTCTCTCATCGATGTTTCTAACTCTCTATCCCTCTCTCTTCCTCTCTGAAAAAAATCAATAAAATATATTTTAAAAAAATGGGTTTTTAGAAAGAGAGAGGAACACCTGTGGGACATGCTTGCCATCTATCGGCTGCCTCCTGCGCGCCCCACGCCGGGGATCAAGCCTGCAAGCGGGCGTGAGCCCTGGGATCAGGATGACGCCCGCCCTCGGAGCCACGCCGCCAGGGCCAGCTGCCAATCCTGGAGGAGGAGCTTTGGCGTGAAAGTGCGTGTGCCGGGACGCAAGGCTGCACACAGGTGCGCGGTCCGTCCTGGCGGCCGAGGCCCCAGGCCCAGGTGCCGCCCACTGGCCCGCCGAGCGTCACAGGCCTCCTCGCGCGTGCAGCCCCAGCTCCGGTGCCTCCTGCCCCTGTGGGCGCCAGTCCTGGCGGATGGGGTTCACCCTGAGGGCCTCCTCCGGGCTCTGTCTCCAGGCGGAGCCACACGGGGGCGGGGGGGGGGGGGAGGGACTCGGGCTGTGGGCTTCTCTGGCCCGTCATCTCTGTGCCGTCCCCACCCCCCCATCCCGCCCACCCCCCGCCCCGTGCCGCCCGTGCTCAGCCTCTGCTGTGAAGTCGGTTGGGACGGCGGAGCCCGCGGTGGCCCCAGGGCACAGGGTGGTGACGTGGCTCGGTCCAGGTCCGGCCCGTCTGCGTGGCTGCCGTGCCATGGCCCCCGGGGAACTGTCCTCCCTCCTCTCGCCCCACTTCTGACCCTGGTCACTCGGTGCCTTGAATCTGCAGGTTTGAGCCAAATCTGGGGAGTTTTCAGCCAGGAAGGAGTTGAGTGTTTTTCAGCTCTGCCTCGTCCTCGGGGCGCTGAGTGCTGACCTGGGCCCACGCCCTTTCCGGCAGCCTCGCTGCTTCGGCGACCGAGCCCTCCGTTCTCTCTCCCGCCGGGAGCCCGTCCCCTTCGCTTCCATCTCGGTTATTCCGGTTCCGGTTACACTTTGTCGTGGGTGCCTCCGCGTACCTTCGACGTCTCTGACGACTGTGCTTTGCCGGCAGCGGCTTCAGCGTCGTCGCTGGGTGACTGACGCCCTGTGGCCTGTCTCTTCCCGTGGCCTCCGATCCTCCCGGTTCCGATGAACGCGTTTTGGTGGAGACCCAGACCTTTCCCATCATTTTCTGGGACGCGGGATGCCACTTAGACCGGTTTTAGTGGGGTCTCTGGTCCTGACTGACGTTTAAGGGGACTAGGGGCTGCCTTGTAACTTCAGTTGTGTGTGTGGGGGTGTCCAGGTTCTGGCGGGAGGGTCACCCCACTCTACAGACTGGAAACAGAGGCTCAGAAATCTGTCCCGAAGCGGGCGGGGCGTTGAGTGAGACGGCGCCGGCCCACGCCTGACCGCCCACTGCCCTGGCCCGCAGGCCATGCGGGAGGAGTCAGCTGCCCCTGAAATGGGGGCGCTGGTGGCCGCACCTGGAGGTGTCTCCTCCGTGGCCTCGGGTCAGAGCCGTGCTGCACTGACCAGTCGCCGCCCCTCGAGCTGGACAGAGCATTCAGCCAAGGACTCCATGTCCCCTCGCAGGGCGGGGTGGCGAGGGTCAGGGGTCAGCATGGCGGCTGTCCGCTGTTGGAGTTTGGGGCCTGCGGCCCTTGCGGGCAGAGGGGCCGGGGAGGGGCCCCCACAGCCCCCCTTTCCTGAGCGGTGGGCGGCGGCCAGCGGCTGTGACACTTCCTCTGGGTGAGTCACTGGGGCTCCTCCTCCAGGTTGGGAGCCTGGGCACTGGGGGTGCCCCCGGACCCCCGTTTCTCCCCCGTGAGACGGGCACGCTGACCCCCGGAGGCCTGGAAGCCGTGGAGCCCAGGAGCCGCGGGGGTTGGTTTGAATGAGATGCAGGCCTTTGCTCAGCTCAGCCCCTGGGGCGGGGGCGGGAGGCTGAGACCCACAGGCTGTCTCCATGGCAACCGCCAGCAGCCTCCTGGGCCAGAGCTGCACCTGGAAAGTCAGTGACAAAGCAGTTCCTGGAGGTGGAGGTGGCTCCGCCTGCTCCGCTCTGGGGCTCTGGCTCCTGCGGGGGGAGGGGGGGGGCGCCTGGCTGGCTCTGCACCCCTGCTCCCGCCCCGACCTGAAGACCCCTCACCTGCCCAGCATGAAGGGCGGGTGTGCAGGCGCGAGGCCTCCCCTGGCCGCCCACCCTCTCCAGTGACAGCAGTGATGTCCGGAGGACACGGGTGCGCCTCACTGAGCCGGGCGCACGTCTCCGGGCACCTCGCCAGCCCAGGGCCCCCGAGGAGGGCTGCGCCGTGGACAGTGCCGCTGCCCGGAGCCCAGTGGCCGGGAAGACAGGCTCAGGCTGAGGCCCAGCGTCGGAGCCAGGGTCCTGCTCGGGCGGGGTTCCTCAGAGAAGTCCGGGTGCTGGTGTCCGTCTCCCCAAGGGGCTGGGTGCCGCCTCTGGCCCCGCCTGGATGGGCTCCGAGCAGCGGGTGACAGCACCTTGGGCGGGAAGGGCAGCCCTGCAGACCCTCTGGTGGCTGTCTACTTGGGGTGTCTCTGGGAGTCGGACGCCGTGGCTGTGTGCGCGGGGCCAGGGCACCGTGAGGGCTGTCCGGGCGGCTGGCGCTGTGTGGTCCCCGCCACCTGCTCCAGGGGGCGGGAGGGCCCCTCCCATCGGGAAACAGGTGAAGCGGCCCCTCCCCAGGGACCAGGGTGAGGACTGGGAGCGTGTGCACCCAGCGGGCAGGGACCTCCCGGGCTGTGATCGCGGCCGCTGGTGTGGTCCTGACTGTCCCCAGGTAGTTCCAGATCAAATGGGCTCGGGGATGCTGGGCGCACACGGTCCGTGCCGTCCCCCAGGCTCAGCAGGGACCCCTGTGGGAAAGGTCAGGGAGGAAGAGCAGGAGGGGGAGTGGGCAGGCAGGTGCCCACCAGGGTGGGGGTGGGGTCAGGGTCAGGGTTCCTCTATCTTGTCACCTCCTCACAGACAAGTAACAGCCGTGGGCCCCTGGTCAGCTCTGGCCTTTCCGACAGGGATGGCCTGGGGGTGGCCGGGCCGAGTAGGGGGTTGGAGAGCGGCTGGGAGGAAGGCTGGGGGTGACCCAGGGTCCTGCACAGACAGCTGGGAACCTGCGGCCTCAGAGACCAGCTGGCACCCTGAGTCTGGGGCTGTGGGTGAGGGCCTAGGTCAGGGTTAGGGGACCTGCCAGGGCTGCAGCTGGGGTCCCCCTCCCCCAGCTGTGGGTGCTGATGAGCGGTGTGCCGTGTCGGTGTGTCTGCCGCACATCTGTCTGAGCCGTGTTTGGGTTCAGGCTGTGTGCACGGCTCCTGTTCTCATCCACACGCGTGCTCATGTGCCTGTGCCTTGTATCCGAGTCCCCATGCCCCGTGGGCTGGGCAGCCGGGCCTGGGCCGCCAGTGGTCACAGCCGGGCGTGTGCTCTGGGCCCGAGTTCCAGCTGTTTCATGAGGGTGTCATCATGAGCCACGTAAAAGCTTGTATTTCGCCTTCTTTTGGTGGAGCAGCACATGGAGGGGGAACTCACGTCCCATCGTATCCTCTTCTACCGCCAACAGTTCAGGGTTCAGTGCGCTCCGAGTTAGTTGTACCACTGTCACCGCAACCTCATTTTATTTATTTAAAACATGATTTAATTGCTTTCAGAGAGGAAGGGAGAGGGAGAGAGGGATAGAAGCATCAGTGATGAGAGAGGATCATGGATCGGCTGCCTCTTGCACGCCCCACACTCGAGGTCAAGCCCACAACCTGGGCATGTGTCCTTGACTGGGAATTGAACCGTGAACCCGTTCCATAGGTCGACGCTCACCCACTGAGCCGTGCTGGCCAGGCCCCACAACCTCATTCTAGAACATTTTCCTCCTCCTCCAAAAGCAGCCCCGGCCCCGCCCGGCAGCGCCTGCTCTGCTCCTGGCTGGATGCTCACGAGCGCCGTCGCACCAAGAGGCCTCTGTGCCCGTCTCCCACTGAGTGCCACATCCTCAGGCTCATCCATGTGTACGTGAAGCGGATCATGTCGGCCCTTCACCGTCACTTCACACACACCAGCGTCTCCGTCGTCATCTGTCATGACTACGCAGTGCGCTTCTCTCCCGCTGACCCCGGAGATGGCCGCTTGTGCCAGTCGTCGCTGTAATAGCAGCTCCTTAATGCTGTGGTTCTGACGGGACACGTGTCCGAGGGGGCTGGCCGGAAGGGCTGCCAGAGTCCACCTTGAACGTGACGGCTCAGGCGAGGCCGACGCTGCCCTGGACTGCACACTCCTGACCGAGGTCCTGGGAGGTTCGTCGTCTTCAGGAATTGTCATCGTGTCTGTTCCTTTCCTATTTTTTTTAAAAATTGATTTAAGAGAGAGAGAGAGAAAGGGAGAGGGAGAGAGAGAAACATCAGTGATGAGAGAGAACCATTGATTGGCTGCCTCCTGCACGCCCCACACTGGGGATCGAGTCTGCAACTGGGCATGTGCCCTGACCAGGAATCGAATCGTGACCCCATGGTTCATAGGTCCATGCTCAACCCCTGAGCCACAGCAGCCAGGCTTATTACCTGATTTGAAAGGGAATCCTTTATGATCAGTGTGCTTGTTGGTGCCTTCAGAGTGGGTTCTGTGCATCGAAGAGATTATCAGAAAAGATTGTACTTTCTAAAAAAAAAAAAAAAATCAGTATTCTATTTATGAAAGTTACAAACCCCAAAATATCATTGTTTAAAGGCATTTGGATTAAATCTGCAACAATGTAGATGGACCTTAAAGGCATTATGCTAAATAAGTGAAATAAGTCAGAAAGACAAACACAACAACTATTTATGATGAAAACACTCCGTAAGATGGACATACAAGGGAAGTACCTCAACATAACAGTGACATACGACAAGCCCTCAGCTCATGCCACACTCAGCCGTGAAGACTGCAAGTTTTTCCTCTAAGATCAGGAGCAACACAAGGGTGTCCCCTCTCACCCCTCAATCAACACAGCGCTGGCGCTCCAGCCAGAGCACTGGGCCAGAGAGACACGACGGCACCAGAATGGGCAGGAAGAAGGGACACCAGCACTTTTTGCTGACGGCAAGACTCCATGCACAGAAAACCAGTCTCCACCAGAAAACTGTCCCAAACACGAACCAAGTGCAGTCGAGTAGCAGGATCCGGATCCATGCACGGAAACCCGCTGCATTCCTCTACGCGGACAGTGAAGTTCCAGAAAAAGAAGCGAAGAAAACAAGTTCATGTGCAAATGCAACAGAAAGAATGAAACACCTAGGAATAACCTGGAAGGACGGGAAAACCTGCATGCTGAGAACAGGCGTGATGTTTGAAATCGGAGAATATGACTCCTCCAGTTTCATTCTTTCTCAAAATGGTTTTGGCCACTCGCCCTTGAGGTCCCACGTGAATTTTGGGGTGCATTTTTCTATGTCCGCAAAGGAATGGCTGGGCTTTAGATGGGGATCGCGCGGCCTCGACAGGGTGCTTTGGGTGGTGCGGACAGCTAGCAACGCGGTCTTCTAACGGATCTTTCCCGTGGCTCTCCATCAGCAGTGCTCTGGAGTCCTCCGTGTCCAGGAGGTCTTTTGCCTCCTTGGCTAATTTTACTCCCAAGGATTTCATTCTTTGGAATGCTATTGTAAATGGATTTTTTTAAATGTCCTCTTTTGAGTGTTCGTTGCAAGTGCATAGAAATACAACCTGTTTTGTGTGCTGATGGTATATCCTGAAACTTTGTTGAATTCATTAGTTATGGTAACTTTCTGTGGGTTTTCTACAAATTTAGGGTTTTCTACGTATAAGAAATGTTGAGACTTTTACTGGAATCGCATCGAATTTGTAGGTTCATTTGGGGAAAAGGGACATCTCAGTGATGTTATATTTGTTTCTTGTAATGAACTTTGAACTTAAGTCTTTAATTCTGGAAATTCCTCCTTCTCTCTCCAAATGTGGCTTCTTCACCATTCACTCAGTTCTTTCCCGGAACGCACCTTGGACGCGTGTTCGAGGAGGGGTCTAGCCTCCACGTCGCTTAGCTTCTTTCTCTTGTTCTCTGACGGCTGTGCGTGGATTCCTCTACACTATTTCCTAAACCATTACTACTGTCAAACCACGTCTCCTGCCCAGAGTATGATTCCTGATGGTTATTGCTATTATTTCAGTAACTATTTATTGCCAGACTCTAGCTTTTAAAATACCTGCCTGTTTTGTTTCATGATTTGCTGGTTTTGTCTGAATGGGGTTAATCTTCCAACAGTTAGTCCCAGCAGGTGAATGGACTCCCTCATGCCTCATGGGACTTTGGTTTGAAAGATTTTCCTGTTTCCCTTCTTTTCTGCTGGGACTTTTACCTTCTCTTTGACACCAGTTCTCCCCTCACTACAGTGCATTCAAGGGCATAAAGCCTCCTTCACCAGGATTGTTAAGGTGCATTTTAAATTGTGACTTGGATGTGGAATGTACCAGAGGCATTCAGGGGTGAAGCCTTGGTTTTGGCTTAAACAACAGTTGACTAGTTGCTGAGATGGGGTTGCGGGGGGACATTCACTGGGAAGGAGCAAGCCTAGGAGTAAGAATAAAAAGCTCTTTAGTCACCAGGATGTAACAACTCTGAACTTTAAAAAAACGGTATTTTTATTACCTGAAGTTTGAAACAGAGCCCCTCAGGTCTATCATGTTTGATATGCTTTTTAAAAAATCTCAGTGGGAATGTGTAACATACACTTGGATACCTGAGCCCGGAATTCCAGATTTGAGTTAAAGGTGCCAGGTTGGGCGTAATAAGCACACGGTGGGGTGAATCCCAGATGGAGGGAGCCCTGGGTGTCCACTTTTTGAGGGAGGAGGAGGGGGAGAGGGAGGGGGAGGGGGAGCAGGAGCAGGTGGAGGGGGAGGGGGAGGTAAAACTGGCAAAAGGGACAAAGACTCCGGGTGCTGGCGTCGGAGCTGGTGAGGGTCCACCCAAGGGCAAGGGGAGGAGGCTCGTCACAGCTTTTCCGTGGACAGTGGGGGCGGGCCTGTGCGGGCCAAGGTGACGGGAGGGAAGGTCAGGCGTGCAGAGGGCAAGGTGGACACTGGACATGGGTTTGGGGGAAGGGAGCAGAGGGAGTGCCGAGGGCAGAGGTGGGAATGGGAGCTTCCGTGTCGGTTTTAAGTCCGAATGGAGCAGATTGGAATGGCCTCCCGAGCCGTGGGAGCCCTGTGGCCCCCCCTCCCCACCCCGGTTCCCACTCACCCCGAGATGCATGAGAGGGCGGTGCATGCAGGAGCCCCTCAGCCTCCATTCTCTCCCGCGCCCTCTCGGCACCGCCGCTCACGGGCCGCTTGGGCTGCAGTTGGGTTGGTCTGGGGACCTGGTTCAGGCTGGGGCTCAGACCAAAGGCCGGGCGAGCAGTGCCTCTCGGAGGTGCCTCTGAACCGCGTGCTGGTCACCCACCGCGGGCAGCACGGCCCCGCGCCCTGGGCCAGCCTGTGCCGGGGGCGGGGGGTGGAGGACACGGTGTGCGGAGCCCTCACCTCCCGGTCTGTTGCAGGATCCTCGCCACGGCGGGCACCGACTTCGACCTGCGGACGCTGCGGGCGGTGCGGGTGCTGAGGCCCCTCAAGCTGGTGTCGGGGATTCCGAGTGAGTGTGGCCAAGTCCGCGGGGCTCAGGCCGCCGGGACCCCGCCTCCTCCCACCCGGGCCCGGCCTCTGCGCGGGCCGCTCGGGACCCGGGGAACCAGGTGAAGGGGGGCTGGCCTTCCCAGGGTGCCCCTCCTCCACCGGGCCCGGAGCGGGCCTGGCTCCCCGGAGGGAGGCTCCGCTGTGCCCCAGGTGCGCCCCTCTTCTGGGGTTGAGGGCAGAGCAGAGGACGCCATGGGGGCTGGGCCCGAGGGCGGACTCAGCGCTGCCCGGGCCCCCTGTCCGGGGACTGAGGCGGGTGAGGGGTGCTCCAGGCTGGGCGCGGCCCCGGACGCCGCTGCCGGGGAGACCGGTGCTGGCTCCCGTTCCGCCGACGCCGGCCGGAAGCCTCACGGGCGCCGCGCCCTCTGCCGGGTCCTCCGCCGACACCCTGAGGCCGTGTCGGTGGCGAACCCCGAAGGGCAGGTCCTCCGCGGCGCTTTCCCTGCGGGGCTGAGTCTGTCCGGATCCCCGGCTCTTCCTTCCCAGAACCCCCGGCTCCCAGTGCCCAGCATTCCCTGCTCTTCCTTCCCGCCATTTCCGGCTCATCCTTCCCAGAACCCCCGGCTCCCAGTGCCCAGCATTCCCTGCTCTTCCTTCCCGCCATTTCCGGCTCTTCCTTCCCAGAATCCCCCCCCCCTCCCAGTTCCCAGCATTCCCTGCTCTTCCTTCCCGCCATTTCCGGCTCATCCTTCCCAGAACCCCCGGCTCCCAGTGCCCAGCATTCCCTGCTCTTCCTTCCCGCCATTTCCGGCTCTTCCTTCCCAGAACCCCCGGCTCCCAGTGCCCAGCATTCCCAGCTCTTCCTTCCCGCCATTTCCGGCTCTTCCTTCCCAGAACCCCCGGCTCCCAGTGCCCAGCATTCCCTGCTCTTCCTTCCCGCCATTTCCGGCTCTTCCTTCCCAGAACCCGCGGCTCCCAGTGCCCAGCATTCCCTGCTCTTCCTTCCCGCCATTTCCGGCTCTTCCTTCCCAGAACCCGCGGCTCCCAGTTCCCAGCATTCCCAGCTCTTCCTTCCCGCCATTTCCGGCTCTTCCTTCCCAGAACCCCCGGCTCCCAGTGCCCAGCATCCCCAGCTCTTCCTTCCCGCCATTTCCGGCTCTTCCTTCCCAGAACCCCCGCCTCCCAGTTCCCAGCATTCCCTGCTCTTCCTTCCCATGATCCTCTGCTCTGCGCTTTCAGAATCTTCCGGGTTCCCTCTCAGGACTCCCTCGTCTTCCCTCTCAGGATCGCCTGCTGTTCTCTCCCAGCATTCCCTGCTCGTCCCTCCCAGGAGCCTCTGCTCTGAGCTTCCAGAATCTTCCCCTCCCCTCCCAGGACCCTGCGCTCGCTGCACCCGAGCTTCCTCAGATCCACAGCCCACACGCCCACGGCCTTCACCTCTGACATCTGCCCCCTGCCCGCCCCCCGCCCGCCCCCCGCCCCAGGACCTGGGCTTCCTCAGGCTGCGCAGCTCCCCTCCCGCCTTCCAGCACCTGCCCGGGCCCGGCCTGCGGCTCTGCTGCCCCGCCCCCTGCCTCTGGCCCGCGGCCCTCTGACCCGATGCCCTCTGACCCGATGCCTTCTGACCTGCTGCCCCCTGACCCGCGGCCCCCTCTCCCGCGGCCCTCTCACCTGCTGACCCGCCTTCCCCCCCCCCCCCCCCCGCCTCTGACCCGCGGCCCTCTAACCTGGCGCCCCCTGACCTGCCGCCCCCTCACCCGCAGCCCCCTCACCCTCTGCCCCCTGACCTACCGCCCCCTGACCCGCGGCCCTCTCACCTGCTGACCCGCCCCCCCCCCGCCGCCTCTGACCCGCGGCCCTCTAACCTGGCGCCCCCTCACCCACAGCCCCCTCACCCTCTGCCCCCTCTCCCGCTGCCCCCTGACCTACCGCCCTCTGACCCGCCGCCTTCTGACCCGCGGCCCCCTCACCCGCTGCCCCCTCACACGCTGTCCCCTGACCTGCCGCCCTCTGACCGGCCGCCCCCAGGTCTGCAGGTGGTGCTCAAGTCCATCATGAAGGCCATGGTCCCGCTGCTACAGATCGGGCTGCTCCTCTTCTTCGCCATCCTCATGTTCGCCATCATTGGCCTCGAGTTCTACATGGGCAAGTTCCACAAGGCCTGCTTCCCCAACACCACAGGTGAGGCCGCCCATCCGGGGACCCCGCGCCGGGCCGGGCTCCGGGTGCCCAGCCAGGGACGCGCAGCTGCCCTTCCCTGGGGCAGAGGGAAGAGGTGCGGTCTCAGTCACTCCCGGGGAAACGGAATCAGAGCGGAAGGGTTCGGGGGCCTGGGGTGCGGGAGGGAGAGCCCGGCCGCCCGGTCAGCTTCCGCCGCAGGAGCAGCCGGTGCAGGTGGCGGGGGAAGGACGGGGCAGCAGGAAGCTGTGCGGCTTTGGCGCCGGTCAGGGCTCCGAGCCGTGTCCGGAGAGACGAGGACAGTGGGGTCTGCGTGGGAGCGACACCGGAGGGGCTGCAGGGCCCGGTGTTGGCCTGACCTGGGGACAAGCCGCGGGCCTCCATGGCCGCAGGCGGTGGCCTGAGCCGCGGACGCCTCGGAGACGCGGAAAGGCTTTCCCTGAAATCTAAGCCACTGGGACTTCAGAAGCCTCGGGCCAACTGGAAACCAAAGGGAGTTTTCCTCGCCGCCTCAGCTCCTGCAAACACCGCCTTCTGTTGTGAGTCTGGGGAGCTCTTCCTTCGAAGGCGTGAACAGCACGGGGGCCCCGGCCACGTGCGCTCGTCGTCGCAGCGGGAGAAGGCGTCTGCCCAGGATTTGAGAGCGGAAGTGGAACGTCAGTGAAGAGGACACAGCTGTCCGCACGCAGACGGTGCCTTGCCGTCTTCACGGGCTGTTGAGGCGTCTGGAGGGAGGAGAGCGTGTGGTCGGCTCTGCCCGCACCCGGGACTGCCGGTTTCCTCCTGGCGTTGCTCAGAGGCCCTCCGTGCCGACAGGCGGGGTTTCCACCCCGAAAGTCATCCTTTGCTCCTTTCGCTGGGGCTTGGGGCAGGGAGGGATCAGCACCTGCTGCTTGCGCCTGGTCCCAGAGGTCAGCACGGGGTCCTGGTGTTTCCTCGCGTCCCTCTGCCTGGTCCCTGGCTGCCAGCTGTCCCCTGGGCACAGGATGGGCGGACTCTGGGCCCCCTGTCTGGCGAGCATGGGGACTGCGGTGGCTCCGAGTGACAGGCCGGTGTGCGTGTCGGGAGAACCGCGTGGCAGTTCGGCTGGAGGGAGGGGAGTCCGCGTCCTGGGCGGGGCGAGGAGTGTGCTGTGTCTGGTTTTAAGATGAATCAGTCCTGAGCGTGAGTGGGGTTCCAGCTGAGGGAGGGGGCAGGCTGCCCACAGGAGGGGGCAGCTGGGCAGGGGCAGAGGGGTGGCGGGAAGTTGAGGGGGTTCCACCTCCGTGCGTGCGGGGTGTCCAGGCCAGGAGGGTTGAGAACGCGGTGCTGCTGAGTTCAGGGTCTGCGCTCCCTTCTTTTCCACACAGAAGCCAAGCCAGTGGGCGACTTCCCCTGCGGCAAGGAGGCGCCCGCCCGGCTGTGCGAGGGCGACACCGAGTGCCGGGAATACTGGCAGGGACCCAACTTCGGCATCACCAACTTCGACAACATCCTGTTCGCCATCCTGACGGTGTTCCAGTGCATCACCATGGAGGGCTGGACCGACATCCTCTACAACGTGAGTGCCTCTCAGCCCGCAGCCCCCGGGCCCGCGTCCATCTGACCTGAGGACCTGTGCCCGCCCGCTCCTCCTTCACACCCACCAGGGGCCCACGGGGAGCAGTCTCAGCTCAGACTCTTTATTTATTTATTTATTTACTATTTTTTAAAATATGTTTTATTGATTTTTTACAGAGGGGAAGGGAGAGGGACAGAGAGCTAGAAATATCGATGAGAGAGAAACATCGATCAGCTGCCTCTTGCACACCCCCTACTGGGGATGTGCCCGCAACCAAGGTACATGCCCTTGACTGGAATCAAACCTGGGAGCCTTCAGTCCGCAGGCTGATGCTCTATCCACTGAGACAAACCGGTTAGGGCTTTATTATTTTTTTTAATAAATACTTTAAAAAAATATTTTTATTGATTTCAGAGAGGAAAGGAGAGGGAGAGAGATGGGAACATCAGTGATGAGAGAGAATCATGGATCAGCTGCCTCCTACTGGGGATCGAGCCCGCAATCTGGGCATGTGCCCTGATAGGGAATCACACCGTGACCGTCTGGTTCATAGGCCGGTGCTCAACCACTGAGCCACACCGGCTGGGCACAGCTCTGACCCTTACCTGGGCCTGCAGCTTCTGCTAGGAAAGCGGACTGAGGGAGGTGGTGGAGGTCAGAAAGGACAGGGGCAGAGCCGTCTCCTGCTGCCTCGGCGGACGGACGGCTGGGGGCCGCTTGCTGTGTGGAGAAAGGCGGGGCTGCCTGAGGGGCGGGTACAGTTGGGCTGAACTGAGCCGGGCCCAGGGAGACGGCTGTCGTCACACCGGGTGCCTGGGGGAGCCTGTGCCTTGTCCCTTTGTTTTCTCTCTGGTCTTCACCCCCGACAGCGTGGCAGCCCGCTGGGCAGTGCCGGGCAGTCGGGTTTGGTGCCTGTGACAGAAGCTGGTGTAGCCCTGGGGGAGCCTGGTGCCCTGTCACTCCCACCTTTCCTGCCCGACACTTCTCCTGAGCAGACCTGTCTTCTTTAATGGATAGCCTCCCCTCCCCCAGCTGCCTCCGCCCCCTCCAGCCCTGGGAGCCAGCAGGCAGGGGAGCAATTGAGGGAGCGGCTTTGGGAGGCGGGCAGGGAGGTGCCTGGGAGCCAGGAGTGTGGCCAGTGAGGGGTAGCCCGGGGTTGCTAGGTTTTCCGTGGGTAGAAGGTGCGTCCTGCTCCTGCAACTGTGGGCGGGGGGTCCCTGGAACATAAGGTGCTTCCCTTTGAACCCTCACTTGTGCGCTAGGGTGGGGCTCGGGCTGCGGCCCCTGGAGCCTGTGCCCCCGCCTCCGGGGCTCGTGGGGACCCCGGGTGAATCTTGGGGCTGGGCACCCAGCAGGGGCGTGGTCAGTGCTCGCTAGCAGGCAGAGGGATGAGGAACTCGGGGCGCTGGCCCTGGGTCTAATGAACTAGATTCCTTTCTGGAGCGGAAGCATGTCTGATGACAGCTCTGTCTGAGCGGGGACAAAGGCAGGGATGACGGGCTTGGCTGTTCTCTCCCTCAGCCGATCAAGGAACACTTTTCACAAAGAGAGACCCTAAAAATAGCTCTGAGCCGGCCACATCCTCGCCAGCCCCACCCGAGTGCACGGCTGCAGAGCGGTCCGCGCCGCCCAGGGCTCCCGGGGCTTGGCCAGTGGCCGTGCGACTCCTCGTGGGTCTGCGCCCCTGGGGGGCAGGGCAGGAACCAGACCGTGGGCAGGAGGCCCCATCAAGAAAGGGCCATTGGGGCTTCATCGACACACCCATGGGACCCCTGGTGCTGGGCGCTCCCTGAGCAGCTGCATGCGGGGGGTGAGCAGGAGACGTCAGGAAGAAAGGGCTCGAGAGGGCCAGCGCTCTGAAGAAACACGGGGATGCGGGCGGGAGGTCTGGAACCAGCCGCACAGTCGCTGCGGGACGTGACTTGGAAGTGTGGCGGGGCACCCGGACGCGGTGACGGTGATGCGCCGTGAGGCTGGCGCCGAGCAGGTGGCCACTGTCCCCACGGAGAGGGATAGCAGGGCGGGTGCGGGAGGCCGGCAGGCGGTGTGGGGCGGCTTCTCACCAGCCCAGGGAGGGCTTTCTGGTTCCCGCGACGCGGCTCCCCGCTGGAGGGCGCTCCGTGCCAGGCAGGGGCCTCTCGTGGGCCAGCTGTGGCTGGGGGACGGTGGGCAGCCAGGAGCCCCTTTAAATTCCGACCCGGGGCGATGGGGTCGCAGCAGAGAACATCGCTCAGCGTGGACCACTGAAAACCTGGCGGTGGGGGCTCCCCCGCTGGAGGAGAGTAAGCGGAGTCGCAGTCAGTTCCTGTGGGCCCCGAGAGAGTTATCTCAGGGGCGAAGGAGGGGCTTGCCTGTCCCCCACCCTCCTCCCGTTCCTGTGTTGGCTGCCAGCCAGCCCGGCAGCTGTGGGAGGGAGGGTGCCACCCGGGGCACAGGGGCCTCATGTCCCTCCACACGTCCCTCCACACGTCCCTCCTGCTGACGGAGGCCAGCTGTGGCCCAGGCAACATGTAGAGCATGTTGACCAGTTTGTTAGCAGCCAGGACTGGACACTCTCTGAACCCAGACTGCTTTCTACTGGGAGTGATGGTGGGACTTCCTGTCACTCAGGACAGCTCCACACTTTCCTCCAGGGCCAGTGGGAGACACACTGTGGGTTACATGCACGTGGTTCTGACACGTTCACTGTACTCGGTGCGAGCGACCTGGGGAAGGCGTGTGCGTGTGCACACCCATAGGCTGTGTGCTCTGCCGTCGCCTGGATCGGGGACCAGGAGAGGAAGAATCAGAGGTGTGAGCTGGGGCGGGGGGAGCGGGAGATGTGGGGAACGGGGTCTCCGCTCAGTTTTGCTCCCGAGGAGTGGGGGTGGAGCCTGCATTCTGCTCTGACCCATTATGTCGCAGTGGGGTGCTGCGTGTGCAGTGGGCACACGGGCGCAGGGCTGCCGGGTGCACGTGTGAAGTCATGGGTGGTGGTTAAAAGTACGAGGGGGTGAGATCGCCTGGGTAACGAGTGCAGATGGAGAAGCGGACGCCCAGCGCTGAGCCGGCTCCACGCCTGTGGCGGGCGGCCCCAGCATGCAGCAGAGCCGGGCTCCTGGCTGGGCCTGGCTGGGCCTGGCTGGGGTGGGAGGAACTCGGGAGCCAGCAGAGCAAAGAGCGCCCGGGAGGGCGGCAGGAGCCGGGTCAGGTGGCATGAGGGCTCCAGGAAGGGGCAGGTAAACGTGACCGGAGCAGGACCGGCACGAACCCTGGAAGTCAGGTTAAAGGTTAAAGGTTATAGGCGGAAGGCAGTACCAGGTGAGGACGGCACGTAAAGTCAACTCGGAAGGGCTTTCTCTGGGACCTGGAGCCGGGGCTGGGAGGTGGTGCAGGGGGACCCGGGGACTGACTCTGAAGGGGAAGGCTTTCCGAGGACGGGGGCCGGAAACAGCGCGGATCCGCGGTCCTGGCCCTGTTCCCGCAGGGTCACAGCCTGCAGAACTGGCTGTGTCACCAGCAGGTGGGAGGCTGTCCCGGCCCTGGCAGCCACTGCCCGCGGGGCCGACTCTGGCCTTTTGCCATTTCAAGAGCATCATGTCTGTAGCTGTGGTCCTGGCCGGTTCACTCCACGTTGTTCTCTGGGGGTTCACCCAGATGTGCTGGCTGCTGGTCTCGGCGGAGCGTGTGCCTCATTGGCGCTCACCCGTGGGAGGGCCTCGGGCCGCCCAGGTTGGGGCCGCTGGGAATAACGTGGCTCCGCACGCCTGAGCGCAGTTTCTGTGCAGACGTAAGTCCGCTCCTGGGGCAATGCCCGCGTGCCGTTCCGGTTCTGTGTTGCACGGTTAGTGTCTTAAGCAGTAAAGCTCTCCAGGAGGCCGTGTTCCTACACATCCTCCAGAGCGTGGGATGATCGCGTTCCTGGTGCTGTCGCTGTTTTGACTCGAGCCCTTCAGAGACGCACGCAGGGACGCAGCCCGCGTGGGATTTCAGTTCCTCACGGTCGTGGCGGGACGCTCTTCTCATGCTTATTTGCCAGGGGTGTGTCCTCTCCCGTGACACAGCGCCCGATGTCTCCTGCCCGCGGTCTGTCGGTTGTTCTTTTCCTGGGAGTTTTTCTAGTTGGAGACCGTCTTCATGGCTGGGGTGGTGCTTCGTGTTGGCTTCGAGGTCTGCAGTGCTCGTGGCGTGTGCGGCGAGCGCCTTTGTGTCTTCATTGCACCGCGTGTGCACGTTCTTTGCGGAAGTGTGTACTCAGGTCCTGTGCCCATTTACAAGTTGGGTTATTTGTCGCCCGGCTGGCCTGGCTGTGGGTGAGGGTCGACCTATGAGCCAGGAGGTCACGGTTTGATTCCCGGTCAGGGCACATGCCCCGGGTGTGGGCTCGATCCCTAGTGGGGGGCGTGCAGGAGGCAGCCGATCCATGGTTCTCTCTCATCACTGGTGTTTCTATCTCTCCTCCTTCTTTCCTCTCTGAAATCAATAAAAAATATGTATTTTTAAAAGTTGGGTTATTTGTGATTTTATTTATTTTGAAAAATTTTTTGGTCAATCCTCACTCGAGGATATTTCCCATTGATCTTTAAAGAGCGTGGAAGGGAAGGGAGAGAGAGAAGCATTGAGGCGAGAGAGACACATCGACTGGTTGCCTCCCGCACGCACCCTGACCAGGTCTGTGTTGCTCTTCTTTTCCCAGCTGCTTGAGGGCTAAGGTTTGATGGCTGATCTGCTCTTTTCCTCTCTTGCGATGCTGTCAGTTTACCTCTTGGTACTGCTGTAGCTTTGTCCTTCATGTTTGCTGTATTGCGTTCTCATTTTCATTCCGTTCATTCAGTTAAAAATTCCCTTCAGGCTCCTTGTTCCTGCTGGGGGTGGGGGGGAGTCTGCTCCACAATGTGCCTGCAGGATGCTCCCTGGGTTGGGAGGGTCGGGGGAGCCTCTGCTCTCCCCACGGTCTGTACTGTGGGTGGGTACTGCGGGGTGCAGATGGAAGCCCTGACTCTCCACGAGGCCCCACTGACAGCACCTCACCAGGGTGAGGGGTGGGGTGTCGCCTCCCTGCCACATGGGAGAGTGGAATCCAGGCTCCCACAGGGGGCGTGGGACAGGAGAGGCCTCGCTCTCCACTTGCTAAGGAGGATGTCCCACCTCCCTGCTTGTTCTCTGGTTTGGGGTGCGGCTAGGTCGGTGCCTCATTACAGTCTGGGCTCCCTGCTGGGCTGCCGCGGGCAGGGACAGGTGGCAGCACCGTCTGGCTGGAGTGGTGTCTTGCGAGGCTGCCCCTGGCCCTTTGGCTAGAGAGAGCTGGCTTTGTGCTGAATGCTCCGTCCGTGCCTGTTGGCATTTCCAGGCCGCAGGCTTCTTCAGCGACAAGTCTGCGTACGTGAGGCAAGGAGCAAACCAGTCAACACCCAGGACACTCGCCGCGGCCTGGTCCCAGCGGGTCGGCTTCCTTTGCAGGGTCTTGCCAGGTCTGCTCTCGGGCTGACGCCGGGCACTGGTTGTCCTGAGTGGGAACAGCAGGAAGCGTGTCTACTCCGTCTTCCCAGAAGCACACGTCCCGTTTGTTTTGTTTTGTTTAAGAGCAGAAGAGAGTGGCTTGGCTGCTGCCGGGAACGCTCCATTAGAGGAGGTTGCAGGAGCCAAGTCTGAGTAGTGGGGGGCCCGGCTGCACGCGCTGCTCCTGCTCCCTGGGGCCCATAGCCCACAGGCGTGGCGGGAGGGCCTGCAAGGTGAGGTCAGGTGCGGATGGCGCTTGGAGTTGGGAGTCGGAGCGTCTTTCCCGGCTCTGTCCAGGAGTCAGAAGCCCAAGTTGGCGTCGGTCCCGGGGCCCCGGGAGCTCGGGGCGAGTCTGTACCTCCCGCCCAGGCCACATGCTGGAGGCTGGGAGTCCCCAGGGCGCTCCTGCCTCTGCCTGCCCAGGGCCCTGGCCTTGACTGGAGCTGCCTCCAGAGGGGAGCACAGGCCGGTGGTCGCCCGCCCGCCCTCAGCACCCCGCCCATCGGTCAGGCCCAGCACTGAGGACCCGTACAAACAAAACAGCAGTCGGAAATTAACTGGCTCCGGGGACCGCGCCTTCAGTGGGCTGCGCTGTGCGCACCCTCGGCCCGGGAGGTGCCCTTCTTTGCTTCGGTTGTGGAGGCCATGCCCGAGTGCAGGCTGTCACGGGCCAGGCACGTGCCGGAACGTTCTCTGGGGACTTTGGGACTTGCTGTTGATCTGGGGACCATGTGCCGGGGCTCCCGCCTCTGAGGTGAGGAGGCTGCTGCCGACAGATGGTCAGACGTGGGCCTTGGGGGCTGTGGCTGCCCACAGGAGCAGCCTGGGGAGGGAGGAGGTGTCCAGGCAGAGGCCGGGCATGCCACCCTCGGTGCCCTGGGGGCTTTGCCCTGGGCCGGCTCCTCGGCGTTGCAGTTGCAGCATTGCTCGGCCGTGGCCGCAAGAGCTGAGGCCTGGTGCTCTGGGAGCCGTGGCCGGGAGAGCTCCGTGGGGCAGGGGCAGCGGCAGGAGGGCTTCCCAAGTCCTGCCTGGGCCCCTCACCCCCCGCCTGGACTCTCCCTGCCTGGACCCTTCCAGGTGCTTGAGAAGGGGCCAGGCCACCTCCATGGTGAGGGCTCTGTCTTGTCCCCTGTCCTTCCTCATCTCCTCTCGCTTCCAGACAAATGATGCTGCCGGCAACACGTGGAACTGGCTGTACTTCATCCCTCTCATCATCATCGGCTCCTTCTTCATGCTCAACCTGGTGCTGGGCGTGCTCTCGGGGTAAGAGCCGTGACGGCTGGCGCTGCCCCTGCGTGTGCTTGGGTGATGGTGTGGACACAGGCCTGTGTGACCCAGCGGGTGTGGGGGGGAGGCCTGGCCTGGCCACAGGGCTGCCCTCCATGCGGGCGGGCACTCCCAGCATCCTGAGCGCTAGCTAGCTTCTCTCTGTGCTGCCATCCTGACCGCTCCCTGACCGTCCTGTCTCTGGCCGTCACCCTGGCCCCTGACTGTGGGGAAGGGCTGCTGCTGCCTCTGACCGGGGTCCCTGGGGAGTTTGGGGCCACAGCGGTGACCAGAGAATAGAGCGGCTCTGAGTGTCGGTCACAGTGACTGCTGGGCTCTCCGGCCCGGCCCTGACCCGTCGCCTCTCCATTGCGCCCAGGGGAGGACAAGGGAGGCACGAGGCTGGGTCCTTCCTTGGGGAAGGTGCTTCCTGACTCACGTGGGAGTGAGCGGGAGCACGCCTGGGGCACACGGTGCCCTCCTGCGCGGCGTGGGCTGGCCTGCCTCCCTGTCCCCACCGTGGCGTCAGTCCCCCCATGCGGCTGGAGAAGGTCTCTCTCCCGCCCACCCTGAGGGCTCCATTCAGGCCCAGGGCCTGAGGTGGGTGGGGAGGAGCCTCGTGGGCTCACGGGGCAGCTGTCATTCTGGCCTGGAGAGGAACCGCCACTGGGGGACCGTGGTGGCCAAGGCCTGCGTGCTCCGGCTCGGACCTGTCTCCGGTGAGGGGCGTGCTTGGCACTGGCACGTGTGTGCAGGCCCCTGCACAGGGACCAGCAGGCCCAGAGCGGGTAGAAGTCCTGGTCGCGCTGGGTGGTGGCGGCTGCGAGCAGCCCCGGTGGAGAATGTGCAGGAGGGAGGTCGGCGGAGCTGCCCTCATGCCCCGGGAGTATCCTGGCCTCGATGATTGTCCTCATTGTGGCTGAGCCCTCCCTCCGGTGTCCAGGTCCAGCCAGGGACCCCCGGGTTCTCTTCCAGCCCCGCCGTGGGGCCCCTGAAGCCAGCGGCCAGCGCATGGCGTGTGGGTCCCTCACAGGGTGCTCTCCAAGGCAGCGGCATCAGATGCCGCCTGCAGCCTGGACTGGGGGAGGGGCTTGGCCTGCAGGACCTGGTGCAGCTGCAGCGCGCCTGAAGGGGGTTGGGGGCCTGCCCGAGGGAGGGCTGGCCTGGGGCCCGTTCAGCCTGTTCCTCCTCCGCCCAGGCGCCTGCCCTGCACCAAGCGAAGCAGTTGGTGATTCCTCCGCCGAGAACTGGAGCTGGAGGAGGGCAGGCCTGGTGGCGCAGCAGGTCCCCGCTGGTGCTGTCGGCTGAGTCTGCAGTACTGTCATGGCCCTGGCCCTGCCCCAGGCCCTCCTGCCCTGGGGACCCTGTGTTCTGTGGACTCAGAACTTGGGGGGAGCTCAGGCAGGAGCTCTTTCCTCTCCTGCTGATGCCGCAGCTCAGGCCCTGGCGGGTGTGGGCTGCAGGCAAGAGGTCGGCCTGGGGAGAGCCACGCCTCCCTCTCTGTGGCTGGGTGCCAGGAGCCAGGCCTGCCAGAGCCACCGCGCCCAGAGCCGCTTTCCTGGAAGAGAGACAGCCTCCCGGCTGAGGACAGCATGCTCTTTGCTGTGGGGGTGCCTGCCCACACTTTGTGGACCTGGATCCTGCCCTGAGCCTGAGCTGAGAAAGCTTGGCCAGACTGGATGGGTGTGTGCGCTTGTGTGTGTGTGAGTGTGAGAGTGAGAGTGTGTGTGTGAGAGCATGTGTGTGTGTGAGAGTGTGTGTGTGTGTGTGTGTGAGAGTGTGTGTGTGAGAGTGTGTGTGTTTATGAATGTGTGTGTGTGTGTGAGAGTGAGAGTGTGTGTGAGAGTGAGTGTGTGTGTGAGCATGTGTGTGTGTGTGAGAGTGTGTGTGTGCATGAATGTGTGTGTGAGTGTGTGTGTGTGTGTGAGTGTGTGTATGAATGTGTGTGTGTAAGTGTGTGAGAGTGTGAGAGTGAGTGTGTGTGAGTGTGTGTGTGAATGTGTGTATGAATGTGTGTGTAAGTGTGTGTGTGAGAGAGTATGTGTGTGTGAGTGTGTGTGTGTATGAATGTGTGTGAGTGTATGTGTGTAAGTGTGTGTGTGTGAGAGTGTGTGTGAGAGTGTGTGTGTATGAGTGTGTGTGTGAGAGTGTGTGAGAGTGTGAGACTGAGTGTGTGTGAGAGTGAGTGTGAGACTGAGTGTGTGTGTGTGAGAGTGTGTGCGCGCTCTGTGTGTGAGTGTGAGAGAGTGTGTGTGTGTGTGTGAGAGAGTGTGAGTGTGAGTAAGTGTGTAAGTGTGAGAGCGAGCGTGTGTGTGTGTGTGAGAGTGAGTGTGTATGAGTGTGTGTGTGTGTATGGCCTCCTTCCAGTACTGTGAGCATGAAAGCTTGGCTGGGGCCTGGGGAGGCAGGTGAGCTCCCCACTCGCTCTGAGCCTCTGTGTTGGCTGATGGACTCGAATGCTTCCCTTCGTCCCTGTCTCTGGCCTGTCCTGACCCAACTCCTCCTCCCTCCTCTTGAGCAGCGGTGCTGGGTCTGAACAGCAGAGAACCAGGGGCGTCTCCTCTGGGGAATCCTGTCCCGGAGCTGTCCTGGGTGACAGACGACGGGGCCTGGCTGGTGGAGGGAGGGCAGGCCGGCCCTAAGCAGGGGGATGTGGCTGGTCCCTGCCCCCCAGAGCCCCCTCTGGGGACCGAGGTGCTGTCGCCCGTGTGTGTAGGTGTCTGGGCAGGAGGGCCGGCTGTGCCTCTGTGTGCTCAGGTCAGAGGCCAGGCGGTGGGTTTCCTGTCGCAGCCCCTCCCTGGTCCCTGCCCGCGGGGACCTGAGCTGTGCTCTGTCGCCCGCGTCCCAGGGAGTTCGCCAAGGAGCGCGAGCGGGTGGAGAACCGCCGGGCCTTCCTGAAGCTGCGGCGGCAGCAGCAGATCGAGCGGGAGCTCAACGGCTACCTGGAGTGGATCTTCAAGGCCGGTGAGCGCTGCCTGGCGCCTGGCCTGCGGCTTCCTGTCCGCCCTGGCCTGGGGGACTCAGGGTGTCTGTTCCGGTGGAGGAGGCTCAGGGGGCCCGCGGGGTTCTGGGAAGCAGAGGCAGAGGCGTGCTGCGTGGGTGCTGCGTGGGGCGGGACAGGTAGGCTCACCCTGAGGCTGTGGCTGTGTCTCTCGCAGAGGAAGTCATGCTGGCGGAGGAGGACAAGAACGCGGAGGAGAAGTCCCCCCTGGATGGTAGGTCACCCCTCGTAGCGCTTCCTCCCAGCGGGTGGTGACGCGTGCACCCGTGCGTGGTGGGGCAGGAAGCTGTCTGCCAGGCCAGGCCCCTGCGCGTCGTCACGTGCGCGCACACCTGGCAGAACCCTTCCCGGGGAGGCCCCGTGATGGTCAGCGCGTGCTCCTGGTGAGCCTTGTGCCGTGGGCCAGAGTGGCCGTCGCTGGAGTGGACCCACACCGCACAGCCATGCCCACGGGGTCTCAGCCTGGGCACCGCGGGCACCCGTGCTCACAGCAACTAAGCTCCCAGGCAGGTGCCTCGCAGTGAAGTGGAGGCGAAACCACAGTGGCTTGGCCCCGCTGCCCACATATCAGGTGCCCAGCAGCAGCCGGGCTGGCGCTTCCGAATTGGCCCACGAAGACCTGAGCATTTCCGTCACCGTAGAGCGCTCTGTGGGACCGGCCGCTGCTGGGCCTTTAAACCTGCAGGGCAAACCAGCTGCATCTGTCTGTCTGGGCCCAGAAAGGCCGCACGTCCCCCCCCCCCCCCACACACACACACACCGCCTGGAGCCACGGGGCAGGATGGCTGCCGCCTGCACACCCCTCCCCGCCAGGACAGGGCAGACCTCCTGGGCAGGCTGCGCATGTTCGAAGGGTCCCACCCAGGCTGTGAGCAGGTCTGCAGAGCCGGCCTGACCTCTGGCCTCACCTGGCCAGCCGTGCGGGCTTGGGGCTGCGCAGGCCGGGCCTTGCTCCAGCCGACATGGCCTGGTCACTGGGGCAAGGCGTCCCCAGGGAGAGAAGGGACGGCGGGAGCCACCCTCATACCTCTGGTCCCGTTGCTTGAGCACCGGCGTCATCCCGCGCCCCCATTGCCTCCGCCTCAGGCAGGGCCTGGGAAAGGCCCAGGCCAGGAGGAGGCGATCCCCACGGGGGCTGAGGGAGGCCGCCTGCACGGCTCACGCGTCCCACCGCTGCCCTTTGCTTAAAGCAGTGCTGAAGCGGGCGGCCACCAGGAAGAGCCGCAGCGACCTGATCCACGCCGAGGAGGGCGAGGACCGCTTTGCCGACCTCTGTGCTGTGGGTGAGTCGGGCTCTCCTGGCTCCGTGGGCGGGGCCTGGGACCCAGCTTCCTGCCCGGCACGTCACTGGGGCTGCCCAGCTCTCTGGGCCCCTCCTTCCCCACTGCCTGCCTCTCCCAAGTAAGCTAGTCCCGTGCCCACCGCAGGCCCGTGTGTGCCCCCAGGCAGGCTGGGGCAGCTCCTGGAGGCCGCCTGTGCCCAGGCCGGAGCTCGCTGGCTCAGCGCCCTCGCTGGCTGCGGGCTGCTCCGGCTCTGCCGTCCCCCGGCCGCTGCTGGAGCCACAGATGGTGGCCTGGATGGAGGCGCCGCCCAGGGTGCTGAGTGGTTGGATTCTGGATATATTTGGAGACCAGCCCACGGGGTTGGCTGACCACCTGGACGTGGGCGTGAGAGAGACATCAAGGGTGGCTCCACAGGACAGAGAAGCCAGCCCACATAGGACTGCGGGCAGTGTTTGTGGGGACTCGTATCCAGCCTTCGCTTTGGGACACGCGAGTTGGCCGTGTGGGGTGGAGAGCGGGGGCCGTGCTGGGGGCGCCTGGGAGAGCCGGTGCGTGTGTGGGAGGCCTGGGTTCCCGGTGGAGACAGAAAGGGGGCGCTGTTGCTGGGGAAGGCGTTACAGTTCCTGCTCCTGCTGTCCTGGCCCCGTGGACTGGGTGCTGAAGGGAGGGGCCACGTGGAGCGTGGGGCTTGGTGCAAACATGGCCGTGAATGCCCCTGCGTGGTTGTGCCTTTGCTGAGCGGGGGAGTGTGTGGCTGTCTCCTGTGGGCACAGGGGGTGTGGGGAAGCCAGGCGGGCGGGGGGGGGGGGCGGCAATGTTCCTGGGGGCCGGCCTGGCAGAGCCGGCTGTTCTCCCAGCACGGTCAGCTGGAGGAGGTGCTGGACCGCCAAGGGGTGGTGAGTGGTTGGGTTCTGATCCATTCAGAGACCAGTCCACGGGGTTGGCTCACCGGCCACGTGTGCTCACAGCATCTCCATGAGTCACGTGTCCTCTTCCCCTCCTTCCATGGTGGCCGTGCTTCTAGGTGTGTCCTGTGTGGGTCTGTGAGTGTGTGTCCTGGAGGGGTGTGTGGGGGTGTGTGGGAATGACCGAGAAAGGGGTGGGGTCTGAGTGTGGCTTCACAGACCAGTTTGCACAGCTCTGCTGTGTGTCTCCCCTCGTCTGCCCTGCGGTTCTCTGTGCCCCGCTGCCTGTGAGGAGGGAGCAGGTGTATCTGCCTTGGCCTCGGTGCTGTGCAGCCCTCAGCAGGGCCGTCGGGAGGGCTCGTGGCCCGAGCAGCTCCGGCTCCTCCGCGGTGGCTGTGGCTGTGTCTGGACGGGGCTGGAGGCTGTGTCCCGGCTCAGCGGGGGAGGCTGGGGTGGAACAGCGTCTTCCTTGGGTGGGACGGGCGTGGCATGTGGAGTGCCTGCCAGGAAGCTGCCGTCAGGGTTCCGGGAAGGGCTACCGGGCGGTGCGGGCTGCCGGGCGGTGCGGGCTGCCGGGGTGGTGGCTGCTGCCTGAGGCAGCTGCTCCACGCAGACTCGACTCTCCAAGGCCTCGGCCTGTTTTCATCTCAGTGAACCCAGGAAACACCAGCCTGATGGTGTTCTTAGCATGCACACACACATGCACACACACATACACACACACGTGCAGATGCGCTCGACATTACATAACGCATATGCCCACATTCCCCACCCTCCTCCTGGGACCCGATGCCCACGCCCAAGGGCTTTGAGCGGCACGCACACACCAGCCTTTAGTGCAGAAGCTGGAGAAATCCCGAGGCGGGCAGGGCGTGCGGCTCACAGTCAGACCCTGCCCTGCTGACCCCAGTTAAAGGAGGAGGAGGGTCGGGTACAGCAGGATCCCCAGGCCGCGGGGAGGAGCGGGGTGGCCCGGAGTGCAGGGCTGTGCTCCTGGAAGGTGGCCAAGGGGCAGGAGACAGACCATGTCACTCATCCCCCCATGAGGTGCTGCTGTCCTTGGTGGAACGGGGCAGGGCCAAGGGCCAGTGTCCTTGAAGGTGGTTTTATGGGGTGAGGGCACCTCTGGAGGAGGGGATGTGTCCTGGGGCCACTGCCCCTGCACGTCCTCAGCGAGCCCCCTCTCCCCAGGGTCTCCCTTCGCCCGCGCCAGCCTCAAGAGCGGGAAGACAGAGGGCTCGTCCTACTTCCGCAGGAAGGAG
The DNA here is from genome assembly GCF_951640355.1 of Cnephaeus nilssonii. Taxonomy (NCBI): domain Eukaryota; kingdom Metazoa; phylum Chordata; class Mammalia; order Chiroptera; family Vespertilionidae; genus Cnephaeus; species Cnephaeus nilssonii. Next base: position 1,019,977 of record NC_137085.1, read on the forward strand.
AAGATGTTCCGGTTCTTCGTGCGGCGCATGGTGAAGGCGCAGAGCTTCTACTGGGTGGTGCTGTGCGTGGTGGCCCTGAACACGCTGTGCGTGGCCATGGTGCACTACAACCAGCCCCAGCGGCTCACCACCGCGCTGTGTACGTACTGGGCCCGCCCCCTCCTGGGCCATCGCCCATGACCTTGGGACGCCCTGACCCAGTGCCCCCACAGGCTGCTCAGGCCCATGCCAGGGCTGCCCAGGCCTCGGATCTGGGCCCTGGTTCCAGGAAGCCGAGCTGATTGGCTCGACCTTACCTTTTGGGGAGTGAAACCAGGGAGGGTCTGGGCATGGGGGGAGTGGGTTAGATGGCCAGGCACCAGCCAGCCCCGGCAGACCTGGGTCCTCCCTGTGGGGCTTCAGACCTGCGGGCCAGGCACAGAGCTGCTCGCTTCATTTGCCACAAGGTGGCGCTCCCGCAGGCCCCCCCCCCCCCACCCCAGGAGGGGGAGTCGGGCTCCCAGGGCTCCCCTGGCTGTTCCCACCCTCTTTTTGATTGGCTGGGCCTGGGTGTGTCCGTAACCAGGGCTGACTTACAACCTGTGTCCGTGAGCCGCGACCAGGCCTGGGGATCTGAGTCCGGCGTGGTCTTGGCCTCGGGGGCAGTCCAGGAGGTAGAGGAAGGTGGCTGGGGCGGGGCTCCTTGCCCTTTCCAGGCCAGGGAGCTGGAAGCTGAAAGAGCTCCCAGAGCTGTGGAGACAGGCGCTGGGGGGCCGTGCCTTCCGTCCTGGCTCCCCGCAGGGAGCTCTGTGCGCCTGAAGCCACAGAGCCCAAGAGCCTTTGTCCAGTCCTGGCCCCGCAGGCTGCACGCCCCCAGGGCACAGCCCGGGCAGCTCCTGAGGCCGAAGGAGCCATGGACGCTGGCGGTTCCAGGCCCTGGGCCATGTGGGTAGGACTCCAGGCTAGTTCCCCACGTCCGTGTCGAAGTGGTCACGTGGACGGCGGGGCAGGGCCGAGGAGCAGGAGCCAGAGGGCCCGGGAGCTTCCAGGAGCGGCCGGCAGGCAGCGGCTCGGGCTCAGGCTCCACGCGGTGTCACCGAACGGCCGCTCCGGCCTCCCTGTAGTGCGTGAGCCTTCGGAATGAATGAATGAGTGCGTGTCCCCTCCCTTGGCCTCCGAGGAGGCTGAGCATGAAGCGCAGGGCGGGTCTTTCTCGGGCACAGGTAGGCAGGCAGGGGCTGCCCTTCCTCGGCCGCCTCGCCCTCCTGTCCGTGCCCCTGCGGCCGCTCTCGCCAGTCTCCCGGAGCAGGAGGAGTGTCTGGGCAGCGTCAGCTTCGAGGCTGTGTTGGTGGCTGGAAGGCCATCCCTGTGGCCTCCCGCCCAGGACCTGAGCTCTGTTGTGGTGACCTGGGAGGGGTGGGGTGCCTTTGTGATCGCACATCGGGGCTCTGTGGCCAGGAGCCTCGGGCCTCCAGGTCGCTGGGGCCTTGTGAGCTGCCCTTCGGGGCCAGACCAGCTTCCCCAGCCCCACCCCCACCCCTGTGGGCAGTCATTCAGGGAGCCTGGGGGCAGCGGGGAGGGCCCCTCTGCCCTGAGCTGTTCCTGTCTGAGGGTCAGTGGGCGTCCTTGCTTCTGACCTGGGCCCTCGGCTTCTGCAGAGGCTCTTGGCCTCCTCGCCCGGCCTGGGTGCCCTGGTGACGGTTCAGTTGGCTTGCTCCTGGGCTGGTTGTCCACGTCCTCAGACCATGGACGGAGGGTCCCCTCCCTGAGCCCTTGGGCCGCACAGACGGTCGTGTGTCTGTCTGAGGCTGGCCCAGGGGGCAGTGGAGTTCATGTCCCCAATCGTCGGGGTGCAGGCAGCTGCAGACCTGCCCCGATGGTGCCGCGGAGGCTGCAGTGAGCGTGGGAGTGTGGGGGTCCGGTGCGCAGTGGCAGGGGCGTGGGGCCCTCGTCACTGTCTGTTTCTGGAGCAGCTGGAGGTCCAGAGGCCGGAAGCCTGGCCGGTGGCTGCCAGCTGACCCTTCGCACCCTCTCACGGCCTTGGTCTCCGTGTGGGCGCGGCCGTGGGTTCTGAGCTGGGGTCAGAGGGCACCGAGCCATTGGCCGCTGTATGAAACAAGGAGCCGATTCCAACTCAGTGCTTGGGGAGGAGGCTCAGGCTGACCTGTCCGACGCCTGGAATTCCTGGTGTGGCCGTGGCTGGGCCGGCGGGTCTGCTATCTGGGGCCTCGGTCAACTCTGGCTGGGCTTTCTTGCTCCGACCGCCCCCTCTCCCCGGGCTGGGCCCGTGTCTGTGCCTGGAATTCCCACACGGCTCCCAGTTCAGCGTGTCCTCCCTGCGTCCTGAGGCTCTGGAGGGTCCCTCAGCCCGTGGAGGCAGCGGCCAGCAGAGCCGCTGTGTGACTCACAGAGCGAGCAGCGTGCCAGCTGGGACTGGGGGTGCTCAGGGTGTAGGGGCGAACTGTGAACCAAGTTCAAGCCCAGCCTGGTGCTGGGGGCATCCATCAGAGCGTGGCGTGGGGGAGGGACTAGGCAGTGGGGTGGGTCCAGGCCGCCCCGCCGTCTGCCCTGCTCTGGGTACCCCAGTCGCATCCGGGAGCTCCCGCTGAGCCTGTCTCATGTCCATGGCACTGGGCATGCCCCGCCATGGGGACTGGAGTGAGCATCGCTCCGCACCCTCGTCCTCGGTTGTCCCTGCCCTGGCCTGAGGTTTCAGGGCTCGGGGGCCGCAGGCCAGGCTGGAAGGCTCCCCTGAAAGGCCGGGCCTGGTGTCCTCTGGGCTGGGCTGGAGCCGGAGGGAGGAGGCTGCGAGCTAACGCCCCTCTTCTCCGGCTTCTCCTAGACTTTGCAGAGTTTGTTTTCCTGGGTCTCTTCCTCACAGAGATGTCTCTGAAGATGTACGGCCTGGGGCCCAGGAGCTACTTCCGGTCCTCCTTCAACTGCTTCGACTTCGGGGTGAGTGAGAAGCCTGGGCAGGGTCAGCGCTGGGGTCCAGGCGGGTCAGGCTGGACCTCGCTGGAAGGTGCAACAGCCCCGCCCACTGCCCCAGCCAGGGGGACTCGGGGCTGCAGGACTGTGACCCTGTGGCCAGCAAGGCTGCCTGTGGATGGCAGGTGCAGGGGACAGGGGGCCTGTCCTGGCCAGGCCCTGATGGGTGGGGCGCTTCTGCAGGCTGCCCGCCTGTGGGACTTCCTTCTTCCCTCCCCTGTCTGTCACTCCGTCCGTGTCCTCCTGGCAGGGAGGATGGGCCCGGGCCTGTGGGCCTGCAGTTCCGTGTGCTTGAGCTGCTGCAGAGGCAGCAGGGCGGGGGCTGCAGGGGCGCCGTGCACATGTGGGGCCGAGTGTGCCGGAGCCTGACCCTCCCCCCCTGCAGGTCATCGTGGGGAGCATCTTTGAAGTGGTCTGGGCGGCCATCAAGCCGGGAACCTCCTTTGGGATCAGTGTGCTGCGGGCTCTCCGGCTGCTGAGGATCTTCAAAGTCACAAAGTACGTCCCCTGCGTGCTCCTGGGTGGTGGGGGGTGCAGGCAGCATGGGGGGAGGGGTTGTCCCGGGAATTCATGGGCTGGTTTTGCTCTCAGCTGTCTGGAAGCTCTTTCTGTGGCTTGTAATTGTATAAACACAGAAAGTGATCACACAGGCCAGGCCAGCAGCCCACATGACTTTGTCTTGGCCTCGTCAGGGGCACGTCTGTCCTCGGGATCGTCCTGACAACCTCAGTGTCGCTGGCGGCCTCTCTAGCTCACATTGGCACTCCCATCCATCAGTCCCTCCTCGCCAGGCTCTGACTGGCTGACCTGAGCCCGCCTGGCCCCTGGCCCCAGGCTGCGCCGCCCTGTGCCTGGCCGCTGTCTGACAGCTCCCACTTACCCACTGGGTTGCTGTGTCACTGGAGCAGCGAGTTGCTCTGTTTTGCCCACAAGGAGGCTGAGGTGGGTAGAGGTGGTGCAGGGAGTGAGGACAGCTGGGCTGGATCGCACCTTCACGGCTGGAGCTGTGGTGACGGGGCGAGGAGACAGCAGCCTGGGCCCCGGCTGCCCGTGGGCAGGAGGCCCCTCCACGTAAGCGGCTGGGTGTGGGTCCACGATGCCCCAGTGCGGTCTTTGTGCAGCTGCCTCGGCCTGGGCCCACCCGCTGCGGTGCTCAGTGCGCCTCGGCGGGCCCCGGCTCCAGCTCCCTCCAGGGGCCCTCGGCCTGTCTCCCGGGGTCTGGGCTGATTACGGTGCCTGGAGGGGAAGCTGGGTGCTCTGGGCTCTGCACAGCAGGAGCCGCGGTGAGGGGATCAGGCTCTCTGAGGGTCAGCAGCCGGGCTGTGGGGGACTTCAGGGGCCCACGTGCTCGAGAGCCCGGGAGAATGAGGGGGTGAGGGGTGGAGGGTGCTGAGGGGGCTCAGGCCAGGCTTCACCCCCCGCTGCAGTGGTCTTTGCAGGGACGGCCATGGAGTTGACTGCGTCCTCACGCAGGTCCTCTGCAGCTGCCATGCGGCTGTCCTCACACACAGCGCTTCCCGGGGCCCTGGAGGTGTTGGGTGTTGGGGTGAAGAGGGGGCCTGGATGACGTCGGGTCGGGTGTGGCTGCCTGTGGGAGGGGCGGAGTGACCGGAGCAGGTGTGAGGGGCCGTCAGCACTGCGCACGCCGCTGTGCCATCCCCCTGGGCTCGGTGCCAAGGGTGGTGGGTCGGGCTGCGGAGAAGAGCTCCGCCTCCCTCCAGGTGCGTGGCCCTTGGGGGTCAGAAGGTCCCAAAGCCACAGGTGTGACACTGAGAGCGGGCCCATGGGGGTCTGGGTCCAGAGCTGGCATCCCCCGCCGGGTGCAGCCCTGTGCTCAGACCCCCCGTCTGCCCCAACAGGTACTGGAACTCCTTGCGGAACCTGGTGGTGTCGCTGCTCAACTCTATGAAGTCGATCATCAGCCTCCTGTTCCTGCTCTTCCTGTTCATCGTGGTCTTCGCCCTGCTGGGCATGCAGCTGTTTGGGGGACAGTACGTGCGGGGGGTGAGGGGTGCTCAGTGCAGCTGTTCGGGGACTGTATGTGCCAGGGGGGTGCTCAGAGCAGCTTTTTGGGGGACGGTATGTGCCGGGGGCGGGGTGCTCAGAGCAGCGGTGCTGGCCCAGCCGCCTCCACCTGAAGGTCACCCACGTGCAGCCTGTGAGGGCGCCGGGCCCGCGGGGCCAGGTCCTGGCTCCTGATGGGCTGCCTTACTCAAGGCTGCTTGTTTTTCTCAGGTTCAACTTTAAAGAAGAGACTCCAACGACCAACTTTGACACTTTCCCCGCTGCCATTCTCACTGTCTTCCAGGTAAGGCCCCAGCCCAGACCCTCTGTCCTGCTCGGCTCTCCTGGGGCTGGGAGGGCCGCCCCTGTCCCTCCTCAGGCCTCTGCAACCCAGACAGCCCACCCCAGCCAACTCTGCGCACGCGACGGGGGGCCGGGCCGCAGGGCCCATGTCCTGTGATGCCGCCTGGGAGCTCCACTGTCATCTCTCAGCCCCAAGGACCCGGGACCCCGCAGCTGTTTACCCTTTGAGAATAAAACAGCAAAGTGCCCCAAGCTCGCCGTCAGTCCTCTCCTGTCTGCAGGCGCCCCCCCCACCCCACCCCCCCCGCCTCTCCATGCGCCTCAGGGCTCCCCTGAGGACCCTCTTGCTCGAACACTTACCCCCTGGGCTGCGCCTCCACAGATGCCCCTGCCAACCATTTCGTCCCACAGACCTTGGGGCGGCAGGCCTGAGACGAGCAGCATGGGGGTCTGACTTTTGGGGAACCTGGCGGGTGCGCGTGCAGGCAGGGCTCTGAGTGGACCCTGGCCTTGGGCTGCCGGCCTCCTCAGCCAAAGCTGGAGCCCACGGCGTGTGCCGGGACGGCCTTCCAGCCAGGCTGGGTGACACGAGGAGCCCACCCACACGCCTCTCACGACGACCCTGTCCCCCGTCCCCATGGGAGCCCCACGGCCTCTCAATCCCGGCCGAGCAGAGCCAGCCTCGCCCAGGGGACCTCCTGCTTCTGGCCAGCTGGGACCCGGCCTGTCCCCCCCCAGCTTCTAGTCTAACTTCCCCCGTAGTCGCTCTGAGACTGTCTCAACCTCGATTTCCTGATGTGGGCGCCTGCGCCCACGCCGCTCCCCTCGGATGCTTACTGCCCTGGCTCCCACAGCCGGGCCCCCGAGCTGGTTAGCACTTGGGGGGAAGGAGGGTCCTGCATCTGGGGCACAGGAGTGGTGTCCACGCTGGGCCACGGGCAGAGGGAGGCCAAGCGTGACACTGCCCTGTGCCAGGCAGGAGCGCCCTCTTATCTGTAGGTCACGGGCCAGCTGGATGCTGACTGCCAGGCGAGGGGAGATGGCAGGATGGGTCCAGCCAGAGCAGGAAGCAGCGCGGGCGTGGCAGAGGGGGGCACCAGCCTGGGGGTCTCTGTGCCACACGGAGAGGCTCTGCCCAAGGGGTTCCCAGCAGGCGGCGACGTGGTCGCGGTCAGAGCTGCTTTGCCATGTTTGTCGTTAGGAAGGACCTGGGCGTGGTGGTGGTTGTGATGGGGGCCCGGGGGGCGAAGAGGCCGGAGTGAGAGAGGACGGTCTGACGAATGGTGCTCAGGGTTAGACCCGGGCCCTGTGCGCTGACACAGAAGTGAGACGGTAAATAGTTAGAAACTAAGGGCTCGCCGTGTGGACAGCAGTGCCTGTGGGCTGGAGACCAGCAGCGGTGTGGACACGGGCCCAGGCACCCCGCAGTCGGGAAGAGGCAGGTGGGCGGGCGTCCACGCACCGATCAGCTCTGCGCTGGGCGGGGGGTGGCCCAGAGGAGGCCGAGGAGGGCTGACTGGCTGCGGGAGGCCGAGACGAGCACAGGGCAGGCACCTGGGAGGCCCACAGGATGGTAATGGGCCAGAGGCCTGAGACCCGGGACTGGAGTCCCCGCTCACGGTGAACCTGCAGACCATGTGGCAGGTGCCCCCCCACTCCGGGGGCCACGGATACCCACAGTCTGAGGTGAGCTCGCCCTGGGGACGTGGCGGTGACAGAACAAGCGGGTAAGAATGCGTATGCACAAGGTCCTCGGACGGCGAACGGAAGGACGGCCGGTCCCACAATATGGCAGACGGGCCCCGAGTGCCACGAGCAGGCCGCGCTGAAAGGCAGCTCTTTAGATAAACAGGGCGCGCTGTGCAGGGCCCGGGCGGACGGCGAGTTCACCTGCGGAGCCACGGGCGCGGCCCTTGCAGATGCCACTCGGGCGAGGCCGCTGGCACCATTCCAGAATGTGCTGAGAGCTTGTATGCTCCGAGGCCAAGCAGGTGAACAAAATGCGAACTCAAACCATCCCAGGCCCGTGTGAGGACGAGAGAATCTTAAAGTCCACCCTGGAACACCAGGTTTCCTACGAGAGAGCGAGTCTGACGGGAGGCCGCTGTGAGCCAGGATGCCAGGAGCCCAGAAGAAGCAGCTTTAAATCCTGGAGGACAGTCCCTGTCACCCTGGGGCCGAGCAGAGCTGTGCTTCAGGGGAGGTGGGACTAAACACGCAGAGACAGTGTGGGGGCGCCACCACCCCGCCCCCCAGGGCTAACAGCACCAGCCGTCTATCTCTACATTGAGTAAAGCGAGCGTTTAGAAGAAGCAAGTCCATTAACTAACCCAGAAGAAACTGGAAACCCAAACTACTCCAGAAACGGAGCGTTCGAGGCCTGCCCGTCCAAGCCGCCTGCAGCAGCTTCCCAAGTGAGCTGCGTGAGTGTTTAAGGAAAAGTTACTCCCATTTTGTGCGGAGACCACAGGGAGAGCGCCCGCCCGCTCTGTGCGGTAGAATAACTGATGGGAACATGGGGCCGCCGCAGACAAGCACCCGCAGGGAACGGCTAATCCAATCTGGAGGTGTTTCAAATGATCTCCACAATCAGCTTGGAGTTATCCTGCAGCCAGAGGATTTGACATGAGGAAGGCTATTAATGTAACTCAGCTGCTTCACAGATGAAAGAAGGGAAACCCTGTAGGATCAGAAAAAGCATTTGAACTCCAGCAAAAGCACAGCCACCATGAGCGGGAGACGCAGCGAGATGGGCGAGCGTCGTTACCTGTCCAGTTGGCAGCTCGGGGGCACTGGGTTCAGGGCACTGCCTGGTGCGTATCTGATAAAACCCAACGCTGACCCCAAAGGCAGCCTCCGCAGATTCCACCGGCATCAGTGGGCCTGGCTCCTCAGAACAACCACAGGAAAAGGGAACAGTTTCTCGGGTTGACGAGAAATAAGGAAAGATGCCCCTGTTCACAGGTGAGAAGCACACAGAGCCCCCCGGCTGTCCCTGCGGAGGGTGTGGCAGTTTGGTTGTCCGTAGAGAACTAGAGCTTGGACTCCTACCCGGTACCAGATTTGGATTCCAGTTTCATTAGGACCTAACCGTGCAAAGAAATCGGAAATTGCAGAAGAACTTACAGACTGCGACGCCTTGAACTCAGGGAAGGCCTTCCTAAGGAGGACTTAAAAAGCACAGAGCAGAGAGGAAACCATTAACAAATCTGCCTGTTAAGGATTTCTGTGCATCAAAAGACACCCTAAGAGGATTAAAACAACAAACGTCAAGGGGAGGAGACGTTCCCATAGAGTCGGCAAGCAACCAGGATTAGTCCATGCTCCTCAGCAGCTTCCCCAGTCAGAGACAGCTTCCCCTTCTGCAGCAGGAAGCGGCAGAGGCGCGCCGGGCGCCTCGCAGGAAGGGAGACGGGCTGACAGCACACCTGTCGGCTCGGCTGCCACCGGTGCCGGGGCGCACAGTGATCCTTTCCAGCGGCCAGCGCAGCTGGGACGTGGAAACCCAGCGACCCCGGTTTTAGAGACGCTGTGGAGGAATGAGGGTTCCTTCATGCGGTTGCTGTGTTGAGACCCCCCTGAGAGCAGTTCCATATCTGGTCCACGGGGCTTGGCACAGGCAGCTCCTGCTGTCGGTGGGGAGAGGTGGGCTGGGAGGTCCCGCCACAGCGGCAGCATCTGAGTGAAACCTGGGCGTCCCCTGAACGTTCACGCCGGGCGACAGGTAGGAGGTGCGTCTCGTCTGAGCAGCAGGGAGAACGGGGTTAACACGGGGCGGCTCGCAGACAGTGCCGAGGAGAGAAAGGCTGATCCGAGGCACCTGAGGCTGTTGAACAGGAGGCAGCTGTTGGGGGCACATGCGCAGTGAAGGTGAGAGCTGCAGGGGGATCAACACCGAACTCAGGGTGCCGCTCCTGGGGGACCTCAGCACCTTTGACGCTCTGCTTCTGAAGCTGGGGCGTGGGCACATGGGGCTTCTCAGTGCTGCTCATCATCTCTCTCCGAGTGTCTGAAATCCTACGGAATTAAAGGGTCCAGAAAGATAAACAGGGAGCATGCGGCAAAGGAAGTTGGTGCCATATTAGCAGCCAAACAGAAGTTCAGGTGGAAAACCGTTAGTGAAAACAGGCAAGGACATCACCTCGTGGGAAGAGGACGCTGCAGGCCTGCATGTGCCCACCACGTGGCCTGAAGTGTGTGCGCAAAAGCCAAGAGAAGTCCACGGAGAATCGAGGGCTCACCATCTCAGAAGAGCTTTTTCACCGTTCCTGCCAGGCTGAGGGGGGTGCTGAGAGGGGTAAGGAGGCGAATGGGGGCTCGTCTGGCACATAGAGCTCCACCCCTGAAGACAGTGAATGAAATGGCCGCCATCCGGGCACAAGGAGTCCCAGGAGGGGATCGCTTCCTAGGTCCCCAGGAAACCCCTGCAGGTGTAGAGAGCTGCTGTCCTACACAACAGTCCTCATCTGATTTAAATAAGTAGAAACCACTGGGAAATAGTCACAGAACACCCGTCCCCCCACCCCCTGTCTCTGAAAGCTGAAGGGTTGAGTTAAAGAAGACAGCACAGTCCGGCCGACCTGGCTCAGTGGTTGAGCGTTGGCCTGTGAACCAGGAGGTCACGGTTCAATTCCTGGTCAGGGCACATGACTGGGTTGCGTGTTCGATCACCATTGGTGTCGTGCAGGAGGCAGCCGATCAATGATTCTCTCTCATCAATGTTTCTATCTCTCCCTCTCTCTTCTTCTCTGAAGTCAAAAATATATATATACTAGAGGCCCAGTGCACAAAATTTGTGCACAGGTGGGGTCCCTAGGCCTGGCTGGCAATCAGAGCCGATCGGGGCCTTCCAGCTGCTGGCTGGGGCCTTCTTGCCCGCCGCTGGCTGCTGGCTGGGGCCTGCCGGATGGGGAGAGGGACCACAGGAGGTTGGCCAGCTGCGGGAGGTTGGCTATGGGAGTGCACTGACCACCAGGGGGCAGCTCCTGCATTGAGCGTCTGCCCCCTGGTGGTCAGTGCGCATCATAGCGACTGGTTGTTCTGGTGTTCTGGTCACTTAGGCTTTTATATATGTAGATTTTTGAAAGACAGCACAATAAATATTACAAAACATTTAGAACTGAACAATAATATCAAAACTTGAGGGAGGAAGCTGAAATAATACAGGAAATTTTATAATCTTAAATGCAGTTCTCAAAAGAAAGGCTGGAAATAAACTAGCTATGTGCTCATCTTGAAGTCTAGACAAAAGGAATGGAGTAAACCACAGAAAATGGAAAGCAGGAAAGTGTGATAAGGGCAGACATTAATGGAACAAAACTAAGAACACCAAGATAACAACATAATAAAAATCTTAAGAAGATTAACTTTCTAGCAAGACTGATCAAGAAAAAGCACAAGTAAAAAGTATTGCCCAAAAGGAAGGCATTAACTACAGAAAACAGGTGATTTTTTAATCCCAAACAAATGTTATGGCACCTTATTATGATGATAGATTTGAAAACTCAGATGAAACATGCACTTTTATAGGAAAACACCAATTACTTAAATTAGCTCACGATGAAGTTTAAAACCTGAGTCATTTACGACCATTAAGTAAATGGACTCCGTGGTCAAAGCTCTCTTCCTGTCTCTGCCGCCTGCCTGGGCCAGGTGAGGGTCTCCAGCCTCGGGGAACGGATCTGGACGGAAGCTGAGTCAGGTGGAGCCTGGCCCACAGCAGGCAGCGATCGGGCAGGGAGAGCAGACTGCAGCCCGGGCGGCCTCAGGAGCAGGTCTGTCTGGTCGGCCGACCTGGCCTGGGCGCCTGGACACCGCCCGACACTCAAGAGGCGCCTGACACGTTTGCTCAGTGAAGGGGGACACAACAGTCCAGTAAACGTGAAGGGTCTAGTCCCGCTGGTATGACACCGCCATGGCCGAGCCGTGTGTGTGCAGTCCTGCGAGTTTGCCCTGTGACCGCCCGTCTGCGGTCAGAAGAGCAGTAAGCAGGCAGGTGGAGCAAGAGAAAGCATCGCTCTCGTGGTGTGAACATCTCTCAGTGAGAATTGGCAGGGTTTAAAGAACGAACCACAGCAAGGTGGGTGACGGACAGTAGGCGTGGGTTTCTTGTTTTTTCGGGAAAGGAAAACATTCTAAAACCGACTGGTCGTGGCTGCGAATATGAAAATGCTAAAACAACTGGCACAGTGTAAATGACTGAGTTACATGGCGTGTGAGTTGTATCTCGACAAAATGGCTCTTATGAGAAGACTATGGCCAGATCCCAGAGAGACTGTGTCACCTGCACTGAGGGTGCCCGGGTCCAGCGTTGTCTCCTGTGGCCTGTGTCTGGACGCGGTCGACGCGAGCATCAGTAGACTGAGGAGAGCAGATGGTCCCCCCTGCGACGCCCCCTACACCTGTCTGTAGCCGGGTGTCCCTCCGACTGGGACCGGCGCCGCTGTCTCCTCCTCGACTGCACCCAGGACCTCTGCTGCGTAACCGCACGCCCATTCCTGGTGGCCGCCAGCACTGGTCGTTTCTAGAATCCAGAGCAGTGCCACTGGAAGGCATTGCACTCAAGGTCAGAGCAAGGGCGCCCGGTGCTCAGCAGGGAGGGTCCTCGGAGGAAGACAGGGAGGGTCTGGGGAGGAATCGACACGGTGGTTACTCGTCACTGATGCAGCTGTAACGTAGGAGCCTGAGGGTCGGTTAGCAATCCGAGCGTCCACCAGCATTGCTGACTACAAGGTCGACATGCAAAGCACAGCTTCCGTGTGACAGCAGCATTCCCGCGGAAGTCAGCCACACCAACAGCTTTCCCTCCGTCATAGCCAAGTGTAATGCCCTCCCAAGCGTGCAGGGCTCCGACGGGCCAAAGGGCATGAGCACAAGGGGCCTGTCTACAAGCCGGACGCCTTGGTGGTCAGTGCGGCCCTGACCCGCTCTGACCTGTGAACTCGGTGCGGCCCCGACCCGCTCTGACCTGTGAACTCAGTGCGGCCCTGACCCGCTCTGACCTGTGAACTCAGTGCGGCCCTGACCCAGGCCCCAGCCCGCCGCACGGGGAACTCAGCCTCTAGATTGCGTGGAAGAGGGAACATCCAAGAACAGCCAGGACCTCCAGAGGGAGGGGCTCTCCCACCACCTACCAGGAGTTTTTAAAAAGCTGCAGTGATGAAGAGTGTGAGCTAGAGAGGGAAGTACCAGTGTCACATTCCAGAGCCCAGAAAAGTACCCGGGCTGTGCGGGAGGCTGGTTGTCTGAGACGGTGGCAGAATTCAAGGGTGTGAGGATGGATGTTAGAAGGTGGGTCGGGGAGCTGGCTCACCAAGTGGGGGAGCAGAGATCTACCCGCCACGTGGTGCCAGCACAGAGCCGTGACTGCTAACCCCTGTGGGTGCACAGAGCTATGACCACTAACCCCTGTGGTAGGCGAAACCTGATTGTGGAAAACCAGACAAAATTACAAAGAAAACAATATCCTACCTAATAATAGAGTAATATGCAAATTGACCGTACCTTCGCTATGCCCATGATTGGCCAGGAGGCGCGGGGGGGCGGGACTCGGGGTGGCCGATTGGGCTGGCGGGACGCCATGGCTGTGCTGCGGCACAGAAGGGGCCTCTGGGGCAGCGAGCCCACATCCCGCCACCAACCATGAAGAGTGGGGAGCTGGGTGGCTGCTCCGGCACCAGCGGACAGACACCCAGCTCCCCCGCGATCGAAAGCGAAAGCGGGGGACCTCGGTGTCTGTCCGCTCCGCCGCAGGCTTTTGAAAGGCCTGGTGCACCAGCGGACACCCAGCTCCCCCACGATCGAAAGCGAAAGCGGGGGACCTCGGTGTCTGTCCGCTCCGCCGCAGGCTTTTGAAAGGCCTGGTGCACCAGCGGACACCCAGCTCCCCCACGATCGAAAGCAGGGAGCTGTGTGTCCGCTCTGGCACCAGCGGAACCCCTGCCATCAAAAGCGGGGAGCAGGCTGCCAGCAGTGTCCGCGGAGCGTGCTAGGCTTTGCGGGGCAGTGGATATGGCCTGGATGGCAGGTTAGGCCTAGGGGACCCTACACGTGCATGATTTAATCATGCACTGGGCCTCTAGTACCTTTATGATCTTGGGATGGAGAGGAATCTCATAGACAAGATGCAAAACGCAGAAACCATAGCAGGCGGATATGTTAGAATATTGCGTTTTTTTGGAAGGCAAAAATTAGGTAAAAGCAAAGAGGAGACCAGAAGATCTTTCCAAAAACATTGCAGGTAGTGGCTTAGCATGCGCCAGAACACACGTGCTGACACGTCAGGGAGGAAGGCTGCCCTCCCGCCACAGGAGAGATCCTGCAGCCTGTGCCCTCAGCAGCTTGCCTCCCCCCCCACACAACAAGACGGACCGCCGCCGGGTGCTGACGCCGGGTGCGTGGGGTGAGAGCGGCCCGCTGCTGGCCACAGTGCAGCGGGTCTCCGCTGTGGGAGCTCCTGGAAAGTCCAGGATGCAGCACTGACTGTCCGCCAAGTCCAGCTCCAGACTCGCAGCCAAACCCTGGCTGCCACCGCGGGGCAGGGCCTGTGGGGGGGGGGGGGGGGGGAAGCGGGCAGAGGAAGGGAGGGGTGTGCGCAGTGGTTCACGTAGTCGGTGGATTGTCTGTGTGGACGCGGTTGAACTTGGATTTGTCTGCGTGGACACGCGAGTGGAGTGGGAGAGCACATGGGTGTTGTGTTTAGAGTCGCGTGGCGTTGACTCCAGATGGGGCCTGGCCAGGTGCAGGGCTGCGGGACCCGATGCGGATGAGCAGTGTGAGGTGTCCTCAGTGCGCACGCGGGGATGTCACTGTCCTCTTGTGCTTTCCAAAAAGGAAGTGGAGGATCCGGTTTCCTCCTGGAGCGAGAACTGCATTGGCCCCGGCCCGGGTGGCGGGAAGCGGGGGCAGAGGCCTGAGCAGCGGGCCCTCCCAGAGCCGCGGTGTCCTGACTGCAAGGCATTGACCGCGGGCTCCCCGGCCCCGTTTCTCAGCTCACAGCTCGGTCCTCTCCTCGCCCTGCTCACCGTGCTCTGCTCGGAGCTCCCTGTCCACGTTTGGCTGGAAACCTTGTTAAGGCCCCGCCCAGTTGGCAGCCACGTTCCCCCCCCCCCCCCCCAAGCGCTAACGCAGGAGGGCGTGGCCACCTTCCCTCCGGGGCTCCCTTACCTGCAAGCGTGCGGGTGTGCGTGTGCGTGCACATGTGCCCAGGGTCCCTGGGAGCAAGTGTGTTGGGGCAAGGGGTGTGTGCACATGTAGGGGGTGACATGTGGGTATGTGTACCTGAGTGTGCGTGCGTGCGTGGCGAGGTGTGTCCTTGGTGCTCACCCCCCGCAGATCCTGACGGGAGAGGACTGGAACGCAGTGATGTATCACGGGATCGAGTCGCAAGGCGGCGTCAGCAAAGGCATGTTCTCGTCCTTTTACTTCATCGTCCTGACGCTGTTTGGAAACTGTATCCTTCCTGCGGGGCGGGCTGCAGACAGCAGGGGCCGCAGGTCTGACCTGCACACGCCGGCTGGGTGTTGGCCGCCGGCCGCCGTCCTGTCCAGTCGGAGTTGCTCCTGCCCCTGCGTGTCCCTCTGGGGCAGCCGCGGAGGGTGCCTGTGATGGGGTGGGTGTGGAGGGGCCAAGACACGGGCAGGGCCTGACCAACAGCGTCATCGCTGTCACAGAGCAACTGCTCCTCGCAGTCGCACTGGCCAGAGCCCCGCAGGGTGTTGGCCCCCGGGGGCGGGGCGGGACGGGGCGGAGCGGGGTGAGTCTAGGCCTGCAGGGAGAGGACTCGGTTACCTGGCACACGGGGGCCTGACTGGTGGGACTGTCCCCCGAGGACACGGCCGTGTCTGGGACAGTGGTCGTCACGATGGGGAGGTGCTGCTCACCCTCCGGGACACGGTGGCGGCCCAGTGTCCGCGGTGCCCAGGGCAGGTGACGGAGGCGGCCACAGGCCCGCAGCCTGGTCCGCAGGAGCCAGGTCCCAGCACACGGAGGGCTGGGGTGCTGCCCCCGGGCCCAGGCGAAGACAGCTGCTGCCTGGGGTGGAGATGGGCTTGTGGGGGCGCGGCTGCAGGGTCAGCACCCAGCACCAGGCCCCCCGAACCTCTCCTACGGAGCACCCCGGCTGTGACACGCTCCTTAGAAGCGAGCAGCAGGCCCGAGGGGAAGGAGCCGGGCGGCCTGCCCTGCTCTAGTGGCTCTGGGGTCGGCCTCGGGTGCCGTGGGCTCGGCTCGGACGTCCCTGCTACTCGAGGAGGCGGCCGGTGTGAGCCTGGCCTGGGACCTGGCCCAGAGGTGCTGCCGTGGGGCTGCAGGTCTGTGGCCTGTCAGGTGCGGTCTCTGCCCACAGGACCAGAGTTGAGCCCGTGCAGCCAGAGAAGCAGGTGGTTTTGTCCGATGCTTCCTGCCTCCAGGCAGCGGGGACGGGCACAGGAGTAGGCGGCCCATGGGCCCTCCCAGAAAGCAAGGGTGGGTTAATCCCACAGCCTGAGCTTCCGGCCGCAGTCAGCCCGAAGAGCTGGGCTGGGGGGGTGGGCATGAGGGGCGGTACAGGGTGGCGCTGAGCCACGGCCCTGCAGCTGCTCTGGGCACTGTCGGGTCGCCAGGCTGCAGGGCCCGGGCTCTGAGGGAAGGCGGCTGCCAAGGAGAGGAGGCTGAGGGGTCAGGGTCGGGTGGGCCCTGTGTCCCTGAGGCTGTGGGGTGCCCGTGTGGGGACAGGCTCCTTTCCTTACCTGGAGCCACCAGACACCTTGCTGAACGTCTTCCTGGCCATCGCCGTGGACAACCTCGCCAACGCCCAGGAGCTGACCAAGGTACACGGGGGGGGGGGGGGGGGTGGAGCAGCGATGCCTCCTGCAAGCAGGTGCAGGAAGGGGTGGGGTTGGTCCCTGTCGCTCTGGATGAGGCCAGAGTGCTGTGAGGAGGCCCAGGTCATGGGTCAAGAGCCCGTGTGACCCGTGTCCAAGAGGCGGGTGGGCAGAAGCCAGGCTGTCACTCAGGGTGGGGAGCGGCGCCGAGGCAGCAGGAGGAGCCACCACGCCAGGGAGGCAGGTGCCCTCGAGGGCAGCTCTCAGGGAGGCACGGCCCAGGCAGGACTCGAGACGTGGTGGCCGTTGCACTGGCCTCAGGAGGGGCCACGTGTTGGGGTCCAGGGAGCACCCAGCTCTGAAGACTCAGGAGGGCCATGAGGGACCCGTGCTTCTCCGGGTGGTGAGGGGACCCCATGTTCATCCCGGGTGGTGGGGGGACCCCATGTTCATCCCGGATGGTGGGGGGACCCCATGTTCATCCCGGGTGGTGGGGGGACCCCATGTTTGTCCTGGGTGGTGAGGGGACCCCATGTGTGCCCCCATGGTGAGGGGACCCCACGTGTGCCCCATGGTGAGGGGACCCTGTGGCCAGTGGCAGGTGGATGGTGAGCTGGGGCAGGTGCAGTGCTGCTCAGACACTAGACCTGGCAGAGCAGCTGAGCTGCCTCTCAGCACGTCTGCGCAGCAGGACGGCGCCTGCCCTTTAATGCTAGATGCCCTCGGTGCCGTCTCCACTCACCGCCCGCCGGAGGGGCATGTGCTTCTACACGCCCCCCGCGGTGTCCCTGCAGCAAACACAGCCCCCTGCCTGGTCCCTTCACCGCAGCCCCGCAGGCCTGCTGGCCGCCCACGGTTCCAGCCCCGAGGGGTGCTTAGCGAGCCCAGAGCGCAGAGCGGAGGCCGCTGCCCTGCTCCGGTGGCTGGAGAGCTGCCTCTGTCACAGACGCTGGGACCTTTCTGGCGTGCCAGTTTCCCTAGATGCCACCTGTGAACACCTGTGCGTGCCCCGTCCAGCCCACCCCAGGCCAGCACATGCCCACTCTCCACGCGTCAGTGCTGGGCGGTGTGGCCGGGCCTCCCTGAGGAACCAGGACGGCTCTGCCCTCCGCTGAGGCCAGTGCGCCCACCTGGGCTGATGGTGCTGCCAGCGGCCACTTCCCCCCACCCCCACCCCCGCCCCAGGGCCCTGGAGGTGCGGCAGGTGGAGCGGCCCGCCACCTCCTTTGCTTCTGCTCAGCCTCCTCCCCGCCCGGCCCGGCCCGGTGCTGCCTGTGGGTCTAGGCTCCTCCCTGCTCTGGCCACTGGCTTCTGAGGACTTGGGGGACCCCCTGGCCCGCCCATGCCTATTGTCAGGAGGGGCCAGGGCTGAGCCTCGCCTTCCAGGAGTAGGTGGGAGTGGCCCGAGCCCCTGGGGGGCTGCCTGTGCTGGGGGACCCGTGTGTCCACGAGCACTTTTGGTGTCAGCAGTTTGGGGCCCACGTGGACTGGGGTGCAGCAGCATTGGGCTTGCACCTGCTATCCAGGGGGGGGGGTGAGCCCAGCTGTTCAGGTGCCGCTGTGGGTGCGGACGTGCGGGGGAAGCGATGTCAGGGCCCTGGCTCCTGCGGACACTGGCTGCCCGGCTCAGGAGCCCCAGTGTGTCAGACTGGCCGAGGCCCCAGAGCTGGGACCCGTTCTCCATGTTCCCATAAGCAGTCATGTGTTCCTTGAGGCTGAGGCTGTTTGGACAACACTGTTTGATGTCCTCGCCCCCGAGGCCAAAACCCACCATTGAGTCCAGAGCCAAGGACAGGCCTGGGCGGCTCTGTGGGCGCCGAGCTTGGCGCCCTCTCTGCGGCCCGAGCCTGTGGTCTTCTGTGGTGGGACATCTCCAGGCAGCTAACGGGGGACCTCATGGTTGCCACATTGCGACCCAGAGCAGGTTCAAGGGTGTTCTGGGACGTGCTGGGAATGCCAGCCCTGGGGAGCGGGGCTGGGGCTGGGGCTGGGGCTGGGGAAGAAGCTGGCGGCCCACAGAGCCCGGGCTCGTGTGCTCTGCCTGGAGGTTGTAGGCCCAGGAGCAGAGCAGGGGGCTTTGCCCGGTGACGTGGGGCCAGGGCCAGAGGTCTGTCCCTATGTCCATGGCTCATGACGTGAGCCAGGGGTCCTCCCAGGAGCTCGGTGTGGACGGGAACACAGGGCCAGGCCCCGCAGGTGGCTGTCCAGGTGTGGGGGCGACGGCCGGGACAGGTGGGCAGGTAGGAAAGCCCAGAGGCTGTGAGGGACCCTTGCCTGACACTCGCGGTGGCAGCTGCTGGCAGGACTGACTCAGGTGGGGAGCCCGGGCCCTGCCTCACCGCTCTGCGCAGAGGCTGGCTGGGTTCAAGTGGCAGGTGGTCCCGGGGCGGGGCAGGTACAGTTTGCATTTTGACAGGAAGTCGGAAGAGCTGTGGCACAAACGCCTGTGCAGGCAGCGGTGGGGTCCCTGGGGCGGGAGACGGCGCGTGGAAGGGCGGCGGAGGCAGGATACTTGGGACCGTCACCTTGATCAGCAGGCGGCACCCAGCCTGTGTGGAGGGGCATCGTGCCCGTGCAGGAGCCGCTGCCTGGCCCAGGTTCGGCCCCAGGAGGACCAGGCGGACACAGCGCTCTGAAGCACGGCACATGCTCTGTCCGCTCACAGGATGAAGAGGAGATGGAGGAGGCCGCCAATCAGAAGCTTGCTCTGCAAAAGGCCAAGGAAGTGGCTGAAGTCAGCCCCATGTCGGCCGCGAACGTCTCCATCGCCACGTAAGGCTCATGAGAGCGGGAGGGGCTGGGGGTGGGGCTGCTAGTCCACGCTGGGCCCTCAGTGGGGCACCCCTTCCAGAGGCTTCCTCAGGCCCCTGCCTTGGCTGGAGCTTGTTGGGACACCAGGGGCCGTGATGGCAGGGAGCGGAGGGCTCACCAGGGACGCATCTGCAGCTCCCCCTTCTGGGCAGGAGCAGACCCCGCAGCAGGCCGATCCCACATCATGGCGGGTTGGCTCCCTGACCGTCCCTGGCTGCAGGGCCTCCCCTGAGCACAGCCCCGAGCGGGGGCTAAGGCGTCAGCCCTCTGTGCTGCACACGCGTCTCAGAAACGTACTTTGTGAACCAGAGGTTCTCGGTGGGACCTCAGCAGCCCCAGGACTTAACGCATTTCCAGAAAGGTCCTTGAGGGTTGGCACTGGGTCAGAGGCCCAGGGGAGGCCAGGAGAGAAGGTGAAGGCCGGGCCGAGGCATTCGGGACTCGCGGTGGCTCAGTGTGCAGCCCAGGGCCCGGGGCTGTGGTGGTCAGGGGCTGTCAGCCAGGGGAAGGCAGGCGTAGAGTTCAGCCCCTGACCACCCAGCACACACCTCTCACTTCCCGGCTGACCCATGGGCCCAGCTCTGTGGCCGGTGCCCCCTCTTCTGTGACGTGGTGGTCACGGCGCCTGTGCTGCAGGCACACCTGGGCTGCGAGGTGCGTGCTGGCCCGGGGGCGTCTGGCTGTGTGCGTGCACGTGGAGCAGGTGTACAGCAGCCCCGTCTGGCGAGGCGGTCACCAGGGTGAGGGCCTGTTCTCTGGGAGGGGTCTGCAGGGCCTGTCTGAGCCGGGCACCGCGCACGAGGCGGTGGGGGCGGTAGAGGCGGCTCAGCCCTGGGAGCTGGGCAGACGCTCGGGTGCGGGATGCTGTCCCTCGCTCTGCTTGCTCCCGGGCTGCTGCGAGGAGGTGGCTGTGACCTCCCTCCTGCCCCTCCCGCGTCTGTGCTGCTGAGGTCTGCTGTCGAGGGGCAGTGCGGGCCTTCTGCTTGTTCACACGGGCCCAGGGGGGTGTAGCACGTGCCTCTGCGGGGCTGGAGGTGAGGGCTCCGCCCGGGGCCCAGCCACCCGCCAGGCTGCCTCCTCCTTGGAGGTGAGGCCGGGCTGCTCCATCTGGGACAAAACCTCGGAGTGCCGGTGCTGGGGCCTCAGGTCAGGCACCGAGAAAGAGGTGTGGACGCTCTCCCACCTCGTCTGCTCCCTCCCGGGGAGCCCGCTGCTGGGAACAATGCTGTGACCTGCCTCCCGGGTCCTGAGCTCACCTGTCACAGCTGCCGGGCGTGGGCAGGCCAGGTCCCCGTGTTCCCTGTGGGGCCCTGCAGGCTGTCCTGGGAGCAGAGCTGGGCTCGGTCCTGGGTGGCAGGTCCTCTGTCCCCTCTGTGGACACAGTGGGTCCGATGTGATGGCTGGGCGAGGCCGCCAGGCGGCGGAGGGCCGTGTGAGGCCCTGTGCTCCTTGGCTCAGAGCCCCTCCCCCGTTCCCTGTTCTCCAGATGAGTGTGCGTTGGATGGGCAGCGCCTGCTCTCCCCAGGGCCGTGTCCATGGCCAGCTGCTGGGTGGGTGAGAGCCGGCACAGAGGGACCGCCCTGGGCCCCGCCCGCAGCCGTGCTGTGGGGTCTGACTGGGAGGACTGGCGAGGTGCTTTCTGGGCGCTTGCTGCTGAGGGACCGTCAGTGTCTGTGTCCCCGAGGCTCCCTCAGCGCGTGTGCAGCCGGGCACCGACGGTGCCGAGGGGACGGGCTCGGCTGGATCCCTCGGAAGGACCCGTGTCCCCAGAGGTCGGCTGGGGCTGTGAGGATCTGGCCTCAGTGATGGTCACTTCAGGCTGCTGGGAGGGCGGAGATGTGAAGGTGAGGTGATCTGGCCCCTGGGCTCTGAGTGCCGCTGCCCACACGCCCTGGCACACGTTCCACTCCCACTCGCTCACATTTACCCACACTCACCACTCATTCCCACCCTCACGCTCACACACACACACACACACACTCACATTTACCCACACTCACCACTCATTCCCACCCCACGCTCACACATACACACACACTCACACACACGCTCACATTTACCCCCACACTCACACACACCCTCACATTTACCCCCCACACACACACACGCTCACATTTACCCCACACACACACACGCTCACATTTACCCCCACACTCACACACACCCTCACATTTACCCCCACACTCAACACACATGCTCACATTTACCCGCACACACACGCTCACATTTACCCGCACACACACGCTCACATTTACCCGCACACACACGCTCACATTTACCCGCACACCACTTATTCCCACCCCACACGCTCACACATTCACATTTATTTCCACACACGACTCATTCACACACACGCACGCTCACATTTATACCCCCCATACACACACCACTCTTTCATGCCCTCATGCTCTCACACCCACTCACTCATTCACAAACTTACACGTGGTCACACGGATTCGCACACTCTTGCACACACACCTTACACGCGGTCACACGGATTCGCACACTCTTGCACACACACCTGTGTGTGCCAGGGCGTGGCGGCAGGTGAGTTTCTCTGAGCTACACACACACACACACACACACACACTTGTGGACACGGCCTCCAGGAAGAGGGAGCCCCGGGCCTCCTGGGGAGCTGCCCGGAAGGGAACGGGGGGGGGGGGGGGGGGAAGGAGACGCTGCTTTGGAAAAGCTCCAGGAAGGCACTGGGATGGTGGGAGTCCCACCAGGGGCAGGCTGGGACGGAGCTGTTGGCCCCGGAAGGGAAGGGTCGGTGACTTAGAGCTGGGCTGAGGGCCTGCGGGTGGGGCGCCCGCCCCCTCCCCTCTGAAGGCAGGTGCACCAGCCCTGCCGGCGGCCACAGCTGGAGGGGCGGCTGCTCTGCCCTTCCCGGGCAGGACTGCCAGGGGCAGGGGTGCCAGGCGGCCCGGGGTAAGGCTTCTCTTCCCGCCACCACGGTGTGCACTTCAGCCTCACGCATCTGCCGGATGCTCTTCTCTCTCCACTTCTCTTTTACCCAAGGTCGCGGGGACGCGCTGCCGGAAGTGCCTGGCCTCCTGCCTGGATGCGCACCGCAGCCTGCACTGACGCTGCGCTCACGCGTGTGTTCGTGTCCTAGGCTCTCGGTCGCCTCACCTTTGTTCTGTTCTGTCTCTTGCATGTGCAGTTTTGTAAGGCACACGCGGGGTGCTGTATCTCGCAGCTCATCTGTCTCCAGCGTAAACTCGTGAGTCGCTCTGCCACGATCCCTGCCCGGCTTCATGATAACCACACGCAAACGCCTGCCCCCTAACTCTGCTCCCCTCGGTCATCCGCTTTGGGGCAGCTCTGCAGCCGCCTGCAGCCTGGCGGGACAGTGGGCACGCCTCCTGATGCCACTTCCCGCCCTCCTCCGCCCCCCTCGTGTCTGTCCTCTTGTCTGCTGTCTGTCTGTGTGCCGTCACTTGGGTCTCCTTGTCCCACGAGGTCGAGTTCCGTCAGTGCTCACGGGGACACTGTGGGTCCTCCTGTCCCTCCCTCCTCACCGGGGAGGGGCTGGATCTTCGACCCTCATGACGTCCTTGTAGCAAGAGCGGGGCTGCCTCCCGCTGGGAGGCTCACCTGGGACCAGCCGGAGCCGAGGGAGAGCCATGGAGCCCCGGGCGGTGGGCTGGGGGTCACCCCGGGGCCTCCTCCTTAGGGTGGGCTCAGGCCCTGCAGTGAGGGGTCTCTGGAGGTGCCAGTCCAGTCACGCCACCTGCACAGAGGTGGCCAGGTGCCTCCTCCGCCTCCGGTGGGAAGTGCTGCGGGCCGTGCCCCACCCCCTGCCCAGCCAGCACCGCTGGGCTGTCTCCCACGGGCACGCGAGCTGCGGGCTGATGTCCCGCGGGTAGGAGAGCGGGTCCCACTGGCTGGTTCGCAGTGGAGAGCAGTGAGGTGGGGACGGGGGTGCAGGTGGCACACCGGGACCGCCGTGCGCACTCAGCCCCGAAACCGCAAAGCGGGGTCCCCAGCACAGAGGCCCCCACAGCGTCGGGGGCGGGCTGTGCCTGCAAGCCCACCAGGACGTTGGGAAGCCGCTCCTCCGTGTGACCCCTAAAGAGCCCTTTCTAGGCAGGACTTAGCCTGGGCTGGAGTCCAGCCACGCGGGCCTGCAGGTCAGAGGGCAGCCGGCTTGCTTTACTGTTCCCGCGTGGCCTGTGAGCTCGGGCAGGGTGCAGAGAGGGGCAGCATGGGTGCGGGGTGCGGGCACAGCTGCTGGCAGGCACTAGAGGGAGGGGAGGCCGCACACAGACTCGCCCGAGAGGAGGCGGGTGGCGTGGCTGCTGGGTGGGCACTGCAGACGGTGGGTGGCCTGGAGCTGGAGGCAGAGAGCAGCAGGCACAGGGCCAGCAGAGCAGGGCCTTGCTCCCCAGGTAGCTGTGAGGGTGCCTGCTCCCCATGGTGCCCTACAGTCCACCTCGAGCTGGATCCTGGGGGACAGGCCGCAGAAGTGGGGCACAGCCAGTCCCGCCTGCCAGGAGGCATGGCCCCATCTCATTGTCTGTGCGCAGAGAACTGGGCCTCAGGACCCGGGCTGCGTCTGAGCGGCCGCCACCCTGCGACCAATGGCTTAGACTCAAGGCCCATCTCGGTGCGGGACCGACCGGGGGCCTGAGGCAGTGCTCCTGTGCCGGCACGCCCCGCATGGCGGCCCTCCATCACGGGTCTGGGTTGCTCAGAATCCCCCGAGCTCTGTGTAGCGGGCGGGGGGCAGGGCCCGTGTGGCTCAAGGTTGGAGCCAAAGAAAGAGAAGGTGGGCTGGTCACAAGGTGACCAGGGGCAGGCAGCCTGGTTCCCGGGTCAGAGGGCAGGGCAGGCGGGGCGGCAGGTGAAGGGTGCGTCCACAGGTGGCCAGAGAGGGCAACACTTACCCCGCCCCCCCATTGCTCCGCCTCCCCCGTCAGGCCCAGGTGAGGGGCAGGCATTGTGCTCTGTGCCCCGGAAATGGCCCCCACGGGGCCTGGACTCCACCTTCGTCCGGACAGCCACCCCCTCTGCTGTCACGTGGTGCAGTGCCCGGGCCCGAGCGTGTGGAGGGCTGTGGCCCTAGGTGTGTTGTCAGTGCGGTTGGGGTTGGGCCGAGGCCCCCCACGTTCTCTTGACCCTCGCATGTGTCCGATCCTGGCTCCGTCCGCGGCGTGCTGTGGGACCCTGTGGGTTGTGCCCTCCGGCCGGGTCCTCGCCGGTGGAGGGGGTAGCCTGACCCGAGGTAGTTGGGGGGCTGAGGGGCACCAGAGCCAGAGCACACTGTGGCTGCTGATGGACACCCGTCCCGTCCCCCTCGGCCTCAGGCTGCTGGGCCACCATCAGGGTGGCCGGGCCGCCTCAGGGCAGGAGGAGCGAGACTGAGCTCAGAGGCCTGCTTGGCCATGTGGCGGGGCCGCCGCGTGGGGTTTACTCAGCAGAGCGGCCTGCAGAGGCCCCTGTGCCGGGGGCTGCGCAGCCCCAGCTGTGGCCGAGGCGGTGGAGGTCAGGCCTTGGGCAGCCCGTCCAGCGAGGGCTGAGCGGGACCACAGGCCGCTCTGGCCGTCCCCGGGAGGGGTGCTCTCCGCGGAGCCAGGAGGGAGCAGGGCATTGGTGGCCACGCGGGTGGTACCTCCTGGGAGCAGCCGGTCTTGAGCTGAGCGGTGGGCGCCGTGCTGGAGCGACTGCCTCAGGGACGTGTGGCTCCGTCTGCTCCTGAGCGGGCCACCTGCCCCAGGCCCTTGCTCCCTGCGCTGAGCTGTCCGGTCCTGGTCCCCACCCAGCATCTCCTGGAATGGAGGGGAGGTGCCGCCGGGCAGCTCTGCTGTGTTCAGAGCCGCCTGCCTGTGCCCCCTGCCCACCCGGATGCAGCCTCCTGGCCTGCGGCCCACCTGTCCCGGACACCTCTCCACCACCTCATGTGGTGCCCATCATTCCCACTGCCCTCACCTCTTGGGCTCAGGCCAATGGCCACCTGCTCAGGAGTGGCCTGAGCCCTCCCTCCCAGAATTCAGTCTATGGGTGAATTCACCGGGTGAGTTCTCTGACCCTGGGCCCCCCCAACCTGCCCTCCTGCACCGACTGCCAGGGCTCCTGCGGGCTCCTGCGCCCTCCCCCTCCCTCCCCCTCCTCCTCCCGCTCCCCGCACCCACTCTGCCATCCCTCCATCGCTGTCATCTGCGGCTTCCCCTGCCGGCGGAGAAGGGGGGTGCAAGGGTGTTCACTCCTCTCCCTGCAGGCAGCAGAACGCCAAGGCGCGCTCGGTGTGGGAGCAGCGGACCAGCCAGCTGCGCCTGCAGAACCTGCGCGCCAGCTGCGAGGCGCTGTACAGCGAGCTGGGCCCCGAGGAGCGGCTGCGCTTCGCCACCGTGCGCCACCTGCGCCCGGACATGAAGACGCACCTGGACCGGCCGCTCGTGGTGGAGCCCGGCCGCGAGGGCTCGCGGGGGCCAGCGGGGGGCAAGGTGCGGCCCGAGGGCGTGGAGGCTGCCGAGGGCGGTGAGGCGGCCGAGGGCGCGGACCCTCCGCGCAGGCATCACCGGCACCGTGATAAGGACAAGGCCCCCGGCCAGGCAGGGGAGCAGGACCGGGCGGACGCCCCCAAGGCCGAGAGCGGGGAGCCCGCTGCCCCGGAGGAGCGGGCACGGCCGCACCGCAGCCGCAGCAAAGAGACCGCGGGGACCCGGGAGGCCCGGAGCGAGCGCGGCCGGGGCCCGGGGCCCGAAGGCGGCCGGCGCCACCACCGGCGCGGCTCCCCGGAAGAGGCGGCTGAGCGGGAACCCCGGCGCCACCGCGGGCACCGCCACGCAGACCAGGGCAAGGACGGCGCCACGCACGGCGCTAGGGGCGAGCGGCGAGCCCGGCACCGTGGCCCCCGGGTCGGCCCCCGGGAGGCAGAGAGCAGCGAGGAGCCAGCGCGGAGGCACCGGGCGCGGCACAGGGCACCGGCCGCACACGAGGAGGCTGTGGAGAAGGAGGGCGAGGCCGAGGACAAGGACAAGGACAAGGACAAGGAGCCGCGGGACCTCCAGCCCCAGTGAGTGAGCGCGCACCGGGGCCACCCGGCGCCCTGACCACGCCCCCTGCCCTGGGCCACGCCCCCTCCGGCGCTCCGGGCCCTGCCCCAGGAGGTGACTGTAAAACGGGGAGGGCACCTCTGCAAATGGCAGACTGGCAGGCGTCCTTTTAAGGTCCAGGAGGAAGAGAGGCTGGCGGGGGGGGGGGGGGGGGGAAGCTGTTGGGGCTGCTTTGGGACACGTTGACTCCCCATTTGCAGGGAGGAGAGGACTGGGCAGCGCTGTGTCCTCTGCCTTGGTCCTTTTGACTCCCACCTTCCTCCTTTCCAACCTCTGCTGGGCCTTCGGTTGCAGGGAGCCACACTGTGACCTGGAGGCCGGCGGGACGATGGGTGTGGGCCCGGTGCGTGCACTGCCCAGCACCTGCGTGCAGAAGGCAGAGGAACAGCCGGAAGATGCGGATAACCAGCGGAACGTCACTCGGATGGGCAGTCAACCCTCAGAGCCAAGTGCCGCTGTGCACGTCCCAGTGGCGCCGACCGGCCCGCCTGGGGAGACCACGGCCATGCCTAGT
The DNA here is from genome assembly GCF_951640355.1 of Cnephaeus nilssonii. Classification (NCBI taxonomy): domain Eukaryota; kingdom Metazoa; phylum Chordata; class Mammalia; order Chiroptera; family Vespertilionidae; genus Cnephaeus; species Cnephaeus nilssonii. Next base: position 1,046,442 of record NC_137085.1, read on the forward strand.
GAGTATCTCCCGAACCAGCAGGGCAGGCCCACCTTCGCAGGCCCCGTGGCGTCCCGCGCTCTCTGCTCCCGCAGCGGCCTGGGGACAGAGCTGCCTCTGTGTGGCCCCCCAGGAGAGAGGGTCGTTGCTGGCCACACCAGTGCCTCGACGCCCTTTGCTCCCAGTGCCGCAGGTGAGCACTGCTCCTGTCGTCTGTCACTGAGGCTCTGTCCTGCCTCCAAAAACATCTGCAAGTTCAAAGCCAAGTCACTAGGGTGCTGAGGACACAGCAGGGGGCGCCAGGGCTGCCCTGTGCGGCTGCCGTCCCTGGAGGACAGACCACACGGAAGCAGCTGAGGACCAGGCCACAGGTGCCCGGGCAAGAACTTGCGGGTGTGGAGGGGCGGTGCTGGGGGCGTCTCCCACGCCCTGCTGTCCCTCTGAGCTGCCGCCCCCTCCCCCCCTCGCCCACTGTGTGCAGGCGCTGAGGCTCCGGGTGCACATGTCCCTCCCTGGAGTAGGGAGGGACCGAGGTGACGAGGACAGGCCCTCCCACTGTGCAGGGTGCACGGCTGTTGTGTGAGACCGAGGGTAGAGAGCACGCTCCCTGCAGAAGGGGAGGCCACAGGAGCAGAGCGGACCAGCTGCTGCCACACGCCGGCCTGTGTTTGCCCGTGTCCACACACAAACACATGCCTGCACCCTCTCCCGCTCAGGTGCCCTCACCTGGGCCTGTGGGCCAGGGTGCCCTCCCGGGGAGAACAAGGGAGGGCGCCTGGCTCTGGCTGCCTCGCCTCCTCTTCCTCTTCCTGTTTCACCTCCACGGGTGCTAGTGACTCGTCTTCCCAGACTCCCGGCAGCCGGCCCTGCTCTGCTCCCTGGACCAGCTGGGGACGAGCCCAGCGGCCCACCTGGCTTGTGTCCACGGGTGTCCAGGTGTGGCCCCTCCCCCCCAGCCCCTGGCAGCCTGGTCATGTCACTGTCCCACAGTCTGACCTTTTCCAGAATGTGACATAGTTGGAGTCACTCGTGTGCAGCCTTGTCGGTCTGGCTTCTCTCACTCAGTCCATGCGTGTGAGGTTCCTCCGTGTCTCAGTAGTTCATTTCTCTGAGCCCTGAGTGACATTCCACTGTTTTTTTATCCATTTGCCTGCCTACTGGAGAGCATCTCTGTTGCTTCAAATTTTGACAATTCTGAATGAAGCTGCTGTCACGTGTGTACAGACTTGTGTGTGGACATAAGTTTGGACTCCTTTGGGTAAAAGCCAAGGAGAGCGATGGCTGGGTCAGATGGCGAGAACCTGTTCACTTTCGTAAGAAAAGGCCAAACTAGCTACACACTTAGCACGTCCCCCAGCAGGGCGCGCGGCGCCAGCATCGGGTGTGGTCAGCGTCCCGGTTCTGGCCTCTGGTGGCGGGGGGACCAGGATGGTTGGAAATTGCATCTCCGGGTGACGTCCATGCGGGGCGTCTTTTCCTTTGCCTGTTTGCCATCTGTGTATCCTCTTTGGTGGGTGTCTGCTAAGGACTTTGACCCATATTTTAGTCAGGTTGTTTGCTTTCATATTGCTGAGTTTTAAGGTTCTTTGTACGTTTTGGATGACCGTCTGTTACCGGAAGTGCCTTGGGGCACATTTTCTCAGTCTGGGCTTGTCTCATTCTCCGGACCTTGTCTCATGCAGACAGAAGCTGTTCATTTCAAAGGAGCCCGCTTGTTCCTGGTTTCTCTCGCGGGTCAGGTCTCAGGGCTCTGTCTACAAAGGACCACAGGCCACGGCCAGCTGGTCTCTCCCAGGAGCTCAGGGCTGTGCACCGCACAGGTGGGCCTGCGAGCCGTTGGACGTAATGTCGGTGAAGAGTGTGCAGCCTGTGTCCGGAGTCACACTTGTGCACGGGATGTCCAGCTGCTCAGCGCCATTTGTTGAAGAGGCTCTGGGTTCCGCTGTGTGGCCGTGGCTCCTTGGCCAGAGACCCGCGGACTGCAGCCGTGTCTGTGTCCGCTCCTGTGCGTCGCTCTAGGTGCATGTCCTCTCGCGGTGCCACGCCGTCTCGATCGCGTGGCTTTATAGTAAGTCTCCGGTGGGCAGCTCGGGTCCTCCTCACTTTGTCTCCAGTATTGAACTGTTGGCCATTCGAGTCTCCCGCCTCCCTGTGAGCTTTAGAGTCAGTTTGTCCATATCCATGAGATGGCTTCCCGGCATTGGGACTGTGGCTGCATTGACTCTACAGACCAAGTTGGGAAGAACTGTCATCCTGACAAGATTGAGTCTGCCTGTCACGGGACGTCTCTGCATTCATATAGATCTTTGATTTCTATCCATCAGAACTTTGTGTTTTTCTCACAGAGCTCTCTTACAAGTTTTCTTAATTTATATCTAAATATTTCATTTGGGGGTGCTGATGCAAATGGCATTGTGCCCAACACTCTAACCACTGAGCCACGCCACAGAGCGCTGCCGCTTTTCTGATAGAATCTGTGTTTGCCCTCTTTCTTCTTAGCTGGCCAATCTAGAGGCTTGTCGATTTTCCTGATCCTCTTAAAGAGCCAGCTTTTGGTTTTGTCAGTTATCTCTATTGATTTCCTCTCTTAAATTTTATTAATTTCTGCTCTAATTCTTATTTTTTCTGTTGCTCACTTTGGATTTGCTTTTCTTTTCTTTTTTTAAAATATATTTTATTGATTTTTTACAGAGAGGAAGGGAGAGGGATAGAGAGTTAGAAACATCGGTCAGCTGCATCCTGCACACTCCCTACTGGGGATGTGCCCACAACCAAGGTACATGCCCTTGACCGGAATCGAACCTGGGACCCTTCAGTCCGCAGGCTGACGCTCTATCCACTGAGCCAAACCAGTTAGGACTGCTTTTCTTTTTCTGATTTCCTAAGGTGGAAGCGTAGAGTATTGATTTTAGCTCTTTCTTCTCTTCTAATGTGTGCGTTCAGAGCTATGCATTTTCCTCGTAGCATTGCCTGACCAAGTCGGGTAAGTCGTATTTTCAGTTTTACTTCGTTAAAAATACTTAAAAATTTATCTTGAGATTTCTTATCGGGCCCATGTGTTATTTAGAAATGTGTGGTTTAGTCTCTGCATATTTTGGGACTTTTCCAGTTACCTTGCTATTACTGATTTCTAGTTTTAGGAGTCAACACATTTGCCTACTTTTTTAATTGTTTTGTTTCCGAATTGTTTGAGTTTTAAGATTTATTTGTATATTTTGTATACAAGTCCTTTATTAGGTATGTGGTTTGCAAATATTATCTTCTAGTTTGTGGCTGGTCTTTTCATTCTCTTAATTTCTGGTGTTTTTATTTTTACTGATGGGAGGGATTCTGGTTCCTGTTATTACTTCTGCCAGAAGCCGAAATCTAGGCTAATGGTTTTTATATGTTCCTTTCGTATCCTATTACTTTTCTGGATTCTCAAGTTGTTGATCAGTGTAGGCATTGGTTCTCCTGGTTTTTCTAAGTGTAGTGCCAGAACTTCTGCAAACGTAGCCTTTCTAACCGTTCCTCTCCCGAGCTATGCCTCTCGTCGTCACTTCCTTTGCCGGATGGTGTGGCCAGCGCTGTCATAGAGCAACGGTGCTCATGGCACCTGCCTGGTATTTGCCTACACCAGGTAACATATGGGTTCTGGGTTTGAGAGATGTGTGTGCGTGTGCGTGTGCGTGTGTAAAAGCATATCACAGTACCCATCAGTTCCTTTTCCATTGAGTATATTCATCTGCAGATGTTAGATTTCCTGAAGGCCTTTCATCGTCCCTAGAGATCACCCACAAAACCTGGGGGTTCATAGTAATGAGTTTTCTGATGTTGAGCTGTCTTTGCGATCTTATACCCCACATGGTTATCATACCTGTTTTTCCATGTGGTGTTGGGCTCTGTGTGTTCATGTGTTGTGTAGGATTTGAGGGCTGATACTTTCCTTGTATTACGTTTGAGTATTATATGATTAGATATTGATGCTCAGTAGTTACCTGCGTATCGCCACAAATCCACTTCTGAAAATCAAATATTGTAATGCAAGTTCTGTCACCTATTATTATTATTATTATTTTAGTTAAATCTCATCTGAGGATATTTTTTCCATTAATTTTTAGAGAGAGTGGAAGGGAGGGAGTGAGAGTGAGAAAGAGAGAGGGAGAGAGAAACATAGATGTGAGAGAAACACATCGAGTGTTTGCCTCTGGCACATGCCCCGACCAAGGCTGGGGATCAAACAAGGGCTCGTACCTGGCTGCAGGTTCAGTCTCTGAACCTGGTCCTGATTGGGGTGTGTGCGTGAGGCAATCAATTGATGTGTCTCTTTCCCCTCTCTCTCTCTCTCTCTCTCTCTCTCTCTCTCTCTCTCTCTCCCCCTCCCTCCTTCTCCTCCTCCTCCTCCTCTTCTTCTTCCTCCTCCCCCTCCCTCCTTCCCTCCCTTTTTCTCTCCCCACTCCCTTCCACGCTCTCTAAAAATCAATGGGAAAAAATATCCTCACATGAGGATTAACAAACAAAAAATGTCCTCTCATTCAGTGTTTTTTCTCCCTTGTCATTTTTATCCTGTATATTTTGAGTCCTCCCCTTTTTTCTTGATTAGTTAGTGGTTATATTTTTTGGAGATTTTTACTTAAAAAGGCAGTATTTTAATTTATTAGTTCTATGTGTTTTTTAAAGTAATTCTTTCCAACTTTACTATTTCCCCGCCGCCTTTTATTTATTTATTTATTTACCTCTTCACTCCCAGTGCCGGAGGCCGGGGAGGAGGGGGGAGGGTGGCGGGGATGACGTTCTCGGCAGGGTTCCCTCTGTGCCTTTGGGTTACTTTGTTCTTCCTTTTCTAGTCTCTGGAGACTTGGTTCACTTTATTCTTTAGTTTTCATTATTGATTACTTAAGGCTGTGCATTTCCCTCCGATCCCTAATTTAATTGTAGCCTATAGACCGTGGCCTCTGGTGTCTGTTTCATCAAGTTTTAAAGAAGTCGTGCAGTTTGGGCCGTTTCCCCTGGTGCCTGTGGCCCCTGGGCTCCCACCTGGGCTTCTGCTGTTTGACTCTGACCTGCGGCCTTTCCTTCCCTTCCTCCCCTCCCGGCCCTGTGGGCCGACCCCCCTTCTCTGCCCTCTGTCCGTCTGTCCGTCACGCTCACGTGGGAGGCTGGGGCAGTAGTTCTGTTTTTGTTTTTAGGTTCTTCTGTTGATGTGCTTCGTCAGATTCCGCCGTGTTTCCCCTTTTCGGAGAGTTTTATATTGAATGAGCGTTGAATTTTGTCAAGTAACGTTCTGTAACAATTGATAGGATCATGGTTTTTTCTCCTGTAAACGGTGGGCAAGAGTAGGTGTATAGCTGTGTCTGTGAGACAGAGTTTAATCTTGTATTATTGTTTATTAATCATTTTATTATTTTGCTTACCAACACTGCACACCTACTTTTGCCCCACCCTGTATGCTAGTTTATATTGATTTTCAAATCCTCGGCGGCCGTGACCCTGGGATAAACTCTGCCCGTCGTCGTCTGTAGTGACTGCTGTGTGTCCTGAGTTCCACCTGCACTGTTGGGGAGGAGCTGGCTCTGTGTGCGTGAGGGTGCTGGTCTGTAGCTTCCCTTTGCACTGCCGTCGAGTTTGGTGTCAGAAGACTGAATTCGTAGAAGGATTGGAAAGCGTTGCTTCTGTTTTGGGAGGAGATTGTGTATAATTGGTGTCAATTCTTGTTTAAATGTTTGGAAGAATTTGCCAATGAAGCGTTTCTCCTTGGATGTCAGCTGGTTACCACTGGTCGGAGGCTGTTTGTTTCACGGCAGGGGGCGCAGCAGCTTGTGCTGCGGAAGGGGCTGGGCCGAGGGTGAGGGGTCGTGTTGGTGGTGTGTGGTGTGTGTGTGGTGTGTGAGTGTGTGTGTGTGTGTGGTGTGTGGTGTGTCTGTGTGGAGACAGTGCCCTAGTCTCTGCTGTGCTCGGACCCGCAGGGCCAGCCCTGCCTCATTCCTGGTTTCGGTCACGGGTCAGTCTTGCTAGAAGTTTGTTAACCCATTGCTCTTCCCACTGGTTTTCTCTTCTTTTTCTGTCCCAGTGGCCTTTGCTTTCTGCGCTGTCTCCTCTGTTTGCTTCGGGTTGTGCCGCTCTGGTGTCCGCGATGGGAGCTTAGGTCACGGACGGGAGTCGTGTCCTCTTTCCTGACGCCAACAGACTGCTCTGCGGCGCTGGTGTCCTGTCTGTCGGCGGCAGGGAGCGGGCGCTGTCCCCACAGGGAATGTGCGTTTGTCCGGTTCTCCCTCCTGTTGTTGGCTTTTGTTTCACATACTTTGCAGCTTTGTGTTTGAGAACATACACAGCTAGAACGTGTCTTCTTGAAAGACTGACCTTCGGTCACGTGTGTGTGTCTCCCTGCACCGACGGTTCCCTTGGCTCTGATGTCGCCCTTTTCCGACATAAACATGCCGCTCCTGCTCTCGTTTTCTGCTGTGTCTTTTTCACCTTTTTATGTTCACACTAGCTGCATCGTTACATCTTTAGGCGAGTTTGCTGTAGACAGCATATAGTTGGTTCGTGTTTTTAATTCATTCTGTCAGCTCTGTCTTTTTGACATATTTAGACTATTTACATTTAATGTAATTATATATGTTAGGGCTTCAGACTGCTGTTGTGGTTTCTTTTTGTTTTTTCTGTTTTTTGTTTCCCCGGCTTCTTTTCCCTGCCTTCCTTGGGTAACTTGTATATATTTAAGAATTCATTTTGCTTTAACTATAGCATTTTTTAGTGTATCACTGTATTTTTTTTTAATGTTTGCTCTGGGTATTACATTATACAATAATTTACTCCAGTATACCAAAGTTACCACTGTACAGTCTGAGTGAAGTCTGAGAACTTCACTCCTTTTTTCCTCCCCATATATAGTATAACTAGAGGCCCAGTACACGAAATTCATGCACTGGGGGCAGAGGGGTCCCTCAGCCCGGCCTGCGCCCTCTCATAGTCAGGGACCCCTCGGGGGATGTCCACCTGCCAGCTTAGACCCAGTTCCCCCGGGGATCGGGCCTAAGCTGGCAGTCTGGGGGAACCGAGCCTAAACGGGCATTCAGACATCCCTCTCGCAATCCAGGATCCCTCACTCCTTACCACTCGGCTCCTTACTGCTCGGCTCACTGCTCCTTAGTGCTGCTGCGGAGGCGGGAGAGGCTCCCGCCACCTTGGCTGTGCTTGCCAACCGTGAGCCTGGCTTCTGGCTGAGCAGCGCTCCCCCTGTGGAAGCGCACTGACCACCAGGGGCAGTTCTTGCGTTGAGCGTCTGCCTCCTGGTGGTCAGTGCACATCATACCGACCCGTTGTTCTGGTCATTCCGTCGTAATGGTTGCTTAGGCTTTTATTATATAGATCAGTGATGGCGAACCTATGACACGCGTGTCAGCACTGACACGCATAGCCATTTCTGATGACACGCGGCCGCTAAGGCGGCCGCATGCCGAGGATGAAATATTTGCGAAATAATGTTTTTTCCTCAAAGTTATGCTCAGTTTTTTTGCGAAGTTTGACACACCAAGCTCAAAAGGTTGCCCATCACTGATATAGATTGTCGTAAATATTTCCTGTGCATATATTTAGAACCACATCAATATGTGTTATAATTTTTGTTTCACCCTAGAAATTTAGAAAACTTAAGAGAAGAAAGTATATTGTATTTGCTCATATTTTTACTCCTTCTATTTTTCTTGCTTTCTTCCTGATACTCCAATATTTCTTCTTTCATAATTTATATTCTGTTTAGAGGACCTTTTGTGGTCATTCTGTTAGTGTAGGCCTGTGGGTGACAGATTCTCTTAGTTTTCCTTCATCTGATAATGTCTTGATTTTCCATTCCTGAAGGATATTTTTACTGGGTATAGAATTCTGGGTTGACAGTTCTTTTTTTTTCAGCACTTGAAAAAACGTGTGCCTCTTCCTTGTGACCTCCATGGTTTCTGATGAGAAATCTACTGTCATTCGAATTGTTTTCTTCCTATAGGTAAGATGTTTCTCTCTCGCTGCTTTCAAGATTTGTTTCTTTGTCTTTATATTTCCGCAGTTTGATTATGATATATGTTGGCATGAGTTGCTTTAGGCTTATTCTGTTTGGGGTTTGCTCAGATTCTTGAATTTGTAGGTTTATGTCTTTTGCCAAATTTGGAGTATTTCATCCATTATGTCTTTGAACACGTCTTCAGCTCTGCCCTCTTTCTCTTTTCCTTTCAGGCCTCTGTTGACATGAGTGGTGGGTCTTTTGTTCTAGTCACAAAGGTCCTGAGACTCTGTTAACTTTTTCAGTCTCTTTTTCTCTGTTCAGATGGGTAATTACTTTTGTTCTGTCTCTCAGTTCACTGATTCTCTCCTCTGTATGCTCCATTCTGCTGTTAAGCCCACCTATTGAATTTTAATTTCAGTTATTATATTTTTTCAGTTATGAAATTTATATTTGGTTCTTTTTTATATCTTCTAATTCCTTGCTAAGGTTTTCTGTTTCTTTTTGATATTTTTTCAAGTGTGTTCTTAATAGTCTGTTGAAGCAGATTTATGAACTTCGCATTATGGTCAGATAATCCTAACTTCTGTATGATTTGGTGTTTGTTGAATGTCTTTTCTCATTGAAATGGATATTTTCCTGATTCTTGATGTGACAAGTGATTTTTCTATTGAGACCTAGACATGTTGATCTTCTGTTATTAGCCTGTGAGTCCTAGGTAAGTGTTTGTCTTAGCTGGTCTGCTGTACACTGCTCAGTGGGGTGAAGCGGGAAGCACTGAATGTCACCTCCCTAGAAGTGGCCATCGGGAGTTAGCTTTCACATACGGATTAGGCCAGGGCTGAGAGCCCCCAGGGATGGCCACCTGTTCCCTTACCATTTGTGGAAAAGGCTCTCCTTTTCCTAGTGAGTTACTTGGGCACTTTTGTTAAAAATCAATTGGTGGATGTTATTTCACTTCAGGAAAAATGTCTGGGGTTATGCACTTAGATGTTAGTTCTGTTACATAGTTTTATTTTTCAGGCATTCCGGTTATATAAATCTTGGATTACTTTGCCTGTTTTTTTATTTGACCTTCTGATCCTTTTGAAAACTCATTCCGTCCTGGCCGGTCGCTCAGTTGGTTAGAACGTCGTCCTGATATGCCCGGCTGCAGGGTTCCCTTGCTCCACACGCTCACAGCACTGCTGTGTGTTGGCTCGTTGATGGCAGCCGTCCGGCAGGTGTGAGGTGGTGGCTCACCGTGGCTCACTGTGCCTCTCTGAGGACGCGTGATGGCGAACATCCCTGGCATGTTTCTCTTGCATCTGTATGTCCTCCTCGGAGAAGTGTCTGTTCAGGTCCTTTGCCCGTTTTTTAATGGAATTGTTTGTCTTCCTTTTGTTGAGTTGTATGCGTTCTTTCTGTATTTTGGAAATTAACCAGGTTATAAGATTTTAATTTAATTACTTGATTTTGTATTTGTATCTCTTTGGTCTTATCCTGAAAATTTGTGTCTTTTTACTTTTTGGAAAAGTTCTAGGTTTCCAGTCATAGGGAGCAGGACCCACAGAGCTTTGCCGTAGGCCCCTGCCAGGCTCCAGCTGTGGGCAGCCTCCTTCACCGTCAGCACCCACAGCTGGTGCGCCCGTTAGTCAGTGGCCCACACCGCACGCCACGCCACCGCCTGCGGGGCCCACAGCTGGCGTGAGGCCGCTCCGGCTGTCGGTGCGGTGGGTTTGGACCGATGTGTAATGACACGTATCTACCGTTACAACTGGACAGGGCAGGTTCGCCGCCCTAAAATCCCTTTTGTCTTTCTACTTTGTGAATTCCGTTTTTAAAGTGATATTCTTTTTTAAAAATTATGTTTCTAATTATTTGCTCCTATTGTATGGAAATATAAGCAGGTTTTATCCAGCCAGAGTTTCCAATCTCTCTTGTTACTCTATAACTAATTTCCTGTAGATTATTTTGTTTTCTATGTGGATACAGTTACATCGCCTCCGAATATAATTTTTGACTCGTGAACTTTAAAGTTTGTTTTTCAATTTCCAGTTGTTAAATTTGAACCTTAATTAATCTTTTTTGTTTCCGAGAACTGCCCTAGTTTCTAACTTGACTGCACTGTGATTGGAGAACATGAGCTGGGTGGGGGTGAGGCCCGTTTGCCCGTAGTGACGAGACCCTTCTCTGTCCAGTTGACTCTGGGGTCCCAGCGCGTTTTGTTTACGTGTCCACGCCCTGTCAGCTCGTGAGCTGCCTCTGTCCCTTTGCAGTCCCAGGCCCCGGCCTGCAGCCTCGAATGGCGAGGAAGCCTCGGCTGCCCGGTGTGTCCCCCAGAACCCGTGGTTTTAGGGACCCCGTAGGTGCTGTCCACTGAGTGCTCATGCATCTGGATGCTTCTCCAGAATTAAGGACAGACATTTACTCAAGGGTTTTAAGATTGCAAATCGGGGTCCACTCCCAGGCCACACAGGGTGTTGAGAAGAAGCAGGAGCCTGAGCGTCTTAGGGGCAGCGCTGGTCCTGCGTCCTGGGCCTCTGGGTTGGTCTGAGTGGCGACGTCAGGCCGTCAGGCACGCGGGCCTGCTTTCCCCGTTCTGCAGAGGGCGCGGTGGATTCCCGTACCGCACCAGGCACCGCACCAGGCACCGCACCGGCACCGGAAGTTCAGAAGTTTAGGGTCTAGTCCTCGGCTGGTTAGCGTGAGCACGCTGTCCCTCGGGACTCGGCCGCTGGGGTTTCAGTGGCTCGTCAGCGTGGCTGTGGTGGCTCCTCTCCGGCTCCTCACGCGGCGCAGTGTGCAATGAACTTGCTCGTTTGCTCCTGTTAACCTGGCTCCTGGGAACGTGGTTATCGGTCCAGCCGGGGAACTGGGAAGAGTGGATGGGAGATTATTCTCCGCTCCACAGTGGCTTTCTTGGAGACTTACTTAGAGCTGCTTCTGGCTTAGCATATGGTCAGCATTTGTGAATGTTCCAGGAGCTTAAAGGGAACGTGTTTTCTTTAACCTTGGGAACACGGGCTTTTCATATTTGTCTTCTAAGCCATTTCCCAGTTGCGCTGCTGAATAGCCAAGCCGCACCACGTCTGCCTGGCTGACGGGATCAGGAGCGAGGGCATTGGAAGCCTCTCGGTGGGCTGTCAGCTCCGTTGAGCCGCGCGTTTATTGATGGCTGGAGTTCTTGTGAGCAGTCTGAAACGTGCAGATGGGAGCAGAAAGCCGGTACCGGACCGAGGGCTGTTTCTCCACGGTCGTCATGGCATTTCTGACGTCTTTCAGGGGGCTTTTCTTTCACTTTCTCTTTAAACACTAAGACGCGCGCTTGCCTCCGTGCTTTGAGCGTCTTCATTGGGAGAAATGGTGTCTCAGGAGCCGGCCTGTCGTCGTGTGGAGCCGCTCGAGCTCTCGGAGCCGTGTTCTGCCGAGAACGTTCCCCGAGCTTCTCGCTTTTTCGTGAGCCTGGCTCAGGGTCACACTCCCGCCTTTGGACGTGCAGCCTTCGCTCCGTGTCTGCCAGGCTTGTCTCCCGTCCAGTCCTGGAGCGGTGCCTGTAGAGGCCGGTCACCGGCAGGTCGTGGCCGCGTCAGGCCGCTCAGCTGCCCTGTGACGACTCATCTTCTTGGATTTGCTTCATCCCCGTAGGTTTGACACGTTCCATCTTCTGAGCTTTTCCTTCTCCTTCAGGTTCATATCGAACAACTGCTTGTTTATTTGTCCGTCACCACTTGGTTCCTCTCCTACAGTTTAGAAGCGATGGCTTCTGTCCGGCTTTTAGTGGTCGCCCTCCGCTCCCGCCCTGGGTGGCAGCTGAGGGGGTTTGTGTCCCCCCACCCCCCAGCAGCAGCTCCGCTCTTCCCCCCCGGGCCCGGCTCCCAGCCTCTCGCGGAGACACAGTCCTCTTCGCTTGCTAGACCAGGGCTCTAGACGGTTTCTCGGCTCCCTTGGCACGGGCTCTCAGACCTTCCTCTGGTGCCGCTGGGTCCCCCGCCCCCCCCCCCCCCAGGCGGCACGCGCTCAGGCTGGTCCAGGCGTCGCCGAGGAAAAGCCGCCCCGCCTCGTAGGAGGACCAGGGTGAAGAGCCAGCGATGAAGAGCTCTGCCACTTTAAGCAGAAGCAACAGACACAGAGCCGAGAACAAGCCTGCCGACAGCAGCGCACGCACTCTGTGGGCTCCTGCGGGCCGCGGGAGACCTCCCTTCCCCCCTCTCCCCCCACTCCCTCTGCACGTCCCTCTGGTCCTGTCCCGCGTCCCCACACCATCACCCTCCTCCTCCTCCTCCTCCTCCTCCAGCGCTGCTCTGTGCGGGACAGTCAGCAAACAGCCTCGGGAAAGGCAGGGTGGCCCCTTGGCTCCCCCCACACCCCCCGAGGGGTGGCGCTTGCAGTTCTGTCGTGTTGACGGGTCCAGCGCCTGGAAACCTTGCTGTGTGTTCGCTCCGCTTGGTAGCGGTTCACCGGGAAGGACCAGGTGTTCTAAGCTTCTCGGCCCCGGGCCATTGGCACGCCCGGTCAGTTGTACGGAATTTTATTGCTTGTTTTTTAAGACAGATTTTTAAAATGTCCTCGCATATTTGTCTTTAGTTATTGTCTGTTCCTCTTCTCAGAACCCTCAGAGCCGCTGTGCTGTGGCTCCGCTGCTGCCGCTGGGGACCTTACTGCTCTGTGTTGGGAGGTTTCACTCCAAGTCCCTCAGCCGGGCTGAGGGCTGACGGAGCCCGAACACGGGCCGCAGGCCTGCGAGTGGCCCGGCCCTTCCGAGAGCAGAGGCCGCCCTTCTGCACGGGTTGAGGGGCCTCACCTGGGTCGGGGGGGCGGGGGTGATCTGCGTTTGCTCCGCAGAAGCTCAGGGCGTCGGGTCTGGGCTCCCCGCAGCCCCGCTGAGGGGCAGCCGACAGGAAGCCTCATCCAGTGCCCCACCCCCCACCCCCGGCTGCTCGCTCTCGGTTTCCCGCTCCGTGACGTGTTAGTTATGTCAAGTCCCTTTTCCTTCGTTGGTGACCTGCGTCCAGCCATGGGCATCGCCGAGCTGGGGAAGAGTGTTGCCCACGGGATGGGATGTACATGAGGGTGGGCGCACACTGAGGTGGGAACAGCACGAGGCGTGGGCGACGGAATCTGCGTGGCCATTTAACTCCGAGCAGCCTGATGTGTGGGAACCGACCTGAGGAGGCGGTGCTGGGTCAGGCTGGTCTGGGAGGGGCCTGAGAGAGAAGCCCAGGCAGTGAGCCGACCAGCAGGGTCAGGAGGGGTCTGTGGTCCGGGACCACCGAGGTCCCACAGAGGCACTCGGGGGCCCCCGTGCCGGCTCGGCCTGGCCGTCCTCATGCCCGTGGTCAGCCCGGGGCTGCAGGGAGCTGGGCTCTCAGCCACACGCCTTTCCCTGGTCATGGAGCCAGGACAGCACCGGCCGCCCCGGTGAGACCTGTGTGGTGTGGGCAGTGCGCCATACCCCTCACCTGGCGGCCCCTTCCTTGCAGGTGGCAACGTGGACCTGGAGAGCCAGGCGGAGGGGAAGGAGGTGGAGGCCGATGGCGTGATGCGGAGCGGCCCCCGGCCCATCGTCCCCTACAGCTCCATGTTCTGTCTCAGCCCCACCAACCTGTGAGTCCCCCCCACACACACTTGTGCCATGCTGCTCGCCCACGGCCCGTGACCCACATGCACATGACCGCTAGGTGCTGGGTATGCCCGGCGGGTGACGTGACAGCCTGGGGGCTCCGTCTGGTCACCCGGGTCGGCCTCACTGTACCCCAGAGGGGCCTCCTCACCTCCAGGGGACTGTCCGGCTGTGCTGCGGTGTCACCAGCTTCCGAGTCTCCCATCGTCCTGCTCAGCCTGTGCCCTGTGTTCAGTGCCCCCTCCCCCATCGGACAGCAGCGCTCCGCCCACTGCGTGCAGCCGCCCCCTCTGGGCCCAGCCCCCGCCCTCGTAGCCCAGCTTCCTGCCGGAGAGACCAAGCAGGCGGCAGGGAGGGGCCCCGGCTGAGCCCCACTTTGCCCCCAGGCTCCGGCGCCTCTGCCACTCCATCGTGACCATGCGGTACTTCGAGATGGTCATCCTCGTGGTCATCGCGCTGAGCAGCATCGCCCTGGCCGCCGAGGACCCCGTGCGCGCAGACTCGCCCCGGAACAACGTGAGCTGCGGGGGTGCAGGGGCGGCAGGAAGAGGGCAGCTGGGCCAGGACGGAGTGGGCGCAGGGGCTGTGCTAGCGTATCTCCCCAGGACCTCGGCCACGGGCCCCGGCTGACGCGTTGTCCGCCCCGAGGTTGAGGTCGAGGTCGAGGTCGAGGTCGGGGGGACCCGGAGCCCCAGGACGCCCAGCTGCGCGGCTGGCCTCCTGAGAGCGCTCCTCTGGCGGCAGGTCCTGAAGTACATGGACTACATCTTCACGGGCGTCTTCACCTTCGAGATGGTGATAAAGGTGAGGGACCCAGCCGCCCCTCGGGGACTCGCACTGCCCCCCCCCCCACACACACGTGGGGACTCGGGGGCGTCGCTCACTACAGACTCCGCGCAGCGCCAGCCAGCCGGGGAGAGCGCCCTGCACTCCTGACCAGGGTCCCCGCTTTCCGAACGTGGGGCTGGGGGACGTGACCTGGGCCCCCTCCCCCGCCCCGAGGCTCTGGGCCTGCCCTGCCCTTTCCCTGAAGTAACCGCCCGAACTGCTCTGCTTCCCTGAAGATGATCGACCTGGGGCTGCTGCTGCACCCGGGGGCCTACTTCCGGGACCTGTGGAACATTCTGGACTTCATTGTGGTCAGTGGGGCCCTGGTGGCGTTTGCCTTCTCGTAAGTACCCACGTCTGCAGCCCCCAGATGCGCGGTGGGGTGGAGGGGGGCTGGCCTCCGGCTGCCCGTAGCTCCGTCCTTCTGCTCGGCCTGGGCTGTGGGGGAGGACCTCCAGCCGGTGCGTCCCCGACGCCGCCTCTGGCTGGTCTGCTCTCGGCTCCTGGGTGCTGGTGGGCGCCGTCCCTGGGGTCCAGGCCCTTTTCTCTGGTTCCCAGCGAGTGAGGCTCAGCCTGGGGCGGAGGCAAGTGTGGGGCTGGGTGGGGCCGGGGTCCCAGGGCGAGTGGTGGCAGGAGATGCGGAGACAGGACGACCCGCAGGTGCCGGGGGCGGGTCCTCCTCTGGCCCGGCCAGGCCTCCTCACTGACTCTCTTCTCTTTGTCTCCTTGGTGCCGGACTCCCTGTTGTAGGAGCTTCATGGGGTAATGCCTCCCCCTGTCCCCTCACACCACCCACATCTCAGCTGCCCTCGGGCGCGTCATATGCTCACCTTGCTCACCCCGTCATACGCTCACCTCATCAGCTCACCTCCACTCCGGGCTGCATGCTGCCGGAGCCACGTGCCCAGGCGATGCCCACCTGGCCTGGGCGGAGCCCTGGGGGCTGGGTGGGGCGGTCCTCCGTGGGGTTCAGGAGCACGTGTCCCAAGTGAGTGTAGGAGGCCGGGAACGAGACCCCGCGGGCGGCTCCGCAGGGGCTGCCTGTGACCAGGTGGGGCCGATTCCCCGTCTGTTCTCTGGAGGCTCAGCCTCCTCCTTGCCCTGCAGGCCTGCCCCCCGCCACCCGGCACTCCCTCCTGGGGCCTTACCTGCCTCTCTCTGTGGAGGAGGGCACAGCTCGGCCAGTGTTGGGGAAACTTGGAGTGAGAGGGAGGGGCAGCCCCAGAGGGAGAGCAGGCAGCCTCTGCCTCAGAGCCTCCAGAGAGAGCTCCGTTTCCTAGGAAACAAGGGCAGGGCCCTCGCCTGCCCCCCCCAGGGGCCCCTCCCTGGCTGGCTCAGTGGGAGCTGCCAGGCTGGTTTGGGGAGGGTCAGGGTGTGGTGAGGGGAGGAGCTGGCAGCATGCAGAGGCCGGGACAGCCTGGGTTCAGGGGTGTTGATCTGCTTCCTGAACGCAGGCCCAGCGGGGTCCTGGGGGAGGGACTGGGAGGCTCTAGCTTGGCTGGAGCCTAAGGAGACTGGGGGCCCCGCTCCCCCGACACGCAGGTCCCCTGAGCCTCAGCCACTGCCCCACGCGGCCCCAGTGGGTGTGGCCTTGGCCCTGAGCTTCAGGGCAGCCCCAGAGGGACAGCTCCTGGGCCCTGCGGCCTGCGGAGCCCCGTCCCCTCTGAGGGCCTGGCCTGGTCTCCAAGGCCCTGGGCGCCTGGCCCGCCCTTCGCCTCCGCCTCCCCCCTCCCGGCTGCTTTCCTCATCTGAGCCGCTGTCTTCACTCTGTCTCCTGTGGCTCTTCGCCTCCCCTCTCCCCCCTCCCTCCTTCCCTCCGCCCCCCTTTCTTTTTTTAAAATATATTTTTATTGATTTCAGAGAGGGAGAGAAACATCAATGATGAGAGAATCATGGGTCAGCTGCCTCCTACACACCCCACACTGGGGATCAAGCCCGCAACCCGGGCATGTGCCCTGACTGGGCATTGAACCGGTCGATGCTGGCCCGGCCTGAGCCACGCTGGCCAGGCCTCCCTCTTTCTTTCTCTTCTCCTTGGTTTATCTCTTTTTCTACCCTCCTTTCCTCCCTCCCTCCAGGCTCCTCTCCCTTTCTGTCAGTCGTCCGCCACTTGCCATGTGGAGGATGTTCGACGGGGACAGACAGGCAGGGAGATCCGGGCTGTCCTGGGACCTCCTCTCGGAGAGGAAGCAGCCTTCGGGAGCCGGGGTGGCACCGTGCCCACTGGTCCCTGCGCTACCCTCTCCCCTCGCTCCCAGGGCCGCCTTGCAGGGGGCAGGGGCAGCTGGTGTGGGCCGGGCATGCCGGTGATGGAAGTGCTGGGAGAGCAGGTGCTTCCTGGCCCCCAGGTGCTGCTGACCTGGCCCTTGTCCACTCGAGGGGAGGCCTCTGTGGTGCCCATCAGGCCTCTGCCCTGAGGCCCAAGACAGACGCGGGGGGTGGCCCGGCCCAGGGGCTTCGTGGGGACGGCGCCGGGTGCCGCCTGCCGTCTGCATGTGCGCTTCTCCTTCCAGAGGGTCCAAAGGGAAGGACATCAACACCATCAAGTCCCTGCGGGTCCTGCGCGTCCTGCGGCCCCTCAAGACCATCAAGCGGCTGCCGAAGCTCAAGGTGAGAGCCGGGGGGCGTGAGGAGCATGGGGGCGCCTGTACGAGCGTGAGCATGCATGTGGGCTGTGCGTGCCAGGGCACATGCACGTCACATGTGTCCTGTGTGCATATACATGTGTGCACAAGGTGCATGCACGTGCATGTATGTATGTGCACACTGGCCACGTCCTGCGGCAGCTTCTGTGGGAGGTGGGGGTGAGCAGAGCTGAGGGGAGCCCCATGTGAGATTTGCTCAGACCATGCCATGTGGGGGGATGGGCCCTCTCCACTCTGACGCCCCATGAGAGCCATTCCCAGCAGTGCCCTGGGCTCCCGTCCTGTACCTGCGGAGCAGGCAGGGCCCTCGGCAGGGCTGCCGGGAGACAGGCAGGAGGCGGAGGGTGTTGGCGGGGCAGGCCCAGAGATGGTGCGGCTGAGGTGCCAGTGAAGGAGGGTGTTGGCGGGGCGGGGCCCAGAGATGGTGCGGCTGAGGTGCCGGTGAAGGAGGGTGTTGGCGGGGCGGGGCAGGCCCAGAGATGGTGCGGCTGAGGTGCCAGTGAAGGAGGGTGTTGGCGGGGCAGGGCAGGCCCAGAGATGGTGCGGCTGAGGTGCCGGTGAAGGAGGGTGTTGGCGGGGCGGGGCAGGCCCAGAGATGGTGCGGCTGAGGTGCCGGTGAAGGAGGGTGCTCTGTGCTTACAGTCCTCTCATCCCCCGAACCTGTGCGTAAGGTGTTGTGAGCAGCTTGGGGGTGCGAGCCCTGGGGAGACAGGCAGCATGGATTACGGGGCAGCTTGCCGAGAGCCTGTGGGAAGGGCGGGCTGGGAGGTGACGGAGGCAGCCAGAGGGGCTGTGTCGGGAGGTGCCGGGGACACTGCAGGTGGGCGCGGCGGCGTCTCGGGAGACGTGTGGACCGGCCCCTGCACACTAGGGCAGGGCGGGCTGTGGGCCCGACTCGGAGAGGCGGGGCTGGGGCCAGGCCAGCGGCAGGGAGCGCTGAGCTTCAGGTGTGGGAGCAGGACGGTCCCTGGGCCACAGAGCATGCCCACGTGCCGGGCCAGGCTGCCACAGCGCGGCTGCTTCTCTGCCTGCGTGTCCTGCCGACACCAGGAGGCCGGTCCCTCCCTTCCCCCTGGGCCAGCCCTGATGTGAGAGGTCAGCCACCTGCTCTGAGGCACCTGCCTCGTGACGCCTCTCCGGCCCCACCCGCCCACTTGACACGTCCGAGATGACCCCTCCCTCCCGAGGGGGGCCCATGGCAGGCAGCTGGCCGAGGTCCCGCCCGCCGGGCCAGGTGCTGAGCCTGCACCCCGCCCCCCAGGCCGTGTTCGACTGCGTGGTGAACTCGCTGAAGAACGTGCTCAACATCCTCATCGTCTACATGCTCTTCATGTTCATCTTCGCCGTCATCGCTGTGCAGCTGTTCAAGGGCAAGTTCTTCTACTGCACGGACGAGTCCAAGGAGCTGGAGCGGGACTGCAGGTGACGGGGGTGGGGGGCGCAGGGCCAGCGCAGGGGCAGCTGCGAGGGCTCGGGAGGGGCCGTGGGGCGCACCGCGGGTGGGGCGTGCACCTGTCCCTGGGCCACACGGGGCTCCAGGGTGGGGACCAGCAGGTGGGGTGCCAGGCTCTTCCTCCGCAGACATGCAGGGAGCTCCCGGGCACGGGGATGGCTGGAGGTTCTGCAAACCCCCGAGACCAGGCCAGACCCCAGGTCAGCGGGGCCCGCGGGGAGGCGCCCTCAGAAGTAGGGGAAGCGGGGTCGCTCCTGTGTGGGCGCCGAGCAGGGCCGCGCCAGCTCCCTCCTCGCCACAGCCACGGTCCCACTTGTCTGTGTGACTCCACCCTTGCTCACCCGCTACGGCGCGGGGCATGTGGTGGGCTCCCGCGTGCGGCCTGGCGGGCAGCGCTGGGACGCCTGCTCCCGGCCACGGCTCTGGGTCCCTCGGCCACGGACGCAGGGGGTGTGCACCCCACTTGTGGGCTGTGCGTGTGCTCGCCCGCACAGGTGCTGTGTAAACTCGCACTCCCCCTGTGACGTGGCCTGAGCCCACCCGCCATGCTGGCGGGCGTTTCGCTTGGACCTTCCTGGCGCGGGCACGGTGCGTCTCTGGGCTAGTTGGCATGTCCTCCTGTGGCTGCGCCTATGCCATCCTGTGCCTGTTTCCCTGTAGGGTTGTCTGTCTTTTCCTGGTTGGTTTGTGGGAGTTCTTTAACCCCTGGGTGGGACTCCCCTACCAGCTCTGGCTCTTGGCACGTTAAGGAGCATGTGGGTGGCGTGTGCCACACGGGCCGTGCCGTCTAGCGTGCGTTCCTGGTGTTCAGTGCTCAGCAGCCGGGTCGGGCGGCCTGGGCTCCCCCAGAAAGCCGTGTCTGCCTCTCACGTGGCCGCGGTTTGTCGGGGCTGACGCTGTTGCTGGGGGTGGGCGAGGGTGGGTTTTCCCGTCTGAGCAGCACCGTTCCCTCGAGAAGGCAGCCTCTCCCTGCCACGCGGGAGTCTGATCCCATTGAACGGCTGTCGGGGTGGAATTCGTGCCGTAGAGCTCACCCCTGCTGTGCACAAGGCCGCGGGTCAGGGTGTGCGCGGCGGGGGCACCCTCGCTCGGCCACTGGAGAGCGTTTCCTCCGCTAAAGCCCGCAGAGCCCTGGCTGCGTGAGTGCCTCCTGCCTCCCCACGGGCCCCGCCGCCCTGACCTGCGTGCTGTGTGTAGGTGTGCGTTCAGGACACGCTGTGGACATGCAGGCTCACGGGGTGGTCCCTGTGTTTCCGAGGCCGCCCCTGCTCTGCGGGTCCCGGCCCTTCTGGCTGGGCCACGTTTACCTCCTCACTCGCCTGGGGTGGCCGCCGGCTGTCCACCTTCGGTCACTGATCTGCTGGGAACGTGTGCGAGGGGGGGGGACAAGTTCTCACGTCCCCTGAGCAGGCACCGGCGAGGGGAGTGGCAGCGGGCCACGTGGCGGTTCCCTGCCAGGGTGGAGGGGTCTCCAGGTGGAGGGGTTTCCGAAGGAAACAGTTCAGTCCTCGCGCCGGCTGCGGGGTGGTGTCTGGCTCGGCCTGGCTCTCCCTGGGGATGAGTGCTCCTTGGCCTGTCTCCTTGGGGAAAGGTCTCCTCACACCCGGCGCCCATTCCATCCGCGTGCTTGTCGTCATGACGGGGGCGCCTCGGGCGGCACGGCTCCGCTGGATGCGTCCCGTGCACCAGTCGGGTGCGCCCAGGAGGCAGCTGCTCCATGCTCCTCCCTCCCTCCCTCCCTCGCTCCCTCCCTCTCCGAAGCCCATAGAAGAAAGAAAAGTAAAACGTGTGAGTGACCGCAGTGGGTGTTGACGTGCTCTAGAGACACTCCTGCTCAGAGCGCACTTTTCAGAGGCTTGTCCGTCCCGTGAGCCGATCTGTCTGTTGGGGCACAGAGCTCTGAGCTTTGGGGAGTCCTGTGCGTCTGGGTTTGTTGTTGCTGCTCGCGATGTTGGCGCCGTCCGTATCTAAGATCCATTTGCAAATCAGAGGCCCCGTGTTTCTCCCGGAGCGTTTCCGATGGGGCTCCGGGGCCAGGCCTTTGTCCGCTCGGAGTTGGTCTGAGTGAGGTGTGTGCCCGGGCCCCGCGTCAGGCTTCTGTGCGTGGACACGCACGGTCCCGGGCCACGCGTCGCAGAACCTGCTCTTGCTCCACGCAGCGGCCATTTCAGGAGCCGCTGCCTGCAGGTGCCCGGCTTTGACCTCCCCTCTGTCTGTCCCCAGGGGCCAGTACCTGGATTACGAGCGGGAGGAGGTGGAGGCCCAGCCGCGGCAGTGGAAGAAGTACGACTTCCACTACGACAACGTGCTCTGGGCGCTGCTCACGCTGTTCACCGTGTCCACGGGGGAAGGCTGGCCCATGTGAGTGCCGTGGCTGGCGGCCGTGCAGGCAGCGCGAGGGCGGGGCCTCTGGTTCCTCCGTGTGGGTCTCAGTCGCTCGGCAGGTGCCAGCGGGCGGGCTCTCCGTGTCTCCCTGTGCCGCCCTCAGGCTGCCAGAGGGGCCTTCACGTCCCGAGCACGAGTAGCAGGGCTTCCTCTGGGCCGGAACCCCTCAGAGCATAAACCTGCTGAGCCCTGGGCTCCTGACGCAGGGGAGCTGGCAAGTGGGTGGGCCGGGTGTGAGCAGGTGTGGGCTGGGTGTGAGCAGGTGTAGGCCGGGTGTGAGCAGGTGTGGGCCGGGTGTGAGCAGGTGTAGGCTGGGTGAGAGCAGGTGTAGGCTGGGTGTGAGCAGGTGTGGGCTGGGTGTGAGCAGGTGTGGGCCGGGTGTGAGCAGGTGTAGGCTGGGTGTGAGCAGGTGTGGGCTGGGTGTGAGCAGGTGTAGGCTGGGTGTGAGCAGGTGTAGGCTGGGTGTGAGCAGGTGTGGGCCGGGTGTGAGCAGGTGTGGGCCGGGTGTGAGCAGGTGTAGGCTGGGTGTGAGCAGGTGTGGGCTGGGTGTGAGCAGGTGGAGGCCAGGTGTGAGCAGGTGTAGGCTGGGTGAGAGCAGGTGTAGGCTGGGTGTGAGCAGGTGTGGGCTGGGTGTGAGCAGGTGTGGGCTGGGTGTGAGCAGGTGGAGGCCGGGTGTGAGCAGGTGTAGGCTGGGTGTGAGCAGGTGTGGGCTGGGTGTGAGCAGGTGTGGGCTGGGTGTGAGCAGGTGTAGGCTGGGTGTGGGCTGGGTGTGAGCAGGTGTAGGCTGGGTGTGAGCAGGTGTGGGCTGGGTGTGAGCAGGTGTGGGCTGGGTGTGAGCAGGTGTAGGCTGGGTGTGGGCTGGGTGTGAGCAGGTGTAGGCTGGGTGTGAGCAGGTGTAGGCTGGGTGTGGGCTGGGTGTGAGCAGGTGTAGGCTGGGTGTGAGCAGGTGTGGGCTGGGTGTGAGCAGGTGTGGGCTGGGTGTGAGCAGGTAGAGGCCGGGTGTGAGCAGGTGGAGGCTGGGTGTGAGCAGGTGTGGGCTGGGTGTGAGCAGGTGTGGGCTGGGTGTGAGCAGGTGTAGGCTGGGTGTGAGCAGGTGTGGGCTGGGTGTGAGCAGGTGTGGGCTGGGTGTGAGCAGGTGGAGGCCGGGTGTGAGCAGGTGTAGGCTGGGAGAGAGCAGGTGTGGGCTGGGTGTGAGCGGGTGTGGGTGGGAGAGGGCAGGTGGGCTGGGTGTGAGTAGGTGTGGGATGGGAGAGGGCAGGTGGGCTGGGTGTGGGCAGGTGTAGGCTGGGTGTGGGCTGGGTGTGAGCAGGTGTGGGCTGGGTGTGAGCAGGTGTGGGCTGGGTGTGAGCAGGTGTGGGCCGGGTGTGAGCAGGTGTAGGCCGGGTGTGAGCAGGTGTAGGCTGGGAGAGAGCAGGTGGGCTTGGTGTGAGCGGGTGTGGGCTGGGTGTGAGCAGGTGGAGGCCAGGTGTGAGCAGGTGTAGGCTGGGTGTAGGCTGGGAGAGAGCAGGTGTGGGCTGGGTGTGAGCGGGTGTGGGTGGGAGAGGGCAGGTGGGCCGGGTGTGAGCAGGTGTAGGCCGGGTGTGAGCAGGTGTGGGTGGGAGAGGGCAGGTGGGCTGGGTGTGAGCAGGTGTAGGATGGGAGAGGGCAGGTGGGCTGGGTGTGGGCAGGTGTAGGCTGGCTATGAGCAGGTGTAGGCTGGGAGAGAGCAGGTGTGGGCTGGGTGTGAGCG
The DNA here is from genome assembly GCF_951640355.1 of Cnephaeus nilssonii. Classification (NCBI taxonomy): domain Eukaryota; kingdom Metazoa; phylum Chordata; class Mammalia; order Chiroptera; family Vespertilionidae; genus Cnephaeus; species Cnephaeus nilssonii. The sequence continues at coordinate 1,069,035 of NC_137085.1, forward strand.
GGTGTGGGATGGGAGAGAGCAGGTGTAGGCTGGGTGTGGGCAGGTGTAGGCTGGGTATGAGCAGGTGTAGGCTGGGAGAGAGCAGGTGTGGGCTGGGAGAGAGCAGGTGTAGGCTGGGTGTGGGCAGGTGTAGGCTGGCTATGAGCAGGTGTAGGCTGGGAGAGAGCAGGTGTGGGCTGGGTGTGAGCGGGTGTGGGATGGGAGAGGGCAGGTGGGCTGGGTGTGAGCGGGTGTGGGTGGGAGAGGGCAGGTGGGCCGGGTGTGAGCAGGTGTAGGCCGGGTGTGAGCAGGTGTGGGTGGGAGAGGGCAGGTGGGCTGGGTGTGAGCGGGGTGAGCAGGTGTGAGTGGTGAGCGTGGAGGAGCAGCAGGCAGAACTGCCGGCCGCTCCCCTTCCTGGGACAGGAGCTCAGGCACGTGGAGCTGCCCTGGGAGGCCCTCCCGCAGCCCTGCACACACGGCCTGCTGGGAAGGTCGCCCACCTCCAGCCAGACGGCACCGTGGGCGGTGGCTCGGCCCACAGGGGGCAGCGCCATCTCTGGGCTCCTGAGGGCCTGCCTGGGAGGACGGCTCCCGGGGCCCTGACGCTGTCGCTGCCCGGCCAGGGTGCTGAAGCACTCGGTGGACGCCACCCACGAGGAGCAGGGCCCGAGCCCCGGGTACCGCATGGAGCTGTCCATCTTCTACGTGGTCTACTTCGTGGTCTTCCCCTTCTTCTTCGTCAACATCTTCGTGGCCTTGATCATCATCACCTTCCAGGAGCAGGGCGACAGGGCCATGTCCGCGTGCAGCCTGGAGAAGAACGAGGTGGGCGCACCTCCTGCAGCCTGCGCGGGGCAGGGGGGGGGAGGGGGGGGGAGGGGCGGCCCTCTGGCTCCTGCCTGCTCAGGGCAGGGAGGCTGGGGAGGTTGACTCCGCTGCCTCCTCGCACGGGCTGCCTGTGCGGGGAGGCGCCACGTGCGTGTGCCGTGGTGCTGCGTGGGTCCCCGCTGAGCTGTGGGCACGGCTTTGTCCCGAGCAGAGAGCTTGCATTGACTTCGCCATCAGCGCCAAGCCCCTGACGCGGTACATGCCTCAGAACAAGCAGTCTTTCCAGTACAAGACGTGGACGTTCGTGGTGTCGCCGCCCTTCGAGTACTTCATCATGGCCATGATCGCCCTCAACACCGTGGTGCTGATGATGAAGGTGCGTCCACGGGCGGGCCTCCCTCCACGCGGGGGCGGGAGCTGCAGGCACCGCCCGGTCCGCACAGGCGCCCGTCGGGCCTGTCACTGGCTGCAAGCTGAGACGGGAGAAGGTCTGGGAGGACGCGGGCGCGGGGAGGAGTGGCCGCGGGCTGGGCAGCTGCCTCCCGCCCCAGCACTGACGGGAGCCAGAGCGTCCCCGTCCGTCGTGGGCTTCGGGCAGCCGCGCCGTGGCCAACGCTCTCCTCCCGGCAGTTCTATGACGCGCCCTACGAGTACGAGCTGATGCTCAAGTGCCTGAACATCGTGTTCACGTCCATGTTCTCCATGGAGTGTGTGCTCAAGATCGTCGCCTTCGGGGTGCTGGTAGGCGTCGCTCCTCCTGGGCCGCGTTGTCCCAAGAGGGGCCCTGGGGGCTCCTCGTTTGGAGCTGGAACTTCCCGAGCCTCAGAGCGCAGACGACCCTGCGGGGGCCCCACTGCCCGAGTCTGTGCCCAGGCCAGCTCCGGGAGGCGGGGGGCCGGGTTCCCCTCGGGGCATGTGGCTCTCCGCCCTGCCCCTGCCCAGCCTGGTGTCTGCATGCCAGGCCTGCGCTGTCCCCGCTGGGGTGGCCCATCGTCCCCTGGCCCGTCCTGACTAGGCCCTCCTGGCGCCCCCCGGGCAGAGCCCCAGCCAGGGCACTGACTGCCCTTCTCTCTCTAGAACTACTTCCGAGACGCCTGGAACGTCTTCGACTTCGTCACCGTGCTGGGAAGTATCACTGACATTTTAGTCACGGAGATCGCGGTAAGTGCACCCCTGTCCCCAGGCGCTCCTTCCGAGGCGCTCCCCGGGGCGGCAGGACGCTCTCCACGGCGGAGCGGGGAGCAGGTGTCGCCCCAGCAAGTGCTCTTGGGTGAGGAGCCGTCCCCAGAACGTCTTCCGGTGGCGGCTCAGGTCACACCAGCAGGAGGACGAGAGCCCTGACCTGTGTGTGTCTGACGCGTGGCCCCCAAACTCAGAGCCAGGACGGGCTCAGGCTGTTGGAAGCCCGGGTGTGCTTTCCGTGGGAAACGAGACAGTGCCCAGCGCTGGCCCGTGCTGGGCGGACCGCTGAGGGCTGGGCCACGAAGCGCGTTTCTGAGCACGGCGCTCGGCGTTGGTGGAACAGCAGGTTCTCCGGGAGCTGACATGAGGCGGGGCTCTTGTAAGCGTGACTGCGTTGGAGAGAGCCGGGGGTGGGGCGAGGGGGAGGCGTGGAAGTGCCAGGTCTAGAACCCAAGACAGGCAGGTCTCAGACCCCAGGAGAGGCGGGCTCCCAGCCCAGGGCCAGGATGGAGGGGCAGCGGGGTCTCACCATGAGGCCGCAGCACTCTGCCCACCTCACGTGTTCACCTCATCGATTCCGGGGGCAGGGGCCACCCTGCAGGAGGAGAGGGTTAGGGGGAGCCAGAGCCCCTACGGCCGATGGGCCTGAGCTGGGCGGTGCCCATCACCCCTTCCCTCACACCTTCCACTGCTGCGGCCCCGGCCCCGGCCCCTCACGCCGCACCAAGTGCAGCCCCTGCCCCAGCAGCTTAGTCGGGTTCAGACAGGTCACAGGGCCTGGCTGTGGTCAGTGGCTGAGCGCCAGCCCAGTTGTGACCGTGCCCTGTGGACATGCTGAGCTCTGGTCCTAGGTGTGGCCTCCACTGTGGGGGCTGCGGGGGCTGCACCCGCCACGCGCGAGGACGAGCTTTCGTGTCCCGGGCACAAGGTCTCACGGTCAGACAGCCCGCCCAGGCACAGCAGCCAGGACGTGGCCTTGCTCTGGAGTCCAGGTGTCTGTGCGGACTTCTCCGTGGGTGTGGGGACCCCCCCGCAGTGTCCCCATCCCCCCGCCAGTCCACAGAGCCTCTCCCACTGAGGATGGTCCCACCAGGACGTGCTCGGTGGTCGTGCGGCCTTCAAGCCCACAGCCCACGGCGGGGAGCGGCTGCCTTGCCTGCGCTCTGGGCCGCGTCCAGACGGTTCACACGGCCGGACTATGTCATCTCACGTGTTGCATCTCCACCTCGAATTCAAGGAAAGGTCATCTCGCCTGGACACCTTCTCCCGGGTATGGACATGAGCGGACGCCCCGTTTGTGCAAGGCCATACATCTCCACACCCGCTGTTAAAAGGGCAGAGGGAGAAAACGTAAAGCGTACCGTAAAGGTCAACGGAAGGACCGTGTGAGAAAGGACGGCCGCAGCCACAGCCGAGCCCAGCGTCCCGGGAGGAAGCCGGCGGCCTCGGGCAGGCTCTGCCTCCCACAGTCCGTGTCGGAACTTCAGGAGGTCCCGTCAGGACTGCAGGGAAGACACCCAAAGCGCGGTCCCAGCCTTTAGCAGCCCAGGAGCTCCCGCCCTGACCACGGCACTTGCCGCAAGCTCCACGCGGACGCCGTGGCGCCGGCAGCGTTTGGGAGGAGCAGCGAGGGCACCCCTCCCGCGCAGGCTGTCGGCGGGCGCCCCGCTCAGAAGCCTCGTCGAGCGTCACGGGGTGAAGCTGGGAGCGCCCACTCGGGGCCCCGGGGCTGAGTGTGCGGTCCTCCAGGAAGCCGAGGGTGCCTTAGCTCACCGCATCCCAGCCTCACTGAGGGAGGGAGACCAGGAGGTGGAGCTGCTTACGCTACTTAGCGAGTGGGGACAGCCCCGCTGACGGCAGACTCAAGGCGGTTTCTTAAAATAGCGAGGACCTCGCTTTTGTTTGGGAACTTGACAAGCTGCTTCTACAATGTAAGCGAAGGAGAAGGTGCCGCTGGAGGTGGGGGAGGGAAGCGGCCCTGCCGCCACGCCAGGGGGCACTGGCTCCTGTCAGACCGCCGTGGGCGGGACCTCGATGTGCGAGGGCGGGGCTGCAGCTCGGTGGGAGGAGCCAGCCTCCCATAGCCTGTGCTGCGATCACGGCTACGCAGGGAAGCCGACATCGGATCTTGGCTCAAACCATTCACAAAAACCTATTTCAAAATGACAAAAAGACTTAAATATATAAGAGGCAGAACTTATAAATATACTTGTATTGACTTCAGAGAGGAAGGGAGAGTGAGAGAGAGAGAGAGAGGGAGAGAAACATCAGTGATGAGAGAGAATCATCCATTGGCTGCCTCCTGCACGCCCCACACTGGGGATCAAGCCTGCAACTCGGGCCTGTGCCCTGACCAGGAATTGAACCGTGACCTCCTGGTTCACAGGTCAACGCTCAACCACTGAGCCACGCCGGCCCGGCAAGAGGCAGAACTTTACGACTCTGAGAAGAAAATGCAGGAGAACATCTTTCAGACCTTGGGGTAGGGACTGCTTTGTGAAGCAAAACATAGAAAGCACCAGCCCCACCTGAAGGAGACCTGGTGGCCACAGAGTCTCCGTTTATCGGGAAGGAAGGGCCGTCCGGGCACGGAGGACCCTCGTTCTCCATTCCTGCGTGGGAAACCGGTGCCGCGGCGCCCAGCGTGTCGTTACTTTTCTTCAGGACGTGTGTGCATACATGTATTTATATGTAGTCTTTTCCATGTGACATGTTCTATGGCTTCTAAAATCTAATGGTCTGAATAATCCAGGCAAAAAGATGAAAGCTGCCCTTTTGACAAAACAAACAGTCCAGGCTGCTCCCCCTCCGATGGCACCGTGGCCTCGCTGATCCCTCCTTGGACTCGGGAGTCTGATCCCGATAAAGGGACAGCGCTCCGTGGGGCTCCCGCGTCCTCACCAGAGGGCGGTGCCGAGCGGCTGCGAGGAGGGGCAGGCAGGGTGCCCGCTGCGGCAGACAAACAGGAGGCCTCCCCACCCAGGCCGCAGGTGGCAGACGGTGCGGGAGCCTGGAGGGCCCAGCGCCTGCCCCGAGCGGGTGGACGCGCAGGCGGGTGGCTTGTGGCTGGGCAGACCCTGCTTCCCACAAGCCCGAGGGGCGGCGTCACCTGCAGGCCGGAGGCTGAGGGTGGTGGAGAGCTCCCTGCCCACCTGCGTGGGCTCCGTTCTGCGCTGCCCGAGGCCCGCCGTCCCGCGTGGCCTTTCTTTCCATCTGTAGTCACTTCATCTTGGTGAACGCACTGTTTTTCTCAGGCAAAAATATTTGTGTCAGTTCCACCCCAACTTAAAAAACCAATCAGAGCGATTGCCCTGCCCAGGGCCGCGGAGACGGCACCGCAGGCGTGAAACTGACATTGATTTCTTTGCCTGGAAACAAGAAAATAAGTGTGTCGTTTTGAATTTGCATTGCAAATAGGATGCAAATGAACACCACTGTCTGCATCACTTACCAAGTTCAAAACAGCGTTTTGATGCATTTTCAGCAAAATGCCCGTTTACCAAAAGCTGCACCCAGTGCCGCCCGGGGCCTGCGTTCTGCTCGTGTTGACCATTTTCTCCTTTGTTTTCTGTCTGTCCTTGACTCACCTTAACCTGCCTGTGACTCACGCCATCCAACCAACACACTGCGAAACCATGCCTGCGTCTGTCTGTCTCGCCTGCTGCTCAAACACCCCAATTTGTAAATAATTCGCAAATGTTCATCCATGAAAACATCACATGTAGGAAAGGGTTGGTTTCATGACTTTCATGGTTCTTACAGCCCCTCGCCTGGCTTGCTGTGCTCTCCATCCTGCTAGCCCGGCCCTGCCCTGCCCTGCCCTCCCCGGGTGTGGTCGCAGCCCGGCGCCCCCCTCTCCGGCCGCTGCACGGTCTGGGCCAACAGGGGCTCCGAGGGGGCGGGAAGTGTCCGGACTCTCGGAGGTGGGGAGGTTTTGCAGGCCGTGGGTTTGGGCTGAGCCTGGTCGAGTCCATGGTTTCTGTGGCACGTCAGCAGCAGATGCAGGAGGCTGCTCTGCCCAGTGGCCTCCTTCGGAGTCTCCCCCGGGGTCCTTCCTGCAGAGCCTGCCTGGCCAGCCTGGGGTGCAGGTGGGGGGACCGCCCCAGGAGACAGCCTGCTCCGGGCTCGTCACCCGGGCGCCCCTGGTCTGGGTGTGCGTGCCCTGGGCCAGCAGGCTGTGGGCGCCCGGGTGGCTGACGGGCCTCCGTCCAGGTCTCCAGGACCATCGGACAGGAGGGCAGAGACTGGGGCAGGCCGAGCCGAGGCTGTGAGTGGCCAGTCGTGCGAGGTGGCCAATGGTGCGCTGCCTGTAACGGAGGGGCGTTCATGACGAGGCCCACGGTCGGAGTGGAGACTCCTGAGAGGCTCGGGCTCGTGTTGCTGAGCCCGTGCTCCCAGCAGCGTCTCCCATGTGCCGTGGGCGTGGGTCTAGGCGGAGTGTCCGCCATCATCAGCGAGCGTGGGGCCAGCAGGTGTGCACGGGTCTCGGGGCGGCAGCCTTGGCTTCGCTGTGACCTTGACCAGAGGCACTGACGTGCTGACGCAGGGACGCTGGCCCTGGCCTGGGTCAGCCCACCACCTGGTGGGGTGTGACCAGCCCAGTGCTGTGCAGTCCCCGCCTCACGGCCCCCACAGGGCAGGGGCTCCGAAGGTCTCCATCTCGGAGGGGGCGCCGGGGCTCCGAGGGGCCGGGACAGTGCGCCCCAGGTGACGGTCTCCCCCACGGAGGGTGCGGGGCCGGCTCTGAGGTCGGTGTAGCTGCTCCCGGGTGCCGCGGAAGCCATGGACTCGGAGGATGGGAGGGGTGCCCACCTCCAAGGGGTGTCTGAGGCCAGAGGTGACCGTGCACGCCGTGGGGAGGTGCCGCGGGCTGCCCCGCCCTGCATGTGACCAGGTGGCGGTGCCTGGCGGCTCCTGCGGGTGCAGCCACAGCGCCGTCCCCGTCACGCGCTTGAGTGTCTGTGGCCGCTGTCACCATCTGTCCTCATGGCTCTTGGGCTGTCTGTCTGTTGCCACCCGCCTGCCCCGAGTGCCCCGGAGCCCCGAGAGAGAAGCCTGGGAGGCGGGCTGGGAGCTGGAGTCCTGGGTAAGGGACTCGACCCAAAGCAGCTTGGTGACCAGCCCAGCCTCCTTTGTGCGCTCCCCTCTCCCCCGGAGCTGGGTCTCCCGTGTCACTGCCGCCCTGGCCGCTCCCAACCCCCCAGAGCAGGGGCTTCAGAGGGAGACCCCAGGAGGCAGGCCTTTCCGCCCCTTCCATGTCCCTGAGCCACCCTGGCCTGTGCACAAAGTCCTTCGTCCGTGTCCACCTCTGGAGGAGGCTGGCCCCCTGAGAGTCCCCAGGCCCCTGAGGGGTCCCCCTTCACAAGCCAGTGAGGGGGCTGTAGGCAGCCTGCACCCCAGCCTCCCACCCGGACTCCACTCTACCCCCTGCTGGTCTGGACCACAGCCGGCTCCTCCTCGTGCCCGCTGATGGCCCTCCCACCCAGGGGCCCCGTCCCCACCTGTCCCTCCCGCAAGCCGAGCCTGGGAGCCGTGGGTCCCTCCCCAGCAGAGGCAGAGTCCCCGCCCCTCTGGGAACTAGGGGTCAGGCCCTGAGGGGAGAGGATCCAGGAAGCACCGGCTAGGGGGGTGGGGCCACTGTCCCTGGAAGCCCATGACACCATCACCCCCCCCCCCCACCCATGGCCCCGAGCCCAGACAGGCAGCCCTGGAGTGTGGCCGGCCTGCATGCTGCTGCCCTCGGTCTGAGTCCCCTCCCCCCTCACCACGGGCTCGGACCACCAGCCTGCCCGCGCCTCAGACAGCGCGGTGGCGGGAGCCGCCTGGGCCACAGCACCATCTCCTCCGCACTGCCCAGCTGGGCCCCCGAAAGGGGTGGGCCATAGCTCAGGCGCCCGGCCAGGGGAAGCCACACCCCAGGCCACCTGTGGCAGCCGGAGCGCTGGTTCAGACCTGTCTGTGGGCGGGGAGGAGGCCTGTGGTGAGCATCCCAGGAGGCGTGGCTGCCTCTGCGGCCCCAGTGGGCTCTGTGCTGTGGGGAGGGGAGGGGAGGCCCGCAGGGCAGGGGACCCGCCGCCTCGCTGTCCCTGCCGGGGTCGGGGTCGGGGTCGGGCCGGTCTCTGACCCGCTGCATGAACTGAGGGCGATGACAGGCTTTCCTTCCCGAAGGGGCTGCTCACTGCGCGGTGACTTCGTGGTTCTCTCCCTGACCCGCCCTGCCTCGCCCCGGCTACAGCTGTGGGGAGAGGTGGGGGGCAGCTCCGTGCAGGAGGCGGGTTCCGCGGGTCAGAGAACCGCCTTGTTCCCCCAGAACAACTTCATCAACCTCAGCTTCCTGCGCCTGTTCCGCGCCGCGCGGCTCATCAAGCTGCTGCGCCAGGGCTACACCATCCGCATCCTGCTCTGGACCTTCGTGCAGTCCTTCAAGGTGAGCCGCAGCCCGGCCGGCCGTGCGGGAGACACCACCCAGTGTCTGTCCGTCCGTCCGTGCGCGCAGACTCCCCATGCTCTCAGCAGCGGAGGGCGTGTGGTCCGTGGGGTGGGGGAGGGTGGCACTGCCACTGCCCGCTGACCCGCCTCCGTGTCCCACAGGCCTTGCCCTACGTGTGCCTCCTGATCGCCATGCTGTTCTTCATCTACGCCATCATCGGCATGCAGGTGCGCGCCCGGGGGCCGGCTCCGGGGCCCTGCGCTCTGGCCGTGCTCTGGCCAAGCGGCCCCCGCACCGGGGCCCCGGTCCACACGCAGCCACCGCCGCCCGCCCGGCTCCAGGAGCCGCCTGTGGCCTGCAGCCTGCTCTTCCCTCCAGGTGTTCGGGAACATCGCCCTGGACGACGACTCCAGCATCAACAGGCACAACAACTTCCGGACGTTCCTGCAGGCCCTGATGCTGCTGTTCAGGTGTGTGCGCGGGAGCCCCCGACAGGCTCCTTCTGGGGGTGCAGAGGCTGCGACCGGCCCGGCCCCCCACCCGCACCTGCACCCTGGGCGGTGCTGCTTCCTGTCAGCCCACCGGCCAGTCCACTTCCTGCTCCGGCCACAGCCTCTGGCGTCCCCCCTGCCCCCACGCGTGCTGGTCTGAGTGCACCTGCTCCTGCTGCCGTCACGACGGGCTGCCGGGCCTGGGCTCGGGGTGCAGCTGAGCCCCCAGCAGAGCCTCGAGGGGCACAGGGCTTATTTCGGGCTCAGGCCTCCGAGAAGGTGTGCTGGGCGCCTGCTGCTGTTCTTAGGTGGGGCACCCAGTGTGAGGGCAGACGCAGGGGCCACGGCGAGAGGGCATGTGTCTTGCTGCCTCCAGAGAGTCCCTCATTAGCCCAGCCCCCCCCCCCCCGTGCCAAGGAGGAGGGGTTGCTCTGTGCAGGGTTTGCTCGGAGGGCCGCCCCCGGGGACAGGCTCAGGGTGCTCCGTGGGGGGCGCTCAGGCCAGGGTGCCTTGCCGCGCTGCGTGGGGAAGTTTCTCACTCGCTCTGCTCCCACAAGCAGACCCTGAGGTCGCCGTTCCTCTGGCCTTCGGCCGGGACACTCTGGACTCACTCACGGCCCTCCTGGGCCACAGATGCAGCCGCCCTAGGAGGTCGCCTGGGCTCTAAGCCTTGGTCTCTCTCTTCCCCCTTGTCCTGTGCCCCATGTGCGCCCCTCACCCCTGGCCACCATCAGTGGGGTGCAGCCAGCGTCACCCAGGGGACCCACAGGTGCACAGAGGGGCCCAGGAACAGAAATCGGTGCCCGAGGGCGCTTCCGGTGGCTTCTCGAGTGGGGTCCTGTGTGTTCAGGAAGCGGTGGAGGCTGGTGTGGCCAGAGCAGGTCGAGGGCAGGGGAAGGTGGGCAGCGGTCGCGTGGCGCTGTGGGCGGTCGTGTGGATTTGGACTGTCGCCGTGACTGACAAGATCTGACCTGTCTCGAGGGGCCCTGCTGGGCGTTGGGCAGGGGAGCAGGACGGTGTCGGAAGCCGTTGCAATGACTTGGTGCTGGGGCGCAGGGAGAGGCTGTCTCTGGGAGATGGGCCCGCTGACGGGCAGGACGGGGCGAGGGAGACAGAGGCAGGACGCGTGAGCGGGTGGAAGGACAGGCCGCCGGGCTGGGAAGTGGGGGGCCCAGGGCTGCGGGGCTCGGGGGCCATGGAGGGCATCAACCTGGTGCTCGGGGTTCTGTTGGTCACTTGCCATGAGCAGTTGGGGAGTCTGGTGCCTGAGGGTCCTTTTCTAGCAGCAGCTTCCTGTCCCCAGACCTGACAGCCACATGGGGTCTCTGGGAGGGGACCCAGGCAGGCGGAGCCGCCTCCTGGCCTCACGCTCCCTCCCCCCCAGGAGCGCCACCGGGGAGGCCTGGCACGAGATCATGCTGTCCTGCCTCAGCAACCAGGAGTGCGACAAGCAAGCCAACGCCAGCGAGTGTGGCAGCGACTTCGCCTACTTCTACTTCGTCTCCTTCATCTTCCTCTGCTCCTTCCTGGTGAGTCCGGGCTGTGCCGCGCTGCCGCCTCCGCTCGGTCCATCTTGGGGCCCCTGCGTTCGTGATCCCTGGTTTCCATTTGTGACACTGCAAGCTGCTTCCTCCGAGACCACGCCCCATTCACCTAACAGGAGCACCCCCTGGGCCGCTTTGGAGAGAGCGGGGTCCCCGGGGCAGCTGTCCCTTCGGTCTCAGCCGCTGGAGGGCGCCCATGGTGGCGGTGGCGGTGACGACAGACACTGAAGAGCAGCGCAGAGGAGGAGCTGGGGACCGTGGGAGGCCGGGGTGGCCGGTGGGCGGGTCCCAGGCGTGTGGCTTTCGTTCCGTCTGCCTGGCGTGTCGGGACCCACTCAGGGCAGCCGTGAGTGAGCAGGGACACAGCTGACAGAGGGCACTGTCAGGAGTGGCAGCGACCTGGCCGGGGACACCTGGAGAGGCAGCTACAGGGTCAGGAGTAGTCACAGGGGCATTTACGCGCCGTTTCCCTGTAGGTGTGATAATAAGGGGGAACACAATGTGGCCTCAAATGGGGGAAAAATGAAAGGCGCCTCCGGGCCGCATGCAGCTCAGCGGGGTCTGCAGACCCACCACCAGCCGGGAACAAAGGATTGGAAGCGGCCGCTCTTCCCTGGCACCCTGTGGGGGCCTAGCCGTCCGTGGCCCTCCCCCTCCCTCCCCTGATGACAACCACGCCCAGGTTCTGGGCTCCCCAAGACGGATTTGCAGAAGAATCCCAGACGAAGGCACGGGGCTGGGCCGCAGCTCGGAGGCGCCAGTCTTCTCGGGCGGCCTTTGCAGTCAGCACACCTCTCCCACGTCAGGCCCGGTGCTCTGACTGCGGCCGTTCTTAAGCTGGCACAGGAGGGCGGGGGCTGAAAGCCACCAGAATGGGGTCCTTCAGAACGCGGTGGGGGTGGGGCCGGAGAGCCCAGAGCTGCAGGCCGCACCCCCTCTAGCGGGTTTGTCGTTAAGTTACAGAAAGCCTCTCTGCACCAAAAGACATCAGTGATGGGAACAGCGTTCGGGGTGGGGAGAGGATTGACAGCTCACACACTTCAGGGCGTTAGGTCAAAGCACAGAAAGAACCCGGACAGCTCAACAGCAGAAGAACCACGTGAAATGGGCAAAGAGCCCGGCCGGCGGGGCTCCGTGGTTGAATGTCGACCTGTGAACCAGGAGGTCAGGGTTTGACTCCTGGTCAGGGCACGTGCCCGGGTTGTGGGCTCAATCCCCAGTGTAGGGCATGCAGGAGGCAGCCAGTCAATGATTCTCATCATTGATGTTTCTCTCTCTCTGCCTCTCCCTTCCTCTCTGAAATCAATAAAAATATATTTTTTTTTAAAAAGACCCTGAGCTCGTGGCCTCCTGAAGGCCAGCTCCGAGGCGCGAGGGTGGGCGGGGTGGGCTGACCTGGACGGCAGCACGGATGGTGGGCTTTAGATGGTGGGGCCTGAATTGGGACAGGGGCTTGGAATCAGGACTAAATATGGTTAGTGTTAGACCTCTGAGGCTGAGGCTGCTGCTACTGGTGGTGGGATGTAGGGGCCTCTAGGAGTGCAGGGGCCCTGGGGAGGGGTGCGGGGGGCCTCTAGGCGGAGTTCAGGGATCCCAGGGGTGATGGTGCGGGGGGCCCCGGGGGTGGCGGTGCAGGGAGCCAGGCTGCGGGGAGAGAGGTCTGGGTGGCTGGAGGGGGAGGAGCGGGAGAGGGCAGGCTGAGGTCTCTCCATGTCTCCTCTCTCCTTCCGTCCTGCAGATGTTGAACCTCTTTGTGGCTGTGATCATGGACAATTTTGAGTACCTCACGCGGGACTCTTCCATCCTAGGGCCTCACCACCTGGACGAGTTCATCAGGGTCTGGGCTGAGTACGACCCGGCAGCCTGGTGAGTGAGCCGCGCCCTGTCCTCAGGCGGGCCGGGCCCTGGGCACAGGATAGGGATGGGGTGGCTTCAGGCATGTTTTGAGGGAACGTCCCCTCGGTTGTGGGGGCCCAGGGCTCCTGCCCACGTGGATGCGATGGTCTCCGTCCCAGGCGGGCTCCCTCTGGCCTCCCTGTGCGGAGGCAGCTCCCCAGGCTCAGGGACCCTCTGAGCCCTGAGCCCTGAGCCCTGAGCCCAGCCCTGAACGGCGCGCTGCATCGGGGGTGGTGCAGGCCCGGGAGGTGGTGGGACAGCAGGGCGTCGCTCAGGCTTCCTGGTCCTCCTGGGGCTCGGAGGCTCGGTGGGCGGAATGCCGGCCCCAGAGCACCTCCCGCAGCTGGGCTCTGCCGCGCTCAGGACGGGCAGCGGGGCTGCTGCAGGGACGGGCGCGGGGGCGACTGTGATGTCCGGGGAGCGGCCGCGGGGATGCGTTTCCAGGCAGAGCCAGGCTCTCAGGGCCTGGCCTGGGTCGGAGGTGGTCTGAGGCCCTGTTTCCCGGGAGAGCCCTGCCCGCCCACGCGCACCCTCCCCACAGGCGAGCAGAGCCCTGCGTCCCCCTCGCTGCCCCTCCCCGTCCCCCTCGCTGTCCCTCCCCGTCCCCCTCGCTGTCCCTCCCCGTCCCCCTCGCTGTCCCTCCCCGTCCCCCTCGCTGTCCCTCCCTCGCTGTCCCTCCCCGTCCCCCTCGCTGCCCCTCCCCCTTCCCCTCGCTGCCCCTCCCCCTCCCCCTCGCTGCCCCTCCCCCTTCCCCTCGCTGCCCCTCCCCCTCCCCCTCGCTATCCCCCTCTGTCCCCGTGGCCAAGGCCCTCGTCCTCACAGGGGCACAGGCTCCGCCCGCCTTTATGTAGCTGGAAGCTCAGCATAGACTGTGCCCCGGGGAGCTCTCCCCACAGGCCCCCCATCAAATCCCCCCCCTCCCCTCCGCCTGAGCCCCGAACCCCGCCTCGGCACAGTGAGGACCGGAGGTGCTGTAGGCCCTTCCTGTCTGGGCAGGTCCTGGGGCCGAGCAGGGTGCTCATCCTGCTTCCGGGGGGTGGGGCCTGGGAGCCTGTCCTCTCCTCACTGAGGGCGTTGGGTCCCGGACCTCTGTCAGGGGGCTGCTGGGTCCGAGGGCACAGTGGCCACCCGAGGGCTGTCGCCTGAGGCAGGCGCAGACGGCAGGATGGAGGCTCCCTCCGGGCCCCTCCGCGGATCTAGGCGGCGCGCTGTCTCCGACTCTCTGCTGCTGGCGTTATGTCTCAGTCGGGTGTTTGGGACGGGACTGGGCCACGGCACAGGCAGTCAGTGCAGGCCCAGCCCCGTCCGCGCAGTGGGGCAGCGGCAGGACCCGGGGACGGGGCCCAGCTGGGCCTCGGGAGGCCGCCCTGGGGGATGCGGGAGGACGTGCTGGGGAGGAGCAGGACCACATGGGAGCCTCCCCCCAGAGGGGGCGCCCCGGCAAGCTACACTGGCCCCAGGCCACGGCCCCGAGATGGGACCACGGGACACACGCGCCCGCTGCCCCACGAGGCCTGGGCTGAAGACACAGGCCCCTGCAGACGCCGGAGAGCGAGGCCCAGCGCAGGCCCCGAGCCGGTGGGGTCTGACCCCGTGCTGGGCGGGCAGCCGATGCTGTGAGCGGCCCCTGGCTCTGACGGGGCAGTGACTCCCGGGGACACCGCCATGTCCTTCTTGGGGGAACTGGGAGACAGCAGGACTTCATGGCGTTTCCCAGACTTGTGTGTGCCTGCGTGGGTATGAGAACGTGTGCACAGCCGTGTACGTGTGTGCATGCGTGAGTGCCTGTGTGCAGGGCCCTCCCGCTGCCGCGGCTGCCCCGGCACCTGGTGGTGAGTGTGGACTGACAGGCATTGCGGTCGGGCACTGTGAGCACCGTCAGCTCGTCTCTGCCCATCGCCGTCCAGGCCGCATGCTGAGCATCTGTGTGCTGGGCCCGGGGCCCCGAGGTCTCTGTGCCGGGTTGTGGGGGAAACAGGAACCAGAATGGGGGGGCCAGGGTACGTCTGAGGGAGATGCAGTCTGGCTGGACGGGTAGACTGAGCTCTGGGCAGGTGCAGGTGGGGCAGGTGCAGGTACAAGGGCAGAGCAAGGGTAGGGGCAGGGCAGGTGCAGGTACAAGGGCAGAGCAGGGGCAGGGGCAGGGCAGATACAAGGGCAGGGCAGGGCAGGTGAAGGTGCAGGGGCAGGGCAGGGGCGGTGCAGGGGCAGGGCAGGGCAGGGGCAGGGCAGGGCAGGGCAGGAGACAGGCGAGTGTCCTGCTGGAAGGGAGAGAGTGGAGCCAGGGCGGTGGGCCAGGCTGAGAAAGGCCTTGGGGTGGGTTAGACAAGCGCTGTGACTGTCTGGAACCCTAGTGGCTGTGTGAGGACCACACTTGTGACTGGGGCATCTCAGGGCCGCACTTGTGACTGGGGGCAGAAGGGAGAGGAGCCCGGGAGTAGGCTGTGGACTGAGGCCGGGCGGGTTGGGCGGGGCTCCCTTCACTCCAGCCTTTGGGGGTGGTCCGTGAGGTTGGCTCGCACTTTGGGGGAGGCCAGAGTGGGGCCCTTTTTCCAGAAGTGAGGCCTCACAGCTCGGAGCTGACTGGACTGAGGGCTTAGTGCCGGGAGGGGCAAGGGTGTCCTTTGCCTCCTGAGAGGGGCTGCCAGAGGGTGGGGAGCGCCTGGAGGGGCTCAGCAGAGGGTGTGTGTGTGAGAGGGGCTGGCAGAGGGGCTGCTGGCTGCTCCGGGGGCTCCTGGCCCCAGACCCACGGGGAGCTGCTTCCCGCCGCCCCTCCCCCTGCAGGTCTGCCCGCCAGGCCCGGCGGCAGGAGTTGCCGTAACCTGTGCGCTTCCTTTCCCGCCACCGCGTCCCTAGAAGGACATGTGGTCTGGCGCCGCATGGCCCCGCCGTGGGCGTAGGGAAGAAGTGCCCCCGGAGGGTGGCCTACAAGGTCTGCACCTTCAGAGCCTCCACCCGACATCCTCCCCCCACGCCTCCGCAGACACCTCCTCCTGGTTTGGGAATGAGACCCCTCCCCTCTCCCCCCTGCCCTGCCCCGAGTGCTTCCCTCCATCCAGTGTCCCGCCCCCTCCAGCCGCTGGGACGGACAGCCTGTGAGATGGACAGCTTTCTGCTGGGCTGGGGGCTGGGCAGCCGCTGCGGGAGGGAGCCGGGCAGAGTCAGCTTCGCAGACCAGGCCCCCTGCTCCTCTGTGGGGAGAGCCCAACCACCCACGGGCTCCGTCCCCGGGAGCGGCGGGCAGAGGGCCCGCAGGAGGACCTGCAAGGGAGGGCTGCCCCCTCTCCTGTGCCTGAGCCTGCCTGTGCCCGGGACCCAGCCAGGCCCTGCGGCAGGTGGTCCAGCCCACCTGGGGAAGATGGTCATGGACTCCAGACACTGGTCCCACCTGCCCCTGGCCAACGTCAGGGGGGTACAGGGCCCAGGCCACAGCCCGCGCTGGCCCCCACCCCCCCCCCCACGCTGTCCCCTGCCCCAGCAGCCCCGCCCTGGGCGGCCTCGGGCGTCTCTGGGCCTGGAGCGGGGCTCACCTGGCTGTTTGTCCTGCAGAACGGGTGGCCCGCTGGTCGGCCGCTTGCTCTAGGTTTTCCCACGTCTTGGCCTCTCGACTGACTTGGCAGCAAACCAAGCATTCAGGGAGGGACGCTGGGCGGTGAAACCGCTCTCTGATCCGGCGTGGCCCGGAGTTCCTAAAAGTGTAGGGTCAGTCCTGACCACCCGAAGCCGCCCCGATGCAGCCCTTCCTCATCCTCCATGTCCATTAGCTCAGAGGTCACCCCGCGCCCTGCGTGGGGCGCAGCATGGAGGTGAGGCTGGGGCACGAGGGCTCGATGGAGGAGACCCTCCTTGGACTCAGCTGACACCCGCTCCGACCTGGTTAACCGATCTGTTCTCTCTGCTTCCCCCTCCCCGCACCCTCCCGTGGACCCTCTGCCTCGGTGGACCCCCTGGGCCGGCGCAGCGGGCGCATCACCTACAGTGACATGTTTGAGATGCTGAAGCACATGCCCCCGCCCCTGGGGCTGGGGAAGCGATGCCCGGCTCGAGTGGCGTACAAGGTACCCGCCTGCTCAGGCTGTGCGGCTGCTCCCTCCCGCGGGCTTGTCCGTCCGTCTGTCTGCCACGCTGCTGTCTCACTGTGTCTTCTTTGCCCAGCCATCTCCCCTCCTTCCCAGACAGAGGGACACCGCCCCGTGTACCCAGAGCTGTCCCTGGGCCGCCCCTGCCCTCCCCCCGCCCCTAGAGTGAGGGGGCACCGGCTTTGGGACAGAGGCTCTTGTGTGCGGGAGAGGGGCTGCGGGGCCTCAGGCTCCTGGGAGAAACCCCGCCCCACGCCCACGGGATGTCCAGGCCTGGGAGGAGGCGTGGACAGGGCCTCGAGGGCGCCAGCCATCTTGTGGGGTGACTGCAGGGGGAGCACAGCCTTGGGGCACGGGGTCCTGTGACCCCACCCCCATTGCTGAGGATGCTGAGCTGCAGGAGGGGGAGCTGAGGGACCCCCCCAGGCTCCCCTCCTCCCCTCCTCGCCCCACTCAGAGCCTGCTCCCACCGCCCAGGCACCCACCCCCTCCTGCTCCTCCAGCGCGCCCCAGAGCCCCAGCCCCACCCTGCACAGCCCCTCCCTCTCTCTGAGCCAGTTCCCACCAGAGCTTCCTTCTGTCTGTCTGCTCTGTCAATCACGCTGTCTGTCTGTCCCCTGGCTCAGCGGCTCCCCCTCTCCCTCCCCGCCGCTCCCCCTTCCTGGCATGAGTGTCGTGCCTGCTGCAGGCCCTGCATGCGAGACCCTGGCTTTGTTCCCGAGAGGAGAGCTCTGTCCAGTGACACCAGGGCCAGGGTGGCCACAGGCCTGACGGGAGCCTTGGAGCCCTCCCCTGGGCTGGCCAGCGCCGAGGCTGACGGCTGGAGGGGCCAGGGCGCCAGGCGGGCGAGGGGGGGAGCTTAGCGAGCTGGGGAGGAGGCAGGAGGCCCACGGGGGCGAGGCCAGGGCAGGGAGGCCGGCTGCCTGTCTTTCCCTCCTGGCCTCGCCCCTCTGCTGCTCCCGCGACTCCAGTCTCCAGGGGTGGGTGCCCTGGACGGAGCCCTCCTCTCGGGACCCCTGCTCTGCGCCTCCCGCATCCCTGGAGAGGAGCCCCGCTGCCTCTCCCGCCACCGGGCTGGTCCGCGGGGACGCCAGGAGCGGGAGCGGGGTGCCTGGGGGCTTTGCCAGCATTGGGGGGGATGGGGATGGGGGCGGGTTTGTGTCTTGGCCTCCCGCCCTCCGTCAGGCTGAGGACTCCATTTGGGGGCAGGACACTGGGCGGTGCTGGGGGCAGAACGGCCTCCCCAGCGGAGGCCGCAGGCCGGGCAGAGGCCCCCAGCCCCCGGTGGCCCTGCCCCCCCTCCAGCTCCCATGCTGCGGAGGGACAGCAGGCCGCCGGGAGGGGACAGGTGGGCACGTGCCCTCCGTGCTCAGGACGCTGCAGACCCCTGGGACCCTTCCTCCAGGAGGCCCTGCGTCCTCCGAGCCTCCGGCCTGACGTGTGGAGGGTGCGAGGCAGGGCTGATCTGTCCGCAGAAACTGAGGGAGGAGAGGGACTCGGCACCTGTGGGCACCTGCCCATCTGCCTGGAGCCCCCGTCCCTCTCCCTGCAGCCCCGGCTCCTAGGGTCTGAGGCTCCGGCTCCGGGCGAGTGGCACTGGGTCTCCTCCAGGGGAGAGGCAGA
This sequence comes from Cnephaeus nilssonii, assembly GCF_951640355.1. NCBI lineage: Eukaryota > Metazoa > Chordata > Mammalia > Chiroptera > Vespertilionidae > Cnephaeus > Cnephaeus nilssonii. Next base: position 1,087,087 of record NC_137085.1, read on the forward strand.
GCCTTCCTGGGGCGAGGGACACCTCTCTGGAGCCCAGCCCCTGGCCGCCCAGCCCTGCTCGGTGCTCCAGGCTGTGTGTGGGAGAGGGGGCGCCAGGAGAAGGCAGGGATCTGCCTCCTGTCCCTGAGTTGTCCCAGGACACAGCCTTGGTCCTGCACCCCACACCCCTCCCCCTCGGGCAGGGGCGGGGGCGGGGGCAGGGGGCCCGCGGCTGAGGAGGGGCCTGTTGGCAGGATGAGCGGGGCCCTGGCCAGCTCGGGGCCATTCACCGGGCCGTCTGTCTACTTCTCTGCAGCAGGAGAGCCCTCAGCTCACAGGAGGGCGGGTGCGGGACGGGGATGCTGGCAAAACCCCCATGTCCCAGCCTCATCTTGTCCCGGGCCCCGCAGGGCTCACCTCCAGGGCCTCAGCACTGAGTGGCTCTGGGGGGACCCGGCCAGCCTGGCCCTGACCTGCCCCCTGTTCCCAGCGCCTGGTCCGCATGAATATGCCCATCTCCAGCGAGGACATGACCGTCCACTTCACGTCCACGCTGATGGCCCTCATCCGCACGGCGCTGGAGATCAAGCTGGCCCCAGGTGAGTGGGGTCACCCAGGAGCCACCATGGCAGGTGTGCAGGGGCCGTGGGCCTGCAGGGGGCACCGACCGTGTCCCCTTTTTACATGAGGAAACTGAGCCACAGTGACGTTAACTGCCCTGTCCAGTCACCCAGCACCACGCCTGCCCCTCCCCAATGAGCCTTCATCAGGCCCGGGCTCAGAGGGGGCCCCACCCTAACCCTCCTGATCACTGCTTCCCCTTCCCAGAGAAAATCCATCACCAGGGGCACCTGCGGTATCCTGTCCACCCCCCGCCCCCCTCATCGCACCCTTGACTCAGATGATGGGCGAGGCCAGGCCAGGCCCCGCCTCGCGCACACGGCCTGCACTCATTATCTACCTTGCTCTCCCCCCCGCTCCGTCAGCCTCTGCTGGATTATTTGTATCAGTATATAAACACGCTGTTATTTCCCCCATCTTTAAAAAACTCTTCTCTTCCCCTCCACCAGCTTCCCGGTTTCTCTTCTTCCCTCAAAGCAAACAGCTCAAGAGACTGTCGTATACTGCCCCTCATTTCTCATGCCCCGTCCCCCGTGGGGCTGTCCCGCGGCACAGCCCTGCAGCTGCTCTCCGCAGTCTGAGCCCCGACCTCCTGGCCTCGCTGACGCCTCTTCTCCCTTCTCGTGCCTTCTCTTTGAAACCTTTCTCTCTCTCCGTCTGGCCTACCTCCCCTCCCGTCTCCGTTGCTGTGGTCGGTAGCCCAGGCCTCCCCTGCGTCTCTCCTGTGCCTCCCACGGCTGCTCACCGTCCGCACCTGGAGGCCCAGTGAGCTCCCAGAGCCCTGGCTCACCCCGCCTTCCGGTCCGTGGGTGCAGACTGTTCTTCCCGCTGCTCATCTCTTTCTTACCCCGTTTCCCATCAGTGTCTGATCTCTTATCATAGCTTCTGATTCTGCCTTCACCATACACCCGGGTGAGGACCGTGCTGCCCCCCCTGCTGCCTTCCTGGCCCCAGCTGCTCTCTGCTCTCGCCCTCTCAGTCTTCCTTCAACACAACAGCCAGAGGATCGCGTTGAAAATCAAATCAGCAATGTGAGTAAACATCTACTAGACTGATCAAGACAAAAGGAAGATGAAGTAACCATCCTTAGGCATGAAAGCGGAGCATCACTACAGACCCTGCGACATCACCTGGGTAACAGAGTTCATGGACAACTTCATGTCAAAAGCGTTAGCAACGTCAGTGAAATGGGAAATGCTTTGGCACAACTGTCAAGCTCACTCAAGAGCAGAAAACCTATAAAAGCAGATAAGCTGAGTGGCACTATATTTATTAAAGAAGTTAAATTCGTAGTTAAAAGCCTAATAGAGAAAACCCCAGGCTCAGCTGGTTCCGTTGGTGAAGTGTAACGAAACATTTAGCGAGGAAATAATGCCAATTCCATACAGACTCTTCCAGAAAATAGAAAAAGAGGGTATTTCTCAGTTTTACAAGGCCAGCATTACTCTGATGCCAAAACCCAACAAAGACGTTAAAGGGAAAAAATTACTGACCAGCATTCCTCATGAATATAGACACACAAATCTTCTGTGTAATTGTAGCAAACTGAATCTAGCCGTGCATGCGCGCGTGTGTGCACACGCACACACACACTCTAAAATACTACATGATGACAAAAGCAGGGTTTATTCCAGGAATGCAAGTTTGGTTCACATTTAAAAACCAATCCATACAATTTAATATATCAAACAAGAAAAACTATATAATCACCTCAATTGAACATTTACGGTTCTTAAAATTCTACATAAAATAGAAATTCAAGGAAACGTCCTCATCTGATGAAGGGTACCTGTGAGAAACCAGCCGCGGAGGACCTGCTCAGCCGAGGGAGACTGACGCCCGCTCCTCCGAGGTCAAGGACAAAGCAAGGGCGTCTGCTGTCTCCGTCCTTGTTCCACCTCATCCTGATACCCTACCCATTGCAGTAAGTCAAGACAGACGAGGTGCAGCAATTGGAAATTGACAATGGATGTGCTCATCTCTGCAGAAAATCCCCCAAAAGTCTAATAAAATGTTAATGAACCCGAGGCAACTACAAGCCAAAGAATGCCAACAGTTCGGGGGAGCCACAGCGAAGGGGAGACTCGCAGGGCCGGTCACCCCTCCCCGAGGACGCGTGGCTTCCCTGACACCTTAATTCTGAGCTTCTGGCACCAGAACTAAGACAATCAATTTCTGCTGTTTTAAGCCATAAAAAAGTTACTAAAATTAACGTGAATGTAGCAAGATTACAGAATACAAAGTCAGTGTTTTTATTAGCAGTTAATAATTGAAATTGGAGAAATGCCCTCAAATCACTGAAAACATGAAATATTCCCGTATTACTGGAAACTCGAGAAAACACATGTATGTAATACTTGTATGCTGCAAATTCCAGAACATTGGCGAGAGGCCTCGAAGACCTGAATCAGTCAGCACCACGTCACACTCGTGCATGACGGCGTCGATGCCTCTGACATCAACAGACTTAATGCTACCCCAGTCCAAACCAAGATGGGCTTTTGGGTAGAAATTCACAAACCGATTCTAAAACGTATGTAGAAAAGCAAAAACAATGCGAGTAACAAGAACAATTTTGGAGAGCAGAGCTGAGCTGCAGCAATAGCCTTCCTGAACCAGAGACTTGCCGTGAGCTGTGGGTGCGGCTGTGGAGGTGGGAGGCTGGGCCGGCCGGGAGCGGCGGGGGGGGGGGGGGGGGAGGAGTGGGGGGTGGCTCCCCCCCTCTGCAGGCACTCGCTCACTGGCGCTGCAGAGGCAGCTGGTGCACAAAGGTCACGCTGCTTGAGGAATGCAGGCAACCACGTGCCGGTCTTTTTTCAGCCTTGACGCGGACGGTTGTAATCGGCGTGGGCCACCATAACTAAACCCTGTCAGAGCGGCTTCCCCACCGAAACCTGTTGCTCATGGTCCGGAGGCTGGGAGTCCAAGTCCAAGGTCCCAGGAAGGTCGGCCTCATCTGCGGGCGGTTCTCCTGGCCTGTGCAGGGCCACCATCCATGTCCCCACAGGCCGGGCCTTCAGTGCGTGACTCTCCTTGTAAGGACACGAGTCCTGGGGACCAGGGCCCCACCCTGAGGACCTCATCCCACCTACTGACCTCCCCCAGGCCCTGTCCCAGCCACCTTGGAGGTCAAGGTCTCAACATAGGAAAGGGAGCACAATCCAGCCGGTAGCACCAGCCTTTCTCCTTCGACGGAAATTAACTGGACATGGACACCGACATAAATGTCAATCAAACCTCGGGAAGAAAGCAGGAGGGAAGTCCTGGCCATTCTCATTAGGCCAAGACCATCTCAGTACAGAAAGCAGGAGCCAGGAGAGAAAAAGCTGATCAGAAACTGCTTCTCAGGAGATTTTAACAAAATGAAAAGACAGGCGAGAGGCTCGGAGGGAGCGTGTGTGAAACAGACACAGGACGGGTCCCCAGCTTACGTAAGGACCCCTTACAACTCAGCAATAAGAAAGTAAACAACCCAGAGAAGATACGTGGAAGGCTAATAAACACACGTAAAGATGCTCAATATCTTGTTTTTTAAATATATTTTATTGATTTTTTACAGAGAGGAAGGGAGAGGGAGAGAGAGTTAGAAACATCGATGAGAGAGAAACATCGACCAGCTGCCTCCTGCACACCCCCCACTGGGGATGTGCCCGCAACCAAGGTACATGCCCTTGACCGGAATCGAACCTGGGACCCCTCAGTCCGCAGGCCGACGCTCCATCCACTGAGCCAAACCGGTCAGGGCGATGCTCAATATCTTAATAGAGAAATGAAAAAGCGGATGAAACGAAAATGTGCACAAAGTCCCTTATGCGAATATTTGTGGCTTTTTCATAATTGCCCCAAACTGTGAACAAGTCAAACGTCCGTCAAGTGAGTGGGTGACCGGGGTCTGCCCACAGGAGGAGTGTGCTCAGCAGCGCCCGGGTGGGCCGGTCCTCCACGGGGGGAGGCTCGCATGTGCCCTGCAGAGGGAGGGGGTCAGGCCCCGAATCCAACACCTGTGTGATGCCAAGTGGACGGCATTCTGGAGAAGGTCATGGTGGAGCCAGGAAGCCGTCAGTGCTGGCCCGGGGCAGGGGGCCGGGGTCGCTGGAGGGTGCTGACTGCAGAGGGTGCAGGGGACTGCGGCAGCCGTGCCCTGTCCCACGTCGTGGTGGATACGTGACCATATGCATTTACCACAGTTCACAGACGGGGATGACTAAAATGGTGGATTTTACTCTCTGTAAATTACACATTAAAAAAACAGATGTGCCGGGCTGCAGTGGCTCCGTGCTTGAGCGTCGACCTATGAACCAGGAGATCACAGTTCGATTCCCGGTCAGGACACATTTCTGGGCTGGGGCTCCATCCCAAGTCATGCAGGAGGCAGCCGATCCATGCTTCTCTCTCATCATTGATGTTTCTCTCTCTCCCTCTCCCCTCCTCTCTGAAACCAATACAAAAGTATTTACAATAAAATAAACCAGCTTTCACAGGTAGATGGCATATTTCCTCCCGTGCCCTCCCCTCACCGGTGCCCTCCAGGCTCCTGGGCGGCACCCCAGGCGGGGCCACCTGCTTCCGGGTCTCAGAGCACATGCCGCCTTCTCCTGACGCCTCCCCCCACCACCTGCCCAGACTGGCAGCCTCCCGACCCTTCTCACCCCTCCGCGTGGCTTCACCTCTGCCCACCAGGCTGGGTCCTAACGGGTCACCCCTTCACTGTGGGCTGAAGTCTGTCCCTCCAGAGGCAGTGGTTTTGTTCCATCACTGGTGACAGCCCCTGACACTTGGGGGTCAGTGCATTTACTGAGTGGGCGGTGAGTGTCTGCAAGATCGTGCCCCTCCCCTTCCCAGGACCGCCCCTCCCCCCGCCCCCCCCCCCCCCACACACACACAGGAGTTCCTGCAGGGACAGCTCTGACCAGCCTCCCTCCCAACACCCTCCCTGCCCGGCCCCCTCACTGTGCCTCTCCTGCCGCCCGCCCAGCTCTGCCTGTTCCCCACGGGGCTGCAGGGTGGCTCCTAACCCCTTCCCCCCCTCCCCCCCCCCCTGCTGCCCAGCTGGCACGAAGCAGCACCAGTGTGACGCGGCACTGCGGAAGGAGATCGCCTCCGTGTGGGCCAATCTGCCCCAGAAGACCTTGGACTTGCTGGTGCCGCCCCACAGACGTAAGTGCGGGCAAGACCTCCCGATCCCACCAGAGGCAGCAGGGACCGAGGGAGTGGGCGCCCTTCTCCATAGTCTGGGCTCAGTGCCGCGCAGGGACCACTGCTTTCTCCCAGGGATTGTGGGAGGAGGTGACGGGCTGAGGTCGCCCCCTGACCTCGTGTGGGAATTCACTTCAGAGCCAGAGAGCAAGAGCCGGACTCCTCCCTTGGCGATGCTGGAGGCGGTGAGGTGCTCACAGGCTCCACTCCGCTTCGTGGGGGCTGAGGCCGCACCGGAAGCAGAGGGGCCTCGGGTGGGGCAGAGGGGTGGTGTCTGCTGGCACTGCAGGTGGGGGGCCCTTGGGCAAAGCCACGTGCCCTGCCTGAGCGTGCCCAGTGGTCCCGGGCGGGGACCTGCTCCTCTCCCCACTCGGCCCTCTTGTCCTGTGGCCTCTCCGTCCGGCCCCGGGAGCCCAGCCTGTCTCCCCGCCGTGTCCCCAGCCGATGAGATGACCGTGGGGAAGGTGTACGCGGCCCTGATGATCTTCGACTTCTACAAGCAGAGCAAGACCAGCAGGGACCAGACGCACCCCGCTCCCGGCCTGTCCCAGGTACCGGCCCCCACTCCTGGGAGCAGCCATGGCCCGGCGCGGGGAGGCCGTGGGGAAAGCTCCCGTAGCGGGTGCCAGCTGGCTTCGCGGAGCCCCTGACCTGGGTGCTCGTGTTCAGGGCACAGTGCGGGGCAGGAGCGGTTTTAAGTGGCAGAAATGTCACCAAGGACCTTGAGGTGGTTCTGGGAGGTGCAAGGACTCGCTCTCCCTGGACACTGCAGGGACCAGAGAGACTCTGACCGGTGACCCCAGGGTCCCCGTTGGCTCCACTGGGGACAGTGCGGGCTGAACTGGGCCCGTCTTCTGATGGCATCCTTCGTGGGTGCGACTTCCCCATGCCCACCCTGGGCACACGTAGGCGCTCTGTCTGGAACGCTGCCCATGCACCGCAGGGTGAGAGGTGGCTGCCGCCCGCCACAGCCCCCTCCCCGTCTGTGCAGACACCCCCACCCTGAAGTCTCTGGGGCTCCGGCTGCCTCTGCCGGCAACTCGAGGGGATGATGAGGGGAACTCTTGCCATTTGGAATCGGGTCCAGCCCCAAACGCTGTGGGTGTGGTTCCAGGAAGAGTTACTGCCCTGCGGTCCCGCACAGACCCATGGGGAGCAGGCCCCTGCCAGCCGGTGTCGGGCTGGGCGGGCAGGCAGGCCGCACCCACAGGAGGAGCCTGCCCCCGCTCGGGCCCAGCCCTCCGAGCTCTCCCTCCCGCGTCCTGCAGATGGGCCCCGGGTCCCTGTTCCACCCCCTGAAGGCCACGCTGGAGCAGACGCAGCCGGCCGTGCTCCGAGGGGCCCGCGTGTTTCTTCAGCAGAAGAGCTCAGCCTCCCTCAGCAACGGCGGGGCCGTGTGAGTCCTGGGCGGGGCCTGTGGGGCCTGGGCGGGGCCGTGTGAGTCCTGGGCGGGGCCTGGGCGGGGCCTGTGAGTCCTGGGCGGGGACCTGTGGGGCCTGGGCGGGGCCGTGTGAGTCCTGGGCGGGGCCGTGTGAGTCCTGGGCGGGGCCTGTGGGGCCTGGGCGGGGCCGTGTGAGTCCTGGGCGGGGCCTGGGCGGGGCCTGTGAGTCCTGGGCGGGGACCTGTGGGGCCTGGGCGGGGCCGTGTGAGTCCTGGGCGGGGCCGTGTGAGTCCTGGGCGGGGCCTGTGGGGCCTGGGCGGGGCCGTGTGAGTCCTGGGCGGGGCCTGTGGGGCCTGGGCGGCTTCATTGATGGTGTGGAGAAAGCAGGACTCTAGTTCCTTGACCCCCTGCTCTGAGGGGCTCCCAGCAGCGCCCAGGACAGGGGTCCTCAGGTCCCTTCCCGGCTCTGCAGGTGGCCCTGTGCTCACCTGCACTCGGACGTGCTGGTCCAGGTGCTGGTTTCCGTGCTGAGCTCTCCCGTGATGCCTCCCGGGCCTGAGACTGGCTACGACGGCCCAGGGCCCAGCTGCCCTCCTGTGCGCCCGCCTCTCTCGGGCACGGCCGTGGGCTCTGGGCCGGCAGATGTCGGAAGTGATGTCTCCCCCGGGCCCAGCCCTTCCTGTCAGCGGCTGTGAGACCGGTTTCCTCTCAGGTCTCCATGCTGGTGTTGATGTCCGAAACAACTGTGCTTGGCAGACAGATTGGCAAGGTCCTTGTGTATCACGTGACTCGCCACAGCCACCCACCCCCAGCTGGGGGCCAGGCGAGGCTTCACGCGAAGGCAGGGTCCGCTCAGCCAGCCCCCTGGTGCACCCGGGCCAGCTGCGGTGCCCGACGGCAAGCACCCGTTGGTCCAGGCAGGCCCAGGCTTGGTCCCTGTCTCCCGCTGGGCTCCCCCTCCGGCTTGGAGTGCGCACCACAGGCCACGCCCTCGGGCTCCCTCCCTCCCGATGGGGAGCTGCCTGGCCATTGGGCCAGCCGCTGTGGAGCTGACAGAAGGCCTCTCCTCCACAGACAAACCCAAGAGGGCGGCCTCAGGGAGTCTGTTTCCTGGGGTACCCAGAGGACCCAGGAGGTGCCACGTGAGGCCAGGGCCCCCCTGGAACGAGGCCACTCGACAGAGATCCCAGTGGTGCAGCCAGGAAAGCTGGTGAGGAGGGGCGGGAGTGATGGGGACTGTGCGGGGGGAGGGGGGGAAATGGGGGGAGGGGGGAGGGGAGAAGGGATGGGGATGGGGATGGAGGAGGGGAGATGGGATGGGGATGGGGATGGGATGGGGTGAGGTAGGGCAGGAGAGAAGGGGAGGTGGGATGTGGTGGGTGTGACTGGGGGCTGCTGTGCCCCAGGCTGTGGATGCCCAGATGCAGAGCGTGGCCCTGAGAGGCCCTGACGGGGAGCCCCAGCCCGGGCTGGAGAGCCAGGGTCGAGCAGCCTCCATGCCTCGCCTGGCAGCGGAGACACAGGTGGGTGGCCTGGGGGTTCTGCTGGTGGGAGGGGCGGGAGTGAGCGACCTGGCGGAGGGGCTGGTCCTGCTGCCCGCTCTGTGGGGTGCAGCCTCCGCCCTGCGCTGCAGCCTGGACCCCGTCAGGCCCATGGGTGCCCGCGTGCCACGCTGCCTCCAGAGTTGCGGCCAGGAGTGCCCACAGCCGTCCTGCCCAGCTTTCCTCTCTCTGGGACACCCCCTCCACCCACCCCCACCCTCCCCCAGAAAATGCATGGGGCCTCCCCGCTCCGTCCCGCTCCCCCTCAGTGTCTGAGCCCTGGAGGCTGGGGGCCCGGCCTGGCCTCTCCCTGGACAGTGGCTGCAGGGACGTTGTGTGCCCTGGGCTGAGCCCCTCACAGGACACGGAGGGGGTGCGGCCCGAGGCCGGGCAGGGACACTGCTGCCACGTGCCGGCAGGCGAGGCTGGCCCCGCGGCCTGAGCCCGTGTCCTCCCTCCTGTCGTGGGCTCTGTCTGTGCACTCCGTCTGGACGTTATTCTGGTGACGGTCACTCACTCCCATGGGCGGTGCTCTGGGCTCGCCAGTCCGCACCTCCTGCCCGAGCCCGCCTGGCAGCGCCCGGCCTGCGGGGAGGACACGCACGCCAGCCCGTGGGGATGCCCTTGAAGAGGGTGGGCTCAGAAAGGAGCCCCGCCCTTCCTGGGAGGGCTGCGGGGCCGGGACCCTCCCGAGGGGCTGGTTCTGCCGTGTGCCCCGCGGCCCGGAGCCCCTCCAGGTCCCTCAGGCCTGCCCTGCCCGTGTCCCCTGTCCCCGCACAGCCAGCCTCCGACGCCAGCCCCATGAAGCGCTCCATCTCCACGCTGGCGCCCCAGCGCCCCCACGTGGCCCATCTCTGCACGGCTGCCCTGGAGCGCGCCCCCGCCAGCCAGGCCGCCCCCCACCACCACCACCGCTGCCACCGGCGCAGGGACCGGAAGCAGAAGTCCCTGGAGAAGGGGCCCAGCCCGTCCGCAGACACCAATGGCGGTGCGTGTGGGGCTCCGTGGTGGGCGGTGGCTGACCTGGGGTCTGCGAGCCCGTAGGTGACCCTCAAATTCCTGTACCTGTGACCCCACAACCAGCCCTTCCCCGGGACCCTCTGCCAGCCCTGGTTACGGGTCTGGGTGCGGGCGCTGGCTCAGCGGTGACTTCTGTTCCTGGGCCAGCCCCCAGCGGCACGGCGGGGCCCGGCCCGCCCCCAGGAGAGGGGCCCCCAGGCCGGCGGGAGCGCAGGCAGGAGCGGGGCCGGTCCCAGGAGCGCAGGCAGCCCTCCTCCTCCTCCTCCGAGAAGCAGCGCTTCTACTCCTGTGACCGCTTCGGGGGCCGGGAGCCCCCGCTGCCCAGGCCCGCCCTCAGCAGCCACCCCACGTCGCCCACGGCCGGGCAGGAGCCAGGACCCCCGAGACAGGTACGCAGGACGCTCTCAGTCCTGGGGGCCCAGTCCCGGTTCCGGGTCCCAGTCCAGCCTCTGCTCGCGGCCTCGGCCCTCTGGTACCCCTTACACCCCTCCTGTCACCGCCTCCCTGACCCGTCCAGGACCCAGCTGGCCCCTCTGTCACCCCCCCCCCGCACCCCCCTCCCTGCTCTGTGCCCTTGGCCTTGCTCTGATGGGCTGCGCTCCTGCAGGGCAGCGGTTCTGTGGACGGGAGCCCCCTGCTGTCCACATCTGGTGCTAGCACCCCCGGGCGCGGTGGGCGGAGGCAGCTCCCCCAGACTCCGCTGACACCCCGGCCCAGCGTCACCTACAAGACGGCCCACTCCTCGCCCGTGCACTTCGCCGGGGCCCAGGGCGGCCCCCCCTTCTCCCCGGGCCGGCTCAGCCGCGGCCTTTCGGAACACAACGCCCTGCTCCAGAGAGACCCCCTGGGCCAGCCCCTGGCCCCCAGCTCGCGGATCGGCTCCGACCCGTACCTGGGGCAGCGCCTGGAGGCCGAGGCCGCCCCCCCGCAGCCCGAGGACATGCTCACCTTCGAGGAGGCCGTGGCCACCAACTCGGGCCGCTCCTCGCGGACCTCCTACGTGTCCTCCCTGACCTCCCAGTCGCACCCGCTGCGCCGCGTGCCCAACGGCTACCACTGCTCCCTGGGCCTCGGCACGGGCAGCCGCGCGCGCCACAGCTACCACCACCCGGACCAAGACCACTGGTGCTAGTCCGCGCCCGCGCCCGCGCCCGGCCCTGATGAGTTTTATCATCCACGCCGGGCTCCCAGGACGCCCGGGGAACCGAGGCAGGGCAGCCCCGGGGAGAGGGGCCTCACCGCCGGGACCAGCAGGTGGGCGGCTGCCCGCTTCCCCTCGCCACTGGACGGACTCCAAGCCCTTTCTTCCGCCCGTGGCGCCACCGCGGCCCCAGGGGTGGCTGTGTGTGAGCCGGAGCCCGCGTGTCCACATCCCGCGTGAGGGACCGCCTCGGTGCTGCGCGGGCCGGTCAGGTCTGGTCTTGGGGAGCAGCCTTCACCCCCGCGAGGTGCAGCCCTCGGGACCGCGGATGGGAGCGGGGGCGGAGCCGGCCTGTGGGCAGGTCGCCCTGGGCACCGAGGGCGCTGAGTGGACTTCACGTTGCAGACGCGCTGTCCTCCCTGACAGTCGCCTGAGAGGGACACGCCTGGGCGTCCTGCTGCCGCCTCGGGGCTCAGCGCAGCGCCGGCCCGTCGCTTGGTCCGCCCGCCCGGTCCAGGAACAGCTGCCGGGTGAGCAGCGGGCGGCGTCACTGCCCCGCACCCGGGAGGCCTGGCCGTGCGGACGCCCAGCTCTCCGGTCGCACAGGCGGCCCCGGCCCCTGGCGCCACGACCAAGTGCCTGCCCCCAGCTCAGCCCGGGCTCCGGAGGGAGCGAGGCGGCGAACCGCGCGGCGTCTGTGGAGGCTGCTCCGCGGGCAGCCGAGCTAGGAAGCTGCCGTGGGCGAGAACACGCAGACCGCGTCCCGCGGGGCCGTGTGGCCAGGCAGGAAGCGGCTTTGCCCGGTCCGTCTCCCCGCAGGGGAGGTTCCCGGGAAGCAAGCGCATGGAGTGGGGCTCGGGGCGCCCCAGTCTGGTCCACGCTCATCCTCAGGGACGGGCCTGCCCGCAAGGCTGCGGCTGTGAAGGTGGATTTTCACGGCGGGCGGGCGGGCGGGCAGGAGGGCACAGAGCTGGGGCTGGAGACGCTTGGGCAGGGGCACGGAGCCCACCCCGACCCACACAGGCAGCGACCGCGACCCCAGCCTCACCCTGGGCGGGAGGGGACGGGACGTGCCTGAGCCGCGAGAATCGGCCCGGGGAGGCGGGTGGACGAGATGCACCGTCCCGTGTCATGAATGTTCCGTGTGTGCTCCGTGGGCTTGACCCCGGTTCTCCGTGAAGGAACGTGGCATGTGGTGTGCGTGCGGGGTCTGCGTGCGAGTCCCGGTGAGTGGATGCCGTTCCCATAGGGCTATGCAACAAGACACACGTCTAGGGATCAACACGACCGCCCTGCGGTAGGGTTTCAGCGCCACAGACCAACCCTCCGTTTCCCTCCCGCCACCCTGAGCCCCGCGGCGTCTCTGGTCTCCGCTGCCCAGCGCCCCGCCGCCTGGATTCTGCGGACACGAGTCAGCGGCGACTGCAGGGCCATGGGGCGCAGCGTGTCCCTTCCCCACGGCGGGGTTGGTCTCAGCCCTCACACCCCGAAACCTCAGTGAGTTGCCAAATTTGAGCTGCATCAACCAGTCGTCTGCCCGGGGCCCGTGGAGCGAGGCTGTGGTCTGAACACGTTGCGTGTGCATGTAGGATATATACATACGTACCATATGCAAGCATATGCATGACAAGGTATATCTTCGTACTTTTTGATACAATGTAATCATTTGTTAATTTTTAATTATATTTGATATAAATCAAAGGTTTGTTGCAAAACTTTATATTTAAGAACAGTGTTCAAAAAGTGAGACGTCCCAACCACGCAACACAGCGGGGCGCGCTTTAGGAATTCTGTGGTTGACTCGTTTGCTGCTTGCGTGATATTTGTCAGCCCAACTTTGGATTCTGCTGTTGTTTCTACATCGACATTTTGTATGAAGCAAAGTCCTTGGATTAAAATAAAACTTGCAAAAAAGTAAAAAAATCCCACCAAGCTGCTGGGGGGCGGGGGGTGTGGTCTGAGGACATGAGTGCGTGGGCATGGGTGGAGGGCATGGGGCAACGAGAACTCCACACGACCGGCCGGGCGAGGAGCT